>NC_077246.1:70942420-71557420 GCF_947179165.1 Solanum dulcamara | reverse complement strand
AGATGGATTTAGGAGCATTTTATTAGCGACGCAATAGGAATTAGGCGATTTTGCCAGTTTTTTGTGTGTGTTAACCCACAGATTTTTTAGGTGCCAGGGGTTCGGGTCAAATTTTCTTGGATTCTTCCGTAGTAGCATCTGTAACGACCTAGGAAATGACTCCAATAACCCCGGCCATGCTTTGGAGGGGTTCAGAAGCATTTTATTGGCGACGCAATAGGAATTAGGCGATTTTGCAAGTTTTTCATGTGTGTTAGCCCACGAATTTTTTACGTTCCGGGGGGCCGTGTCTAAATTTCTTGGATTCTTCCATTGTAGCATCCGTAATGACTTGGGAATGACTCCAGTTGCCCCGACGGCTCTATAGAGGGATTTAGGAGCATTTTATTGGTGGCGCAATAGGAATTAGGTAATTTTGCCCCTTTTTCGTGTGTGTTAGCCCACGGATATTTTAGGTACCGGGGGTCCGGGTCGAATTTTCTTGGATTCTTCCATTGTACCATCCGTAACGACCTGGGGAACGAATCCAGTAGCCCCGATGGCACTTTAGAGGGGTTTAAAAGCATTTTATTAGCGACGCAATAGGAATTAAGCGATTTTGCCAGTTTTTCGTGTGTGTTAGCCCACTGATTTTTTAGGTGCCGAGGGTGCGGGTTGAATTTTCTTGATTTCTTCCATAGTAGCGTCCGTAACGACCTAGAGAACGACTCCAGTAGCCTCGACGGTTCTATAGAGGGGTTTTGGAGCATTTTATTGGTGACGCAATAGGAATTAGGCGATTTTGCCAATTTTTTGTGTGTGTTATGCCACAGAATTTTTAGGTGCAAGGGGTCCTGGTCAAATTTTCTTGAATTCTTCAATAGTAGCGTCTGTAACGACCTAGGGAACGACTCCAATAGCTCCGGCGGCGCTGTAGAGGGGTTTAGAAGCATTTTATTGGAGACGCAATAGAAATTAGACAATTTTGCGAGTTTTTCATGTGTATTAGCGTAAGGATTTTTTAGGTGTCGAGGGTCCGGGTTGAATTTTCTCTGATTCTTCCATAGTAACGTCCGTAACAACTTGGGGAACGACTCTAGTAGCCCCGGCGGCGCTATAGAGGGGTTTCAGAGCATTGAATTGGCGAGGCAATAGGAATTAGTCGATTTTGCAGGTTTTTCGTGTGTGTTAGCCCACAGATTCTTAAGGTACCGTGGGTACGGGTCAAAGTTTGTTGGATTCTTCCATAGTAGCTTCCGTAACGACCTGGGGAATGACTCCAGTAGCCCCGGTGGTGCTTTAGAGGGGTTTAGGAGCATTTTATTAGATACGCAATAGGAATTAGGCGATTTTGCCAGTTTTTCGTATGTGTTAGCCCGCGGATTTTTTAGGTGCCGGGGGTACGGGTCGAATTTTCTTCCATTCTTCCATAGTAGCATCCGTAACGACTTGGGGAAAGACTCTAGTAGCCCCGGCGGCCCTATAGAGAGGTTTAGAAGCATTTTATTAGCGACACAATAGGAATTAGGCGATTTTGCCAGTTTTTCATGTGTGTTAGCCCATGGATTTTTTAGGTGCCGGGGGTCTGGGTCAAATTTTCTTGGATTCTTCAATAGTAGCGTCCGTAACGACTTGGGGAACGACTCCAGTTGCCCTGCGGCTTTGTAGAGGGGTTTAGGAGCATTTTATTGGATATGCAATAGAACTTAGGCAATTTTGGTAGTTTTTCGTGTATGTTAGCCCACAGAATTTTCAGGTGCCGGGGGTCCGGGTCAAATTTTCTTGTATTCTTTAATAGTAGCTTCTATAACGGCTTGGAGAACGACTCTAGTAGCCCTGACGGTGCTTTAGAGTGGTTTAGGAGCATTTTATTGGCGACACAATATGAATTAGGCAATTTTGCCAGTGTTTCATGTGTGTTAGCCCGCGGATTTTTTAGGTGCCAGGGGTACGAGTCAAATTTTATTCCTTTCTTCCATAGTAGCGTCCGTAAAAACCTGGGGAACGACTCCAGTAGCCCCGGTGGGGCTATAGAGAGGTTTAGGAGCATTTTATTAGCGACACAATAGGAATTAGGAGATTTTGCTAGTTTTTCGTGCGTGTTAGCCCATGGATTTTTTAGGTGCCGGGGGTGCGGGTCGAATTTTCTTGATTTCTTCCATTGTAGCGTCCGTAACGACCTAGAGAACGACTCCAGTAGCCTCGATGGTTCTATAGAGGGGTTTTGGAGCATTTTATTGGTGATGCAATAGGAATTAGGCGATTTTGCCAGTTTTTCGTGTGTGTTATGCCACAAAATTTTTAGGTGCCAGGGGTCTGGGTCAAATTTTCTTGAATTCTTCAATAATAGCATCCGTAACGACCTGGGGAACGACTTCAGTAGCTCCGGCGGCGCTGTAGAGGGGTTTACAGCATTTTATTGGAGACGCAATAGAAATTAGGCAATTTTGCCAGTTTTTCGTGTGTATTAGCGTAAGGATTTTTTAGGTGTCGGGGGTCCGGGTTGAATTTTCTCTGATTCTTCCATAGTAACGTCCGTAACAACTTGGGGAACGACTCCAGTAGCCCCGGCGGCGCTATAGAGGGGTTTCGGAGCATTGAATTGGCGAGGCAATAGGAATTAGTCGATTTTGCAGGTTTTTCGTGTGTGTTAGCCCACGGATTTTTAAGGTACCGTGGGTACGGGTCAAAGTTTGTTGGATTATTCCATAGTAGCTTCCGTAACGACCTGGGGAATGACTCCAGTAGCCCTGACGGTGCTTTAGAGGGTTTAGGAGCATTTTATTAGATACGCAATAGGAATTAGGCAATTTTGCCAGTTTTTCGTGTGTGTTAGCCCGCGGATTTTTTAGGTGCCGGGGGTACGGGTCGAATTTTCTTCCATTATTCCATAGTAGCGTCCGTAACGACTTGGGGAAAGACTCCAGTAGCCCCGGCGGCGCTATAGAGAGGTTTAGAAGCATTTTATTAGCGACACAATAGGAATTAGGCGATTTTGCCAGTTTTTCATGTGTGTTAGCTCATGGATTTTTTAGGTGCCGGGGGTCCGGGTCAAATTTTCTTGGATTCTTCAATAGTAGCATCCGTAACGACTTGGGGAACGACTCCAGTAGCCCTGCGGCTTTGTAGAGGGGTTTAGGAGCATTTTATTGGATATGCAATAGAACTTAGGCAATTTTGGTAGATTTTCGTGTATGTTAGCCCACAGATTTTTCAGGTGCCGGGGGTCCGGGTCAAATTTTCTTGTATTCTTTAATAGTAGCTTCTATAACGGCCTGGAGAACGACTCTAGTAGCCCTGACGGTGCTTTAGAGTGGTTTAGGAGCATTTTATTGGCGACACAATATGAATTAGGCGATTTTGCAGTGTTTCGTGTGTGTTAGCCCGCGAATTTTTTAGGTACCAGGGGTACGAGTCAAATTTTATTCCTTTCTTCCATAGTAGCGTCCGTAAAAACCTGGGGAACGACTCCAATAGCCCCGGTGGGGCTATAGAGAGGTTTAGGAGCATTTTATTAGCGACACAATAGGAATTAGGAGATTTTGCTAGTTTTTCGTGTGTGTTAGCCCACGGATTTTTTAGGTACCGGGGGTCCGTGTCCAAATTTCTTGGATTTTTCAATAGTAGTGTCCGTAACGACTTGGGGAACGACTTCAGTAGCCCCGGAATCACTGTAGAGGGGTTTAAAAGAATTTTATTGGAGATGCAATAAAAATTAGGCAATTTTGCCAGTTTTTCGTGTGTATTATCGTAAGGATTTTTTAGGTGTCGGGGGTCCGGGTCAAATTTTCTTGGATTATTCGATAGTAGCGTCCGTAACGATCTGGGGAACGACTCCAATAGCCCTGGCGGCGCTATAGAGGGGTTTCAGAGCATTGAATTGGCGAGATAATAGGAATTAGGCCATTTTGCCATTTTTTCGTGTGTGTTAGCCCACAGATTTTTAAGGTGCCAGGGGTCTGGGTCAAATTTTCTTGGATTCTTCCATAGTAGCTTCCGTAACGACCTGGGGAATGACTCCAGTAGCCCCAACGGCGGTTTAGAGTGGTTTAGGAGCATTTTATTGGCGATGCAATAGGAATTAGGCGATTTTGCCAGTTTTTCGTGTGTGTTAGCCCGCGGATTTTTTAGGTGCGGGGGGTACGGGTCGAATTTTCTTCCATTCATCCATAGTAGCATCTAAAACAACCTGGGGAATGACTTCAGTAGCCCCAGCTGTGCTTTAGAGGGGTTTAGGAGCATTTTATTAGATACTGAATAGGAATTAGGCGATTTTGCCAGTTTTTCGTATGTGTTAGCCCGCAGATTTTTTAGGTGCCGGGGGTTCGGGTCGAATTTTCTTCCATTCTTCTATAGTAGCGTCCGTAACGACCTGGGGAAAGACTCCAGTAGCCGCGGCGATGCTATAGAGGGGTTTAGGAGCATTTTATTGGCGACACAATTGGATTAGGTGATTTTGCCAATTTTTCGTGTGTGTTAGCCAGCGGATTTTTTAGGTGCCGGTGGTACGGGTCAAATTTTCTTCAATTCTTCCATAGTAGCGTCCGTAACGACCTGGGAACGACTCCAGTAGCCCCGGCGGCACTTTTTAGGGGTTTAAGAGCATTTTATTGACGACGCAAAAGTAATTAGGCAATTTTGCTAGTTTTTCGTGTGTGTTAGCCCACAGATTTTTTAGGTGCTGGGGGTCCGGGTCAAATTTTTTTGGATTCTTCCATTATAGAGTCCATAACAACCTGGGGAACGACTCCAGTAGCCCCGGTGGCGCTTTATAGGGGCTTAAGAGCATTTATTAGAGATGCAATAGTAATTAGGCGAATTTGCCAGTTTTTCATGTGTGTTAGCCCACAGATTTTTTACGTGCCAGGGGTTCGTACCGAAATTTCTTGGATTCTTCCATAGTAGCATCCGTAACGACCTGGGGAAAGACTCAGTAGCCCTGGTGGCGCTATAGAGGGGTTTAGGAGCATTTTATTAGAGACGCAATAGTAATTAGGCGAATTTGCTAGTTTTTCGTGTGTTATCCCTCGGATTTTTTAGGTGCCAGGGGTCCTTGTCGAAATTTCTTGGATTCTTCCATAGTAGCATCCGTAACGACCTGGGGAAAGACTCAGTAGCCCTGGCGGCGCTATAGAGGGGTTTAGGAGCATTTTATTAGAGACGCAATAGAAATTAGGCAATTTTGCCAGTTTTTCATGTGTGTTAACTCATGGATTTTTAAGGTGCCAGAGGTCCGAGTAAACTTTTCTTGGATTCTGCCATAGTAGCGTCCGTAACGACCTGGGGAACGACTCCAGTAGCCCCGACGGCACTTTAGAGGGGTTTAAAAGCATTTTATTGGCGACGCAATAAGAATTAGACGATTTTGTCAGTTTTTCGTGTGTGTTAGCCCACGGATTTTTAAGGTGCCGGGGGTGCGGGTCGAATTTTCTTGATTTCTTCCATAGTAGCGTCCGTAACGACCTAGAGAACGACTCCAGTAGCCTCGACGGTGCTATAGAGGGGTTTTGGAGCATTTTATTAGTGACGCAATAGGAATTAGGCGATTTTGCCTGTTTTTCGTGTGTTATGCCACAGAATTTTTAGGTGCCAGGGGTCCTGGTCAAATTTTCTTGAATTCTTCAATAGTAGCGTCTGTAACGACCTAGGGAATGACTCCAGTAGCTCCGGCGGCGCTGTAGAGGGGTTTAGAAGCATTTTATTGGAGACGCAATAGAAATTAGACAATTTTGCCAATTTTTCATGTGTATTAGCGTAAGGATTTTTTAGGTGCCGGGGGTCCGGGTTGAATTTTCTCTGATTCTTCCATAGTAACGTCTGTAACAACTTGGGGAACGACTCTAGTAGCCCCGGCGGCGCTATAGAGGGGTTTCAGAGCATTGAATTGGCGAGGCAATAGGAATTAGTCGATTTTGCAGGTTTTTCGTGTGTGTTAGCCCACAGATTTTTAAGGTACCGTGGGTACGGGTCAAAGTTTGTTGGATTCTTCCATAGTAGCTTCCGTAACGACCTGGGGAATGACTCCAGTAGCCCCGGTGGTGCTTTAGAGGGGTTTAGGAGCATTTTATTAGATACGCAATAGGAATTAGGCGATTTTGCCAGTTTTTCGTATGTGTTAGCCCGCGGATTTTTTAGGTGCCGGGGGTACGGGTCGAATTTTCTTCCATTCTTCCATAGTAGCATCCGTAACGACTTGGGGAAAGACTCTAGTAGCCCCGGCGGCCCTATAGAGAGGTTTAGAAGCATTTTATTATCGACACAATAGGAATTAGGCGATTTTGCCAGTTTTTCATGTGTGTTAGCCCACAGATTTTTAGGTGCCGGGGGTCCGGGTCAAATTTTCTTAGATTCTTCAATAGTAGCGTCCATAACGACTTGGGGAACGACTCCAGTAGCCCTGCATCTTTGTAGAGGGGTTTAGGAGCATTTTATTGGATATGCAATAGAAATTAGGCAATTTTGATAGTTTTTCGTGTATGTTAGCCCACAGATTTTTCAGGTGCCGGGGGTCCAGGTCAAATTTTCTTGTATTATTTAATTGTAGCTTCTGTAACGGCCTGGAGAACGACTCCAGTAGCCCCGGCGGCGCTTTAGAGTGGTTTAGGAGCATTTTATTGGCGACGCAATATGAATTAGGCGATTTTGCCAGTTTTTTGAGTGTGTTAGCCCACGGATTTTTTAGGTGCCAGGGGTATGAGTCAAATTTTATTCCTTTCTTCTATAGTAGCGTCCGTAAAAACCTGGGGAACGACTCCAGTAGCCCCGACGGGGCTATAGAGAGGTTTAGGAGCATTTTATTGGAGATGCAATAAAAATTAGGCAATTTTGCCAGTTTTTCGTGTGTATTATCGTAAGGATTTTTTAGGTGTCGGGGGTCCGGGTCAAATTTTCTTGGATTCTTCAATAGTAGCGTCCGTAACGATCTGGGGAACGACTCCAGTAGCCCTGGCGGCGCTATAGAGGGGTTTCAGAGCATTGAATTGGCGAGGTAATAGGAATTAGGCCATTTTGCCAGTTTTTCGTGTGTGTGAGCCCACGGATTTTTAAGGTGCCGGGGGTCTGGGTCAAATTTTCTTGGATTCTTCCATAGTAGCTTCCTTAACGACCTGGGGAATGACTCCAGTAGCCCCGACGGCGGTTTAGAGTGGTTTAGGTTCATTTTATTGGCGATGCAATAGGAATTATGCGATTTTACTAGTTTTTCGTGTGTGTTAGCCCGCAGATTTTTTAGGTGCGGGGGGTACGGGTCGAATTTTCTTCCATTCATCCATAGTAGCGTCTGTAACAACCTGGGGAATGACTCTAGTAGCCCCGGCTGTACTTTAGAGTGGTTTAGGAGCATTTTATTAGATACGGAATAGGAATTAGGCGATTTTGCCAGTTTTTCGTATGTGTTAGCCCGCAGATTTTTTAGTTGCCGAGGGTACGGGTCGAATTTTCTTCCATTCTTCCATAGTAGCGTCTGTAACGACCTGGGGAAAAACTCCAATAGCCGCGGCGATGCTATAGAGGGGTTTAGGAGCATTTTATTGGCAACACAATTGGATTAGGCGATTTTGCCAGTTTTTCGTGTGAGTTAGCCCGCGGATTTTTCAGGTGCCGGTGGTACGGGTAAAATTTTCTTACATTCTTCCATAGTAGCGTCCGTAATGACCTGGGAATGACTCTAGTAGCCCCGACGGTGCTATAGAGGGGTTTAGGAGCATTTTATTAGCGACGCAATAGGAATTAGGAGATTTTGTCTGTTTTTCGTATGTGTTAGCTCACGGATTTTTTAGGTGCTGGGGGTTCGGGTCAAATTTTCTTAGATTCTTATATAGTAGCATCTGTAACGACCTGAGGACCGTCTCCAGTAGCCTCAGCGGCGCTTTAGAGGGGTTAAGGAGCATTTTATTGGCGACGCAATAGGATTTAGGTGATTTTGCCAGTGTTTCGTGTGTGTTAGCCCACGGATTTTTTAGGTGCTGGGAGTCCGGGTCAAATTTTCTTGGATTCTTCCATTGTAGCGTCCATAACAACCTGGGGAATGACTCTAGTATCCCCGGTTGCGCTTTAGAGGGGCTTAAGAGCATTTTATTAGAGACACAATAGTAATCAGGCGAATTTGCCAGTTTTTTGTGTGTGTTATCCCACAGATTTTTTAGGTGTCGGGGGTCCGTTTCGAAATTTCTTGGATTCTTCAATAGTAGCGTCCGTAACGACCTGGGGAAAGACTCAATAGCCCCGACGGTGCTATAGAGGGGTTTAGAAGCATTTTATTGGAGACGCAATAGAAATTTGGCAATTTTGCTAGTTTTTCGTGTGTATTAGCGTAAGGATTTTTTAGGTGCCGAAGGTCTGAGTCGAATTTTCTTGCATTCTTCCATAGTAGTCTCCGTAACGACCTGGGGAACGACTCTAGTAGCCCCGGCGGTGCTATAGAGGGGTTTAGGAGTATTTTATTAGCAACGCAATAGTAATTAGGCGATTTTGCCAGTTTTTCGTGTGTGTTAGCCCGCGGATTTTTTAGGAGTTAGGGGTCCGGGTCAAATTTTCTTGGATTCTTCTATAGTAGCGTCCGTAACGACCTGGGGAACAACTCCAGTAGCCCTGGCGGCGCTATAGAAGGGCTTAGGAGCATTTTATTGGCGACGCAATAGGAATTAGGCGATTTTGCCAGTTTTTCGTGTGTGTTAACCCACGAATTTTTTAGGTACTGGGGGTACGGGTCGAAATTTCTTGGATTCGTCCATAGTAGCGTCCGTAACGGTCTGGGGAACGACTCCAGTAGCCCCGGCGGTCCTATAGAGGGGTTTAGGAGCATTTTATCGGTGAAGAAATAGGAATTAGGCGATTTTGCCAGTTTTTCGTGTGTGTTAATCCATAAATTTTTTAGGTGCCGGGGGTCCGTGTTGAAATTTCTTGGATTCTTCAATAGTAGCGTCTGTAACGAACTGGGAACGACTCTAGTAGCCCCGGAGGCACTATATAGGGGTTTAGGAGCATTTTATTGGCGATGCAATAGGAATTAGGTGATTTTGCAGTTTTTTGTGTGTGTTAGCCTGCGGAATTTTTAGTTGCCGGGGGTACGGGTCAAATTTTCTTCCATTCTTCAATAGTAGCGTCCGTAACAACCTGGGGAACGACGCCAGTAGCCCCGGCGGCACTATAGAGAGGTTTAGGAGCATTTTATAAGCGACACAATAAGAATTAGGAGATTTTGCCAGTTTTTCATGTGTGTTAGCCCACAGATTTTTTAGGTGCCGGGGGTCCAGGTAAAATGTTCTTGGATTCTTCAATAGTAGCGTCCTTAACGACCTAGGGAATGACTCCAGTAGACCCAGCGGCTATTAGAGGGGTTTAGGAGCATTTTTTTGGAGACGCAATAGGAATTAGGGGATTTTGCCAATTTTTCGTGTGTGTTAGCCTACGGATTTTTTAGGTGCCGGGGGTTCAGGTCAATTATTCTTGGATTATTTTATAGTAGCATCCGTAACGACTTGGGAATGACTCCAGTTGCCCTGGTGGCACATTTGATGGGTTTAGGAGCATTTTATTGGTGACGCAATAGGAATTATGCGATTTTGCCAGTTTTTCGTGTGTGTTAGCCCACGGATTTTTTAGGTGCCGGGGGTCAGGTCAATTTTTTTTGGATTCTTCTATTGTAGCATCCATAACAAACCGGGAAATGTCTCCAGTAGCCCCGGTGGCGCTTTAGAGGGGCTTAAGAGCATTTTATTAGAGACGCAATAGTAATTAGGCAAATTTGCCAGTTTTTCGTGTGTCTTATCCCACAGATATTTTAGGTGCCGGGGGTTCGTGTTGAAATTTCTTGGATTCTTCCATAGTAGCGTCCGTAACGATCTTGGAAAAGATACAGTAGCCCCGACGGCGCTATGGAGGGGTTTAGGAGCATTTTATTAGAGATGCAATAGAAATTTGGCAATTTTGCTAGTTTTTCATGTGTATTAGCGTAAGGATTTTTTAGGTGCCAAAGGTCTGAGTCGAATTTTCTTGTATTCTTCCATAGTAGCGTCCGTAACGACCTGGGGAATGACTTCAGTAGCCCCGGCGGTGCTATAGAGAGGTTTAGGAGCATTTTATTGAAGACGCAATAGGAATTAGGTGCCGGGGGTACGGGTCAAATTTTCTTCCATTCTTCCATAGTAGCGTCTGTAACAACCTGGGGAACTACTCCAGTAGCCCCGGTGCCGCTATACAGAAGTTTAGGTTCATGTTATTAGCGACACAATAAGAATTAGGAGATTTTGCCAGTTTTTCGTGTGTGTTAGCCCACAGATTTTTTAGGTGTCGGAGTCGAGGTCAAATTTTCTTGGATTCTTCAATAGTAGTGTCCGTAACGACCTAGGGAACGACTCCAGTAGCCCCGGCGGCTATTAGAGGGGTTTAGGAGCATTTTTTTGGAGACGCAATAGGAATTAGGGGATTTTGCCAGTTTTTCGTGTGTGTTAGCCCACGGATTTTTTAGGTATCGGGGGTTCAGGTCAATTTTTCTTGGATTATTCTATAGTAGCATCCGTAACGACTTGGGAATGACTCCAGTTGACCCGGTGGCACTTTTGATGGGTTTAGGAGCATTTTATTGGCGACGCAATAGGAATTATGCGATTTTGCCAGTTTTTCATGTGTGTTAGCCCACGGATTTTTTAGGTGCCGGGGGTCCAGGTCAATTTTTTTTGGATTCTTCTATTGTAGCGTCCATAACAACCCGGGGAATGACTCCAGTAGCCCCGGTGGCGCTTTAGAGGGGCTTAAGAGCATTTTATTAGAGACGCAATAGTAATTATGCAAATTTGCCAGTTTTTCGTGTGTGTTATCCCACAGATATTTTAGGTGCTGGGGGTCCGTGTTGAAATTTCTTGGATTCTTCCATAGTAGCGTCTGTAACGACCTGAGGAAAGACACAGTAGCCCCGACGGCGCTATAGAGGGGTTTAGGAGCATTTTATTGGAGACGCAATAGAAATTTGGCAATTTTGCTAGTTTTTCATGTGTATTAGCGTAAGGATTTTTTAGGTGCCAAAGGTCTGAGTCGAATTTTCTTGTATTCTTCCATAGTAGCTTCCATAACGACCTGGGGAATGACTTCAGTAGCCCCGGCGGTGCTATAGAGAGGTTTAGGAGCATTTTATTGAAGACGCAATAGGAATTAGGAGATTTTGCCTGTTTTTCGTATGTATTAGCTCACAGATTTTTTAGGTGCTGGGGGTTCGGGTCAAATTTTCTTGGATTCTTATATAGTAGCATCCGTAATGACCTGGGAACGACTCCAGTAGCTTCGGCGGCGCTTTAGAGGGGTATAGGAGCATTTTATTGGCGATACAATAGGATTTAGGCGATTTTGCCAGTTTTTCGTGTGTGTTAGCCCATGGATTTTTTAGGTGCTGGGGGTCCGAGTCAAATTTTCTTGGATTCTTCTATAGTAGCATCCGTAACGACTTGGGGAACAACTCCAGTATCCCCGGCGGGGCGATAGAGGGGTTTAGGAGCATTTTATTGGCGACGCAATTGGAATTAGGCGATTTTGCCAGTTTTTCGTGTGTGTTAACCAACGAATTTTTTAGGTGTCGGGGGTCCGTGTCCAAATTTCTTGGATTCTTCCATAGTGGCGTCTATAACGACCCGGGGAACGACTCCAGTAGACCCAACGACGCTATAGAGGGGTTTAGGAGCATTTTATTGGCGACGCAATAGTAATTAGGCGATTTTTCCAGTTTTTCGTGTGTGTTAGCCCGCGGATTTTTTAGATGCCGGGGGTACGGGTCAAATTTTCTTCCATTATTCCATAATAGCGTCTGTAACAACCTGGGGAACTACTCCAGTAGCCCCGGTGCCGCTATACAGAAGTTTAGGAGCATGTTATTAGCGACACAATAAGAATTAGGAGATTTTGCCAGTTTTTCGTGTGTGTTAGCCCACAAATTTTTTAGGAGCCGGGGTCGAGGTCAAATATTCTTGGATTCTTCAATAGTAGCGTCCGTAACGACCTAGGGAATGACTCCAGTAGCCCCGGCAGCGATTAGAGGGGTTTAGGAGCATTTGTTTTGAGACGCAACAGGAATTAGGGGATTTTGCGAGTTTTTCGTGTGTGTCAGCCCACAGATTTTTTAGGTGCTAGGGGTTCAGGTCAAAATTTCTTAGATTCTTCCATAATAGCGTCCGTAACGACCTGGGAACGACTCCAGTAGCCCCAGCGGCACCTTTGAGGTGTTTAGGAGCATTTTATTGGCGACGCAATAGGAATTAGGCGATTTTTGCCAGTTTTTCGTGTGTGTTAGCCCGCGGATTTTTTAGGTGCCGGGGTATGGGTCAAATGTTCTTACATTCTTCCATAGTAGCATCCGTAACAACCTGGGGAACGACTCCAGTAGCCCCGGCGCCGCTATACAGGAGTTTAGGAGCATGTTATTAGCGACACAATAGGAATTAGGAGATTTTGCCAGTTTTTCGTGTGTGTTAGCCCACAGATTTTTTAGGTGCCGGGGGTTCGGGTCAAATTTTCTTAGATTCTTATATAGTAGCATCCGTAATGACCTGGGGAACGACTCCAGTAGCCCCGGCGGCGCTTTAGAGGAGTGTAGGATCATTTTAATGGCGACGCAATAGGATTTAGGCGATTTTGCCAGTTTTTCGTGTGTGTTAGCCAACGGATTTTTTAGGTTCCAAGGGTCCGTGTCGAAATTTCTTGGATTCTTCCATAGTAGCGTCCGTAACGACCTGGAGAAAGACTGAATAGTCACGACGGCGCTATAGAGGGGTTTAGGAGCATTTTATTGGAAACGCAATAGAAATTAGGCAATTTAGCCAGTTTTTCGTGTGTATTAGCGTAAGGATTTTTTAGGTGCGGAAGGTCTGAGTTGAATTGTCTTCCATTCATCCATAGTAGCGTCTGTAACAACCAGGGGAATGACTCCAGTAGCCCCGGCTGTGCTTTAGAGGGGTTTAGGAGCATTTTATTAGATACGGAATAGGAATTAGGAGATTTTGCCTATTTTTCGTATGTGTTAGCTCACAGGTTTTTAGGTGCCGGGGGTTCGGGTCAAATTTTCTTGGATTCTTATATAGTAGCATCCGTAACGACCTAGGAACGACTCCAGTAGCCCCGGCGGCGCTTTAGATGGGTATAGGAGCATTTTATTGGCGACGCAATAGGATTTAGGCGATTTTGCCAATTTTTCGTGTGTGTTAGCCCATGGATTTTTTAGGTGCCGGGGGTCTGAGTCAAATTTTCTTGGATTCTTCTATAGTAGCCTCCGTAACGACCAGGGGAACGACTCCAGTATCCCCGGCGGGGCGATAGAGGGGTTTAGGAGCATTTTATTGGCGACGCAATAGGAATTAGGCGATTTTGCCAGTTTTTCGTATGTGTTAACCAACGAATTTTTTAGGTGTCGGGGGTTCATGTCCAAATTTCTTGGATTCTTCCATAGTGGCGTCTGTAACGACCTGGGGAACGACTCCATAGCCCCAACGACGCTATAGAGGGGTTTAGGAGCATTTTATTGGCGACGCAATAGAAATTAGGCGATTTTTCCAGTTTTTTGTGTGTGTTAGCCCACGGAATTTTTAGGTGCCGGGGGTATGGGTCAAATTTTCTTCCATTCTTCCATAGTAGCATCCGTAACAACCTGGGGAACGAATCCAGTAGCCCCGGCGCCGCTATACAGGAGTTTAGGAGCATGTTATTAGCGACACAATAGGAATTAGGAGATTTTGCTAGTTTTTCGTGTGTGTTAGCCCACAGATTTTTTAGGTGCCGGGGGTTCGGGTCAACTTTTCTTAGATTCTTATATAGTAGCATCCGTAACGACCTGGGGAACGACTCCAGTAGCCCCGGCGGCGCTTTAGAGGAGTTTAGGATCATTTTAATGGTGACGCAATAGGAATTAGGCGATTTTGCCAGTTTTTCGTATGTGTTAACCAACGAATTTTTTAGGTGTCGGGGGTTCATGTCCAAATTTCTTGGATTCTTCTATAGTAGCCTCCGTAATGACCAGGGGAACGACTCCAGTATCCCCGGCGGGGCGATAGAGGGGTTTAGGAGCATTTTATTGGCGACGCAATAGGAATTAGGCGATTTTGCCAGTTTTTCGTATGTGTTAACCAACGAATTTTTTAGGTGTCGGGGGTTCATGTCCAAATTTCTTGGATTCTTCCATAGTGGCGTCTGTAACGACCTGGGGAACGACTCAATAGCCCCAACGACGCTATAGAGGGGTTTAGGAGCATTTTATTGGCGACGCAATAGAAATTAGGCGATTTTTCCAGTTTTTTGTGTGTGTTAGCCCACGGAATTTTTAGGTGCCGGGGGTATGGGTCAAATTTTCTTCCATTCTTCCATAGTAGCATCCGTAACAACCTGGGGAACGAATCCAGTAGCCCCGGCGCCGCTATACAGGAGTTTAGGAGCATGTTATTAGCGACACAATAGGAATTAGGAGATTTTGCTAGTTTTTCGTGTGTGTTAGCCCACAGATTTTTTAGGTGCCGGGGGTTCGGGTCAACTTTTCTTAGATTCTTATATAGTAGCATCCGTAACGACCTGGGGAACGACTCCAGTAGCCCCGGCGGCGCTTTAGAGGAGTTTAGGATCATTTTAATGGTGACGCAATAGGAATTAGGCGATTTTGCCAGTTTTTCGTATGTGTTAACCAACGAATTTTTTAGGTGTCGGGGGTTCATGTCCAAATTTCTTGGATTCTTCCATAGTGGCGTCTGTAACGATCTGGGGAACGACTCCATAGCCCCAACGACGCTATAGAGGGGTTTAGGAGCATTTTATTGGCGACGCAATAGAAATTAGGCGATTTTTCCAGTTTTTTGTGTGTGTTAGCCCACGGAATTTTTAGGTGCCGGGGGTATGGGTCAAATTTTCTTCCATTCTTCCATAGTAGCATCCGTAACAACCTGGGGAACGAATCCAGTAGCCCCGGCGCCGCTATACAGGAGTTTAGGAGCATGTTATTAGCGACACAATAGGAATTAGGAGATTTTGCTAGTTTTTCGTGTGTGTTAGCCCACAGATTTTTTAGGTGCCGGGGGTTCGGGTCAAATTTTCTTAGATTCTTATATAGTAGCATCCGTAACGACCTGGGGAACGACTCCAGTAGCCCCGGCGGCGCTTTAGAGGAGTTTAGGATCATTTTAATGGTGACGCAATAGGATTTAGGCGATTTTGCCAGTTTTTCGTGTGTGTTAGCCAACGGATTTTTTAGGTGCCAGGGGTCCGTGTCGAAACTTCTTGGATTCTTCCATAGTAGCGTCCGTAACGACCTGGAGAAAGACTGAATAGTCACGACGGCGCTATAGAGGGGTTTAGGAGCATTTTATTGGAGACGCAATAGAAATTAGGCAATTTAGCCAGTTTTTCGTGTGTATTAGCGTAAGGATTTTTTAGGTGCGGAAGGTCTGAGTCGAATTGTCTTCCATTCATCCATAGTAGCGTCTGTAACAACCAGGGGAATGACTCCAGTAGCCTCGGCTGTGCTTTAGAGGGGTTTAGGAGCATTTTATTAGATACGGAATAGGAATTAGGAGATTTTGCCTATTTTTCGTATGTGTTAGCTCACAGATTTTTTAGGTGCCGGGGGTTCGGGTCAAATTTTCTTGGATTCTTATATAGTAGCATCCGTAACGACCTAGGAATGACTCCAGTAGCCCCGACGGCGCTTTAGAGGGGTATAGAAGCATTTTATTGGCGACGCAATAGGATTTAGGCGAGTTTGCCAGTTTTTCGTGTGTGTTAGCCCATGGATTTTTTAGGTGCCGGGGGTCCGAGTCAAATTTTCTTGGATTCTTCTATAGTAGCATCCGTAACGACCAGGGAAATGACTCCAGTATCCCTGGCGGGGCGATAGAGGGGTTTAGGAGCATTTTATTGGCGACACAATAGGAATTAGGCGATTTTGCCAGTTTTTCGTATGTGTTAACCAACGAATTTTTTAGGTGTCGGGGGTCCGTGTCCAAATTTCTTGGATTCTTCCATAGTGGCGTCTGTAACGACCTGGGGAACGACTCCATAGCCCCAACGACGCTATAGAGGGGTTTAGGAGCATTTTATTGGCGACGCAATAGTAATTAGGCGATTTTTCCAGTTTTTCGTGTGTGTTAGCCCGCGGATTTTTTAGGTGCCGGGGGTACGGGTCAAATTTTCTTCCATTCTTCCATTGTAGCGTCCGTAACAACCTGGGGAACGACTCCAGTAGCCCCGGTGCCGCTATACAGAAGTTTAGGAGCATGTTATTAGCGACACAATAAGAATTAGGAGATTTTGCCAGTTTTTCGTGTGTGTTAGCCCACAAATTTTTTAGGTGCCGGGGGTCGAGGTCAAATTTTCTTGGATTCTTCAATAGTAGCGTCCGTAACGACCTAGGGAACGACTCCAGTAGCCCCGGCAGCGATTAGAGGGGTTTAGGAGCATTTTAATGGTGACGCAATAGGATTTAGGTGATTTTGCCAGTTTTTCGTGTGTGTTAGCCAACGGATTTTTTAGGTGCCAGGGGTCCGTGTCGAAACTTCTTGGATTCTTCCATAGTAGCGTCCGTAACGACCTGGGAATGACTCCAGTAGCCCCGGCGGCACTTTTGAGGTGTTTAGGAGCATTTTATTGGCGACGCAATAGGAATTAGACAATTTTTGCCAGTTTTTTGTGTGTGTTAGCCCGCGGATTGTTTAGGTGCCGGGGGTCCGGGTCAAATTTTTTGGATTCTTCTATTGTAGCGTCCATAACAACCCGGGGAACGACTCCAGTAGCCCTGGTGGCGCTTTAGAGGGGCTTAAGAGCATTTTATTAGAGACGCAATAGTAATTATGCGAATTTGCCAGTTTTTCTCTGTTTTAGCCCACAGATTTTTTAGGTGCCTAGGGTCCAGGTTGAATTTTCTTAGATTCTTCTATAGTAGCTTCCGTAACGACCTGGAGAATGACTCTAGTAGCCCCAGCGGCACTATAGAAAGGTTTAGGAGCATTTTATTGGCGACGCAATAAGATTTAGGCGATTTTGCCAGTTTTTCGTGTGTGTTAGCCCACAGATTTTTTAGGTGCCGGGGGTCCGAGTCAAATTTTCTTGGATTGTTACATAGTAGCGTCCGTAACGACCTGGGGAACGACTCCAGTAGCCCCGGCGACGCTTTAGAGGGGTATAGGAGCATTTTATTGGCGACGCAATAGGATTTAGGCGATTTTGCCAGTTTTTCGTGTGTGTTAGCACACGGATTTTTTAGGTGCCGGGGGTCCGAGTCAAATTTTTCTTAGATTCTTCTATAGTAGCGTCCGTAACGACCTGGGAATGACTCCAGTAGCCCCGGCGGCACTTTTGAGGTTTTTAGGAGCATTTTATTGGCGACGCAATAGGAATTAAGCGATTTTGCCAGTTTTTCGTGTGTGTTAACCAACAAATTTTTTAGGTGTCGGGGGTCCGTGTCCAAATTTCTTGGATTCTTCCATAGTGGCGTCTGTAACGACCTGGGGAACGACTCCAGTAGCCCCGACGACGCTATAGAGGGGTTTAGGAGCATTTTATTGGCGATGCAATAGAAGTTAGGCGATTTTTCCAGTTTTTCTTGTGTGTTAGCCCGCGGATTTTTTAGGTGCCGGGGGAACGGGTCAAATGTTTTTCCATTATTCCATAGTAGCGTCCGTAACAACCTGGGGAACGACTCAAGTAGCCCTGGCGCTGCTATACAGATGTTTAGAAGCATGTTATTAGTGACACAATAAGAATTAGGAGATTTTGCTAGTTTTTCGTGTGTGTTAGCCCACAGATTTTTTAGGTGCCGGGGGTCCAGGTCAAATTTTCTTAGATTCTTCAATAGTAGCATCCGTAACAACCTAGGGAATGACTCCAGTAGCCCCGACGGCAATTAGAGGGGTTTAGGAGCATTTGTTTGGAGACGCAATAGGAATTAGGGGATTTTGCCAGTTTTTCGTGTGTGTTAGCCAACGAATTTTTTAGGTGTCGGGGGTCCGTGCCAAATTTCTTGGATTCTTCCATAGTGGCGTCTGTTACGACCTGGGGAATGACTCCAGTAGCTCCGACGATGCTATAGAGGGGTTTAGGAGCATTTTATTGGAGACGCAATAGAAATTAGGCAATTTAGCCAGTTTTTCGTGTGTATTTGCGTAAGGAATTTTTAGGTGCGGAAGGTCTGAGTCGAATTTTCTTCCATTCATCCATAGTAGCGTCTGTAACAACCAGGGGAATGACTCTAGTAGCCCCGGCTGTGCTTTAGAGTGGTTTAGGAGCATTTTATTAGATACGGAATAGGAATTAGGCGATTTTGCTAGTTTTTCGTATATGTTAGCCCGCGGATTTTTTAGGTGCCGGGAGTACGGGTCGAATTTTCTTCCATTCTTCCATAGTAGCATCCGTAACGACCTGGGGAAAGACTCCAGTAGCCGCGGCAATGCTATAGAGGGGTTTAGGAGCATTTTATTGGCGACACAATTGGATTAGGCGATTTTGCCAGTTTTTCGTGTGTTAGCCTGCGGATTTTTCAGGTGTCGGTGGTACGGGTCAAATTTTCTTCCATTCTTCAATAGTAGAGTCTGTAACGACCTGGGAATGACTCCAGTAGCCCCGACGACACTTTTCAGGGGTTTAGGAGCATTTTATTGACGACGCAATAGGAATTATATGATTTTGTTAGTTTTTCGTGTGTGTTAGCCCACAGAGTTTTTAGGTGCTGGGGGTCCGGGTCAAATTTTCTTGGATTCTTCCATTATAGCATCCATAATAACCCGGGGAACGACTCTACTAGCCCCAGTGGCTCTTTAGAGGGGCTTAAGGGCATTTTATTAGAGATGCAATAGTAATTAGGCGAATTTGCCAGTTTTTCATATGTGTTAGCCCACAGATTTTTTACGTGCCAGGGGTCCGTGTCGAAATTTCTTGGATTCTTCGATAGTAGCGTCTGTAACGACCTGGGGAAAGACTCAGTAGCCCCGGCGATGCTGTAGAGGGGTTTAGGAGCATTTTAATAGACACGCAATAGTAATTAGGCGAATTTGCCAGTTTTTCGTGTGTGTTATCCTTCGGATTTTTTAGGTGTCAGGGGTCCTTGTCGAAATTTCTTGGATTCTTCCATAGTAGCATCCGTAACGACCTGGGGAAAGACTCAGTAGCCCCGGCGGCGCTATAGAGGGGTTTAGGAGCATTTTATTGGAGACACAATAGAAATTAGGCAATTTTGCCAGTTTTTCGTGTGTATATTAGCGTAAGGATTTTTTAGGTGCCGAAGCTCTGAGTTGAATTTTCTTGCATTCTTCCATAACGACCTGGGGACAGTTTCCAGTAGCATCCTTAACGACCTGGGGACAGTTTCCAGTAGCCCCGGCGGCGCTATAGAGAGGTTTAGGAGCATTTTATAAGCGACACAAATGGAATTAAGAGATTTTGCCAGTTTTTCGTGTGTGTTAGCCCATGGATTTTTTAGGTGCCGGGGGTCCGTGTCGAAATTTCTTGGATTCTTCCATAGTAGCGTCCGTAACGACCTGGGGAACGACTGCAGTACCCCCAGCGGAGCTTTAGAGGGGTTTATGAGCATTTTATTGGAGACGCAATAGGAATTAGGCGATTTTGCCAGTTTTTCGTGTGTGTTAGCCCACGAATTTTTTAGGTGCCAGGGGTTCAGGTCAAATATTCTTGGATTCTTCTATAGTAGCATCTGCAACGACCTGGGAATGACTGCAGTTGCCCCGGTGGCACTTTTGAGGGGTTTAGGAGCATTTTATTGGCGACGCAATAGGAATTAGGCGATTTTGCCAGTTTTTCATGTGTGTTAGCCCACAGATTTTTTAGGTGCCGGGCGTCCGGGTTAAATTTTCTTGGATCTTCCATTGTAGCGTTCATAACAACCTGGGGAATGACTCTAGTATCCCCGGTGGCGCTTTAGAGGGGCTTAAGAGCATTTTATTAGAGACACAATAGTAATTAGGCGAATTTGCCAGTTTTTTGTGTGTGTTATCCCACAGATTTTTTAGTTGCCGGGAGTACGGGTCAAATTTTCTTCCATTCTTCAATAGTAGCGTCCGTAACAACCTGGGGAACGACGCCAGTAGCCCCGGCGGCGCTATAGAGAGGTTTAGGAGCATTTTATAGGCGACACAATAGAAATTAGGAGATTTTGCTAGTTTTTCATGTGTGTTAGCCCACAGATTTTTTACGTGCCGGGGGTCTAGGTCAAATTTTCTTGGATTCTTCAATAGTAGCGTCCGTAACGACCTGGGGAATGACTCCAGTAGCCCCGGCGGCACTATAGAGGGGTTTAGGAGCATTTTATTGGCGACGCAATAGGAATTAAGCGATTTTGCCAGTTTTTCGTGTGTGTTAGCCCACGGATTTTTTAGGTGCCGGGGGTTCGGGTCAAATTTTCTTGGATTATTCTATAGTAGCATCCGTAACGACCTGGGAATGACTCCAGTTGCCCCGGTGACACTTTTGAGGGGTTTAGGAGCATTTTATTGGCGACGCAATAGGAATTAGGCGATTTTGCCAGTTTTTCGTGTGTTATCCCACGTATTTTTTAGGTGCCGGGGGTCCAGGTCAAATTTTCTTGGATTCTTCTATTGTAGCGTCCACAACAACCTGGGGAATGACTCCAGTAGCCCCGGTGGCGCTTTAGAGGGGCTTAAGAGCATTTTATTAGAGACGCAATAGTAATTAGGCAAATTTGCCAGTTTTTTGTGTGTGTTATCCCACAGATATTTTAGGTGCCGGGGGTCCGTGTTGAAATTTCTTGGATTCTTCCATAGTAGCATCCGTAACGACCTGGGTAAAGACACAGTAGCCTCGACGGCGCTATAGAGGGGTTTAGGAGCATTTTATTGGAGACGCAATAGAAATTTGGCAATTTTGCTAGTTTTTCATGTGTATTAGCGTAAGGATTTTTTAGGTGCCGGGGGTTCAGGTCAAATATTCTTGGATTCTTCCATAGTAGCATCCGTAACGACCTGGGAATGACTGTAGTTGCCCCGGTGGCACTTTTGAGGGGTTTAGGAGCATTTTATTGGCGACGCAATAGGAATTAGGCGATTTTGCCAGTTTTTCATGTGTGTTAGCCCACGGATTTTTTAGGTGCCGGGGGTCCGGGTTAAATTTTCTTGAATTCTTCCATTGTAGCGTCCATAACAACCTGGGGAATGACTGTAGTATCCCCGGTGGCGCTTTAGAGGGGCTTAAGAGCATTTTATTAGAGACACAATAGTAATTAGGCGATTTTGCCAGTTTTTCGTGTGTGTTAGCCCACAGATTTTTTAGGTGCTGGGGGTCCGAGTCAAATTTTCTTGGATTCTTCTATAGTAGCGTCTGTAACGACCTAGGGAATGACTCCAGTATCCCCGGTGGTGCTATAGAGGGGTTTAGGAGCATTTTATTGGCGATGCAATAGGAATTAGGCGATTTCGCCAGTTTTTCGTGTGTGTTAACCAACGAATTTTTTAGGTGTCGGGGTCCGTGTCCAAATTTCTTGTATTCTTCCATAATGGCGTCTGTAACAACCTGGGGAACGATTCCAGTAGCCCTGACAACGCTATAGAGGGGTTTAGGAGCATTTTATTGGCAACGCAATAGTAATTAGGCGATTTTTCCAGTTTTTCATGTGTGTTAGCCCGCGGATTTTTTAGGTGCCGGGAGTACGGGTCAAAGTTTCTTCCATTCTTCCATAGTAGCGTCCATAACAACCTCGTGAACGACTCCAGTAGCCCCGGCGCTGCTATACAGAAGTTTAGGAGCATGTTATTAGCGACACAATAATAATTAGGAGATTTTGCCAGTTTTTCGTGTGTGTTAGCCCACAGATTTTTTAGGTGCCGGGGGTCCAGGTCAAATTTTCTTGGATTCTTCAATAGTAGCGTCCGTAACGACCTAGGGAACGACTCCAGTAGCCCCGGCGGCGTTTAGAGGGGTTTAGGAGCATTTTTTTGGAGATGCAATAGGAATTAGGGGATTTTGCCAGTTTTTCGTGTGTGTTAGCCAACGAATTTTTTAGGTATCGGGGGTCTGTGTCCAAATTTCTTGGATTCTTCCATAGTAGCATCCGTAACGACTTGGGAATGACTCCAGTTGTCCCGGTGGCACTTTTGATGGGTTTAGGAGCATTTTATTGGCGACGCAATAGGAATTAGGCGATTTTTGCTAGTTTTTCGTGTGTGTTAGCCCGCGGATTGTTTAGGTGTCGGGGGTACGGGTCAAATTTTTTTGGATTCTTCCATTGTAGCGTCCATAACAACCCAGGGAACGACTCCAGTAGCCCTGGTGGCGCTTTAGAGGGGCTTAAGAGCATTTTATTAGAGACGCAATAGTAATTATGCGAATTTGCCAGTTTTTCGTGTGTTTTAGCCCACAGATTTTTTAGGTGCCTAGGGTCCAGGTTGAATTTTCTTAGATTCTTCCATAGTAGCTTCCGTAACGACCTGGGGAATGACTCTAGTAGCCCCAGCGGCACTATAGAAAGGTTTAGGAGCATTTTATTGGCGACGCAATAGGATTTAGGCGATTTTGCCAGTTTTTCGTGTGTGTTAGCCCACAGATTTTTTAGGTGCCAGGGGTCCGAGTCAAATTTTCTTGGATTGTTACATAGTAGCATCCGTAACGAACTGGGGAATGACTCCAGTAGCCCCGGCGGTGCTATAGAGGGGTTTAGGAGCATTTTATTAGCGACGCAATAGGAATTAGGAGATTTTGCCTATTTTTCGTGTGTGTTAGCCCACAGATTATTTAGGTGCCGGGGGTTCGGGTCAAATTTTCTTGAATTCTTATATAGTAGCATCCGTAACGATCTGGGGAACGCCTCCAGTAGCCCCAGCGGCTTTTTAGAGGAGTTTAGGAGCATTTTAATAGCGATGCAATAGGATTTAGGCAATTTTGCCAGTTTTTCGTGTGTGTTAGCCAACGGAATTTTTAGGTGCCAGGGGTCCGTGTCGAAATTTCTTTTATTCTTCCATAGTAGCGTCCGTAACGACCTGGGGAATGACTTCAGTAGCCCCGGCAGTGCTATAGAGAGGTTTAGGAGCATTTTATTGGCGACGCAATAGGAATTAGGAGATTTTGCCTGTTTTTCGTATGTGTTAGCTCACAGATTTTTTAGGTGCCGGGGGTTCGGGTCAAATTTTCATGGATTCTTATATAGTAGCATCCGTAACGACCTGGGGAACGACTCCAGTAGCCCCGGCGACGCTTTAGAGGGGTATAGGAGCATTTTATTGGCGACGCAATAGGATTTAGGCGATTTTGCCAGTTTTTCGTGTGTGTTTGCCCAAGGATATTTTAGGTGGCGGGGGTCCGAGTCAAATTTTCTTAGATTCTTCTATAGTAGAGTCCGTAACGACTTGGGGAACGACTCCAGTATCCCCGACGGTGCTATAGAGGGGTTTAGGAGCATTTTATTGGCGACGCAATAGGATTTAGGCGATTTTGCCAGTTTTTCGTATGTGTTAGCCCATGGATTTTTTAGGTGCCGGGGGTCCGGGTCAAATTTTCTTGGATTCTTCTATAGTAGCGTCTGTAACGACCTGAGGAACGACTCCAGTAGCCCCGGCGGCGCTATGGAGGGGTTTAGGAGCATTTTATTGGCGACGCAATAGGAATTAGGCGATTTTGCCAGTTTTTTGTGTGTGTTAACCCACGAATTTTTAGGTGCCGGTGGTACGAGTCAAATTTTCTCAATTCTTCCATAGTAGCATCCGTAACGACCTGGGGAAAGACTCCAGTAGCCCCGGCGGTGTTATATAGAGGTTTAGAAGCATTTTATTGGCGACACAATAGGAATTAGGCAATTTTGCCAGTTTTTCCTGTGTGTTAGCCCACAGATTTTTTAGGTGCTGGGGGTCCGAGTTAAATTTTCTTGCAATATTCAATATTAGCGTCCGTAATGACCTGGGGAACTACTCCAGTAGCCCCAGCGGTGCTATAGAGGGGTTTAGGGGCATTTTATTGGCGATGCAATAGGAATTAGGAGATTTGCTAGTTTTTTGTGTGTGTTAGCCCACAGATTTTTTAGGTGCCGAGGGTTTGGGTCAAATGTTCTTGGATTCTTCCATAGTAGCATCCGTAACGACATAGGAAACGACTCCAGTAGCTCCGACGGTGCTTTAGAGGGGTTAAGGAGCATTTTATTGGCGACGCAATAGGATTTAGGCGATTTTGCCTATTTTTCGTCTGTGTTAGCCCAAGGATTTTTTAGGATATTTTGCTAGTTTAGGATATTTTGCTAGTTTTTCGGGTGTATTAGCGTAAGGATTTTTTAGGTGCTGAAAGACCTGAGTCGAATTTTCTTGCATTCTTCTATAGTAGCGTCCGTAACGACCTAGAGAACAACTCCAGTATCCCCGGCGGTGCTATAGAGGGGTTCAGGAGCATTTTATTGGCGACGCAATAGGAATTAGGAGATTTTGCCAGTTTTTCGTGTGTGTTAGCCCACGGATTTTTTAGGTGTCGGGGGTTCGGGTCAAATTTTCATGGATTCTTCCATAGTAGCATCTGTAACGACATGGGGAAAGACTCCAGTAGCCCCGGCGGCGCTTTAGAGGGGTTTAGGAGCATTTTATTGGCGACGCAATAGAATTTAGGTGATTTTATCAGTTTTTTATGTGTATTAGCCCATAGATTTTTTAGGTGCCGGGGGTCCGGGTCAAAATTTTTTGGATTCTTCCATAGTTGCGTCCGTAACGAACTGGGAAACGACTCCAGTAGCACTGGCGGCGCTATAGAGGGGTTTAGGAGCATTTTATTGGCGACGCAATAGGAATTAGGCAATTTTGCCAGTTTTTCGTGTGTGTTAACACACGAATTTTTTAGGTGCCGGGGGTCCGTGTCGAAATTTCTTGTATTCTTCCATAGTAGCGTCCGTAACGACTTGGGGAACGACTCCAGTAGACCTGGCGGTGCTATAGAGGGGTTTAGGAGCATTTTATTGGCGACACAATAGTAATTAGGCGATTTTGCCTGTTTTTCGTGTGTGTTAGCCCACAGATTTTTTAGGTACCGGGGGTACGAGTCAAAATTTCTTGGATTCTTCCATAGTAGCATCTATAACGACCTGGGAACGATTCCAGTAGCCCCGGAGGCGCTATAGAGGGGTTTAGGAGCATTTTATTGGAGACGCAATAGTAATTAGACGATTTTGCCAGTTTTTCGTGTGTGTTAGCCCACAGATTTTTTAGGTGCCGGGGGTTCAGGTTAATTTTTCTTGGATTCTTCCATAGTAGCATCCGTAATGACCTGGGAATGACTCCCGTTACCCTGGTTGCACTTTTGAGGGGTTTAGAAGCATTTTATTGGCGACGCAATATGAATTAGGAGATTTTTCTTGTTTTTCGTGTGTGTTAGCGCACGGATTTTTTAGGTGCCGGGGGTTCGGGTCAAATTTTCTTGGATTCTTATATAGAAGCATCCGTAACGACCTGCGGAATGACTCCAGTAGCCCCGGCGGCGCTTTAGAGGGGTTTAGGAGCATTTTATTGGCGACGCAATAGGATTTAGGCGATTTTGCCAGTTTTTCGTATGTGTTAGCCCACGGATTTTTTAGGTGCCGGGGGTCCGGGTCAAATTTTCTTGGATTCTTCTATAGTAGCGTCTGTAACGACCTGGGGAACGACTCCAGTAGCCCCGGCGGCGCTATGGAGGGGTTTAGGAGCATTTTATTGGCGACGCAATAGGAATTAGGCGATTTTGCCAGTTTTTTGTGTGTGTTAATTCACGAATGTTTTAGGTGCCGGGGGTCCGTGTCGAAATTTCTTGGATTCTTCCATAGTGGCGTCCGTAACGACCTTGGTAACGACTCCAGTAGCCCCGGCGGCGCTTTAGAGGGGTTTAGGAGCATTTTATTGGCGACGCAATAATAATTAGGCAATTTTACCAGTTTTTCGTGTGTGTTAGCCCGCAGATTTTTTAGGTGCCGGTGGTACGAGTCAAATTTTATTCCATTCTTCTATAGTAGCATCTGTAAAAACCTGGGGAACACCTCCAGTAGCCCCGGCGGCGCTATAGAGAGGTTTAGGGGCATTTTATTAGCGACACAATAGGAATTAGGAGATTTTGACAATTTTTCGTGTGTGTTAGCCCACGGATGTTTTAGGTGTCGTGGGTCTGTGTCTAAATTTCTTGGATTTTTCAATAGTAGCATCCGTAACGACCTGGGGAACGACTCCAGTAAACCCCGGCGGCGTTGTAGAGGGGTTTAGAAGCATTTTATTGGAGACGCAAAAGGAATTAGGAGATTTTGCCAGTTTTTCATGTGTGTTAGCCCACAGAGGTTTTAGGTGCCGGGGGTCCGGGTCAAATTTTCTTGGATTCTTTAATCGTAGTGTCCATAACGAACTGGGGAACAACTCCAGTAGCCCCGGCGGCGATTAGAGGGGTTTAGGAGCATTTTTTGGAGAAACAATAGGAATTAGGCAATTTTGCTTGTTTTTCGTGTGTGTTAGCCCACAGATTTTTTAGGTGCCGGGGGTTCGGGTCAAATTTTTTTGGATTCTTCCATAGTAGAGTACATAACGACCTGGGAACGACTCCAGTAGCCCCGGCGGCACTTTTGAGGTGTTTAGGAGCATTTTATTGGCGACGCAATAGGAATTAGGCGATTTTGCTAGTTTTTAGTGTGTGTTAACCTACGAATTTTTTAGGTGCCGGGGGTTTGGGTCAAATTTTCTTGGATTCTTCCATAGTAGCGTCCATACCGACCTGGGGAACGATTCCAATAGCCCCGACGGTGCTTTAGAGTGGTTCAGGAGTATTATATTGATGACGCAATAGGAATTAGGCAATTTTGCAAGTTTTTCGTGTGTGTTAGCACACGGATTTTTTAGGTTCCGGGGGTTCGAGTCAAATTTCCTTGGATTCTTCCATAGTAGAGACCGTAACGACCTGGTGAATGACTCCAATAGCCCCGGCGATGCTATAGAGGGGTTTAGGAGCATTTTATTGGCGATGCAATAGGAATTAGGCGATTTTGCCAATTTTTCGTGTGTGTTAACCCACGAATTTTTTAGGTGCCGGGGGTCCGTGTCGAAATTTCTTGGATTCTTACATAGTAACATCCGTAACGACTTGGGGGACGACTCCAGTAGCCCCGGCGGCGCTATAGAGGGGTTTAGGAGCATTTTATTGGAGACGCAATAGGAATTAGACAATTTTGCCAGTTTTTCGTGTGTGTTAGCATAAGGATTTTTTAGGTGCCGAGGGTCCGGGTCGAATTTTCATGGATTCTTCCATAGTAGCATCCGTAACGACCTAGGGAACAACTCCAGTAGCCCTGGCGGTGCTATAGAGGGGTTTAGGAGCATTTTATTGGAGACGCAATAGGAATTAGGCGATTTTTTTAGTTTTTCGAGTGTGTTAACCCACAGTTTTTTAGGTGAAGGGGGTCCGGGTCAAATTCTCTTGAATTCTTCCATAGTAGCATCCGTAACGACCTGGGGAACGACTACAGTAGCCCCGACGGTGCTTTAGAGAGGTTAAAGAGTATTTTATTGGCGGCGCAATAGAAATTAAGCAATTTTGCCACCTTTTCGTGTGTGTTAGCCCATGGATATTTTAGCTGCGGGGGGTCCGGGTCAAACTTTCTTGTATTCTTCCATAGTAGGGTCCGTAACGACCTGTGGAATGGCTCCAGTAGCCCCGGAGGTGCAATAGAGGGGTTTAGGAGCATTTTATTGGTGACGCAGTAGGAGTTAGGGGATTTTGCCAGTTTTTCGTGTGTGTTAGCCCACAGATATTTTAGGTGCCGGGGGTTCGGGTCAAAGTTTCTTGGATTTTTCCATAGTAGCATCCGTAACGACCTTGAGAACGACTACAGTAGCCCCGGTGGCGCCTTAGAGGGGCTTAGGAGCATTTTATTAGCGACGCAGTAGGAATTAGGTGATTTTGCCAATTTTTCGTGTGTGTTAGCCCACAAATTTTTAGGTGCCGGAGGTCCGGGTCGAAATTTCTTGGATTCTTCCATAGTAGCGTCCGTAACGACCTGTGGAATGGCTCCAGTAGCCCCGGAGGTGCAATAGAGGGGTTTAGGAGCATTTTATTGGTGACGCAGTAGGAGTTAGGGGATTTTGCCAATTTTTCGTGTGTGTTAGCCCACAGATATTTTAGGTGCCGGGGGTTCGGGTCAAAGTTTCTTGGATTATTCCATAGTAGCGTCCGTAACGACCTGGAGAACGACTACAGTAGCCCCGGTGGCGCTTTAGAGGGGCTTAGGAGCATTTTATTAGCGATGCAGTAGGAATTAGGCGATTTTGCCAATTTTTCGTGTGTGTTAGCCCACAAATATTTTAGGTGCCGGGGGTCCGGGTCGAAATTTCTTGGATTCTTCCATAGTAGCGTCCGTAACGACCTGGGTAACGACTCCAGTAGCCCCGGCAGCACTTTAGAGGGGTTTAGGAGCATTTTATTTGAGACGCAATAGCAATTAGGCGATTTTGCAAGTTTTTCGTATGTGTTAGCCCACAGATTTTTTAGGTGCCGGGGGTTTAGGTCAAATTTTCTTGGATTCTTCCATAGTAGAATTCGTGACGACCTGGGAATGACTCCAATTTCCCCAGCATTGCTATAGAGGGATTTATGAGCATTTTATTGGCGACACAATAGGAATTAGGCGATTTTGCCAGTTTTTTGTGTGTGTCCCTCAGATTTTTTAGGTGCAAGGGGGGCCATGTCTAAATTTCTTCGATTCTTCCATTGTAGCATCCGTAACGACCTGGGAAACGACTCCAGTAGCCCCGGCAGTGCTTTACAGTGGTTTAGGAGCATTTTATCAGCGATGCAATAGGAATTAGGCGATTTTGCAAGTTTTTTGTGTGAGTTAGCCCACGGATTTTTTACGTTCCGGGGGGCCGTGTCTAAATTTCTTGAATTATTCCATAATAACATCCGTAACGACCTGAGGAACGACTGCAGTAGCCCCGGCGATGCTTTAGAGTGGTTTAGGAGCATTTTATTGGCGGCACAATAGGAATTAGGCGATTTTTCCACTTTTTCATGTGTGTTAACCCACAGATTTTTTTGGTGTCGGGGGTCTGGGTCAAATTTTCTTGGATTCTTCCATAGTAGCGTCCGTAATGACCTAGGGAACGTCTCCAGTAGCCTCGACGGTGCTATAGAGGGGTTCAGGATCATTTTATTGGCGACGCAATAGGAATTAGGCGATTTTGCATGTTTTTCGTGTGAGTAAGCCCACGGATTTTTTATGTTCCAGGGGGCCTTGTCTAAATTTCTTGGATTCTTCCATTATAGCGTCCGTAACGACTTGGGGAAAGACTCCAGTAGCCCCGGCGGCGCTATAGAGAGGTTTAGAAGCATTTTATTAGCGACACAATAGGAATTAGGCAATTTTGCCACTTTTTGTGTGTGTTAGCCCACAGATATTTTAGGTACCGGGGGTCCGGGTCAAATTTTCTTGGATTCTTCCATAGTAGCGTCCGTAATGACCTAGGGAACGTCTCCAGTAGCCTCGACGGTGCTATAGAGGGGTTCAGGAGCATTTTATTGGCGACGCAATAGGAATTAGGCGATTTTGCATGTTTTTCGTATGAGTAAGCCCACGGATTTTTTATGTTCCAGGGGGCCTTGTCTAAATTTCTTGGATTCTTCCATTATAGCGTCTGTAACGACTTGGGGAAAGACTCCAGTAGCCCCGGCGGCGCTATAGAGAGGTTTAGAAGCATTTTATTAGCGACACAATTGGAATTAGGCAATTTTGCCACTTTTTGTGTGTGTTAGCCCACAGATATTTTAGGTACCGGGGGTCCGGATCAAATATTCTTGGATTCTTCCATAGTAGCGTCCGTAACGACCTGGGGAAAGACTCCAGTAGCCCCGGCGGCGCTTTAGAGGGGTTTAAGAGTATTTTATTGGCGACGCAATAGGAATTAGGCGATTTTACCAGTTTTTTTGTATGTGTTAGCCCACAGATTTTTTAGATGCCGGGGGTGCGGGTCGAATTTTCTTGATTTCTTCCATAGTAGCATCCGTAACGACCTGGATAACGACTCCAGTAGCCCCGACGGTGCTATAGAGGGGTTTAGGATCATTTTATTGGCGATGCAATAGGAATTAAGAGATTTTGCCAGTTTTTCGTGTGTGTTAGCCCACTGATTTTTTAGGTGCCGGGGGTCCAGGTCAAATTTTCTTGGATTCTTCCATAGTAGCGTCTGTAACGACCTGGGGAACGACTCCAATAGCCCCGACGGCGCTTTAGAGGGGTATAGGAGCATTTTATTGCAGACGCAATAGGAATTAGGCGATTTTGCCAGTTTTTCGTGTGTGTTAGCCTATGGATTTTTTAGGTGCCGGAGTCCGGGTTGAATCTTCTTGGATTCTTCCATAGTAGAATCCGTAACGACCTGGGGAAAGACTCTAGTAGCCCCGGCGGTGCTATAGAGGGGTTTAGGAGCATTTTATTGGCGACGCAATGGGAATTATGCGATTTTGCCAGTTATTTATGTGTGTTAGCCCACAGAATTTTTAGATGCCGGGGGTCTGGGTCGAATTTTCTTGATTTCTTCCAGAGTAGTGTCTGTAACGACCTGGGGAATGACTCCAGTAGCCCCGGCGGTGCTTTAGAGAGGTTTAGGATCATTTTATTTGCGACGCAATCGGAATTAGGCGATTTTGCCAGTTTTTCGTGTGTGTTAGCCAACGGATTTTTTTGGTGCCGGGGGTCCGAGTCGAATTTTTTGTTATTCTTCCATAGTAGCATTTGTAACGACCTGGGGAATGACTCCAGTAGCCCCGGCGGCGCTATAGAGGGGTTTAGGAGCATCTTATTGGTGACATAATAGGAATTAGGCGATTTTTCCAGTATTTCTTGTGTGTTAGCCCACAAATTTTTTAGGTGCCGGGGATCTGGGTCGAAATTTCTTGGATTCATCCATAGTAGCATCCGTAACGACCTGGGAAACGACTCCAGTAGACCTGGCGGCGCTTTAGAGGGGTTTAGGAGCATTTTATTGGCAGCGCAATAGGAATTAAGTAATTTTGCCACTTTTTCGTGTGTGTTAGCCCACAGATATTTTAGGTGCCGGGGGTTCGGGTCAAATTTTCTTCGATTCTTCAATAGTAGCGTCCGTAATGACTTAGGAAATGACTCCAGTAGCCCCGGAGGTGCTATAGAGGGGTTTAGGAGCTTTTATTGGCGACGCAAAAGGCATTAGGGGATTTTGCTAGTTTTTCGTGTGTGTTAGCCCACAGATTTTTTAGGTGCTGGTGGTCCGGGTCAAAATTTCTTGGATTTTTCCATAGTAGCATCCGTAACGACCTGGGGAACGACTTCAGTTGCCTCGGCGGCGCTTTAGAGAGGCTTAGGAGCATTTTATTTGCGACGCAGTAGGAATTAGGCGATTTTGCCAGTTTTTCGTGTTTCTTAGCCCACAGATTTTTTAGGTGATGGGGGTCCGGATCAAATGTTCTTGGATTCTTCCATATTAGTGTCCGTAACGACTTGGGGAACTACACCAGTAGCCCCGGCAGCGCTATAGAGGGATTTAGGAGCATTTTATTAGCGACGCAATAGGAATTAGGCGATTTTGCCAGTTTTTTGTGTGTGTTAACCCACAGATTTTTTAGGTGCCAGGGGTTCGGGTCAAATTTTCTTGGATTCTTCCGTAGTAGCATCTGTAACGACCTAGGAAATGACTCCAATAACCCCGGCCATGCTTTGGAGGGGTTCAGAAGCATTTTATTGGCGACGCAATAGGAATTAGGCGATTTTGCAAGTTTTTCATGTGTGTTAGCCCACGGATTTTTTACGTTCCGGGGGGCCGTGTCTAAATTTCTTGGATTCTTCCATAGTAGCATCCGTAACGACCTGGGAATGACTCCAGTTGCCCCGACGGCTCTATAGAGGGGTTTAGGAGCATTTTATTGGTGGCGCAATAGGAATTAGGCAATTTTGCCCCTTTTTCGTGTGTGTTAGCCCACGGATATTTTAGGTATCGGGGGTCCGGGTCGAATTTTCTTGGATTCTTCCATTGTAGCATCTGTAACGACCTGGGGAACGACTCCAATAGCCCTGACGGCACTTTAGAGGGGTTTAAAAGCATTTTATTGGCGACGCAATAGGAATTAGGCGATTTTGCCAGTTTTTCGTGTGTGTTAGCCCACGGATTTTTTAGGTGCCGAGGGTGCGGGTCGAATTTTCTTGATTTCTTCTATAGTAGCGTCCGTAACGACCTAGAGAACGACTCCAGTAGCCTCGACGGTTCTATAGAGGGGTTTTGGAGCATTTTATTGGTGACGCAATAGGAATTAGGTGATTTTGCCAGTTTTTCGTGTGTGTTATGCCACAAAATTTTTAGGTGCCAGGGGTCCGGGTCAAATTTTCTTGAATTCTTCAATAATAGCATCCGTAACGACCTGGGGAACGACTCCAGTAGCTCCGGCGGCGCTGTAGAGGGGTTTAGAAGCATTTTATTGGAGACGCAATAGAAATTAGGCAATTTTGCCAGTTTTTCGTGTGTATTAGCGTAAGGATTTTTTAGGTGTCGGGGGTCCGGGTTGAATTTTCTCTGATTCTTCCATAGTAACGTCCGTAACAACTTGGGGAACGACTCCAGTAGCCCCGGCGGCGCTATAGAGGGGTTTCGGAGCATTGAATTGGCGAGGCAATAGGAATTAGTCGATTTTGCAGGTTTTTCGTGTGTGTTAGCCCACAGATTTTTAAGGTACCGTGGGTACGGGTCAAAGTTTGTTGGATTCTTCCATAGTAGCTTCCGTAACGACCTGGGGAATGACTCCAGTAGCCCTGACGGTGCTTTAGAGGGTTTAGGAGCATTTTATTAGATACGCAATAGGAATTAGGCAATTTTGCCAGTTTTTCGTGTGTGTTAGCCCGCGGATTTTTTAGGTGCTGGGGGTACGAGTCGAATTTTCCTCCATTATTTCATAGTAGCGTCCGAAACGACTTGGGGAAAGACTCCAGTAGCCCCGGCAGCGCTATAGAGATCTTTAGAAGCATTTTATTAGCGACACAATAGGAATTAGGCGATTTTGCCAGTTTTTCATGTCTGTTAGCCCATGGATTTTTTAGGTGCCGGGGGTCCGGGTCAAATTTTCTTGGATTCTTCAATAGTAGCGTCCGTAACGACTTGGGGAACGACTCCAGTAGCCCTGCGGCTTTGTAGAGGGGTTTAGGAGCATTTTATTGGATATGCAATAGAACTTAGGCAATTTTGGTAGTTTTTCGTGTATGTTAGCCCACAGATTTTTCAGGTGCCGGGGGTCCGGGTCAAATTTTCTTGTATTCTTTAATAGTAGCTTCTATAACGGCCTGGAGAACGACTCTAGTAGCCCTGACGGTGCTTTAGAGTGGTTTAGGAGCATTTTATTGGCGACACAATATGAATTAGGCGATTTTGCCAGTGTTTCGTGTGTGTTAGCCCGCGGATTTTTTAGGTGCCAGGGGTATGAGTCAAATTTTATTCCTTTCTTCCATAGTAGCGTCCGTAAAAACCTGGGGAACGACTCCAGTAGCCCCGGTGGGGCTATAGAGAGGTTTAGGAGCATTTTATTAGCGACACAATAGGAATTAGGAGATTTTGCTAGTTTTTCGTGTGTGTTAGCCCACGGATTTTTTAGGTGCCGGGGGTGCGGGTCGAATTTTCTTGATTTCTTCCATAGTAGCGTCCGTAACGACCTAGAGAATGACTCCAGTAGCCTCGACGGTTCTATAGAGGGGTTTTGGAGCATTTTATTGGTGATGCAATAGGAATTAGGCGATTTTGCCAGTTTTTCGTGTGTGTTATGCCACAAAATTTTTAGGTGCCAGGGGTCCGGGTCAAATTTTCTTGAATTCTTCAATAATAGCATCCGTAACGACCTGGGGAACGACTCCAGTAGCTCCGGCGGCGCTGTAGAGGGGTTTAGAAGCATTTTATTGGAGACGCAATAGAAATTAGGCAATTTTGCCAGTTTTTCGTGTGTATTTGCGTAAGGATATTTTAGGTGTCGGGGGTCCGGGTTGAATTTTCTCTGATTCTTCCATAGTAACGTCCGTAACAACTTGGGGAACGACTCCAGTAGCCCCGGCGGCGCTATTGAGGGGTTTCGGAGCATTGAATTGGCGAGGCAATAGGAATTAGTCGATTTTGCAGGTTTTTCGTGTGTGTTAGCCCACGGATTTTTAAGGTACCGTGGGTACGGGTCAAAGTTTGTTGGATTATTCCATAGTAGCTTCTGTAACGACCTGGGGAATGACTCCAGTAGCCCTGACGGTGCTTTAGAGGGTTTAGGAGCATTTTATTAGATACGCAATAGGAATTAGGCAATTTTGCCAGTTTTTCGTGTGTGTTAGCCCGCGGATTTTTTAGGTGCCGGGGGTACGGGTCGAATTTTCTTCCATTATTCCATAGTAGTGTCCGTAACGACTTGGGGAAAGACTCCAGTAGCCCCGGCGGCGCTATAGAGAGGTTTAGAAGAATTTTATTAGCGACACAATAGGAATTAGGCGATTTTGCAAGTTTTTCATGTGTGTTAGCCCATAGATTTTTTAGGTGCCGGGGGTCCGGGTCAAATTTTCTTGGATTCTTCAATAGTAGCGTCCGTAACGACTTGGGGAACGACTCCAGTAGCCCTGCGGCTTTGTAGAGGGGTTTAGGAGCATTTTATTGGATATGCAATAGAACTTAGGCAATTTTGGTAGTTTTTCGTGTATGTTAGCCCACAGATTTTTCAGGTGCCGGGGGTCCGGGTCAAATTTTCTTGTATTCTTTAATAATAGCTTCTATAACGGCCTGGAGAACGACTCTAGTATCCCTGACGGTGCTTTAGAGTGGTTTAGGAGCATTTTATTGGTGACACAATATGAATTAGGCGATTTTGCCAGTGTTTCGTGTGTGTTAGCCCGCGGATTTTTTAGGTGCCAGGGGTACGAGTCAAATTTTATTCCTTTCTTCCATAGTAGCATCCGTAAAAACCTGGGGAACGACTCCAGTAGCCCCGGTGGGGCTATAGAGAGGTTTAGGAGCATTTTATTAGCGACACAATAGGAATTAGGAGATTTTGCTAGTTTTTCGTGTGTGTTAGCCCACGGATTTTTTAGGTGCCGGGGGTCCGTGTCCAAATTTCTTGGATTTTTCAATAGTAGTGTCCGTAACGACTTGGGGAACGACTTCAGTAGCCCGGGAAGCGCTGTAGAGGGGTTTAGAAGAATTTTATTGGAGATGCAATAAAAATTAGGCAATTTTGCCAGTTTTTCATGTATATTATCGTAAGGATTTTTTAGGTGTCGGGGGTCCGGGTCAAATTTTCTTGGATTATTCGATAGTAGCGTCCGTAACGATCTGGAGAACGACTCCAATAGCCCTGGCGGCGCTATAGAGGGGTTTCAGAGCATTGAATTGGCGAGATAATAGGAATTAGGCCATTTTGCCACTTTTTCGTGTGTGTTAGCCCACATATTTTTAAGGTGCCAGGGGTCTGGGTCAAATCTTCTTGGATTCTTCCATAGTAGCTTCCGTAACGACCTGGGGAATGACTCCAGTAGCCCCGACGGCGGTTTAGAGTGGTTTAGGAGCATTTTATTGGCGATGCAATAGGAATTAGGCGATTTTGCCAGTTTTTCATGTGTGTTAGCCCGCGGATTTTTTAGGTGCGGGGGGTACGGGTCGAATTTTCTTCCATTCATCCATAGTAGCGTCTAAAACAACCTGGGGAATGACTTCAGTAGACCCAGCTGTGCTTTAGAGGGGTTTAGGAGCATTTTATTAGATACTGAATAGGAATTAGGCGATTTTGCCAGTTTTTCGTATGTGTTAGCCCGCAGATTTTTTAGGTGCCGGGGGTTCGGGTCGAATTTTCTTCCATTCTTCTATAGTAGCGTCCGTAACGACCTGGGGAAAGACTCCAGTAGCCGCGGCGATGCTATAGAGGGGTTTAGGAGCATTTTATTGGCGACACAATTGGATTAGGTGATTTTGCCAGTTTTTCGTGTGTGTTAGCCCGCGGATTTTTTAGGTGCCGGTGGTACGGGTCAAATTTTCTTCAATTCTTCCATAGTAGCGTCCGTAACGACCTGGGAACGACTCCAGTAGCCCCGGTGGCACTTTTCAGGGGTTTAAGAGCATTTTATTGACGACGCAATAGGAATTAGGAAATTTTGCTAGTTTTTCGTGTGTGTTAGCCCACAGATTTTTTAGGTGCTGGGGGTCCGGGTCAAATTTTTTTGGATTCTTCCATTATAGCGTCCATAACAACCTGGGGAACGACTCCAGTAGCCCCGGTGGCGCTTTAGAGGGGCTTAAGAGCATTTTATTAGAGATGCAATAGTAATTAGGCGAATTTGCCAGTTTTTCATGTGTGTTAGCCCACAGATTTTTTATGTGCCAGGGGTTCGTATCGAAATTTCTTGGATTCTTCCATAGTAGCGTCCGTAACGACCTGGGGAAAGACTCAGTAGCCCCGGCGGCGCTATAGAGGGGTTTAGGAGCATTTTATTAGAGACGCCATAGTAATTAGGCAAATTTGCTAGTTTTTCGTTTCTTATCCCTCGGATTTTTTAGGTGCCAGGGGTCCTTGTCGAAATTTCTTGGATTCTTCCATAGTAGCATCCGTAACGACCTGGGGAAAGACTCAGTAGCCCTGGCGGCGCTATAGAGGGGTTTAGGAGCATTTTATTAGAGACGCAATAGAAATTAGGCAATTTTGCCAGTTTTTCATGTGTGTTAACTCACGGATTTTTAAGGTGCCAGAGGTCCGAGTAAACTTTTCTTGGATTCTGCCATAGTAGCGTCCGTAACGACCTGGGGAACGACTCCAGTAGCCCCGACGGCACTTTAGAGGGGTTTAAAAGCATTTTATTGGCGACGCAATAGGAATTAGGCAAATTTGCCAGTTTTTTGTGTGTGTTAGCCCACGGATTTTTTAGGTGCCAGGGGTGCGGGTCGAATTTTCTTGATTTCATCCATAGTAGCGTCCGTAACGACCTAGAGAACGACTCCAGTAGCCTCGACGGTGCTATAGAGGGGTTTTGGAGCATTTTATTAGTGACTCAATAGGAATTAGGCGATTTTGCCTGTTTTTCGTGTGTTATGCCACAGAATTTTTAGGTGCCAGGGGTCCTGGTCAAATTTTCTTGAATTCTTCAATAGTAGCGTCTGTAACGACCTGGGGAACGACTCCAGTAGCTCCGGCGGCGCTGTAGAGGGGTTTAGAAGCATTTTATTGGAGACGCAATAGAAATTAGGCAATTTTGCCAATTTTTCGTGTGTATTAGCGTAAGGATTTTTTAGGTGCCGGGGGTCCGGGTTGAATTTTCTCTGATTCTTCCATAGTAGCGTCCGTAACAACTTGGAATACGACTCCAGTAGCCCCGGCGGCGCTATAGAGGAGTTTCGGAGCATTGAATTGGCGAGGCAATAGGAATTAGACGATTTTGCAGGTTTTTCGTGTGTGTTAGCCCACGGATTTTTAAGGTACCGTGGGTCCGGGTCAAAGTTTCTTGGATTCTTCCATAGTAGCTTCCGTAACGACCTGGGGAATGACCCCAGTAGCCCCGGTGGTGCTTTAGAGGGGTTTAGGAGCATTTTATTAGATACGCAATAGGAATTAGGCGATTTTGCCAGTTTTTCGTATGTGTTAGCCCGCGGATTTTTTAGGTGCCGGGGGTACGGGTCGAATTTTCTTCCATTCTTCCATAGTAGCATTCGTAACGACTTGGGGAAAGACTCTAGTAGCCCCAGCGGCCCTATAGAGAGGTTTAGAAGCATTTTATTAGCGACACAATAGGAATTAGGCGATTTTGCCAGTTTTTCATGTGTGTTAGCCCACAGATTTTTAGGTGCCGGGGGTCCGGGTCAAATTTTCTTGGATTCTTCAATAGTAGCGTCCATAACGACTTGGGGAACGACTCCAGTAGCCCTGCATCTTTGTAGAGGGGTTTAAGAGCATTTTATTGGATATGCAATAGAAATTAGGCAATTTTGGTAGTTTTTCGTGTATGTTAGCCCACAGATTTTTCAGGTGCCGGGGGTCCAGGTCAAATTTTCTTGTATTATTTAATTGTAGCTTCCGCAACGGCCTGGAGAACGACTCCAGTAGCCCCGGCGGCTATTGGAGGGGTTTAGGAGCATTTTTTTGGAGACGCAATAGGAATTAGGGGATTTTGCCAGTTTTTCGTGTGTGTTAGCCCACGGATTTTTTAGGTGCCGGGGGTTCGGGTCAATTATTCTTGGATTATTCTATAGTAGCATCCGTAACGACTTGGGAATGACTCCAGTTACCCTGGTGGCACTTTTGATGGGTTTAGGAGCATTTTATTGGTGACGCAATAAGAATTATGCGATTTTGCCAGTTTTTCGTGTGTGTTAGCCCACGGATTTTTTAGGTGCCGGGGGTCCAGGTCAATTTTTTTTGGATTCTTCTATTGTAGCGTCCATAACAAACCGGAAAATGACTCCAGTAGCCCCGGTGGCGCTTTAGAGGGGCTTAAGAGCATTTTATTAGAGACGCAATAGTAATTAGGCAAATTTGCCAGTTTTTCGTGTGTGTTATCCCACAGATATTTTAAGTGCCGGGGGTTCGTGTTGAAATTTCTTGGATTCTTCCATAGTAGCGTCCGTAACGATCTGGGGAAAGATACAGTAGCCCCGACGGCGCTATAGAGGGGTTTAGGAGCATTTTATTGGAGACGCAATAGAAATTTGGCAATTTTGCTAGTTTTTCATGTGTATTAGCGTAAGGATTTTTTAGGTGCCAAAGGTCTGAGTCGAATTTTCTTGTATTCTTCCATAGTAGCATCCGTAACGACCTGGGGAATGACTTCAGTAGCCCCGGCGGTGCTATAGAGAGGTTTAGGAGCATTTTATTGAAGACGCAATAGGAATTAGGAGATTTTGCCTGTTTTTCGTATGTGTTAGCTCACAGATTTTTTAGGTGCCGGGGGTTCGGGTCAAATTTTCTTGGATTCTTATATAGTAGCATCCGTAACGACCTGGGAACGACTCCAGTAGCCTCGGCGGCGCTTTAGAGGGGTATAGGAGCATTTTATTGGCGACAAAATAGGATTTAGGCGATTTTGCCAGTTTTTCGTGTGTGTTAGCCCATGGATTTTTTAGGTGCCGGGGGTCCGAGTCAAATTTTCTTGGATTCTTCTATAGTAGCATCCGTAACGACCTGGGGAACGACTCCAGTAGCCCCGGCGAGGCGATAGAGGGGTTTAGGAGCATTTTATTGGCGACGCAATAGGAATTAGGCGATTTTGCCAGTTTTTCGTGTGTGTTAACCAACGAATTTTTTAGGTGTCGGGGGTCCGTGTCCAAATTTCTTGGATTCTTCCATAGTGGCGTCTATAACGACCTGGGGAACGACTCCAATAGCCCCAACGACGCTATAGAGGGGTTTAGGAGCATTTTATTGGCGACGCAATAGTAATTAAGCAATTTTTCCAGTTTTTCGTGTGTGTTAGCCCGCGGATTTTTTAGGTGCCGGGGGTACGGGTCAAATTTTCTTCCATTCTTCCATATTAGGTGCCTGGGGAACTACTGCAGTAGCCCCGGTGCCGCTATACAGAAGTTTAGGTTCATGTTATTAGCGACACAATAAGAATTAGGAGATTTTGCCAGTTTTTCGTGTGTGTTAGCCCACAGATTTTTTAGGTGTCAGAGTCGAGGTCAAATTTTCTTGGATTTTTCAATAGTAGCGTCCGTAACGACTTAGGGAACGACTCTAGTTGCCCCGGCGGCGCTTTAAAGGGGTATAGGAGCATTTTATTAGCGACGCAATAGGATTTAGGCGATTTTGCCAGTTTTTCGTGTGTGTTAGCCCATGGATTTTTTAGGTGCCGGGGGTCCGAGTCAAATTTTCTTGGATTCTTCTATAGTAGCATCCGTAACGACCAGGGGTACGACTCCAGTATCCCCGGCGGGGCGATAGAGGGGTTTAGGAGCATTTTATTGGCGACGCAATAGGAATTAGGCGATTTTGCCAGTTTTTCGTATGTGTTAACCAATGAATTTTTTAGGTGTCGGGGGTCCATGTCCAAATTTCTTGGATTCTTCCATAGTGGCGTCTGTAACGACCTGGGGAAAGACTCCATAGCCCCAACGATGCTATAGAGGGGTTTAGGAGCATTTTATTGGCGACGCAATAGAAATTAGGCGATTTTTCCAGTTTTTCGTGTGTGTTAGCCCACGGAATTTTTAGGTGTATGGGTCAAATTTTCTTCCATTCTTCCATAGTAGCATCCGTAACAATCTTTGGAACGACTCCAGTAGCCCCGGCGCTGCTATACAGGAGTTTAGGAGCATGTTATTAGCGACACAATAGGAATTAGGAGATTTTGCCAGTTTTTCGTGTGTGTTAGCCCACAGATTTTTTAGGTGCCGGGGGTTCGGGTCAAATTTTCTTGGATTCTTATATAGTAGAATCCGTAACGACCTGGGGAACGACTCCAGTAGCCCCGGCGGCGCTTTAGAGGGGTTTTGGAGCATTTTATTGGCGACGCAATAGGATTTAGGCGATTTTGCCAGTTTTTAATGTGTGTTAGCCAACGGATTTTTTAGGTGCCAGGGGTCCGTGTCGAAATTTCTTGGATTCTTCCATAGTAGCGTCCGTAACGACCTGGAGAAAGACTGAATAGTCACGACGGCGCTATAGAGGGGTTTAGGAGCATTTTATTGGAGACGCAATAGAAATTAGGCAATTTAGCCAGTTTTTCGTGTGTATTAGCGTAAGGATTTTTTAGGTGCGGAAGGTCTCAGTCGAATTGTCTTCCATTCATCCATAGTAGCGTCTGTAACAACCAGGGGAATGACTCCAGTAGCCCCGGCTGTGCTTTAGAGGGGTTTAGGAGCATTTTATTTGATACGGAATAGGAATTAGGAGATTTTGCCTATTTTTCGTATGTGTTAGCTCACAGATTTTTTAGGTGCCGGGGGTTCGGGTCAAATTTTCTTGGATTCTTATATAGTAGCATCCGTAACGACCTAGGAACGACTCCAGTAGCCCCGGCGATGCTTTAGAGGGGTATAGGAGCATTTTATTGGCGACGCAATAGGATTTAGGCGAGTTTGCCAGTTTTTCGTGTCTGTTAGCCCATGGATTTTTTAGGTTCCAGGGGTCCGAGTCAAATTTTCTTGGATTCTTCTATAGTAGCATCCGTAACGACCAGGGGAACGACTCCAGTATCCCCGGCGGGGCGATAGAGGGGTTTAGGAGCATTTTATTGGCGACACAATAGGAATTAGGCGATTTTGCCAATTTTTCGTATGTGTTAACCAACGAATTTTTTAGGTGTCGGGGGTCCGTGTCCAAATTTCTTGGATTCTTCCATAGTGGCGTCTGTAACGATCTGGGGAATGACTCCATAGCCCCAACGACGCTATAGAGGGGTTTAGGAGCATTTTATTGGCGACGCAATAGTAATTAGGCAATTTTTCCAGTTTTGCGTGTGTGTTAGCCCGCGGATTTTTTAGGTGCCGGGGGTACGGGTCAAATTTTCTTCCATTCTTCCATTGTAGCGTCCGTAACAACCTGGTGAACGACTCCAGTAGCCCCGGTGCCGCTATACAGAAGTTTAGGAGCATGTTATTAGCGACACAATAAGAATTAGGAGATTTTGCCAGTTTTTCGTGTGTGTTAGCCCACAAATTTTTTAGGTGCCGGGGGTCGAGGTCAAATTTTCTTGGATGCTTCAATAGTAGCATCCGTAACGACCTAGGGAACGACTCCAGTAGCCCCGGCAGCGATTAGAGGGGTGTATGAGCATTTGTTTTGAGACGCAATAGGAATTAGGGGATTTTGCTAGTTTTTCGTGTGTGTTAGCCCACAGATTTTTTAGGTGCTAGGGGTTCAGGTCAGAATTTCTTGGATTCTTCCATAGTAGCGTCCGTAACGACCTGGGAATGACTCTAGTAGCCCCGGTGGCACTTTTGAGGTGTTTAGGAGCATTTTATTGGCGACGCAATAGGAATTAGGCAATTTTTGCCAGTTTTTTTTGTGTGTTAGCCCGCGGATTGTTTAGGTGCCGGGGGTCCGGGTCAAATTTTTTGGATTTTTCTATTGTAGCGTCCATAACAACCCGGGGAACGACTCCAGTAGCCCTGGTGGCGCTTTAGAGGGGCTTAAGAGCATTTTATTAGAGACACAATAGTAATTATGCGAATTTGCCAGTTTTTCATCTGTTTTAGCCCACAGATTTTTTAGGTGCCTAGGGTCCAGGTTGAATTTTCTTAGATTCTTCCATAGTAGCTTCCGTAACGACCTGGGGAATGACTCTAGTAGCCCCAGCGGCACTATAGAAAGGTTTAGGAGCATTTTATTGGCGACGCAATAGGATTTAGGCGATTTTGCCAGTTTTTCGTGTGTGTTAGCCCACAGATTTTTTAGGTGCCGGGGGTCCGAGTCAAATTTTCTTGGATTGTTACATAGTAGCGTCCGTAACGACCTGGGGAAAGACTCCAGTAGCACCGGCGATGCTTTAGAGGGGTATAGGAGCATTTTATTGGCAACGCAATAGGATTTAGGAGATTTTGCCAATTTTTCGTGTGTGTTAGCACACGGATTTTTTAGGTGCCGGGAGTCCGAGTCAAATTTTTCTTAGATTCTTCTATAGTAGCGTCCGTAACGACCTGGGAACGACTCCAGTATCCCCGGCGGTGCTATAGGGAGGTTTAGGAGCATTTTATTGGCGACGCAATAGGAATTAAGCGATTTTGCTAGTTTTTCGTGTGTGTTAACCAACGAATTTTTTAGGTGTCGGGGGTCCGTGTCCAAATTTCTTGGATTCTTCCATAGTGGCGTCTCTAACGACCTGGGGAACGACTCCAGTAGCCCAACGACGCTATAGAGGGGTTTAAGAGCATTTTATTGGCGACGCAATAGAAGTTAGGCGAGTTTTCCAGTTTTTCGTGTGTGTTAGCCCGCGGATTTTTTATGTGCCGGGGGAATGGGTCAAATGTTTTTCCATTCTTCCATAGTAGCGTCCGTAACAACCTGGGGAACGACTCAAGTAGCCCTGGCGCTGCTATACAGATGTTTAGAAGCATGTTATTAGCGACACAATAAGAATTAGGAGATTTTGCCAGTTTTTCGTGTGTGTTAGCCCACAGATTTTTTAGGTGCCGGGGTCCAGGTCAAATTTTCTTAGATTCTTCAATAGTAGCGTCCGTAACAACCTAGGGAATGACTCTAGTACCCCCGATGGCAATTAGATGGGTTTTAGGAGCATTTTTTTGGAGACGCAATAGGAATTATGGGATTTTGCCAGTTTTTCGTGTGTGTTAGCCAACGAATTTTTTAGGTGTCGGGGGTCCGTGCCAAATTTCTTGGATTCTTCCATAGTGGCGTCTGTTACGACCTGGGGAATGACTCCAGTAGCTCCGACGATGCTATAGAGGGGTTTAGGAGCATTTTATTGGAGACGCAATAGAAATTAGGCAATTTAGCCAGTTTTTCGTGTGTATTTGCGTAAGGATTTTTTAGGTGCGGAAGGTCTGAGTCGAATTTTCTTCCATTCATCCATAGTAGCGTCTGTAACAACCAGGGGAATGACTCCAGTAGCCTCGGCTGTGCTTTAGAGTGGTTTAGGAGCATTTTATTAGATACGCAATAGGAATTAGGCGATTTTGCTAGTTTTTCGTGTGTGTTAGCCCGCGGATTTTTTAGGTGCCGGGGGTACGGGTCGAATTTTCTTCCATTCTTCCATAGTAGCGTCCGTAACGACCTGGGGAAAGACTCCAGTAGCCGCGGCAATGCTATAGAGGGGTTTAGGAGCATTTTATTGGCGACACAATTGGATTAGGCGATTTTGCCAGTTTTTCATGTGTTAGCCTGCGGATTTTTCAGGTGCCGGTGGTACGAGTAAAATTTTCTTCCATTCTTCAATAGTAGCGTCCGTAACGACCTGGGAATGACTCCAGTAGCCCCGACGGCACTTTTCAGGGGTTTAGGAGCATTTTATTGACGACGCAATAGGAATTATGCGATTTTGTTAGTTTTTCGTGTGTGTTAGCCCACAGAGTTTTTAGGTGCAGGGGGTCCGGGTCAAATTTTCTTGGATTCTTCCATTATAGCATCCATAATAACCCGGGGAACAACTCTAGTAGCCCCGGTGGCTCTTTAGAGGGGCTTAAGGGCATTTTATTAGAGATGCAATAGTAATTAGGCGAATTTGCCAGTTTTTCATATGTGTTAGCCCACAGATTTTTTACGTGCCAGGGGTCCGTGTCGAAATTTCTTGGATTCTTCGATAGTAGCGTCTGTAACGACCTGGGGAAAGACTCAGTAGCCCCGGCGGCGCTATAGAGGGGTTTAGGAGCATTTTATTAGAGACGCAATAGTAATTAGGCGAATTTGCCAGTTTTTCGTGTGTGTTATCCTTCGGATTTTTTAGGTGTCAGGGGTCCTTGTCGAAATTTCTTGGATTCTTCCATAGTAGCATCCGTAACGACCTGGGGAAAGACTCAGTAGCCCCGGCGGCGCTATAGAGGGGTTTAGGAGCATTTTATTGGAGACACAATAGAAATTAGGCAATTTTGCCAGTTTTTCGTGTGTATATTAGCGTAAGGATTTTTTAGGTGCCGAAGCTCTGAGTTGAATTTTCTTGCATTCTTCCATAGTAGCGTCTGTAACGACCTGGGGAACAACTCCTGTAGCCCCGGCGGTGCTATAGAGGGGTTTAGGAGCATTTTATTAGCGACGCAATAGGAATTAGGAGATTTTGCCTGTTTTTCGTATGTGTTAGATCACGGATTTTTTAGGTGCCGGGGGTTCGGGTCAAATTTTCTTGGATTCTTATATAGTAGCATCCGTAACGACCTGGGGACAGTTTCCAGTAGCCCCGGCGGCGCTTTAGAGGGGTTAAGGAGCATTTTATTGGCGGCGCAATAGGATTTAGGTGATTTTGCCAGTTTTTCGTGTGTGTTAGCCCACGGATTTTTTAGGTGCTGGGAGTCCGGGTCAAAGTTTCTTGGATTCTTCTATAGTAGCGTCCGTAACGACCTGGGGAACGACTCCAGTAGCCCCGGCGGTGCTATAGAGGGGTTTAGGAGCATTTTATTGGCGACGCAATAGGAATTAGGCAATTTTGCCAGTTTTTCGTGTGTGTTAACCCACGAATTTTTTAGGTGCCAGGGGTCCATGTCGAAATTTATTGGATTGTTCCATAGTGGCGTCTGTAACGACCTGGGGAATGACTCTAGTAGCCCCGACGGCTCTATAGAGGGGTTTAGGAGCATTTTATTGGCGACGCAATAGTAATTAGGCGATTTTGCCAGTTTTTCGTATGTGTTAGCCCGCGGATTTTTTAGGAGCTGGGGGTACGGGTCAAATTTTCTTCCATTCTTCTATATTAGAGTCCGTAACAACCTAGGGAACGACTCTAGTAGCCCCGGCGCCACTATAGAGAGGTTTAGGAGCATTTTATTAGCGACACAATAGGAATTAAGAGATTTTGCCAGTTTTTCGTGTGTGTTAGCCCACGGATTTTTTAGGTGCCGGGGGTCCGGGTCAAATTTTCTTGGATTCTTCAATTGTAGCATCCGTAACGATCTGGGGAACGACTCCAGTAGCCCCGGGTGGCGATTAGGGGGCTTTAGGAGCATTGTTTTGGAGACGTAATAGGAATTAGGCGATTTTGCCAGTTTTTCGTGTTTGTTAGCCCATGGATTTTTTAGGTGCAAGGGGTTCAGGTCAAATTTCCTTGGATTCTTCTATAGTAGCATCCATAACGACCTGGGAACGACTCCAGTAGCCCCGGCGGCGCTATAGAGAGGTTTAGGAGCATTTTATAAGCGACACAAATGGAATTAAGAGATTTTGCCAGTTTTTCGTGTGTGTTAGCCCATGGATTTTTTAGGTGCCGGGGGTGCGTGTCGAAATTTCTTGGATTCTTCCATAGTAGCGTCCGTAACGACCTGGGGAACGACTGCAGTACCCCCAGCGGTGCTTTAGAGGGGTTTATGAGCATTTTATTGGAGACGCAATAGGAATTAGGCGATTTTGCCAGTTTTTCGTGTGTGTTAGCCCACAAATTTTTTAGGTGCCGGGGGTTCAGGTCAAATATTCTTGGATTCTTCCATAGTAGCATCTGTAACGACCTGGGAATGACTGCAGTTGCCCCGGTGGCACTTTTGAGGGGTTTATGAGCATTTTATTGGCGACGCAATAGGAATTAGGCGATTTTGCCAGTTTTTCATGTGTGTTAGCCCACGGATTTTTTAGGTGCCGGGCGTCCGGGTTAAATTTTCTTGGATTTTTCCATTGTAGCATTCATAACAACCTGGGGAATGACTCTAGTATCCCCGGTGGCGCTTTAGAGGGGCTTAAGAGCATTTTATTAGAGACACAATAGTAATTAGGCAAATTTGCCAGTTTTTTGTGTGTGTTATCCCACAGATTTTTTAGTTGCCGGGAGTACGGGTCAAATTTTCTTCCATTCTTCAATAGTAGCGTCCGTAACAACCTGGGAAACGACGCCAGTAGCCCCGGCGGCGCTATAGAGAGGTTTAGGAGCATTTTATAGGCGACACAATAGGATTAGGAGATTTTGCCAGTTTTTCATGTGTGTTAGCCCACAGATTTTTTAGGTGCCGGGGGTCTAGGTCAAATTTTCTTGGATTCTTCAATAGTAGCGTCCGTAACGACCTGGGGAATGACTCCAGTAGCCCTGGCGGCACTATAGAGGGGTTTAGGAGCATTTTATTGGCGACGCAATAGGAATTAAGCGATTTTGCCAGTTTTTCGTGTGTGTTAGCCCACGGATTTTTTAGGTGCCGGGGGTTCGGGTCAAATTTTCTTGGATTATTCTATAGTAGCATCCGTAACGACCTGGGAATGACTCCAGTTGCCCCGATGACACTTTTGAGGGGTTTAGGAGCATTTTATTGGCGACGCAATAGGAATTAGGCGATTTTGCAGTTTTCGTGTGTTAGCCCACGGACTTTTTAGGTGCCGGGGGTCCAGGTCAAATTTTCTTGGATTCTTCTATTGTAGCGTCCACAACAACCTGGGGAATGACTCCAGTAGCCCCGGTGGCGCTTTAGAGGGGCTTAAGAGCATTTTATTAGAGACGCAATAGTAATTAGGCAAATTTGCCAGTTTTTTGTGCGTGTTATCCCACAGATATTTTAGGTGCCGGGGGTCCGTGTTGAAATTTCTAGGATTCTTCCATAGTAGCGTCCGTAACGACCTAGGTAAAGACACAGTAGCCTCGACGGCGCTATAGAGGGGTTTAGGAGCATTTTATTGGAGATGCAATAGAAATTTGGCAATTTTGCTAGTTTTTCATGTGTATTAGCGTAAGGATTTTTTAGGTGCCGGGGGTTCAGGTCAAATATTCTTAGATTCTTCCATAGTAGCATCCTTAACGACCTGGGAATGACTGTAGTTGCCCCGGTGGCACTTTTGAGGGGTTTAGGAGCATTTTATTGGCGACGCAATAGGAATTAGGCGATTTTGCCAGTTTTTCATGTGTGTTAGCCCACGGATTTTTTAGGTGCCGGGGGTCCGGGTCAAAATTTCTTGGATTTTTCCATTGTAGCGTCCATAACAACTTGGGGAATGACTGTAGTATCCCCGGGTGGCGCTTTAGAGGGGCTTAAGAGCATTTTATTAGAGACACAATAGTAATTAGGCGATTTTGCCAGTTTTTCGTGTGTGTTAGCTCACAGATTTTTTAGGTGCTGGGGGTCCGAGTCAAATTTTCTTGGATTCTTCTATAGTAGTGTCCGTAATGACCTGGGGAACGACTCCAGTATCCCCGGCGGTGCTATAGAGGGGTTTAGGAGCATTTTATTGGTGACGAAATAGGAATTAGGAGATTTTGCCTGTTTTTCGTATGTGTTAGCTCACAGATTTTTTAGGTGCCGGGGGTTCGGGTCAAATTTTCATGGATTCTTATATAGTAGCATCCGTAACGACCTGGGGAACGACTCTAGTAGCCCCGGCGATGCTTTAGAGGGGTATAGGAGCATTTTATTGGCGACGCAATAGGATTTAGGCGATTTTGCCAGTTTTTCGTGTGTGTTTGCCCAATGATTTTTTAGGTGCCGGGGGTCCGAGTCAAATTTTCTTGGATTCTTCTATAGTAGCGTCCGTAACGACCTGGGGAACGACTCCAGTAGCCCTGACGATGCTATAGAGGGGTTTAGGAGCATTTTATTAGCGACGCAATAGGAATTAGGCGATTTTGCCAGTTTTTCGTGTGTGTTAACCAACGAATTTTTTAAGTGTCGGGGGTCCGTGTCCAAATTTGTTGGATTCTTCCATAGTGGCGTCTGTAACGACCTGGGGAACGACTCCAGTAGCCCCGACGATGCTATAGAGGGGTTTAGGAGCATTTTATTGGCGACGCAATAGTTATTAGGCGATTTTTTCAGTTTTTCGTGTGTGTTAGCCCGCAGATTTTTTAGGTGCTGGGGGTACGGGTCAAATGTTCTTCCATTCTTCCATAGTAGCGTCCGTAACAACCTGGGGAACGACTCCAATAGCCCCGGCGCCGCTATACAGAAGTTTAGGAGCATGTTATTAGCGACACAATAAGAATTAGGTGATTTTGCTAGTTTTTCGTGTGTGTTAGCCCACTGATTTTTTAGGTGCCGGGGGTCGAGGTCAAATTTTCTTGGATTCTTCAATAGTAGCATCCGTAACGACCTAGGGAATGACTCCAGTAGCCCCGGCGGCAATTAGTGGGGTTTAGGAGCATTTTTTTGGAGACGCAATAGGAATTAGGGGATTTTTCCAGTTTTTCGTGTGTGTTAGCCAACGAATTTTTTAGGTATCGGGGGTCCGTGTCCAAATTTATTGGATTCTTCCATAGTAGCGTCTGTAACGACCTGGGGAACGACTCCAGTAGCCCCGACGATGCTATAGAGGGGTTTAGGAGCATTTTATTGGCGACGCAATAGTAATTTGGCGATTTTTCCAATTATTCGTGTGTGTTAGCCCGCGGATTTTTTAGGTGCCGGGGGTACGGGTTAAATTTTCTTCCATTCTTCCATAGTAGCGTCCGTAACAACCTGGGGAATGACTCCAGTAGCCCCGGCGCCGCTATACAGAAGTTTAGGAGCATGTTATTAGCGACACAATAAGAATTAAGAGATTTTGCCAGTTTTTCGTGTGTGTTAGCACACAGATTTTTTAGGTGCCGGGGGTCGAGGTCAAATTTTATTGGATTCTTCAATATTAGTGTCCGTAACGACCTAGGGAACGACTCCAGTAGCCCCGGCGGCGATTAGAGGGGTTTAGGAGTATTTTTTTGGAGACGCAATAGGAATTAGGGGATTTTGCCAGTTTTCGTGTGTGTTAGCCCACAGAATTTTTACGTGCTAGGGGTTTAGGTCACAATTTCTTGGATTCTTCCATAGTAGCGTCCGTAACGACCTGGGAACGACTCCAGTAGCCCCGGCGGCACTTTTGAGGTGTTTAGGAGCATTTTATTGGCGACGCAATAAGAATTAGATGATTTTTGCCAGTTTTTCGTGTGTGTTAGCCCGTGGATTGTTTAGGTGCCGGGGGTCCGGGTCAATTTTTTTTGGATTCTTCCATTGTAGTGTCCATAACAACCCGGGGAACGACTCCAGTAGCACTGGTGGCGCTTTAGAGGGGCTTAAGAGCATTTTATTAGAGATGCAATAGTAATTATGCGAATTTGCCAGTTTTTCGTGTGTTTTAGCCCGCAGATTGTTTAGGTGCCGGGGTACGTGTCAAATTTTCTTCCATTCTTTCAGAGTAGCGTCCGTAACGACCTGGGGAATGACTCCAGTAGCCCCGGCGCCGCTATAGAGAGGTTTAGGAGCATTTTATTGGCGACGCAATAGGAATTAGGCGATTTTGCCAGTTTTTTGTGTGTGTTAGCCCGCGGATTTTTTAGGTGCCAGGGGTACGGGTCGAATTTTCTTCCATTATTCCATAGTAGCGTCCGTAACGACCTGGGAAAGACTCCAGTAGCCCCGGCGGAGCTATAAAGAGGTTTAAGAGCATTTTAATTGCGACGCAATAGGAATTAAGCGATTTTGCCAGTTTTTCGTGTGTGTTAACCCACGAATTTTTTAGGTGCCGGGGGTTCCGATCAAATTTTCTTCCATTCTTACATAGTAGCGTCCATAAGAACCTGGGGAACGACTCGAGTAGCGCCGGCGGTGCTTTAGAGAGGCTTAGGAGTATTTTATTAGATACGCAAAGGGAATTAGGCGATTTTACCACTTTTTCGTGTGTGTTAGCCCACGGATCTTTTAGGTGCCAGGGGTGCGGGTCGAATTTTTCTTGATTGCTTCCATTGTAGCATTCGTAACGACCTGGGGAAAGACTCTAGTAGCCCCGGCGGCACTATAGAGAGGTTTAGAAGCATTCAATTGGCGACGCAATATGAATTAGGCGATTTTGCCAGTTTTTCGTGTGTTAGCCCATGGATTTTTTTGGTGCCGGGGGTTCGGGTCAAATTTTCTTGGATTCTTCAACAGTAGCTTCCGTAACGACTTGGGGAATGACTCCAGTAGCCCCGGCGATGCTGTAGAGGGGTTTAAGAGCATTTTATTGGATACGCAATAGAAATTAGGCAATTTTGCTAGTTTTTCGTATGTGTTAGCGCACAGAATTTTAAGGTGCCGGGGGTTCGGGTCAAATTTTCTTGGATTCTTCCATAGTAGCTTCTGTAACGACCTGGGGAACGATTCTAGTAGCCCGGCGGCGCTTTAAGGTGATTTAGGAGCATTTTATTGGCGACGCAATAGGAATTAGATAATTTTGCTAGTTTTTCGTGTGTGTTAGCCCACGGATTTTTTAGGTGCCAGGGGTACGGGTCAAATTTTATTCCATTCTTCCATAGTAGCGTCCGTAAAAACCTGGGGAACGACTCCAGTAGCCCTGGCGGTGCTATAGAGAGGTTTAGGAGCATTTTATTAGCGACACAATAGGAATTAGCAGATTTTGCCAATTTTTCGTGTGTGTTAGCCTACGGATTTTTTAGATTCCGGAGGTCCGGGTCAAATTTTCTTGGATTCTTCAATAGTAGTGTCCGTTACAACCTAGGGAACGACTCAAAAAGCCCCGGCGACGCTTTAGATGAGTTTAGGAGCATTTTAATGGCGACGCAATAGGATTTAGGTGATTTTGCCAGTTTTTCGTGTGTGTTAGCCAACGGAATTTTTAGGTGCCGGGGGTCTGGGTCAAATTTTCTTGGATTCTTCTATAGTAGCGTCCGTAACGACCTGGGGAACGACTCTAGTAGCCCCGGCGGCGCTATAGAGGGGTTTAGGAGCATTTTATTGGCGACGCAATAGGGATTAGGCGATTTTGCCACTTTTTCGTGTGTATTAGCGTAAGGATATTTTAGGTACCGGGGGTCCGGGTCGAATTTTCTTGGATTCTTCTATAGTGGCGTCTGTAACGACCTGGGGAACGACTATATAGCCCCAACAACGCTATAGAGGGGTTTAGGAGCATTTTATTGGCGACGCAATAGAAATTAGGCAATTTTTCCAGTTTTTCGTGTGTGTTAGCCCACGGAATTTTTAGGTGCCGGGGGTATGGGTCAAATTTTATTCCATTCTTCCATAGTAGCGTCCGTAAAAACCTGGGGAACGACTCCAGTAGCCCTGGCGGTGCTATAGAGAGGTTTAGGAGCATTTTATTAGCGACACAATAGAAATTAGCAGATTTTGCCAATTTTTCGTGTGTGTTAGCCTACGGATTTTTTAGATTCCGGAGGTCCGGGTCAAATTTTCTTGGATTCTTCAATAGTAGTGTCCGTTACAACCTGGGGAACGACTCAAAAAGCCCCGACGATGCTTTAGATGAGTTTAGGAGCATTTTAATGGCGATGCAATAGGATTTAGGCGATTTTGCCAGTTTTTCGTGTGTGTTAGCCAACGGAATTTTTAGGTGCCTGGGGTCTGGGTCAAATTTTCTTGCATTCTTCTATAGTAGCGTCCGTAACGACCTGAGGAACGACTCTAGTAGCCCCGGCGGCGCTATAGAGGGGTTTAGGAGCATTTTATTGGCGAGGCAATAGGGATTAGGCGATTTTGCCACTTTTTCGTGTGTATTAGCGTAAGGATATTTTAGGTACCGGGGGTCCGGGTCGAATTTTCTTGGATTCTTGTATAGTGGCATCTGTAACGACCTGGGGAATGACTCTAGTAGCCCCGACGGCGCTATAGAGGGGTTTAGGAGCATTTTATTGGCGACGCAATAGTAATTAGGCGATTTTGCCAGTTTTTCGTGTGTGTTAGCCCGCAGATTTTTTATATGCCAGGGGTATGAGTCAAATTTTATTCCTTTCTTCCATTGTAGCATCCGAAACGACCTGGGGAAAGACTTTAGTAGCCTCGGTGGCGCTATAAAGAGGTTTAGAAGCATTTTATTGGCGACGCAATAGGAATTAAGAGATTTTGCCAGTTTTTCGTGTGTGTTAGCCCACGGATTTTTTAGGGACAGGGGGTTCGGGTCAAATTTTCTTCCATTCTTCCATAGTAGCTTCCGTAACGACCTGGGGAAAGACTCTAGTAGCCTCGACGGAGCTATAGAGAGGTTTAGGAGCATTTTATTGGCGACGCAATAGTAATTAGGCGATTTTGCAAGTTTTTCGTGTGTGTTAGCCCACGGATTTTTAAGGTGCCGGGGTTTTGGGTTAAATTTCTTGGATTCTTCCATAGTAGCTTCCGTAACGACCTGGGGAACGACTCCAGTAGCCCCGACGGCGCTTTAGAGTGGTTTAGAAGCATTTTATTGGCGTTGCAATAGAAATTAGATGAATTTGCCAGTTTTTCGTGTGTGTTAGCCCACGGATTTTTAGGTGCCGGGGGTACGGGTCAAATTTTTTTCCATTCTTCTATAGTAGCGTCCGTAAAAACCTGGGGAACGACTCCAGTAGCCCCGGCAGTGCTATATAGAGGTTTAGGAGCATTTTATTAGCGACACAATAGGTTTTAGAAGAGTTTGCCAGTTTTTCGTGTGTGTTAGCCCACGGATTTTTTAGGTGTCGGAGGTTAGGGTCAAATTTTCTTTGATTCTTCAATAGTAGCGTCCGTAACGACCTGGGGAATGACTCCAGTAGCCTCTGCTCCGCTTTAGAGGGGTTTAGGAGCATTTTATTGGTGACACAATAGGAATTAGGCGATTTTACCAGTTTTTCGGGTGTGTTAGCCCACGGATTTTTTAGGTGCTGGGGTTCAGGTCAAATTTTCTTGGATTCTTCCATAGTAGCACCCGTAACGACCTGGGAACGACTCCAATAGCCCCGGCGGCTCTTTTGAGGGGTTTAGGAGCATTTTATTGGCGACGCAATAGGAATTAGGCGATTTTGCTAGTTTTTTGTGTGTGTTAGCCCACAGATTTTTTAGGTGCCGGGGGTTCGGGTCAAATTTTCTTGGATTCTTCCATTGTAGCATCTATAACAACCTGGGGAATGACTCTAGTAGCCCCGGTGGCTCTTTAGAGGGGCTTAAGAGTATTTTATTAGAGACGTATAGTAATTAGGCGAATTTGCCAGTTTTTCGTGTGTGTTAACCCACAGATTTTTTACGTGCCAGGGGTCCGTGTCGAAATTTCTTGGATTCTTCAATAGGAGCGTCCGTAACAAATTGGGGAAAGACTCAGTAGCCCCGGCGGCGCTATAGAGGGGTTTAGGAGCATTTTATTGGAGACGCAATAGGAATTAGGCAATTTTGCCAGTTTTTCGTGTGTATAAGCGTATGGAATTTTTAGGTGCCGAAGGTCCGAGTCGAATTTTCTTGCAGTCTTCCATAGTGGCATCCGTAATGACCTGGGGAACGACTCCAGTAGCACCGGCTGCACTATAGAGGGGTTTAGGAGCATTTTATTGGCGACGCAATAGGAATTAGGCGATTTTGCCAGTTTTTCGTGTGTGTTAGCCCACGGATTTTTTAGGTGCAGGGGGTTCAGGTCAAATTTTCTTGGATTTTTCCATAGTAGCGTCTGTAACGACCTAGGAATGACTCCAGTTGTCCCAGCGGCACTTTTGAGGGGTTTAGCAGAATTTTATTGGCGACGCAATAGAAATTAGCAGATTTTGCTAGTTTTTCGTGTGTGTTAGCCTACGGATTTTTTAGATTCTGGAGGTCCGGGTCAAATTTTCTTGGATTCTTCAATAGTAGTGTCCGTTACAACCTGGGGAACGACTCAAAAAGCCCCAGCGACGCTTTAGATGAGTTTAGGAGCATTTTAATGGCGACGCAATAGGATTTAGGTGATTTTGCCAGTTTTTCGTGTGTGTTAGCCCACGGAATTTTTAGGTGCCGGGGGTCTGGGTTAAATTTTCTTGGATTCTTCTATAGTAGCGTCCGTAACGACCTGGGGAACGACTCTAGTAGCCCCGGCGGCGCTATAGAGGGGTTTAGGAGCATTTTATTGGCGAGTTAATAGGGATTAGGCGATTTTGCCACTTTTTCGTGTGTATTAGCGTAAGGATATTTTAGGTACCGAGGGTCCGGGTCGAATTTTCTTGGATTCTTCTATAGTGGCATCTGTAACGACCTGGGGAATGACTCTAGTAGCCCCGACGGCGCTATAGAGGGGTTTAGGAGCATTTTATTGGCGACGCAATAGGAATTAGGCGATTTTGCCAGTTTTTCGTGTGTGTTAGCCCGCAGATTTTTTATTTGCCAGGGGTACGAGTCAAATTTTATTCCTTTCTTCCATTGTAGCATCCGTAACGACCTGGGGAAAGACTTTAGTAGCCTCGGTGGCGCTATAGAGAGGTTTAGAAGCATTTTATTGGCGACGCAATAGGAATTAAGAGATTTTGCCAGTTTTTCATGTGTGTTAGCCCACGGATTTTTTAGGGACAGGGGGTTCGGGTCAAATTTTCTTCCATTCTTCCATAGTAGCTTCCGTAACGACCTGGGGAAAGACTCTAGTAGCCCCGACGGAGCTATAGAGAGGTTTAGGAGCATTTTATTGGCGACGCAATAGTAATTAGGCGATTTTGCAAGTTTTTCGTGTGTGTTAGCCCACGGATTTTTAAGGTGCCGGGGTTTTGGGTCAAATTTCTTGGATTCTTCCATAGTAGCTTCCGTAACGACCTGGGGAACGACTCCAGTAGCCCCGACGGCGCTTTAGAGTGGTTTAGAAGCATTTTATTGGCGTTGCAATAGAAATTAGATGAATTTACCAGTTTTTCGTGTGTGTTAGCCCGCGGATTTTTTAGGTGCCGGGGGTACGGGTCAAATTTTATTCCATTCTTCTATAGTAGCATCCGTAAAAACCTGGGGAACGACTCCAGTAGCCCCGGCAGTGCTATATAGAGGTTTAGGAGCATTTTATTAGCGACATAATAGGTATTAGAAGAGTTTGCCAGTTTTACGTGTGTGTTAGCCCACAGATTTTTTAGGTGCAGGGGGTTCAGGTCAAATTTTCTTGGATTCTTCCATAGTAGCGTCTGTAACGACCTAGGAATGACTCCAGTTGTCCCAGCGGCACTTTTGAGGGGTTTAGCAGAATTTTATTGGCGACGCAATAGGAATTAGGCGATTTTGCCAGTTTTTCGTGTGTGTTAGCCCACAGATGTTTTAGGTGCTGGGGGTCCGGGTCAAATTTTCTTGGATTCTTCCATTGTAGCGTCCATAACAACCTGGGGAACGACTACAGTAGCCTCGGTGGCTCTTTAGAGGGGCTTAAGAGCATTTTATTAGAGACGCAATAGTAATTAGGTGAATTTGCCAGTTTTTCGTGTGTGTTAGCCCACAGATTTTTTACATGTTGGGGGTCCGTGTCGAAATTTCTTGAATTCTTCCATAGTAGCGTCCGTAACGACCTGGGGAAAGACTTCAGTAGCCGCGGCGGTGCTATAGAGGGGTTTAGGAGCATTTTATTGGCGACGCAATAGGAATTAGGCGATTTTGCTAGTTTTTCGTGTGTGTTAGCCCGCAGATTTTTTAGGTGCCGGGGGTTCGGGTCACATTTTCTTGGATTCTTCAATAGGAGCGTCCGTAACAACCTGGGGAACGACTCTAGTAGCCTTGGCGATGCTTTAGAAGAGTTTAGGAGCATTTTATTGGAGACTCAATAGGAATTAGGTGATTTTGCCAGTTTTTCGTGTGTGTTAGCCCACAGATTTTTTGGGTGCTGGGGTTCAGGTCAAATTTTTTTGGATTCTTCCATAGTAGCATCCGTAACGACCCGGGAATGACTCCAGTACCCCAGGCGGCTCTTTTGAGGGGTTTAGGAGCATTTTATTGGCGACGCAATAGGAATTAGGCGATTTTGCTAGTTTTTTGTGTGTGTTAGCCCACAGAATTTTTAGGAGCCGGGGGTCCGGGTCAAATTTTCTTGGATTCTTCCATTATAGCATCCATAACAACTTGGGGAACGACTCCAGTAGCCCGGTGTCTCTTTAGAGGGGCTTAAGAGCATTTTATTATAGACGCAATAGTAATTAGGCAATTTTGCCAGTTTTTCGTGTGTATTAGCGTAAGGATTTTTTAGGTGCCGAAGGTACGAGTCGAATTTTCTTAGAGTCTTTCATAGTAGCATTTGTAACGACCTGGGAAACGACTCCAGTAGCCCCGGTGGCGCTATAGAGGGGTTTAGGAGCATTTTATTGGCGACGCAATAGGAATTAGGCGATTTTGCTAGTTTTTCGTGTGTGTTAGCCCACGGATTTTTTAGGAGCTGGAGGTCCGTGTCGAAATTTCTTGGATTCTTCCATAGTAGCATCCATAACGACTTGGGGAACGACTCTAGTAGCCTCGGCGGCGCTATAGAGGGGTTTAGGAGCATTTTATTGGCAACACAATAGGAATTAGGCGATTTTGCCAGTTTTTCGTGTGTGTTAGCCCACGGATTTTTTAGGTGCCGGGGGTTTAGGTCAAATTTTCTTGGATTCTTCCATAGTAGCGTCCGTAATGACCTGGGATTGACTCCAGTAGCCCCGGTGGAACTTTTGAGGGGTTTAGGAGCATTTTATTGGCGATGCAATAGGAATTAGGCGATTTTGCCAGTTTTTCGTGTGAGTTAGCCCACAGAATTTTTAGGTGCTGGGGGTCTGGGTCAAAATTTCTTGGATTCTTCCATTATAGCATCCATAACAACCTGGGGAATGACTCCAGTAGCCCCGGTGGCGCTTTAGAGAGGCTTAAGAGCATTTTATTAGAGACGTAATAGTAATTAGGTGAATTTGCCAGTTTTTCGTGTGTGTTAGCCTACAAATGTTTTACGTGCCGGGGGTCCGTGTCGAAATTTCTTGGATTCTTCCATAGTAGCATCTGTAACGACCTGGGAAACGACTCCAGTAGCTTCGACGGCGCTTTAGAGTTGTTCAGGAGCATTTTATTGGCTATGCAATAGGAATTAGGCGATTTTGCCAGTTTTTCGTGTGTGTTAGCCCACAGATTTTTTAGGTGTCGGGGGTACGGGTCAAATGTTCTTCCATTCTTCCATAGTAGCGTCCGTAACAACCTGGGGAACCACTCCAGTAGCCCCGCCGGCGCTATAGAGAGATTTAGGAGTATTTTATAAGCGACACAATAGAAATTAAGAGATTTTGCCAGTTTTTCGTGTGTGTTAGCCCACGGATTTTTTAGGTGCCGGGGGTCCGGGTCAAATATTCTTGGATTCTTCAATAGTAGCCCCGACGGCGCTATAGAGGGGTTTAGTAGCATTTTATTGGCGACGCAATAGTAATTAGGCGATTTTACCAGTTTTTTGTGTGTGTTAGCCCGCGGATTTTTTATGTGCCAGGGGTACGAGTCAAATTTTTTTCCTTTCTTCCATAGTAGCATCTGTAACGACCTGAGGAACGACTCTAGTAGCCCCGGCGGCGCTATAGAGGGATTTAGGAGCATTTTTTTGGCGACGCAATAGGAATTAGGGGATTTTGCCACTTTTTCGTGTGTGTTAGCCACAGATTTTTTAGGTGCCAGGGGTACGGGTCAAATTTTCTTGGATTCTTCCATAGTAACATCCGTAACGACCTGAGGAACTACTATAATAGCCCCGGCGGCGCTTTAGAGTGGTTAAGGAGCATTTGATTGGCAACGCAATAGGAATTAGGCGATTTTGCCAGTTTTTCGTGTGTGTTAGCCCGCGGATTTTTTAGGTGCCAGGGGTTCGAGTCAAATTTTCTTGGATTCTTCCATAGTAACGTCCGTAATGACCTGGGTAACGACTCTAATAGCCCCGGCGGTGCTTTAGAGTGGTTTAGGAGCATTTTATTGGCGTCGCAATAGAAATTAGGCGATTTTGCCAATTTTTTGTGTGTGTTAGCCTGCAGATTTTTTAGGTGCCGGGGTACGGGTCGAATTTTCTTCCATTCTTCTATAGTAGCGTCTGTAACGACCTGGGGAAAGACTCAGTAGCCCCGGCGGCGCTATAGAGGGGTTTAGGAGCATTTTATTGGAGACGCAATAGGATTTAGGCGATTTTGCCAGTTTTTCGTGTGTGTTAGCCCACGGATTTTTTTGGTGCCAGGGGTCCGGGTCAAATTTTCTTTGATTATTCTATAGTAGTGTCCGTAACGACCTGGGGAACGACTCCAGTAGCCCCTCTGGCGCTATAGAGGGATTTAGGAGTATTTTATTGGCGATGAAATAGGAATTAGGCGATTTTGCCAATTTTTCGTGTGTGTTAACCTACGAATTTTTTAGGTGCCGGGGGTTCGGGTCAAATTTTCTTAGATTCTTCCATAGTAGCATCTGTAACGACCTGGGGAATGACTCTAGTAGCCCCGGCGGCGCTTTAGAGTGGTTCAGGAGCATTTTATTGGCGACGCAATAGGATTAGGCGATTTTGCAAGTTTTTAGTTTGTGTTAGCCCACGGATTTCTTAGGTGCCGGGGGTTCGGGTCAAATTTTCTTCCATTCTTCTATAGTAGCGTCCGTAACGACCTGGGGAAAGACTCAGTAGCCCCGGCGGCGCTATAGAGGGGTTTAGGAGCATTTTATTGGAGACGCAATAGGATTTATGCAATTTTGCCAGTTTTTTGTGTGTATTAGCCCACAGATTTTTTAGGTGCCAGGGGTCCGGGTCAAATCTTCTTGGATTCTTCCATAGTAGCATCCGCAATGACATGGGGAACCACTCCAATATCCCTGGAGGCGTTTTAGAGTGGTTTAGGAGCATTTTATTAGCGACGCAATAGGAATTAGGCGATTTTGCCAGTTTTTCGTGTGTGTTAGCCCACGGATTTTTTAGGTGCCGGGGGTACGGGTCAAATTTTCTTCCATTCTTCAATAGTAGCGTCCGTAACAACCTGGGGAACGACTCCAGTAGCCCCGGCGGCGCTATAGAGAGGTTTTGGAGCATTTTATTGGCGGCGCAATAGGAATTAGGCAATTTTGCCACTTTTTCGTGTGTGTTAGCCTACGGATATTTTAGGTGCCGGGGGTCCGGGTCGAATTTTCTTGGATTCTTCCATAGTAGCATCCGTAACGACCTGGAGAACGACTCCAATAGCCCCGGCGGCGCTTTAGAGTGGTTTAGGAGCATTTTATTGGCGAGGCAATAGGAATTAGGAGATTTTGCTAGTTTTTCGTGTGTGTTAGCTTGCGGATTTTTTAGGTGCCGGGGGTACGGGTCAAATTTTCTTCCATTCTTCCATAGTAGCATCCGTAACAACCTGGGGAACGACTCCAGTAGCCCCGACAGCGCTATAGAGAGGTTTAGGAGCATTTTATAAGCGACACAATAGGAATTAAGAGATTTTGCCAGTTTTTCGTGTGTTTTAGCCCACAGAATTTTTAGGTGCTGGGGATGTGGGTCAAATTTTCTTGGATTCTTCAATAGTAAAATCCGTAACGACCTGGAGAACGACTCCAGTAGCCCCGGCGGCGCTTTAGAGGGGTTTAGGAGCATTTTATTGGCGGCGCAATAGGAATTAGGCAATTTTGCCACTTTTTCATTTGTGTTATCCTACGGATATTTTAGGTGCCGGGGGTCCGGGTCGAATTTTCTTGGATTATTCCATAGTAGCGTCCGTAACGACCTGGGGAAGGACTCCAGTAGCCCCGCTGGCGCTATAGAGGGATTTAGGAGCATTTTATTGGCGACGCAATAGGAATTAGGGGATTTTGCCACTTTTTCGTGTATGTTAGCCACAAATTTTTTAGGTGCCAGGGGTCCGGGTCAAATTTTCTTGGATTCTTCCATAGTAACATCCGTAACGACCTGGGGAACTACTATAATAGCCCCGGTGGTGCTTTAGAGTGGTTAAGGAGCATTTGATTGGCAACGCAATAGGAATTAGGCGATTTTACCAGTTTTTCGTGTGTGTTAGCCCGCGGATTTTTTAGGTGCCAGGGGTTCGAGTCAAATTTTCTTTGATTCTTCCATAGTAACGTCCGTAATGACTTGGGGAACGACTCCAATAGCCCCGACGGTGCTTTAGAGTGGTTTAGGAGCATTTTATTGGCGACGCAATAGGAATTAGGCGATTTTGTCTATTTTTTGTGTGTGTTAGCTTGTAGATTTTTTAGGTGCCGGGGTACGGGTCGAATTTTTTTCCATTCTTTCATAGTAGCGTCCGTAACGACCTGGGGAAAGACTCAGTAGCCCCGGCGGCGCTATAGAGGGGTTTAGGAGCATTTTATTGGAGACGCAATAGGATTTAGGCGATTTTGCCAGTTTTTCGTGTGTGTTAGCCCACGGATTTTTTAGGTGCCAGGGGTCCGGGTCATATTTTCTTTGATTCTTCCATAGTAGTGTCCGTAACGACCTGGGGAACGACTCCAGTAGCCCCGACGATGCTTTAGACGGATTTAGGAGCATTTTATTGGCCACGCAATAGGAATTAGGCGATTTTGCCAGTTTTTCGTGTGTGTTAGCCCACGGATTTTTTAGGTGCCGGGGGTTTAGGTCAAATTTTCTTGGATTTATCCATAGTAGCATCCGTAACGACCTGGGGAACGACTCTAGTAGCCCCGGCGGCGCTTTAGAGTGGTTCAGGAGCATTTTATTGGCGACGCAATAGGATTAGGCGATTTTGCAAGTTTTTTGTGTGTGTTAGCCCACGGATTTCTTAGGTGCCGGGGGTCTGGGTCGAATTTTCTTGGATTCTTCCATAGTAGCGTCCGTAACGACCTGGGGAACGACTCCAATAGCCCCGGCGATGCTATAGAGGGGTTTAGGAGCATTTTCTTGGCGATGCAATAGGAATTAGGCAATTTTGCCAGTTTTTTGTGTGTATTAGCCCATAGAATTTTTAGGTGCTGGGGGTCCGGGTCAAAATTTCTTGGATTCTTCCATTATAGCGTCCATAACAACCTGGGGAATGACTCCAGTAGCCCCGGTGGCGCTTTAGAGAGGCTTAAGAGCATTTTATTAGAGACGTAATAGTAATTAGGTGAATTTGCCAGTTTTTTGTGTGTGTTAGCCTACAAATGTTTTACGTGCCGGGGGTCCGTGTCGAAATTTCTTGGATTCTTCCATAGTAGCATCTGTAACGACCTGGGAAACGACTCCAGTAGCCTCGACGGCGCTTTAGAGTTGTTCAGGAGCATTTTATTGGCTATGCAATAGGAATTAGGCGATTTTGCCAGTTTTTCGTGTGTGTTAGCCCACAGATTTTTTAGGTGCTGGGGATGTGGGTCAAATTTTCTTGGATTCTTCAATAGTAAAATCCGTAACGACCTGGAGAACGACTCCAGTAGCCCCGGCGGCGCTTTAGAGGGGTTTAGGAGCATTGTATTGGCGGCGCAATAGGAATTAGGCAATTTTGCCACTTTTTCATTTGTGTTATCCTACGGATATTTTAGGTGCCGGGGGTCCGGGTCGAATTTTCTTGGATTATTCCATAATAGCGTCCGTAGCGACCTGGGGAAGGACTCCAGTAGCCCCGCTGGCGCTATAGAGGGATTTAGGAGCATTTTATTGGCGACGCAATAGGAATTAGGGGATTTTGCCACTTTTTCGTGTATGTTAGCCACAAATTTTTTAGGTGCCAGGGGTCCGGGTCAAATTTTCTTGGATTCTTCCATAGTAACATCCATAACGACCTGGGGAACTACTATAATAGCCCCGGTGGTGCTTTAGAGTGGTTAAGGAGCATTTGATTGGCAACGCAATAGGAATTAGGCGATTTTACCAGTTTTTTGTGTGTGTTAGCCCGCGGATTTTTTAGGTGCCAGGGGTTCGAGTCAAATTTTCTTTGATTCTTCCATAGTAACGTCCGTAATGACTTGGGGAACGACTCCAATAGCCCCGACGGTGCTTTAGAGTGGTTTAGGAGCATTTTATTGGCGACGCAATAGGAATTAGGCGATTTTGTCTATTTTTTGTGTGTGTTAGCTTGTAGATTTTTTAGGTGCCGGGGTACGGGTCGAATTTTTTTCCATTCTTCCATAGTAGCGTCCGTAACGACCTGGGGAAAGACTCAGTAGCCCCGGCGGCGCTATAGAGGGGTTTAGGAGCATTTTATTGGAGACGCAATAGGATTTGTGCGATTTTGCCAGTTTTTCGTGTGTGTTAGCCCACGGATTTTTTAGGTGCTAGGGGTCCGGGTCATATTTTCTTTGATTCTTCTATAGTAGTGTCCGTAACGACCTGGGGAACGACTCCAGTAGCCCCGGCGATGCTTTAGACGGATTTAGGAGCATTTTATTGGCCACGCAATAGGAATTAGGCGATTTTGCCAGTTTTTCGTGTGTGTTAGCCCACGGATTTTTTAGGTGCCGGGGGTTTAGGTCAAATTTACTTGGATTTATCCATAGTAGCATCCGTAACGACCTGGGGAACGACTCTAGTAGCCCCGGCGGCGCTTTAGAGTGGTTCAGGAGTATTTTATTGGCGACGCAATAGGATTAGGCGATTTTGCAAGTTTTTAGTGTGTGTTAGCCCACGGATTTCTTAGGTGCCGGGGGTCCGGGCCGAATTTTCTTGGCGTCTTCCATAGTAGCGTCCGTAACGACCTGGGGAACGACTCCAATAGCCCCGGCGATGCTATAGAGGGGTTTAGGAGCATTTTCTTGGCGATGCAATAGGAATTAGGCAATTTTGCCAGTTTTTTGTGTGTATTAGCCCACAGATTTTTTAGGTGCCAGGGGTCCGGGTCAAATCTTCTTGGATTCTTCCATTATAGCGTCCGCAACGACCTGGGGAACGACTCCAGTAGCACCGGTGGCGCTTTAGAGTGGTTTAGGAGCATTTTATTGGAGACGTAATAGGAATTAGGCGATTTTGCTAGTTTTTCGTGTGTGTTAGCCTGCAAATTTTTAGGTGCCGGGGGTACGGGTCAAATTTTCTTCCATTCTTGTATAGTAGCGTCCGTAACGACCTGGGGAACGACTCCAGTATCCCCGGTGGCACTATAGAGAGGTTTTGGAGCATTTTATTGGCGGCGCAATAGGAATTAGGCAATTTTGCCACTTTTTCGTGTGTGTTAGCCTATGGATATTTTAGGTGCAGGGGGTCTGGGTCGAATTTTCTTGGATTCTTCCATAGTAGCATCCGTAACGACCTGGGGAACGACTCCAATATCCCCGGAGGCACTTTAGAGTGGTTTAGGAGCATTTTATTGGCGAGGCAATAGGAATTAGGAGATTTTGCCTATTTTTTGTGTGTGTTAACCTGCGGATGTTTTAGGTGCCGGGGGTACGGGTCAAATTCTCTTCCATTATTCCATAGTAGCGTCCGTAACAATTTGGGGAACGACTCCAGTAGCCCCGGCGGCGCTATAGAGAGGTTTAGGAGCATTTTATAAGCGACACAATAGGAATTAAGAGATTTTGCTAGTTTTTCGTGTGTGTTAGCCCACAGATTTTTCAGGTGCTGGGGGTATGGGTCAATTTTTCTTGGATTCTTCAATAGTAGCATCCGTAACGACCTGGGGAACGACTCCAGTAGCCCCGGCGGCGCTTTAGAGGGGTTTAGGAGCATTGTATTGGCGGCGCAATAGGAATTAGGCAATTTTGCCACTTTTTCGTGTGTGTTAGCCTACGGATATTTTAGGTGCCGGGGGTCCAGGTCGAATTTTCTTGGATTATTCCATAATAGCGTCCGTAACGACCTGGGGAACGACTCCAGTAGCCCCGACGACGCTTTAGAGGGGTTTAGGAGCATTTTATTGGCGATGCAATAGGAATTAGGCGATTTTGCCAGTTTTTCGTGTGTGTTAGCCAATGGATTTTTTAGGTGCTGGGGTTCTAGGTCATATTTTCTTGGATTTATCCATACTAACGTCCGTAACAACCTGAGGAATGACTCCAGTAGCTCCGACGATACTTTAGAGGGGTTTAGGAGCATTTTATTGGCGACGCAATAGAAATTAGGCGATTTTGCCAGTTTATCGTGTGTGTTAGCCCACAGATGTTTTTGGTGCCGGGGGTCTGGGTCAAATTTTCTTGGATTCTTCCATTGTAGCATCCGTAAAAACCTGGAGATCGACTACAGTAGCCCTGTTGGCGCTTTAGAGGGGTTATGAAGCATTTTATTTGCGACGCAATAGGAATTAGGCGATTTTGCAAGTTTTTCGTGTGTGTTAGCCCACAGATTTTTTAGGTGCCGGGGGTTCAGGTCAAATTTTCTTGGATTCTTCCATAGTAGAATCCGTAACGACTTGGGAACGACTCCAGTTGCCCCGGCAGTGCTATAGAGGGATTTAGGAGCATTTTATTGGCGACGCAATAGGAATTAGGCGATTTTGCAAGTTTTTCGTGTGTGTAAGCCCACGGATTTTTTAGGTGCTGGTGGTGCGGGTCAATTTTTCTTGATTTCTTCCATAGTAGCGGCCGTAACGATCTAGAGAACGACAATAGTAGCCCCGACGGTGCTATAGAGGGGTTTAAGAGCATTTTATTGGATACGCAATAGAAATTAGGCAATTTTGCTGGTTTTTCGTGTATATTAGCCCATGGATTTTTAAGGTGCCGGTGGTACGGGTCAAATTTTCTTGGATTCTTACATAGTAGCTTCCGTAACGACCTGGGGAACGACTCCAGTAGCCCCGACGGCGCTTTAGAGTGGTTTAGGAGCATTTTATTGGCGACGCAATAGGAATTAGACGATTTTGCCAGTTTTTCGTGTGTGTTAGCCCGCAGATTTTTTAGGTGCTGGTGTACGGGTCAAATTTTTTTCCATTCTTCCATAGTAGTGTCCGTAAAAACCTGGGGAATGAATCCAGTAGCCCCGGTGGCACTATAGAGAGGTTTACGAGCATTTTATTAGCGACACAATAGGAATTAGGAGATTTTGCCAGTTGTTTGTGTGTTTTAGACCACGGATTTTTTAGGTACCAGGGGTCTGGGTCAAATTTTCTTTGATTCTTCAATAGTAGCGTCCGTAACGACCTGGGGAATGACTCCAGTAGCCCCAGCGGCGCTTCAGAGGAGTTTAGGAGCATTTTATTGGAGACGCAATAGGAATTAGGCGATTTTGCCAGTTTTTCATGTGTGTTAGCCAACAGATTTTTTAGGTGCCGGGGTTCAAGTCAAATATTCTTGGATTCTTCCATAGTAGCGTCCGTAACGACCTGGGAATGACTCCAGTAGCCCCGGCGGCACTTTTGAGGGGTTTAGGAGCATTTTATTGGCGACACAATAGGAATTAGACGATTTTGCTAGTTTTTCGTGTGTGTTAGCCCATAGATTTTTTAGGTGCCGGTGGCCCGGGTCAAATTTTCTTAGATTCTTCCATTGTAGCATCCATAACAACCTGGGGAACGACTCCAGTAGCCACGGTGGAGCTTAAGAGGGGCTTAAGAGCATTTTATTAGAGACGCAATAGTAATTAGGCGAATTTGCCAGTTTTTTGTGTGTGTTAGCCCACAGATTTTTTATGTGCCAGGGGTCCGTGTCGAAATTTCTTGGATTCTTCCATAGTAGCGTCCGTAATGATCTGAGGAAAGACTCAGTAGCCCCGGCAACGCTCTAGAGGGGTTTAGGAGCATTTTATTGAAGACGCAATAGGAATTAGGAGATTTTGCCTGTTTTTCGTATGTGTTAGCTCACAGATTTTTTAGGTGCCGGGGGTTCGGGTCAAATTTTCTTGGATTCTTATATAGTAGCATCCGTAACGACCTGGGAACGACTCCAGTAGCCTCGGCGGCGCTTTAGAGGGGTATAGGAGCATTTTATTGGCGACAAAATAGGATTTAGGCGATTTTGCCAGTTTTTCGTGTGTGTTAGCCCATGGATTTTTTAGGTGCCGGGGGTCCGAGTCAAATTTTCTTGGATTCTTCTATAGTAGCATCCGTAACGACCTGGGGAACGACTCCAGTATCCCCGGCGAGGCGATAGAGGGGTTTAGGAGCATTTTATTGGCGACGCAATAGGAATTAGGCGATTTTGCCAGTTTTTCGTGTGTGTTAACCAACGAATTTTTTAGGTGTCGGGGGTCCGTGTCCAAATTTCTTGGATTCTTCCATAGTGGCGTCTATAACGACCTGGGGAACGACTCCAGTAGCCCCAACGACGCTATAGAGGGGTTTAGGAGCATTTTATTGGCGACGCAATAGTAATTAAGCAATTTTTCCAGTTTTTCGTGTGTGTTAGCCCGCGGATTTTTTAGGTGCCGGGGGTACGGGTCAAATTTTCTTCCATTCTTCCATATTAGGTGCCTGGGGAACTACTGCAGTAGCCCCGGTGCCGCTATACAGAAGTTTAGGTTCATGTTATTAGCGACACAATAAGAATTAGGAGATTTTGCCAGTTTTTCGTGTGTGTTAGCCCACAGATTTTTTAGGTGTCAGAGTCGAGGTCAAATTTTCTTGGATTTTTCAATAGTAGCGTCCGTAACGACTTAGGGAACGACTCTAGTTGCCCCGGCGGCGCTTTAAAGGGGTATAGGAGCATTTTATTAGCGACGCAATAGGATTTAGGCGATTTTGCCAGTTTTTCGTGTGTGTTAGCCCATGGATTTTTTAGGTGCCGGGGGTCCGAGTCAAATTTTCTTGGATTCTTCTATAGTAGCATCCGTAACGACCAGGGGTACGACTCCAGTATCCCCGGCGGGGCGATAGAGGGGTTTAGGAGCATTTTATTGGCGACGCAATAGGAATTAGGCGATTTTGCCAGTTTTTCGTATGTGTTAACCAATGAATTTTTTAGGTGTCGGGGGTCCATGTCCAAATTTCTTGGATTCTTCCATAGTGGCGTCTGTAACGACCTGGGGAAAGACTCCATAGCCCCAACGATGCTATAGAGGGGTTTAGGAGCATTTTATTGGCGACGCAATAGAAATTAGGCGATTTTTCCAGTTTTTCGTGTGTGTTAGCCCACGGAATTTTTAGGTGTATGGGTCAAATTTTCTTCCATTCTTCCATAGTAGCATCCGTAACAATCTTTGGAACGACTCCAGTAGCCCCGGCGCTGCTATACAGGAGTTTAGGAGCATGTTATTAGCGACACAATAGGAATTAGGAGATTTTGCCAGTTTTTCGTGTGTGTTAGCCCACAGATTTTTTAGGTGCCGGGGGTTCGGGTCAAATTTTCTTGGATTCTTATATAGTAGAATCCGTAACGACCTGGGGAACGACTCCAGTAGCCCCGGCGGCGCTTTAGAGGAGTTTAGGAGCATTTTATTGGCGACGCAATAGGATTTAGGCGATTTTGCCAGTTTTTAATGTGTGTTAGCCAACGGATTTTTTAGGTGCCAGGGGTCCGTGTCGAAATTTCTTGGATTCTTCCATAGTAGCGTCCGTAACGACCTGGAGAAAGACTGAATAGTCACGACGGCGCTATAGAGGGGTTTAGGAGCATTTTATTGGAGACGCAATAGAAATTAGGCAATTTAGCCAGTTTTTCGTGTGTATTAGCGTAAGGATTTTTTAGGTGCGGAAGGTCTCAGTCGAATTGTCTTCCATTCATCCATAGTAGCGTCTGTAACAACCAGGGGAATGACTCCAGTAGCCCCGGCTGTGCTTTAGAGGGGTTTAGGAGCATTTTATTTGATACGGAATAGGAATTAGGAGATTTTGCCTATTTTTCGTATGTGTTAGCTCACAGATTTTTTAGGTGCCGGGGGTTCGGGTCAAATTTTCTTGGATTCTTATATAGTAGCATCCGTAACGACCTAGGAACGACTCCAGTAGCCCCGGCGATGCTTTAGAGGGGTATAGGAGCATTTTATTGGCGACGCAATAGGATTTAGGCGAGTTTGCCAGTTTTTCGTGTCTGTTAGCCCATGGATTTTTTAGGTTCCAGGGGTCCGAGTCAAATTTTCTTGGATTCTTCTATAGTAGCATCCGTAACGACCAGGGGAACGACTCCAGTATCCCCGGCGGGGCGATAGAGGGGTTTAGGAGCATTTTATTGGCGACACAATAGGAATTAGGCGATTTTGCCAATTTTTCGTATGTGTTAACCAACGAATTTTTTAGGTGTCGGGGGTCCGTGTCCAAATTTCTTGGATTCTTCCATAGTGGCGTCTGTAACGATCTGGGGAATGACTCCATAGCCCCAACGACGCTATAGAGGGGTTTAGGAGCATTTTATTGGCGACGCAATAGTAATTAGGCAATTTTTCCAGTTTTGCGTGTGTGTTAGCCCGCGGATTTTTTAGGTGCCGGGGGTACGGGTCAAATTTTCTTCCATTCTTCCATTGTAGCGTCCGTAACAACCTGGTGAACGACTCCAGTAGCCCCGGTGCTGCTATACAGAAGTTTAGGAGCATGTTATTAGCGACACAATAAGAATTAGGAGATTTTGCCAGTTTTTCGTGTGTGTTAGCCCACAAATTTTTTAGGTGCCGGGGGTCGAGGTCAAATTTTCTTGGATGCTTCAATAGTAGCATCCGTAACGACCTAGGGAACGACTCCAGTAGCCCCGGCAGCGATTAGAGGGGTGTATGAGCATTTGTTTTGAGACGCAATAGGAATTAGGGGATTTTGCTAGTTTTTCGTGTGTGTTAGCCCACAGATTTTTTAGGTGCTAGGGGTTCAGGTCAGAATTTCTTGGATTCTTCCATAGTAGCGTCCGTAACGACCTGGGAATGACTCTAGTAGCCCCGGTGGCACTTTTGAGGTGTTTAGGAGCATTTTATTGGCGACGCAATAGGAATTAGGCAATTTTTGCCAGTTTTTTTTGTGTGTTAGCCCGCGGATTGTTTAGGTGCCGGGGGTCCGGGTCAAATTTTTTGGATTTTTCTATTGTAGCGTCCATAACAACCCGGGGAACGACTCCAGTAGCCCTGGTGGCGCTTTAGAGGGGCTTAAGAGCATTTTATTAGAGACACAATAGTAATTATGCGAATTTGCCAGTTTTTCATCTGTTTTAGCCCACAGATTTTTTAGGTGCCTAGGGTCCAGGTTGAATTTTCTTAGATTCTTCCATAGTAGCTTCCGTAACGACCTGGGGAATGACTCTAGTAGCCCCAGCGGCACTATAGAAAGGTTTAGGAGCATTTTATTGGCGACGCAATAGGATTTAGGCGATTTTGCCAGTTTTTCGTGTGTGTTAGCCCACAGATTTTTTAGGTGCCGGGGGTCCGAGTCAAATTTTCTTGGATTGTTACATAGTAGCGTCCGTAACGACCTGGGGAAAGACTCCAGTAGCACCGGCGATGCTTTAGAGGGGTATAGGAGCATTTTATTGGCAACGCAATAGGATTTAGGAGATTTTGCCAATTTTTCGTGTGTGTTAGCACACGGATTTTTTAGGTGCCGGGAGTCCGAGTCAAATTTTTCTTAGATTCTTCTATAGTAGCGTCCGTAACGACCTGGGAACGACTCCAGTATCCCCGGCGGTGCTATAGGGAGGTTTAGGAGCATTTTATTGGCGACGCAATAGGAATTAAGCGATTTTGCTAGTTTTTCGTGTGTGTTAACCAACGAATTTTTTAGGTGTCGGGGGTCCGTGTCCAAATTTCTTGGATTCTTCCATAGTGGCGTCTCTAACGACCTGGGGAACGACTCCAGTAGCCCAACGACGCTATAGAGGGTTTAAGAGCATTTTATTGGCGACGCAATAGAAGTTAGGCGAGTTTTCCAGTTTTTCGTGTGTGTTAGCCCGCGGATTTTTTATGTGCCGGGGGAATGGGTCAAATGTTTTTCCATTCTTCCATAGTAGCGTCCGTAACAACCTGGGGAACGACTCAAGTAGCCCTGGCGCTGCTATACAGATGTTTAGAAGCATGTTATTAGCGACACAATAAGAATTAGGAGATTTTGCCAGTTTTTCGTGTGTGTTAGCCCACAGATTTTTTAGGTGCCGGGGTCCAGGTCAAATTTTCTTAGATTCTTCAATAGTAGCGTCCGTAACAACCTAGGGAATGACTCTAGTACCCCCGATGGCAATTAGATGGGTTTTAGGAGCATTTTTTTGGAGACGCAATAGGAATTATGGGATTTTGCCAGTTTTTCGTGTGTGTTAGCCAACGAATTTTTTAGGTGTCGGGGGTCCGTGCCAAATTTCTTGGATTCTTCCATAGTGGCGTCTGTTACGACCTGGGGAATGACTCCAGTAGCTCCGACGATGCTATAGAGGGGTTTAGGAGCATTTTATTGGAGACGCAATAGAAATTAGGCAATTTAGCCAGTTTTTCGTGTGTATTTGCGTAAGGATTTTTTAGGTGCGGAAGGTCTGAGTCGAATTTTCTTCCATTCATCCATAGTAGCGTCTGTAACAACCAGGGGAATGACTCCAGTAGCCTCGGCTGTGCTTTAGAGTGGTTTAGGAGCATTTTATTAGATACGGAATAGGAATTAGGCGATTTTGCTAGTTTTTCGTGTGTGTTAGCCCGCGGATTTTTTAGGTGCCGGGGGTACGGGTCGAATTTTCTTCCATTCTTCCATAGTAGCGTCCGTAACGACCTGGGGAAAGACTCCAGTAGCCCCGGCAGTGCTATAGAGGGGTTTAGGAGCATTTTATTGGCGACACAATTGGATTAGGCGATTTTGCCAGTTTTTCATGTGTTAGCCTGCGGATTTTTCAGGTGCCGGTGGTACGAGTAAAATTTTCTTCCATTCTTCAATAGTAGCGTCCGTAACGACCTGGGAATGACTCCAGTAGCCCCGACGGCACTTTTCAGGGGTTTAGGAGCATTTTATTGACGACGCAATAGGAATTATGCGATTTTGTTAGTTTTTCGTGTGTGTTAGCCCACAGAGTTTTTAGGTGCAGGGGGTCCGGGTCAAATTTTCTTGGATTCTTCCATTATAGCATCCATAATAACCCGGGGAACAACTCTAGTAGCCCCGGTGGCTCTTTAGAGGGGCTTAAGGGCATTTTATTAGAGATGCAATAGTAATTAGGCGAATTTGCCAGTTTTTCATATGTGTTAGCCCACAGATTTTTTACGTGCCAGGGGTCCGTGTCGAAATTTCTTGGATTCTTCCATAATAGCGTCTGTAACGACCTGGGGAAAGACTCAGTAGCCCCGGCGGCGCTATAGAGGGGTTTAGGAGCATTTTATTAGACACGCAGTAGTAATTAGGCGAATTTGCCAGTTTTTCGTGTGTGTTATCCTTCGGATTTTTTAGGTGTCAGGGGTCCTTGTCGAAATTTCTTGGATTCTTCCATAGTAGCATCCGTAACGACCTGGGGAAAGACTCAGTAGCCCCGGCGGCGCTATAGAGGGGTTTAGGAGCATTTTATTGGAGACACAATAGAAATTAGGCAATTTTGCCAGTTTTTCGTGTGTATATTAGCGTAAGGATTTATTAGGTGTCGAAGGTCTGAGTTGAATTTTCTTGCATTCTTCCATAGTAGCGTCTGTAACGACCTGGGGAACGACTGCAGTAGCCCCGGCGGTGCTATAGAGGGGTTTAGGAGCATTTTATTAGCGACGCAATAGGAATTAGGAGATTTTGCCTGTTTTTCGTATGTGTTAGATCACGGATTTTTTAGGTGCCGGGGGTTCGGGTCAAATTTTCTTGGATTCTTATATAGTAGCATCCGTAACGACCTGGGGACAGTTTCCAGTAGCCCCGGCGGCGCTTTAGAGGGGTTAAGGAGCATTTTATTGGCGGCGCAATAGGATTTAGGTGATTTTGCCAGTTTTTCGTGTGTGTTAGCCCACGGATTTTTTAGGTGCCGGGGGTCCGGGTCAAAGTTTCTTGGATTCTTCTATAGTAGCGTCCGTAACGACCTGGGGAACGACTCCAGTAGCCCCGGCGGTGCTATAGAGGGGTTTAAGAGAATTTTATTGGCGACGCAATAGGAATTAGGCAATTTTGCCAGTTTTTCGTGTGTGTTAACCGACGAATTTTTTAGGTGCCAGGGGTCCATGTCGAAATTTCTTGGATTATTCTATAGTGGCGTCTGTAACGACCTGGGGAATGACTCTAGTAGCCCCGACGGCTCTATAGAGGGGTTTAGGAGCATTTTATTGGCGACGCAATAGTAATTAGGCGATTTTGCCAGTTTTTCGTATGTGTTAGCCCGCGGATTTTTTAGGAGCTGGGGGTACGGGTCAAATTTTCTTCCATTCTTCTATATTAGAGTCCGTAACAACCTAGGGAACGACTCTAGTAGCCCTGGCGACACTATAGAGAGGTTTAGGAGCATTTTATTAGCGACACAATAGGAATTAAGAGATTTTGCCAGTTTTTCGTGTGTGTTAGCCCACGGATTTTTTAGGTGCCGGGGGTCCGGGTCAAATTTTCTTGGGTTCTTCAATTGTAGCGTCCGTAACGATCTGGGGAATGACTCCAGTAGCCCCGGTGGCGATTAGGGGGCTTTAGGAGCATTGTTTTGGAGACGTAATAGGAATTAGGCGATTTTGCCAGTTTTTCGTGTTTGTTAGCCCATGGATTTTTTAGGTGCAAGGGGTTCAGGTCAAATTTCCTTGGATTCTTCTATAGTAGCATCCATAACGACCTGGGAACGACTCCAGTAGCCCCGGCGGCGCTATAGAGAGGTTTAGGAGCATTTTATAAGCGACACAAATGGAATTAAGAGATTTTGCCAGTTTTTCGTGTGTGTTAGCCCATGGATTTTTTAGGTGCCGGGGGTGCGTGTCGAAATTTCTTGGATTCTTCCATAGTAGCGTCCGTAACGACCTGGGGAACGACTGCAGTACCCCCAGCGGTGCTTTAGAGGGGTTTATGAGCATTTTATTGGAGACGCAATAGGAATTAGGCGATTTTGCCAGTTTTTCGTGTGTGTTAGCCCACAAATTTTTTAGGTGCCGGGAGTTCAGGTCAAATATTCTTGGATTCTTCCATAGTAGCATCTGTAACGACCTGGGAATGACTGCAGTTGCCCCGGTGGCACTTTTGAGGGGTTTATGAGCATTTTATTGGCGACGCAATAGGAATTAGGCGATTTTGCCAGTTTTTCATGTGTGTTAGCCCACGGATTTTTTAGGTGCCGGGCGTCCGGGTTAAATTTTCTTGGATTTTTCCATTGTAGCATTCATAACAACCTGGGGAATGACTCTAGTATCCCCGGTGGCGCTTTAGAGGGGCTTAAGAGCATTTTATTAGAGACACAATAGTAATTAGGCAAATTTGCCAGTTTTTTGTGTGTGTTATCCCACAGATTTTTTAGTTGCCGGGAGTACGGGTCAAATTTTCTTCCATTCTTCAATAGTAGCGTCCGTAACAACCTGGGAAACGACGCCAGTAGCCCCGGCGGCGCTATAGAGAGGTTTAGGAGCATTTTATAGGCGACACAATAGGATTAGGAGATTTTGCCAGTTTTTCATGTGTGTTAGCCCACAGATTTTTTAGGTGCCGGGGGTCTAGGTCAAATTTTCTTGGATTCTTCAATAGTAGCGTCCGTAACGACCTGGGGAATGACTCCAGTAGCCCTGGCGGCACTATAGAGGGGTTTAGGAGCATTTTATTGGCGACGCAATAGGAATTAAGCGATTTTGCCAGTTTTTCGTGTGTGTTAGCCCACGGATTTTTTAGGTGCCGGGGGTTCGGGTCAAATTTTCTTGGATTATTCTATAGTAGCATCCGTAACGACCTGGGAATGACTCCAGTTGCCCCGATGACACTTTTGAGGGGTTTAGGAGCATTTTATTGGCGACGCAATAGGAATTAGGCGATTTTGCAGTTTTCGTGTGTTAGCCCACGGACTTTTTAGGTGCCGGGGGTCCAGGTCAAATTTTCTTGGATTCTTCTATTGTAGCGTCCACAACAACCTGGGGAATGACTCCAGTAGCCCCGGTGGCGCTTTAGAGGGGCTTAAGAGCATTTTATTAGAGACGCAATAGTAATTAGGCAAATTTGCCAGTTTTTTGTGCGTGTTATCCCACAGATATTTTAGGTGCCGGGGGTCCGTGTTGAAATTTCTAGGATTCTTCCATAGTAGCGTCCGTAACGACCTAGGTAAAGACACAGTAGCCTCGACGGCGCTATAGAGGGGTTTAGGAGCATTTTATTGGAGATGCAATAGAAATTTGGCAATTTTGCTAGTTTTTCATGTGTATTAGCGTAAGGATTTTTTAGGTGCCGGGTGTTCAGGTCAAATATTCTTAGATTCTTCCATAGTAGCATCCTTAACGACCTGGGAATGACTGTAGTTGCCCCGGTGGCACTTTTGAGGGGTTTAGGAGCATTTTATTGGCGACGCAATAGGAATTAGGCGATTTTGCCAGTTTTTCATGTGTGTTAGCCCACGGATTTTTTAGGTGCCGGGGGTCCGGGTTAAATTTTCTTGAATTCTTCCATTGTAGCGTCCATAACAACTTGGGGAATGACTGTAGTATCCCCGGTGGCGCTTTAGAGGGGCTTAAGAGCATTTTATTAGAGACACAATAGTAATTAGGCGATTTTGCCAGTTTTTCGTGTGTGTTAGCTCACAGATTTTTTAGGTGCTGGGGGTCCGAGTCAAATTTTCTTGGATTCTTCTATAGTAGTGTCCGTAATGACCTGGGGAACGACTCCAGTATCCCCGGCGGTGCTATAGAGGGGTTTAGGAGCATTTTATTGGTGACGAAATAGGAATTAGGAGATTTTGCCTGTTTTTCGTATGTGTTAGCTCACAGATTTTTTAGGTGCCGGGGGTTCGGGTCAAATTTTCATGGATTCTTATATAGTAGCATCCGTAACGACCTGGGGAACGACTCCAGTAGCCCCGGCGATGCTTTAGAGGGGTATAGGAGCATTTTATTGGCGACGCAATAGGATTTAGGCGATTTTGCCAGTTTTTCGTGTGTGTTTGCCCAAGGATATTTTAGGTGCCGGGGGTCCGAGTCAAATTTTCTTGGATTCTTCTATAGTAGCGTCCGTAACGACCTGGGGAACGACTCCAGTATCCCCGGCGATGCTATAGAGGGGTTTAGGAGCATTTTATTAGCGACGCAATAGGAATTAGGCGATTTTGCCAGTTTTTCGTGTGTGTTAACCAACGAATTTTTTAAGTGTCGGGGGTCCGTGTCCAAATTTGTTGGATTCTTCCATAGTGGCGTCTGTAACGACCTGGGGAACGACTCCAGTAGCCCCGACGATGCTATAGAGGGGTTTAGGAGCATTTTATTGGCGACGCAATAGTTATTAGGCGATTTTTTCAGTTTTTCGTGTGTGTTAGCCCGCAGATTTTTTAGGTGCTGGGGGTACGGGTCAAATGTTCTTCCATTCTTCCATAGTAGCGTCCGTAACAACCTGGGGAACGACTCCAATAGCCCCGGCGCCGCTATACAGAAGTTTAGGAGCATGTTATTAGCGACACAATAAGAATTAGGTGATTTTGCTAGTTTTTCGTGTGTGTTAGCCCACTGATTTTTTAGGTGCCGGGGGTCGAGGTCAAATTTTCTTGGATTCTTCAATAGTAGCATCCGTAACGACCTAGGGAATGACTCCAGTAGCCCCGGCGGCAATTAGTGGGGTTTAGGAGCATTTTTTTGGAGACGCAATAGGAATTAGGGGATTTTTCCAGTTTTTCGTGTGTGTTAGCCAACGAATTTTTTAGGTATCGGGGGTCCGTGTCCAAATTTATTGGATTCTTCCATAGTAGCGTCTGTAACGACCTGGGGAACGACTCCAGTAGCCCCGACGATGCTATAGAGGGGTTTAGGAGCATTTTATTGGCGACGCAATAGTAATTTGGCGATTTTTCCAATTATTCGTGTGTGTTAGCCCGCGGATTTTTTAGGTGCCGGGGGTACGGGTTAAATTTTCTTCCATTCTTCCATAGTAGCGTCCGTAACAACCTGGGGAATGACTCCAGTAGCCCCGGCGCCGCTATACAGAAGTTTAGGAGCATGTTATTAGCGACACAATAAGAATTAAGAGATTTTGCCAGTTTTTCGTGTGTGTTAGCACACAGATTTTTTAGGTGCCGGGGGTCGAGGTCAAATTTTATTGGATTCTTCAATATTAGTGTCCGTAACGACCTAGGGAACGACTCCAGTAGCCCCGGCGGCGATTAGAGGGGTTTAGGAGTATTTTTTTGGAGACGCAATAGGAATTAGGGGATTTTGCCAGTTTTCGTGTGTGTTAGCCCACAGAATTTTTACGTGCTAGGGGTTTAGGTCACAATTTCTTGGATTCTTCCATAGTAGCGTCCGTAACGACCTGGGAACGACTCCAGTAGCCCCGGCGGCACTTTTGAGGTGTTTAGGAGCATTTTATTGGCGACGCAATAAGAATTAGATGATTTTTGCCAGTTTTTCGTGTGTGTTAGCCCGTGGATTGTTTAGGTGCCGGGGGTCCGGGTCAATTTTTTTTGGATTCTTCCATTGTAGTGTCCATAACAACCCGGGGAACGACTCCAGTAGCACTGGTGGCGCTTTAGAGGGGCTTAAGAGCATTTTATTAGAGATGCAATAGTAATTATGCGAATTTGCCAGTTTTTCGTGTGTTTTAGCCCGCAGATTGTTTAGGTGCCGGGGTACGTGTCAAATTTTCTTCCATTCTTTCAGAGTAGCGTCCGTAACGACCTGGGGAATGACTCCAGTAGCCCCGGCGCCGCTATAGAGAGGTTTAGGAGCATTTTATTGGCGACGCAATAGGAATTAGGGGATTTTGCCAGTTTTTCGTATGTGTTAGCCCGCGGATTTTTTAGGTGCCAGGGGTACGGGTCGAATTTTCTTCCATTATTCCATAGTAGCGTCCGTAACGACCTGGGAAAGACTCCAGTAGCCCCGGCGGAGCTATAAAGAGGTTTAAGAGCATTTTAATTGCGACGCAATAGGAATTAAGCGATTTTGCCAGTTTTTCGTGTGTGTTAACCCACGAATTTTTTAGGTGCCGGGGGTTCCGATCAAATTTTCTTCCATTCTTACATAGTAGCGTCCATAAGAACCTGGGGAACGACTCGAGTAGCGCCGGCGGTGCTTTAGAGAGGCTTAGGAGTATTTTATTAGATACGCAAAGGGAATTAGGCGATTTTACCACTTTTTCGTGTGTGTTAGCCCACGGATCTTTTAGGTGCCAGGGGTGCGGGTCGAATTTTTCTTGATTGCTTCCATTGTAGCATTCGTAACGACCTGGGGAAAGACTCTAGTAGCCCCGGCGGCACTATAGAGAGGTTTAGAAGCATTCAATTGGCGACGCAATATGAATTAGGCGATTTTGCCAGTTTTTCGTGTGTTAGCCCATGGATTTTTTTGGTGCCGGGGGTTCGGGTCAAATTTTCTTGGATTCTTCAACAGTAGCTTCCGTAACGACTTGGGGAATGACTCCAGTAGCCCCGGCGATGCTGTAGAGGGGTTTAAGAGCATTTTATTGGATACGCAATAGAAATTAGGCAATTTTGCTAGTTTTTCGTATGTGTTAGCGCACAGAATTTTAAGGTGCCGGGGGTTCGGGTCAAATTTTCTTGGATTCTTCCATAGTAGCTTCTGTAACGACCTGGGGAACGATTCTAGTAGCCCGGCGGCGCTTTAAGGTGATTTAGGAGCATTTTATTGGCGACGCAATAGGAATTAGATAATTTTGCCAGTTTTTCGTGTGTGTTAGCCCACGGATTTTTTAGGTGCCAGGGGTACGGGTCAAATTTTATTCCATTCTTCCATAGTAGCGTCCGTAAAAACCTGGGGAACGACTCCAGTAGCCCTGGCGGTGCTATAGAGAGGTTTAGGAGCATTTTATTAGCGACACAATAGAAATTAGCAGATTTTGCCAATTTTTCGTGTGTGTTAGCCTACGGATTTTTTAGATTCCGGAGGTCCGGGTCAAATTTTCTTGGATTCTTCAATAGTAGTGTCCGTTACAACCTAGGGAACGACTCAAAAAGCCCCGGCGACGCTTTAGATGAGTTTAGGAGCATTTTAATGGCGACGCAATAGGATTTAGGTGATTTTGCCAGTTTTTCGTGTGTGTTAGCCCAAGGAATTTTTAGGTGCCGGGGGTCTGGGTCAAATTTTCTTGGATTCTTCAATAGTAGCGTCCGTAACGACCTGGGGAACGACTCTAGTAGCCCCGGCGGCGCTATAGAGGGGTTTAGGAGCATTTTATTGGCGAGGCAATAGGGATTAGGCGATTTTGCCACTTTTTCGTGTGTATTAGCGTAAGGATATTTTAGGTACCGGGGGTCCGGGTCGAATTTTCTTGGATTCTTCTATAGTGGCGTCTGTAACGACCTGGGGAACGACTATATAGCCCCAACAACGCTATAGAGGGGTTTAGGAGCATTTTATTGGCGACGCAATAGAAATTAGGCAATTTTTCCAGTTTTTCGTGTGTGTTAGCCCACGGAATTTTTAGGTGCCGGGGGTATGGGTCAAATTTTATTCCATTCTTCCATAGTAGCGTCCGTAAAAACCTGGGGAACGACTCCAGTAGCCCTGGCGGTGCTATAGAGAGGTTTAGGAGCATTTTATTAGCGACACAATAGAAATTAGCAGATTTTGCCAATTTTTCGTGTGTGTTAGCCTACGGATTTTTTAGATTCCGGAGGTCCGGGTCAAATTTTCTTGGATTCTTCAATAGTAGTGTCCGTTACAACCTGGGGAACGACTCAAAAAGCCCCGACGATGCTTTAGATGAGTTTAGGAGCATTTTAATGGCGATGCAATAGGATTTAGGCGATTTTGCCAGTTTTTCGTGTGTGTTAGCCAACGGAATTTTTAGGTGCCTGGGGTCTGGGTCAAATTTTCTTGCATTCTTCTATAGTAGCGTCCGTAACGACCTGAGGAACGACTCTAGTAGCCCCGGCGGCGCTATAGAGGGGTTTAGGAGCATTTTATTGGCGAGGCAATAGGGATTAGGCGATTTTGCCACTTTTTCGTGTGTATTAGCGTAAGGATATTTTAGGTACCGGGGGTCCGGGTCGAATTTTCTTGGATTCTTGTATAGTGGCATCTGTAACGACCTGGGGAATGACTCTAGTAGCCCCGACGGCGCTATAGAGGGGTTTAGGAGCATTTTATTGGCGACGCAATAGTAATTAGGCGATTTTGCCAGTTTTTCGTGTGTGTTAGCCCGCAGATTTTTTATATGCCAGGGGTATGAGTCAAATTTTATTCCTTTCTTCCATTGTAGCATCCGAAACGACCTGGGGAAAGACTTTAGTAGCCTCGGTGGCGCTATAAAGAGGTTTAGAAGCATTTTATTGGCGACGCAATAGGAATTAAGAGATTTTGCCAGTTTTTCGTGTGTGTTAGCCCACGGATTTTTTAGGGACAGGGGGTTCGGGTCAAATTTTCTTCCATTCTTCCATAGTAGCTTCCGTAACGACCTGGGGAAAGACTCTAGTAGCCTCGACGGAGCTATAGAGAGGTTTAGGAGCATTTTATTGGCGACGCAATAGTAATTAGGCGATTTTGCAAGTTTTTCGTGTGTGTTAGCCCACGGATTTTTAAGGTGCCGGGGTTTTGGGTTAAATTTCTTGGATTCTTCCATAGTAGCTTCCGTAACGACCTGGGGAACGACTCCAGTAGCCCCGACGGCGCTTTAGAGTGGTTTAGAAGCATTTTATTGGCGTTGCAATAGAAATTAGATGAATTTGCCAGTTTTTCGTGTGTGTTAACCCACGGATTTTTAGGTGCCGGGGGTACGGGTCAAATTTTATTCCATTCTTCTATAGTAGCGTCCGTAAAAACCTGGGGAACGACTCCAGTAGCCCCGGCAGTGCTTTAGAGCGGTTTAGGAGCATTTTATTAGCGACACAATAGGTTTTAGAAGAGTTTGCCAGTTTTTCGTGTGTGTTAGCCCACGGATTTTTTAGGTGTCGGAGGTTAGGGTCAAATTTTCTTTGATTCTTCAATAGTAGCGTCCGTAACGACCTGGGGAATGACTCCAGTAGCCTCTGCTCCGCTTTAGAGGGGTTTAGGAGCATTTTATTGGTGACACAATAGGAATTAGGCGATTTTACCAGTTTTTCGGGTGTGTTAGCCCACGGATTTTTTAGGTGCTGGGGTTCAGGTCAAATTTTCTTGGATTCTTCCATAGTAGCACCCGTAACGACCTGGGAACGACTCCAATAGCCCCGGCGGCTCTTTTGAGGGGTTTAGGAGCATTTTATTGGCGACGCAATAGGAATTAGGCGATTTTGCTAGTTTTTTGTGTGTGTTAGCCCACAGATTTTTTAGGTGCCGGGGGTTCGGGTCAAATTTTCTTGGATTCTTCCATTGTAGCATCTATAACAACCTAGGGAATGACTCTAGTAGCCCCGGTGGCTCTTTAGAGGGGCTTAAGAGTATTTTATTAGAGACGTATAGTAATTAGGCGAATTTGCCAGTTTTTCGTGTGTGTTAACCCACAGATTTTTTACGTGCCAGGGGTCCGTGTCGAAATTTCTTGGATTCTTCAATAGGAGCGTCCGTAACAAATTGGGGAAAGACTCAGTAGCCCCGGCGGCGCTATAGAGGGGTTTAGGAGCATTTTATTGGAGACGCAATAGGAATTAGGCAATTTTGCCAGTTTTTCGTGTGTATAAGCGTATGGAATTTTTAGGTGCCGAAGGTCCGAGTCGAATTTTCTTGCAGTCTTCCATAGTGGCATCCGTAATGACCTGGGGAACGACTCCAGTAGCACCGGCTGCACTATAGAGGGGTTTAGGAGCATTTTATTGGCGACGCAATAGGAATTAGGCGATTTTGCCAGTTTTTCGTGTGTGTTAGCCCACGGATTTTTTAGGTGCAGGGGGTTCAGGTCAAATTTTCTTGGATTTTTCCATAGTAGCGTCTGTAACGACCTAGGAATGACTCCAGTTGTCCCAGCGGCACTTTTGAGGGGTTTAGCAGAATTTTATTGGCGACGCAATAGAAATTAGCAGATTTTGCTAGTTTTTCGTGTGTGTTAGCCTACGGATTTTTTAGATTCTGGAGGTCCGGGTCAAATTTTCTTGGATTCTTCAATAGTAGTGTCCGTTACAACCTGGGGAACGACTCAAAAAGCCCCAGCGACGCTTTAGATGAGTTTAGGAGCATTTTAATGGCGACGCAATAGGATTTAGGTGATTTTGCCAGTTTTTCGTGTGTGTTAGCCAACGGAATTTTTAGGTGCCGGGGGTCTGGGTTAAATTTTCTTGGATTCTTCTATAGTAGCGTCCGTAACGACCTGGGGAACGACTCTAGTAGCCCCGGCGGCGCTATAGAGGGGTTTAGGAGCATTTTATTGGCGAGTTAATAGGGATTAGGCGATTTTGCCACTTTTTCGTGTGTATTAGCGTAAGGATATTTTAGGTACCGAGGGTCCGGGTCGAATTTTCTTGGATTCTTCTATAGTGGCATCCGTAACGACCTGGGGAATGACTCTAGTAGCCCCGACGGCGCTATAGAGGGGTTTAGGAGCATTTTATTGGCGACGCAATAGTAATTAGGCGATTTTGCCAGTTTTTCGTGTGTGTTAGCCCGCAGATTTTTTATTTGCCAGGGGTACGAGTCAAATTTTATTCCTTTCTTCCATTGTAGCATCCGTAACGACCTGGGGAAAGACTTTAGTAGCCTCGGTGGCGCTATAGAGAGGTTTAGAAGCATTTTATTGGCGACGCAATAGGAATTAAGAGATTTTGCCAGTTTTTCATGTGTGTTAGCCCACGGATTTTTTAGGGACAGGGGGTTCGGGTCAAATTTTCTTCCATTCTTCCATAGTAGCTTCCGTAACGACCTGGGGAAAGACTCTAGTAGCCCCGACGGAGCTATAGAGAGGTTTAGGAGCATTTTATTGGCGACGCAATAGTAATTAGGCGATTTTGCAAGTTTTTCGTGTGTGTTAGCCCACGGATTTTTAAGGTGCCGGGGTTTTGGGTCAAATTTCTTGGATTCTTCCATAGTAGCTTCCGTAACGACCTGGGGAACGACTCCAGTAGCCCCGACGGCGCTTTAGAGTGGTTTAGAAGCATTTTATTGGCGTTGCAATAGAAATTAGATGAATTTACCAGTTTTTCGTGTGTGTTAGCCCGCGGATTTTTTAGGTGCCGGGGGTACGGGTCAAATTTTATTCCATTCTTCTATAGTAGCATCCGTAAAAACCTGGGGAACGACTCCAGTAGCCCCGGCAGTGCTATATAGAGGTTTAGGAGCATTTTATTAGCGACATAATAGGTATTAGAAGAGTTTGCCAGTTTTACGTGTGTGTTAGCCCACAGATTTTTTAGGTGCAGGGGGTTCAGGTCAAATTTTCTTGGATTCTTCCATAGTAGCGTCTGTAACGACCTAGGAATGACTCCAGTTGTCCCAGCGGCACTTTTGAGGGGTTTAGCAGAATTTTATTGGCGACGCAATAGGAATTAGGCGATTTTGCCAGTTTTTCGTGTGTGTTAGCCCACAGATGTTTTAGGTGCTGGGGGTCCGGGTCAAATTTTCTTGGATTCTTCCATTGTAGCGTCCATAACAACCTGGGGAACGACTACAGTAGCCTCGGTGGCTCTTTAGAGGGGCTTAAGAGCATTTTATTAGAGACGCAATAGTAATTAGGTGAATTTGCCAGTTTTTCGTGTGTGTTAGCCCACAGATTTTTTACATGTTGGGGGTCCGTGTCGAAATTTCTTGAATTCTTCCATAGTAGCGTCCGTAACGACCTGGGGAAAGACTTCAGTAGCCGCGGCGGTGCTATAGAGGGGTTTAGGAGCATTTTATTGGCGACGCAATAGGAATTAGGCGATTTTGCTAGTTTTTCGTGTGTGTTAGCCCACGGATTTTTTAGGTGCCGGGGGTTCGGGTCACATTTTCTTGGATTCTTCAATAGGAGCGTCCGTAACAACCTGGGGAACGACTCTAGTAGCCTTGGCGATGCTTTAGAAGAGTTTAGGAGCATTTTATTGGAGACTCAATAGGAATTAGGTGATTTTGCCAGTTTTTCGTGTGTGTTAGCCCACAGATTTTTTGGGTGCTGGGGTTCAGGTCAAATTTTTTTGGATTCTTCCATAGTAGCATCCGTAACGACCCGGGAATGACTCCAGTACCCCAGGCGGCTCTTTTGAGGGGTTTAGGAGCATTTTATTGGCGACGCAATAGGAATTAGGCGATTTTGCTAGTTTTTTGTGTGTGTTAGCCCACAGAATTTTTAGGAGCCGGGGGTCCGGGTCAAATTTTCTTGGATTCTTCCATTATAGCATCCATAACAACTTGGGGAACGACTCCAGTAGCCCGGTGTCTCTTTAGAGGGGCTTAAGAGCATTTTATTATAGACGCAATAGTAATTAGGCAATTTTGCCAGTTTTTCGTGTGTATTAGCGTAAGGATTTTTTAGGTGCCGAAGGTACGAGTCGAATTTTCTTAGAGTCTTTCATAGTAGCATTTGTAACGACCTGGGAAACGACTCCAGTAGCCCCGGTGGCGCTATAGAGGGGTTTAGGAGCATTTTATTGGCGACGCAATAGGAATTAGGCGATTTTGCTAGTTTTTCGTGTGTGTTAGCCCACGGATTTTTTAGGAGCTGGAGGTCCGTGTCGAAATTTCTTGGATTCTTCCATAGTAGCATCCATAACGACTTGGGGAACGACTCTAGTAGCCTCGGCGGCGCTATAGAGGGGTTTAGGAGCATTTTATTGGCAACACAATAGGAATTAGGCGATTTTGCCAGTTTTTCGTGTGTGTTAGCCCACGGATTTTTTAGGTGCCGGGGGTTTAGGTCAAATTTTCTTGGATTCTTCCATAGTAGCGTCCGTAATGACCTGGGATTGACTCCAGTAGCCCCGGTGGAACTTTTGAGGGGTTTAGGAGCATTTTATTGGCGATGCAATAGGAATTAGGCGATTTTGCCAGTTTTTCGTGTGTGTTAGCCCACAGAATTTTTAGGTGCCGGGGGTCTGGGTCAAAATTTCTTGGATTCTTCCATTATAGCATCCATAACAACCTGGGGAATGACTCCAGTAGCCCCGGTGGCGCTTTAGAGAGGCTTAAGAGCATTTTATTAGAGACGTAATAGTAATTAGGTGAATTTGCCAGTTTTTCGTGTGTGTTAGCCTACAAATGTTTTACGTGCCGGGGGTCCGTGTCGAAATTTCTTGGATTCTTCCATAGTAGCATCTGTAACGACCTGGGAAACGACTCCAGTAGCTTCGACGGCGCTTTAGAGTTGTTCAGGAGCATTTTATTGGCTATGCAATAGGAATTAGGCGATTTTGCCAGTTTTTCGTGTGTGTTAGCCCACAGATTTTTTAGGTGTCGGGGGTACGGGTCAAATGTTCTTCCATTCTTCCATAGTAGCGTCCGTAACAACCTGGGGAACCACTCCAGTAGCCCCGCCGGCGCTATAGAGAGATTTAGGAGTATTTTATAAGCGACACAATAGAAATTAAGAGATTTTGCCAGTTTTTCGTGTGTGTTAGCCCACGGATTTTTTAGGTGCCGGGGGTCCGGGTCAAATATTCTTGGATTCTTCAATAGTAGCCCCGACGGCGCTATAGAGGGGTTTAGTAGCATTTTATTGGCGACGCAATAGTAATTAGGCGATTTTACCAGTTTTTTGTGTGTGTTAGCCCGCGGATTTTTTATGTGCCAGGGGTACGAGTCAAATTTTTTTCCTTTCTTCCATAGTAGCATCTGTAACGACCTGAGGAACGACTCTAGTAGCCCCGGCGGCGCTATAGAGGGATTTAGGAGCATTTTTTTGGCGACGCAATAGGAATTAGGGGATTTTGCCACTTTTTCGTGTGTGTTAGCCACAGATTTTTTAGGTGCCAGGGGTACGGGTCAAATTTTCTTGGATTCTTCCATAGTAACATCCGTAACGACCTGAGGAACTACTATAATAGCCCCGGCGGCGCTTTAGAGTGGTTAAGGAGCATTTGATTGGCAACGCAATAGGAATTAGGCGATTTTGCCAGTTTTTCGTGTGTGTTAGCCCGCGGATTTTTTAGGTGCCAGGGGTTCGAGTCAAATTTTCTTGGATTCTTCCATAGTAACGTCCGTAATGACCTGGGTAACGACTCTAATAGCCCCGGCGGTGCTTTAGAGTGGTTTAGGAGCATTTTATTGGCGTCGCAATAGAAATTAGGCGATTTTGCCAATTTTTTGTGTGTGTTAGCCTGCAGATTTTTTAGGTGCCGGGGTACGGGTCGAATTTTCTTCCATTCTTCTATAGTAGCGTCTGTAACGACCTGGGGAAAGACTCAGTAGCCCCGGCGGCGCTATAGAGGGGTTTAGGAGCATTTTATTGGAGACGCAATAGGATTTAGGCGATTTTGCCAGTTTTTCGTGTGTGTTAGCCCACGGATTTTTTTGGTGCCAGGGGTCCGGGTCATATTTTCTTTGATTATTCTATAGTAGTGTCCGTAACGACCTGGGGAACGACTCCAGTAGCCCCTCTGGCGCTATAGAGGGATTTAGGAGTATTTTATTGGCGATGAAATAGGAATTAGGCGATTTTGCTAGTTTTTCGTGTGTGTTAACCTACGAATTTTTTAGGTGCCGGGGGTTCGGGTCAAATTTTCTTAGATTCTTCCATAGTAGCGTTTGTAACGACCTGGGGAATGACTCTAGTAGCCCCGGCGGCGCTTTAGAGTGGTTCAGGAGCATTTTATTGGCGACGCAATAGGATTAGGCGATTTTGCAAGTTTTTAGTTTGTGTTAGCCCACGGATTTCTTAGGTGCCGGGGGTTCGGGCCAAATTTTCTTCCATTCTTCTATAGTAGCGTCCGTAACGACCTGGGGAAAGACTCAGTAGCCCCGGCGGCGCTATAGAGGGGTTTAGGAGCATTTTATTGGAGACGCAATAGGATTTATGCAATTTTGCCAGTTTTTTGTGTGTATTAGCCCACAGATTTTTTAGGTGCCAGGGGTCCGGGTCAAATCTTCTTGGATTCTTCCATAGTAGCATCCGCAATGACATGGGGAACCACTCCAATATCCCTGGAGGCGTTTTAGAGTGGTTTAGGAGCATTTTATTAGCGACGCAATAGGAATTAGGCGATTTTGCCAGTTTTTCGTGTGTGTTAGTCAACATAATTTGTAGGTGCCGGGGGTACGGGTCAAATTTTCTTCCATTCTTCAATAGTAGCGTCCGTAACAACCTGGGGAACGACTCCAGTAGCCCCGGCGGCGCTATAGAGAGGTTTTGGAGCATTTTATTGGCGGCGCAATAGGAATTAGCCAATTTTGCCACTTTTTCGTATGTGTTAGCCTACGGATATTTTAGGTGCCGGGGGTCCGAGTCGAATTTTCTTGGATTCTTCCATAGTAGCATCCGTAACGACCTGGAGAACGACTCCAATAGCCCCGGCGGCGCTTTAGAGTGGTTTAGGAGCATTTTATTGGCGAGGCAATAGGAATTAGGAGATTTTGCTAGTTTTTCGTGTGTGTTAGCTTGCGGATTTTTTAGGTGCCGGGGGTACGGGTCAAATTTTCTTCCATTCTTCCATAGTAGCATCCGTAACAACCTGGGGAACGACTCCAGTAGCCCCGACAGCGCTATAGAGAGGTTTAGGAGCATTTTATAAGGGACACAATAGGAATTAAGAGATTTTGCCAGTTTTTCGTGTGTTTTAGCCCACAGAATTTTTAGGTGCTGGGGATGTGGGTCAAATTTTCTTGGATTCTTCAATAGTAAAATCCGTAACGACCTGGAGAACGACTCCAGTAGCCCCGGCGGCGCTTTAGAGGGGTTTAGGAGCATTGTATTGGCGGCGCAATAGGAATTAGGCAATTTTGCCACTTTTTCATTTGTGTTATCCTACGGATATTTTAGGTGCCGGGGGTCCGGGTCGAATTTTCTTGGATTATTCCATAATAGCGTCCGTAACGACCTGGGGAAGGACTCCAGTAGCCCCGCTGGCGCTATAGAGGGATTTAGGAGCATTTTATTGGCGACGCAATAGGAATTAGGGGATTTTGCCACTTTTTCGTGTATGTTAGCCACAAATTTTTTAGGTGCCAGGGGTCCGGGTCAAATTTTCTTGGATTCTTCCATAGTAACATCCGTAACGACCTGGGGAACTACTATAATAGCCCCGGTGGTGCTTTAGAGTGGTTAAGGAGCATTTGATTGGCAACGCAATAGGAATTAGGCGATTTTACCAGTTTTTCGTGTGTGTTAGCCCGCGGATTTTTTAGGTGCCAGGGGTTCGAGTCAAATTTTCTTTGATTCTTCCATAGTAACGTCCGTAATGACTTGGGGAACGACTCCAATAGCCCCGACGGTGCTTTAGAGTGGTTTAGGAGCATTTTATTGGCGACGCAATAGGAATTAGGCGATTTTGTCTATTTTTTGTGTGTGTTAGCTTGTAGATTTTTTAGGTGCCGGGGTACGGGTCGAATTTTTTTCCATTCTTTCATAGTAGCGTCCGTAACGACCTGGGGAAAGACTCAGTAGCCCCGGCGGCGCTATAGAGGGGTTTAGGAGCATTTTATTGGAGACGCAATAGGATTTAGGCGATTTTGCCAGTTTTTCGTGTGTGTTAGCCCACGGATTTTTTAGGTGCCAGGGGTCCGGGTCATATTTTCTTTGATTCTTCTATAGTAGTGTCCGTAACGACCTGGGGAACGACTCCAGTAGCCCCGACGATGCTTTAGACGGATTTAGGAGCATTTTATTGGCCACGCAATAGGAATTAGGCGATTTTGCCAGTTTTTCGTGTGTGTTAGCCCACGGATTTTTTAGGTGCCGGGGGTTTAGGTCAAATTTACTTGGATTTATCCATAGTAGCATCCGTAACGACCTGGGGAACGACTCTAGTAGCCCCGGCGGCGCTTTAGAGTGGTTCAGGAGCATTTTATTGGCGACGCAATAGGATTAGGCGATTTTGCAAGTTTTTTGTGTGTGTTAGCCCACGGATTTCTTAGGTGCCGGGGGTCTGGGTCGAATTTTCTTGGATTCTTCCATAGTAGCGTCCGTAACGACCTGGGGAACGACTCCAATAGCCCCGGCGATGCTATAGAGGGGTTTAGGAGCATTTTCTTGGCGATGCAATAGGAATTAGGCAATTTTGCCAGTTTTTTGTGTGTATTAGCCCATAGAATTTTTAGGTGCTGGGGGTCCGGGTCAAAATTTCTTGGATTCTTCCATTATAGCGTCCATAACAACCTGGGGAATGACTCCAGTAGCCCCGGTGGCGCTTTAGAGAGGCTTAAGAGCATTTTATTAGAGACGTAATAGTAATTAGGTGAATTTGCCAGTTTTTTGTGTGTGTTAGCCTACAAATGTTTTACGTGCCGGGGGTCCATGTCGAAATTTCTTGGATTCTTCCATAGTAGCATCTGTAACGACCTGGGAAACGACTCCAGTAGCCTCGACGGCGCTTTAGAGTTGTTCAGGAGCATTTTATTGGCTATGCAATAGGAATTAGGCGATTTTGCCAGTTTTTCGTGTGTGTTAGCCCACAGATTTTTTAGGTGCTGGGGATGTGGGTCAAATTTTCTTGGATTCTTCAATAGTAAAATCCGTAACGACCTGGAGAACGACTCCAGTAGCCCCGGCGGCGCTTTAGAGGGGTTTAGGAGCATTGTATTGGCGGCGCAATAGGAATTAGGCAATTTTGCCACTTTTTCATTTGTGTTATCCTACGGATATTTTAGGTGCCGGGGGTCCGGGTCGAATTTTCTTGGATTATTCCATAATAGCGTCCGTAGCGACCTGGGGAAGGACTCCAGTAGCCCCGCTGGCGCTATAGAGGGATTTAGGAGCATTTTATTGGCGACGCAATAGGAATTAGGGGATTTTGCCACTTTTTCGTGTATGTTAGCCACAAATTTTTTAGGTGCCAGGGGTCCGGGTCAAATTTTCTTGGATTCTTCCATAGTAACATCCATAACGACCTGGGGAACTACTATAATAGCCCCGGTGGTGCTTTAGAGTGGTTAAGGAGCATTTGATTGGCAACGCAATAGGAATTAGGCGATTTTACCAGTTTTTTGTGTGTGTTAGCCCGCGGATTTTTTAGGTGCCAGGGGTTCGAGTCAAATTTTCTTTGATTCTTCCATAGTAACGTCCGTAATGACTTGGGGAACGACTCCAATAGCCCCGACGGTGCTTTAGAGTGGTTTAGGAGCATTTTATTGGCGACGCAATAGGAATTAGGCGATTTTGTCTATTTTTTGTGTGTGTTAGCTTGTAGATTTTTTAGGTGCCGGGGTACGGGTCGAATTTTTTTCCATTCTTCCATAGTAGCGTCCGTAACGACCTGGGGAAAGACTCAGTAGCCCCGGCGGCGCTATAGAGGGGTTTAGGAGCATTTTATTGGAGACGCAATAGGATTTAGGCGATTTTGCCAGTTTTTCGTGTGTGTTAGCCCACGGATTTTTTAGGTGCCAGGGGTCCGGGTCATATTTTCTTTGATTCTTCTATAGTAGTGTCCGTAACGACCTGGGGAACGACTCCAGTAGCCCCGGCGATGCTTTAGACGGATTTAGGAGCATTTTATTGGCCACGCAATAGGAATTAGGCGATTTTGCCAGTTTTTCGTGTGTGTTAGCCCACGGATTTTTTAGGTGCCGGGGGTTTAGGTCAAATTTACTTGGATTTATCCATAGTAGCATCCGTAACGACCTGGGGAACGACTCTAGTAGCCCCGGCGGCGCTTTAGAGTGGTTCAGGAGTATTTTATTGGCGACGCAATAGGATTAGGCGATTTTGCAAGTTTTTAGTGTGTGTTAGCCCACGGATTTCTTAGGTGCCGGGGGTCCGGGTCGAATTTTCTTGGATTCTTCCATAGTAGCGTCCGTAACGACCTGGGGAACGACTCCAATAGCCCCGGCGATGCTATAGAGGGGTTTAGGAGCATTTTATTAGCGATGCAATAGGAATTAGGCAATTTTGCCAGTTTTTTGTGTGTATTAGCCCACAGATTTTTTAGGTGCCAGGGGTCCGGGTCAAATCTTCTTGGATTCTTCCATTATAGCGTCCGCAACGACCTGGGGAACGACTCCAGTAGCACCGGTGGTGCTTTAGAGTGGTTTAGGAGCATTTTATTGGAGACGTAATAGGAATTAGGCGATTTTGCTAGTTTTTCGTGTGTGTTAGCCTGCAAATTTTTAGGTGCCGGGGGTACGGGTCAAATTTTCTTCCATTCTTGTATAGTAGCGTCCGTAACGACCTGGGGAACGACTCCAGTATCCCCGGTGGCACTATAGAGAGGTTTTGGAGCATTTTATTGGCGGCGCAATAGGAATTAGGCAATTTTGCCACTTTTTCGTGTGTGTTAGCCTATGGATATTTTAGGTGCAGGGGGTCTGGGTCGAATTTTCTTGGATTCTTCCATAGTAGCATCCGTAACGACCTGGGGAACGACTCCAATATCCCCGGAGGCACTTTAGAGTGGTTTAGGAGCATTTTATTGGCGAGGCAATAGGAATTAGGAGATTTTGCCTATTTTTTGTGTGTGTTAACCTGCGGATGTTTTAGGTGCCGGGGGTACGGGTCAAATTCTCTTCCATTATTCCATAGTAGCGTCCGTAACAATTTGGGGAACGACTCCAGTAGCCCCGGCGGCGCTATAGAGAGGTTTAGGAGCATTTTATAAGCGACACAATAGGAATTAAGAGATTTTGCTAGTTTTTCGTGTGTGTTAGCCCACAGATTTTTCAGGTGCTGGGGGTATGGGTCAATTTTTCTTGGATTCTTCAATAGTAGCATCTGTAACGACCTGGGGAACGACTCCAGTAGCCCCGGCGGCGCTTTAGAGGGGTTTAGGAGCATTGTATTGGCGGCGCAATAGGAATTAGGCAATTTTGCCACTTTTTCGTGTGTGTTAGCCTACGGATATTTTAGGTGCCGGGGGTCCAGGTCGAATTTTCTTGGATTATTCCATAATAGCGTCCGTAACGACCTGGGGAAGGACTCCAGTAGCCCCGACGACGCTTTAGAGGGGTTTAGGAGCATTTTATTGGCGATGCAATAGGAATTAGGCGATTTTGCCAGTTTTTCGTGTGTGTTAGCCAATGGATTTTTTAGGTGCTGGGGTTCTAGGTCATATTTTCTTGGATTTATCCATACTAACGTCCGTAACAACCTGAGGAATGACTCCAGTAGCTCCGACGATACTTTAGAGGGGTTTAGGAGCATTTTATTGGCGACGCAATAGAAATTAGGCGATTTTGCCAGTTTATCGTGTGTGTTAGCCCACAGATGTTTTTGGTGCCGGGGGTCTGGGTCAAATTTTCTTGGATTCTTCCATTGTAGCATCCGTAAAAACCTGGAGATCGACTACAGTAGCCCTGTTGGCGCTTTAGAGGGGTTATGAAGCATTTTATTTGCGACGCAATAGGAATTAGGCGATTTTGCAAGTTTTTCGTGTGTGTTAGCCCACAGATTTTTTAGGTGCCGGGAGTTCAGGTCAAATTTTCTTGGATTCTTCCATAGTAGAATCCGTAACGACTTGGGAACGACTCCAGTTGCCCCGGCAGTGCTATAGAGGGATTTAGGAGCATTTTATTGGCGACGCAATAGGAATTAGGCGATTTTGCAAGTTTTTCGTGTGTGTTAGCCCACGGATTTTTTAGGTGTCGGGGGTGCGGGTCAAATTTTCTTGATTTCTTCCATAGTAGCGGCCGTAACGATCTAGAGAACGACAATAGTAGCCCCGACGGTGCTATAGAGGGGTTTAAGAGCATTTTATTGGATACGCAATAGAAATTAGGCAATTTTGCTGGTTTTTCGTGTATATTAGCCCATGGATTTTTAAAGTGCCGATGGTACGGGTCAAATTTTCTTGGATTCTTACATAGTAGCTTCCGTAACGACCTGGGGAACGACTCCAGTAGCCCCGACGGCGCTTTAGAGTGGTTTAGGAGCATTTTATTGGCGACGCAATAGGAATTAGACGATTTTGCCAGTTTTTCGTGTGTGTTAGCCCGCAGATTTTTTAGGTGCTGGTGTACGGGTCAAATTTTTTTCCATTCTTCCATAGTAGTGTCCGTAAAAACCTGGGGAATGAATCCAGTAGCCCCGGTGGCACTATAGAGAGGTTTACGAGCATTTTATTAGCGACACAATAGGAATTAGGAGATTTTGCCAGTTGTTTGTGTGTTTTAGACCACGGATTTTTTAGGTACCAGGGGTCTGGGTCAAATTTTCTTTGATTCTTCAATAGTAGCGTCCGTAACGACCTGGGGAATGACTCCAGTAGCCCCAGCGGCGCTTCAGAGGAGTTTAGGAGCATTTTATTGGAGACGCAATAGGAATTAGGCGATTTTGCCAGTTTTTCATGTGTGTTAGCCAACAGATTTTTTAGGTGCCGGGGTTCAAGTCAAATATTCTTGGATTCTTCCATAGTAGCGTCCGTAACGACCTGGGAATGACTCCAGTAGCCCCGGCGGCACTTTTGAGGGGTTTAGGAGCATTTTATTGGCGACACAATAGGAATTAGACGATTTTGCTAGTTTTTCGTGTGTGTTAGCCCATAGATTTTTTAGGTGCCGGTGGCCCGGGTCAAATTTTCTTAGATTCTTCCATTGTAGCATCCATAACAACCTGGGGAACGACTCCAGTAGCCACGGTGGAGCTTAAGAGGGGCTTAAGAGCATTTTATTAGAGACGCAATAGTAATTAGGCGAATTTGCCAGTTTTTTGTGTGTGTTAGCCCACAGATTTTTTATGTGCCAGGGGTCCGTGTCGAAATTTCTTGGATTCTTCCATAGTAGCGTCCGTAATGATCTGAGGAAAGACTCAGTAGCCCCGGCAACGCTCTAGAGGGGTTTAGGAGCATTTTATTGGAGACGCGATAGGAATTAGGCAATTTTGCCAGTTTTTCGTGTTTATTAGCGAAAGGATTTTTTAGGTGCCGAAGGTCCGAGTCGAATTTTCTTGCATTCTTCCATAGTAGCGTCCGTAACGACTTGGAGAACGACTCCAGTAGCCCCGGCGGTACTGTAGAGGCATTTAGGAGCATTTTATTGGCGACACAATAGGAATTAGGTGATTTTGCCAGTTTTTCGTGTATGTTAGCCGACGGATGTTTTAGGTGCCGGGGGTTCGGGTCAAATTTTCTTGGATTCTTCCATAGTAGCATCTGTAATGTCATGACCCAGCCCCGTAGGCCGTGACTGGAGTCCAGCCTGGACCCCCGTATGCATATAACTCAGGTGTAGTCACACCGGTTTATAAATAATAGAATCATGTACATGAGAATCCCAGTGGGTCATAGCATTTTATGTACCTGTAGCCTCTTTTATCTGTGTCATGATATGAAAGGGCACACAAGCCAACATGGCTGCCATAACACATACCTGTAATACATCATGTAGACCTAGCTAAACAAAACTTACACATACAACCCACATATATGTCTATAGACCTCTAAGAGTAGTGACGATATCATATGGCAGGACAAGGCCCCCACCATACCTTTGAATAAATAAATATATACATCAGAGGTTTGGTACCAAAACTCAGCTCCGAATCAATGGAGCTTCTTTTAACTTACTGGGTGGAATCCTAAGCTAGTGGACTCCCAAAACCTGTGTCTGCACCTGCGGGCATGAAACGCAACCCCCCAAAGAAAGGGGGGTCAGTACGATACATGTACTGAGTATATAAAGCATACAACATCATAATTCAGACAACACTGAAATTGGGATGCAGGATACAAGTATAATAGTTAATAAAGCACTATACTTGCGTCTTACAAAATAGAGTCATGTCTACCCTCATCAACCCTGTACCCGGCTCGCTAGGGGCTCGATGGTACAAAAACATCATCTATCATGATAGGCATATATATGCTTTTAGCGCTGTGGAACGTACAGTCCGATCCATGTATAACGCAAGTACCTGCCAAGGAACGACGGCCCGATCCATATATCATGTTATAATAATGATAATGCCAAGGTACGATGGCCCAATCCGTATATCATAATGATGCCGAGGAATGACGGCCCGATCCGTGTCTCATATAACAGTGCCGAGGTACGATGGCCCAATCCGTATAATGCATAATAGTGCCGAGGTACGACGGCCCGATCCGTATACATGCATATCATATAACAACGCCGAGGAACGACGGCCCGATCCATATATAATGTAATATGCATATACATACATGTAGGACTCATCAGTATATCAAATATCCCTCAACCATTATCATAAAGTATGCCCAAGAACCCCCAGGTGTAGGAGCTTATACATCCAATCACTATTCAGCCTATAGAAGGCTCGAGGGTCGTAGTTTAACTACCTTCAGACCCTTGATGTTCAATCGTGACCACAAGTCATGAATTATACCCAGAACTTATGAATGGAGTTATCTCCAGATCCATGCCCTAGATTACCTACGATCCAGTCTCTTTGGAGGTAGGAAAAGACAAGCTTTATATGTACTACCTTTTTATCAATTCAGTAGGTAGTGGACAAAACTCTTAACTCATACTCAGAGTTTTAGAATGGAACAGTTACCAATTTCACATACATAATTCTTACTTCTAAGACATGCCAAAAAGAAGAAAGGGTAGCTTCACATACCTCTGGTCGACTGCTTTTAGCCCGGCATGTCTCGTCGTCCTCTGAACCTATTTAACACGAAGGTAATACTAATATTAGTAACCTTCAACTTTCCAGCTTCCAAATCCACAACCAGCACCCATAGGAACCAACTCCTTATTCTCCTTTCTCGACTAGTCTCGACTAGTTTATTAACTAGTTAAGAAGTTAACGGAATTCGGGCAGTATCTCCTCTATAACTTGCCCTATCTGAATTCCCAATTCTATCCCTAATCACTACAGCCAACCAAAAACAATAACCTGCAACTCATATACACATAAAACATGGCAACATTATACAACATAGGCTCCAAACAACTTTCTTAACATTACGATATTAAAATAGGGTCTTTAGCCTTTATTTCGTAAAACCTTTAATCGTGCGGAGAGGAGGGTCGTGTGGCTGAAACCAGCAGCTCCCCCACCTTAATTAGAACATAGTTAGACCCTGAAACACGCACCACACAACCATCAGTAACCTCCACACACATAACGCCTCATTTCGATTACAATTCCACTATGACAACTTCAATTTTACATTGTCTTTAACGTCAAACATTTCTATCATGTTTTTACATTTCCAGCAACTTAAACGACATATAATACCCTTATTAAAAACACCATAAACTCCAAATTGAAAGGAGAAACCTTACCTTACCCGAAATTGGCCAAAACTCGCCAAAGTTGTCAAAACGTGAATTCTGCGCAGCTTACTGTCTCGTATTGTCTCTTAGTTTCGAAGGGGTAATTGACGGAAACAGGATTTGTGGAATCAAGGAAAGTTGTAGACATGTGTCTCAAGGTCGCATATAATTTTTAATCATCCCTACAACAATTTTTTACAAAGAGATATGCCCAAAATACCAACAGCAGTCTGTGTAGGATTTCCAAAACGAAATCTGGGCAGCACCTACCCCATACTTCATCACCCTTTTTCGAGCTGATAAAAGAAAAACTGGGTTGTATAGGCTAAACGAAAGTTATATCCCTATGAAATATATTTCCAAAATATCTTGAATCACTTGAAACGGAGCTATACAGAAGGAGTTATGATAGTATTAGTAACAGCAGTCCTCTTTAAAAACGGGTTCTTCAATCCGTGGCTGCCTAGCTTTCTCTCTTTCTCTCACGTTTTCTCTCAACTTCCTTGGCTGATTTTTGGATAATGAACAAGTTAAGAGTCATATAATACATATATATACACCTTTTTAGAAGGTTCCACGTGGCATCCCCCTAGGGTGACACGTGGCAGCCTCCTAGGGTGCCACCTCAACTTATTCGGCCAGTCACATGCTGCCATGTGGCAGTGTGGGTCCCACCTAGGTGTGTCACCTACTTGCTTGTCACCTGCCTACTTGTCACCTGCTTGCTTTGCTTTCATAAGTTCGGAAACTAGTTTTTGCTCCCTTTCGTAGGTTTGTCATCTCACTTTATTTTAAGAGCCTATGTAATCCGTGCTATGTAGGCTTGGTATGTCCTCCAGTAGCTCAAGTATATAAGACTTTTACATTTATAACTTACGTAGTTAAATCGAGTCCTATGACTCGTTACTTGGGCTCCAATTCCTTCTGGATTCTTATGAATCCATCTCCAACCTTCTCTACTATGAGGTGTCACATTCTCCCTCCCTTAGAGTCGTTTGATAGTGTCGTAGTGTATCCGCGCATGATAACTTTTAAGAAACTTAGTAGCCTTCCCAGGAACTTAAAAAGCTTAAGAAGCGTTATAAGGTACCAAAGTACGGGGTGTAACATGTAACGACATGGAGAACGACTCCAGTAGCCCCGGCGGCGCTTTAGAGAGGTTTAGGAGCATTTTATTGGCGATGCAATAGAATTTAGGCGATTTTGTCAGTTTTTCGTGTGTGTTAGCCCACGGATTTTTTAGGTACCGGGGGTCCGGGTTGAAATTTCTTGGATTCTTCCATAGTAGCGTCCTTAACGACCTGGGAAACGACTCCAGTAGCCCCGGCGGCGCTATAGAAGGGTTTAGGAGCATTTTATTGGCGACACAATAGGGATTAGGCGATTTTGCCAGTTTTTCGTGTGTGTTAGCCCGCAGAATTTTTAGGTGCCGGGGGTACGGGTCAAATTTTCTTCCATTCTTCCATAGTAGCGTCCGTAACAACCTGGAGAACGACTCCAGTAGCCCCGGTGGTGCTATAGAGAGGTTTAGGAGCATTTTATAAGCGACACAATAGGAATTAAGAGATTTTGCCAGTTTTTCGTGTGTGTTAGCCCACAGATTTTTTAGGTGCTGGGGGTCCGGGTCAAATTTTCTTGGATTCTTCAATAGTAGCATCCGTAACGACCTGGGGAACGACTCCAGTAGCCCCGGCGGCGCTTTAGAGGGGTTTAAGAGCATTTTATTGGTGACGCAATAGGAATTAGGCGATTTCGCAAGTTTTTCGTGTGTGTTGGCCCACAGATTTTTTAGGTGCCGGAGGTGCGGGTCGAATTTACTTGATTTCTTCCATAGTAGCGGCCGTAACGACCTGGAGAACGACTCCAATAGCCCCGACAGTGCTATAGAGGGGTTTCAGAGCATTTTATTGGATACGCAATAGAAATTAGGCAATTTTGCTAGTTTTTCGTGTATGTTAGCCCACAGATTTTTAAACTGCCGGGGGTACAGGTCAAATTTTCTTGGATTCTTACATAGTAGCTTCCGTAACGACCTGGGGAATGACTCCAATAGTCCCGGCGGTGCTTTAGAGTGGTTTAGGAGCATTTTATTTGCGACGTAATAGGAATTAGACGATTTTGCCAGTTATTCGTGTGTGTTAGCCCGTGGATTTTTTAGGTTCTGGAGGTACGAGTCAAATTTTATTCCATTCTTCCATAGTAGCATCCGTAAAAACTTGGGGAATGAATCCAGTAGCCCCGGCGGTGCTATAGAGAGGTTTAGGAGCATTTTATTGGCGATGCAATAGGAATTAGGAGATTTTGCCTGTTTTTTGTGTGTGTTAGCCCACAGATTTTTTAGGTGCCAGGGGTTTGGGACAAATTTTCTTTGATTCTTCAATAGTAGCGTCCGTAACGACCTGGGGATTGACTCCAGTAGCCCCGGCGGTGCTATAGAGGGGTTTAGGAGCATTTTATTGGAGACGCAATAGGAATTAGGCGATTTTGCCAGTTTTTCGTGTGTGTTAGCCCACGAATTTTTTAGGTGCCGGGGTTCAGGTCACATTTTCTTGGATTCTTCCATAGTAGCGAGCCCCGGCGGCACTTTTGAGGAGTTTAGGAGCATTTTATTAGCGATGCAATAGGAATTAGGTGATTTTGCCAGTTTTTCGTCTGTGTTAGCTCACGGGTTTTTTAGGTGCCGGGGGTCCAGATCAAATTTTCTTGGATTCTTCAATTGTATTATTCGTAACGACCTTAGGAACGACTCCAGTATCCCCGGCGGTGCTTTAGAGGGGTTTAGGAGCATTTTATTGGCGACGCAATAGGAATTAGGCAATTTTGCTAGTTTTTCGTGTGTGTTAGCCCACAGATTTTTAGGTGCCGGGGGTTCGGAACGAATTTTCTTGGATTCTTCTATAGTAGCGTCCGTAACGACCTGGGGAACGACTCTAGTAGCCCCTACGGTGCTATAGAGGGGTTTAAGAGCATTTTAATTGCGACTCAATAGAAATTAGGCTATTTTGCCAGTTTTTCGTGTGTGTTAACCCACAAATGTTTTAGGTGCCAGGGGTTCGGGTCAAAGTTTCTTGGATTCTTCCATAGTAGCGTCCGTAACGACCTGGGGAACGACTCCAGTAGCACCGACGGTGCTTAAGAGTGGTTTAGGAGAATTTTATCGGCGACGCAATAAGAATTAGGCGATTTTGCAAGTTTTTCGTGTGTGTTAGACCACAGATTTTTTAGGTGGCGGGGGTCTGGGTCAAATTTTCTTAGATTCTTCCATAGTAGAGTCTATAACGACCTGGGGAACGACTCCAGTAGCCTCGGAGGCACTTTTGAGGGGTTTAGGAGCATTTTATTGGTGACGCTATAGGAATTAGGTGATTTTGCCAGTTTTTCGTGTGTGTTAGCCCACAGATTTTTTAAGTGCCGGGGGTCCGGGTCAAATTTTCTTAGATTCTTCCACAGTAGCATTCGTAACAACATGGGGAACGACTCTAGTAGCCCCAGCGGTGCTTTAGAGGGGTTTAGGAGCATTTTATTGGAGACGCAATAGGAATTAGGCGATTTTGCCAGTATTTCTTGTGTGTTAGCCCACAGATTTTTTAGGTGAAGGGGGTCCAGGTCAAATTTTCTTGAATTCTTCCATAGTAGCATCCGTAACGACTTGGGGAACGACTCCAGTAGCCTCAGCGATGCTTTAGAGGAGTTAAAGAGCATTTTATTGGCGGCGTAATAGGAATTAAGCCATTTTGCCACTTTTTCGTGTGTGTTAGCCCACAGATATTTTAGGTGCCGGGGGTCTGGGTCATATTTTCTTGGATTCTTCCATAATAGCGTCCGTAATGACCTGGGGAATGACTCTAGTAGCCCCGGAGGTGCTATAGAGGGGTTTAGGAGAATTTTATTGGCGACACAATAGGAATTAGGGGATTTTGCCACTTTTTCGTGTGTGTTAGCCCACAGATTTTTTAGGTGCCGGGGGTCCGAGTCAAAGTTTCTTGAATTTTTTCATAGTAGCTTTCCTAACGACCTGGGGAACGACTGCAGTAGCCCCGACGGTGCTTTAGAGTGGTTCAGGAGAATTTTATCGGCGACACAATAGGAATTAGGCGATTTTGCAAGTTTTTCGTGTGTGAACGCCCACGAATTTTTTAGGTGGCGGGGGTCCGGGTCAAATTTTCTTAGATTCTTCCATAGTAGAGTCCGTAACGACCTGGGGAACGACTCCAATAGCCCCGGCGATGCTATAGAGGGGTTTATGAGCATTTTATTGGCGACGGAATACGAATTAGGCGATTTTGCCAGTTTTTCGTGTGTGTTAGCCCACAGATTTTTTAGGTGCCGGGGGTCCAGGTCAAATTTTCGTTGATTCTTCAATAGTAGCGTCTGTAACGACCTGAGGAAAGACTTAGTAGACCCGGCGACGCTCTAGAGGGGTTTAGGAGCATTTTATTGTAGACGCAATAGGAAGTAGGCAATTTTGCCAGTTTTTCGTGTGTATTAGCGTAAGGATTCTTTATGTGCCGAAGGTCTGAGTCAAATTTTCTTGCATTCTTCCATAGTAGTGTCCGTAACGACCTGGAGAACGACTCCAGTAGCCCCGGCGGTACTATAGAGGGGTTTAGGAGCATTTTATTGGCGACGCAATAGGTATTAGGAGATTTTGCTAGTTTTTCGTGTATGTTAGCCGACGGATTTTTTAGGTGCAGGGGGTTCAAGTCAAATTTTCTTGGATTCTTCCATAGTAGCATCTGTAACGACATGGAGAACGACTCCAGTAGCCCCAGCGGCGCTTTAGAGGGGTTTAGGAGCATTTTATAGGCGATGCAATAGAATTTAGGTGCCGGGGGTCTGGGTCGAAATTTCTTTGATTCATCTATAGTAGCATCCGTAACGACCTAGGAAACGACTCCAGTAGCCCCGGCGGCGCTATAGAGGGTTTAGGAGCATTTTATTGGCGACGCAGTAGGAATTAGGCGATTTTGCCAGTTTTTCGTGTGTGTTAGCCCGCGGATTTTTTAGGTGCCGAGGGTACGAGTCAAAATTTCTTCAATTCTTCCATAGTAGCGTCTGTAACAACATGGAGAACGACTCCAGTAGACCCGGTGGTGCTATAGAGAGGTTTAGGAGCATTTTATAAGCGACACAATAGGAATTAAGAGATTTTGCCAGTTTTTCGTGTGTGTTAGCCCACGGATTGTTTAGGTGTCGGGGGTCTGGGTCAAAATTTCTTGGATTTTTCAATAGTAACATCCGTAACGACCTGGGGAATGACTCCAATACCCCCGGCGACGCTTTAGAGAGGTTTAGGAGCATTTTATTGGCGACACAATAGGAATTAGGCGATTTGCCCGTTTTTCGTGTGTGTAGCCCACATATTTTTTAGGTGCCGGGGGTCCGTGTCAAATTTTCTTGGAATTTTCCATAGTAGCTTCCGTAACGACCTAGGAACGACTACAGTAGCTTCGGCGGCACTTTAGAGGGGCTTAGAAGCATTTTATTGGCGACGCAGTAGGAATTAAGAGATTTTGCCAGTTTTTCGTGTGTGTTAGCCCATAGATTTTTTAGGTGTTGGGGGTCCGGATCGAATTTTCTTGGATTCTTCAATAGTAGCGTCCTTAACGACTTGGGGAACGACTCAAGTAGACCCGGTGGCGCTTTAGAGGGGTTTAAGAGCATTTTATTAGAGACACAATAGGAATCAGGCGATTTCGCAAGTTTTTCGTGTGTGTTAGCCCACAGATGTTTTAGGTGCCGGGGGTGCGGGTCGAATTTTCTTGATTTCTTCCATAGTAGCGGCCATAACGACCGGGCCAACGACTCCAGTAGCCTCGACGGGGCTATAGAGGGGTTTAAGAGCATTTTATTGGATACGCAATAGAAATTAGGCAATTTTGCTAGTTTTTCGTGTATGTTAGCCCACAGATTTTTAAACTGTCGGGGGTATGGGTCAAATTTTCTTGGATTCTTCCATAGTAGCTTCCGTAACGACCTGGGGAATGACTCCAATAGCCCCTGGCGGTGCTTTAGAGTGGTTTAGGAGCATTTTATTTTCGACGCAATAGGAATTAGACGATTTTGCCAGTTTTTCGTGAGTATTAACGTAAGGATTTTTTAGGTGCCGAAGGTCTGAATCGAATTGTCTTACATTCGTCTATATTAGCGTCCGTAACGACCTGGGGAACGACTCCAATAGCCCCGACGGTGCTATAGAGGGGTTTAGGAGCATTTTATTGGCGACGCAATAGGAATTAGGAGATTTTGCTTGTTTTTCGTGTGTGTTAGCACACATATTTTTTAAGTGCCGGGGGTTCGGGTCAAATTTTCTTGGATTATTATATAGTAGCATCCGTAACGACCTAGGGAACGACTCCAGTAATCCCGGCGGTGCTTTAGAGGGGTTTAGGAGCATTTTATTGGAAACGCAATAGAAATTAGGCGATTTTGCCAGTTTTTCGTGTGTGTTAGCCCACAGATTTTTTAGGTGCCAGGGGTCCGGGTCAAATTTTCTTGGATTCTTCCATAGTAGCTTCCGTAACGACTTGGGGAACGACTCCAGTAGCCCCGGCGGCGTTATAGAGGGATTTAGGATCATTTTATTGGCGACGCAATCGCAATTAGGCGATTTTGCCAGTTTTTCGTGTGTGTTAGCCCACGGATTTTTTAGGTACCGGGGGTCCGGGTCGAAATTTCTTGGATTGTTCCATAGTAGAGTCCTTAACGACCTGGGAAACGACTCCAGTAGCCCCGGCGGCGCTTTAGTGGGTTATAGGAGCATTTTATTGGAGACACAATAAGAATTAAGTAATTTTGCCACTTTTTCGTGTGAGTTAGCCCACGAATATTTTAGGTGCCGGGGGTCCGGGGCGAATTTTCTTGGATTCTTCCATAATAGCGTCCGTAACGACCTGGGGAACGACTCCAGTAGCCCCGACAATGCTTTAGAGGGGTTCAGGAGCATTTTATCGATGACGCAATAGGAATTAGGCGATTTTGCAAGTTTTTCGTGTGTGTTAGCCCACAGATTTTTTAGGTGCTGGGGGTCCGGGTCAAATTTTCTTAGATTCTTTCACAGTAGCATCCGTAACGACCTGGGGAACGACTCCAGTAGCCCCGGCGGCGCTTTAGAGGGGTTTAGGAGCATTTTATTGGCGACGCAATAGGAATTAGGCGATTTGCCCGTTTTTCGTGTGTGTTAGCCCACATATTTTTTAGGTGCCGGGGGTCCGGGTCAAAATTTCTTGGAGTTTTCCATAGTAGCTTCCGTAACGACCTGGGAACGACTACAGTAGCCCCGGCGGCACTTTAGAGGGGCTTAAAAGAATTTTATTGGCAACGCAGTAGGAATTAAGAGATTTTGCCAATTTTTCGTGTGTGTTAGCCCATAGATTTTTTAGGTGCCGGGGGTCTGGGTCGATTTTTCTTGGATTCTTCAATAGTAGCGTCTGTAACGACTTGGGGAACGATTCATGTAGCCCCGGTGGCGCTTTAGAGGGGTTTAAGAGCATTTTATTGGCGACGCAATAGGAATTAGGCGATTTCGCAAGTTTTTCGTGTGTATTAGCCCATAGATCCTTTAGGTGCCGGGGGTGCGGGTCGAATTTTCGTGATTTCTTCCATAGTAGCGGCCGTAACGACCTGGAGAACGACTCCAGTAGCCCCGACAGTGTTATGGAGGGGTTTCAGAGCATTTTATTGGATACGCAATAGAAATTAGGCAATTTTGCTAGTTTTTCGTGTATGTTAGCCCATAGATTTTTTAGGTGCTGGGGGTCCGGATCGAATTTTCTTGGATTCTTCAATAGTAGCGTCCTTAACGACTTGGGGAACGACTCAAGTAGACCCGGTGGCGCTTTAGAGGGGTTTAAGAGCATTTTATTAGAGACACAATAGGAATTAGGCGATTTCGCAAGTTTTTCGTGTGTGTTAGCCCACAGATGTTTTAGGTGCCGGGGGTGCGGGTTGAATTTTCTTGATTTCTTCCATAGTAGCGGCCATAACGACCGGGCCAACGACTCCAGTAGCCTCGACGGGGCTATAGAGGGGTTTAAGAGCATTTTATTGGATACGCAATAGAAATTAGGCAATTTTGCTAGTTTTTCGTGTATGTTAGCCCACAGATTTTTAAACTGTCGGGGGTATGGGTCAAATTTTCTTGGATTCTTCCATAGTAGCTTCCGTAACGACCTGGGGAATGACTCCAATAGCCCCTGGCGGTGCTTTAGAGTGGTTTAGGAGCATTTTATTTTCGACGCAATAGGAATTAGACGATTTTGCCAGTTTTTCGTGAGTATTAACGTAAGGATTTTTTAGGTGCCGAAGGTCTGAATCGAATTGTCTTACATTCGTCTATATTAGCGTCCGTAACGACCTGGGGAACGACTCCAATAGCCCCGACGGTGCTATAGAGGGGTTTAGGAGCATTTTATTGGCGACGCAATAGGAATTAGGAGATTTTGCTTGTTTTTCGTGTGTGTTAGCACACATATTTTTTAAGTGCCGGGGGTTCGGGTCAAATTTTCTTGGATTATTATATAGTAGCATCCGTAACGACCTAGGGAACGACTCCAGTAATCCCGGCGGTGCTTTAGAGGGGTTTAGGAGCATTTTATTGGAAACGCAATAGAAATTAGGCGATTTTGCCAGTTTTTCGTGTGTGTTAGCCCACAGATTTTTTAGGTGCCAGGGGTCCGGGTCAAATTTTCTTGGATTCTTCCATAGTAGCTTCCGTAACGACTTGGGGAACGACTCCAGTAGCCCCGGCGGCGTTATAGAGGGATTTAGGATCATTTTATTGGCGACGCAATCGCAATTAGGCGATTTTGCCAGTTTTTCGTGTGTGTTAGCCCACGGATTTTTTAGGTACCGGGGGTCCGGGTCGAAATTTCTTGGATTGTTCCATAGTAGAGTCCTTAACGACCTGGGAAACGACTCCAGTAGCCCCGGCGGCGCTTTAGTGGGTTATAGGAGCATTTTATTGGAGACACAATAAGAATTAAGTAATTTTGCCACTTTTTCGTGTGAGTTAGCCCACGAATATTTTAGGTGCCGGGGGTCCGGGGCGAATTTTCTTGGATTCTTCCATAATAGCGTCCGTAACGACCTGGGGAACGACTCCAGTAGCCCCGACAATGCTTTAGAGGGGTTCAGGAGCATTTTATCGATGACGCAATAGGAATTAGGCGATTTTGCAAGTTTTTCGTGTGTGTTAGCCCACAGATTTTTTAGGTGCTGGGGGTCCGGGTCAAATTTTCTTAGATTCTTTCACAGTAGCATCCGTAACGACCTGGGGAACGACTCCAGTAGCCCCGGCGGCGCTTTAGAGGGGTTTAGGAGCATTTTATTGGCGACGCAATAGGAATTAGGCGATTTGCCCGTTTTTCGTGTGTGTTAGCCCACATATTTTTTAGGTGCCGGGGGTCCGGGTCAAAATTTCTTGGTGTTTTCCATAGTAGCTTCCGTAACGACCTGGGAACGACTACAGTAGCCCCGGCGGCACTTTAGAGGGGCTTAAAAGAATTTTATTGGCAACGCAGTAGGAATTAAGAGATTTTGCCAATTTTTCGTGTGTGTTAGCCCATAGATTTTTTAGGTGCCGGGGGTCTGGGTCGATTTTTCTTGGATTCTTCAATAGTAGCGTCTGTAACGACTTGGGGAACGATTCATGTAGCCCCGGTGGCGCTTTAGAGGGGTTTAAGAGCATTTTATTGGCGACGCAATAGGAATTAGGCGATTTCGCAAGTTTTTCGTGTGTATTAGCCCATAGATCCTTTAGGTGCCGGGGGTGCGGGTCGAATTTTCGTGATTTCTTCCATAGTAGCGGCCGTAACGACCTGGAGAACGACTCCAGTAGCCCCGACAGTGTTATGGAGGGGTTTCAGAGCATTTTATTGGATACGCAATAGAAATTAGGCAATTTTGCTAGTTTTTCGTGTATGTTAGCCCTCAGATTATTAAACTGCCGGGGTATGGGTCAAATTTTCTTGGATTCTTACATAGTAGCTTTCGTAACGACCTAGGGAACGACTGCAGTAGCCCCGACGGCGCTTTAGAGTGGTTCAGGAGAATTTTATCGGCGACGCAATAGGAATTAGGCGATTTTGCAAGTTTTTCGTGTGTGAACGCCCACGAATTTTTTAGGTGGCGGGGGTCCGGGTCAAATTTTCTTAGATTCTTCCATAGTAGAGTCCGTAACGACCTGGGGAACGACTCCAATAGCCCCAGCGATGCTATAGAGATGTTTAGGAGCATTTTATTGGCGACGGAATACAAATTAGGCGATTTTGCCAGTTTTTCGTGTGTGTTAGCCCACAGATTTTTTAGGTGCCGGAGGTCCAGGTCAAATTTTCTTTGATTCTTCAATTGTAGTGTCCGTAACGACCTGAGGAAAGACTTAGTAGCCCCGACGGCGCTCTAGAGGGGTTTAGGAGCATTTTATTGTAGACGCAATAGGAATTAGGCAATTTTGCCAGTTTTTCGTGTGTATTAGCATAAGGATTCTTTAGGTGCCGAAGGTCTGAGTCGAATTTTCTTGCATTCTTCCATAGTAGCATCCGTAAAGACCTGGAGAACGACTCCAGTAGCCCCGGCGGTACTATAGAGGGGTTTAGGAGCATTTTATTGGCGACGCAATAGGTATTAGAAGATTTTGCTCGTTTTTCATGTATGTTAGCCGACGGAATTTTTAGGTGCAGGGGGTTCAGGTCAAATTTTCTTGGATTCTTCCATAGTAGCATCTGTAACGACATGGAGAACGACTCTAGTAGCCCCGGCGGCGCTTTAGAGGGGTTTAGGAACATTTTATAGGCGATGCAATAGAATTTAGGCGATTTTGCTAGTTTTTCGTGTGTGTTAACCCACGGATTTTTTAGGTGCCAGAGGTTCGGGTCAAATTTTCTTGGATTATTCCATAGTCGCATCCATAACGACCTATGGAACGACTCCAATAGCCCCAGCGGCACTTTGGAGGGGTTCAGGAGCATTTTATTGGCGACGCAATAGGAATTTGGCGATTTTGCTAGTTTTTGGTGTGTGTTAGCCCACGGATTTTTTACGTTCTGAGGGGCCGTGTCTAAATTTCTTGGATTCTTCCATTGTAGCATCTGTAACGACCTGGGAAATGACTCCAGTAGCCCCAACGGCTCTATAGAGGGGTTTAGGAGCATTTTATTGGTGGCGCAATAGGAATTAGGCCATTTTGCCACTTTTTCGTGTGTGTTAGCCCACAGATATTTTAGGTACCGGGGGTCCGAGTCAAATTTTCTTGGATTCTTCCATAGTAGCGACCGTAACGACCTGGGGAATGACTCCAGTAGCCCCGGCGGTGCTTTAGAGGGGTTTAAGAATATTTTATTGGCGACCCAATTGGAATTAGGCGATTTTGCCAATTTTTCGTGTGTGTTAGCCCACGGATATTTTAGGTGCCGGGGGTGCGGGTCGATGTTTCTTGATTCCTTCCATAGTAGCGTCCGTAACGACCTGGAAAACGACTCCAGTAGCCCCGACGATGCTATAGAGGGGTTTAGGAGCATTTTATTGGCGACACAATAGGAATTAGGAGATTTTGCCAGTTTTTCGTGTGTGTTAGCCCATAGATTTTTTAGGTGCTGGGGGTCCAGTTCAAAATTTCTTGGATTCGTCAATAGTAGCGTCCGTAACGACCTGGGGAACGACTCCAGTAGCCCCGACGGCGGTTTAGAGGGGTATAGGAGCATTTTATTGGAGACGCAATAGGAATTAGGCAATTTTGTCTGTTTTTCGTGTGTGTTAGCATACGGATTTTTAGGTGCCGGAGGTCTGGGTCGAATTTTCTTGGATTCTTCAAAAATAGCGTCCGTAACGACCTGGGGAACGATTCCAGTAGCCCCGGCGGTGCTGTAAAGGGATTTAGGAGCATTTTATTGGCGATGTAATAGAAATTAGGCGATTTTGCCAGTTTTTCGTATGTGTTAACCCACGGATTTTTTAGGTGCCAGGGGTTCGGGTCAAATTTTCTTGGATTCTTCCATAGTAGAGTCCGTAACGACCTGGGGAAAGACTCCAGTAGCCCCGACTGTGCTATAGAGGGGTTTAGGAGCATTTTATTGGCAATGCAATGGGAATTAGGCGATTTTACTAGTTTTTCGTGTGTGTTAGCCCACTGAATTTTTAGATGCCGGGGTTCTGGGTCGAATTTTCTTGATTTCTTCCATAGTAGCATCCGTAACTACCTGGGGAATGACTCCAGTAGCCTAGGCGGAGCTTTAGAGGGGTTTAGGATCATTTTATTTGGGACGCAATAGGAATTAGGCGATTTTGCCAGTTTGTCGTGTGTGTTAGCCCACGGATATTTTAGGTGCCGGGGGTCTGGGTCATATTTTCTTGGATTCTTCTATAGTAGCGTCCGTAATGACCTGGGGAATGACTTCAGTAGCCCCGTAGGTGCTATAGAGGGGTTTAGAAGCATTTTATTGGCGACGCAATAGGAATTAGGGGATTTTGCTAGTTTTTCGTGTGTGTTAGCCCACGGATATTTTAGGTGTCGGGGGTTCGGGTCAAATTTTCTTGGATTCTTTCATTGTAGCGATCATAACAACCTGGGGAACGACTCCAGTAGCCCCGATGGCGCTTTAGAAGGGCTTAAGAGCATTTTATTAGAGACGCAATAGTAATTAAGCGAATTTGCCAGTTTTTCATGTGTGTTATCCCACAAATATTTTACGTGCCGGGGGTCCGTGTTGAATTTTCTTGGATTCTTCCATAGTAGAGTCAGTAACGACCTGGGGAAAGACTCTAGTAGCCCCGACGGTGCTATAGAGGGGTTTAGGAGCATTTTATTAGCGATGCAGTAGGAATTAGGGGATTTTGCCACTTTTTCGTGTGTGTTAGCCCACTGAATTTTTAAATGCCGGGTTCTGGGTCGAATTTTCTTGATTTCTTCCAAAGTAGCATCCGTAACGACCTGGGGAATGACTCTAGTATCCCAGGCGGCACTTTAGAGGGGTTTAGGATCATTTTATTTGCGACGCAATAGGAATTAGGCGATTTTGCAGTTTTTCATGTGTGTTAGCACACAGATATTTTAGGTGCCGGTGGTCTGGGTCATATTTTCTTAGATTCTTCTATAGTAGCGTCCGTAACGACCTGGGGAATGACTTCAGTAGCCCCGTAGGTGCTATAGAGGGGTTTAGAAGCATTTTATTGGCGACGCAATAGGAATTAGGGGATTTTGCTAGTTTTTCGTGTGTGTTAGCCCACAGATTTTTTAGGTGTCGGGGGTCCGGGTCAAAATTTCTTGGATTCTTCCATTGTAGCGATCATAACAACCTGTGGAAAGACTCAGTAGCCCCGGCGGCGCTATAGAGGGGTTTAGGAGCATTTTATTGGAGACGCAATAGGAATTAGGCAATTTTGCCAGTTTTTCGTGTGTATTAGCATAAGGACTTTTTAGGTTCCAAAGGTCTGAGTCGAATTTTCTTGCGTTCTTCCATAGTAGCGTCCGTAACGCCCTGGGGAACGACTCCAGTAGCCCCGGCGGTGCTATAGAGGGGTTTATGAGCATTTTATTAGTGATGCAATAAGAATTAGGAGACTTTGCCTGTTTTTCATGTGTGTTAGCCCACTGATTTATTAGGTGTCGGTGGTTCGGGTCAAATTTTCTTGGATTCTTATATAGTAACATCCATAACGACGTGGGGAATGACTCCAGTAGACCCAGCGGCGATTAGAGGGGTTTAGGAGCATTTTATGCGAGACGCAATAGGAATTAGGCGATTTTGCCAGTTTTTCGTATGTGTTAGCCCACAGATTTTTTAGGTGCCGGGGGTTCAGGTCAAATTTTCTTTGATTTTTCCATAGTAACATCCGTAATGACCTGGGAATGACTCCAGTAGCCCTGGCGACACTTTTGAGGGATTTAAGAGCATTTTATTGGCGACGCAATAGGAATTAGACCATTTTGCCAGTTTTTTGTGTGTGTTAGCCCACATATTTTTTAGGTGCCGGGGGTCCGGGTCAATATTTCTTGGATTCTTCCATTGTAGCATCTATAACAACCTGGGGAACGACTCTAGTAGCCCCGGTGGCGCTTTAGAGGGGCTTAAGAATATTTTATTAGAGACGCAATAGTAATTTGGCGAATTTGCCAGTTTTTTGTGTGTGTTAGCCCATAGATTTTTTACGTGCCGGGGGTCCGTGTCGAAATTTCTTGGATTCTTCCATAGTAGCATCCGTAACGACCTGGGGAAAGACTCAGTAGCCCCGGCGGTGCTATAGAGGGGTTTAGGAGCATTTTATTGGAGACGCAATAGAAATTAGGCAATTTTGTCAGTTTTTCGTGTGTATTAGCGTAAGGATTTTTAGGTGCCGAATGTCCGAGTCGAATTTTATTGGCGATGCAATAGGAGCATTTTGTCAGTTCTTCCATAGTAGCGTCCTTAACAACCTGGAGAATGATTGCAGTAGCCCCGGCGGCGCTATAGAGAGGTTTTGGAGCATTTTATTGGCGGCGCAATAGGAATTAGGCAATTTTGCCACTTTTTCGTGTGTGTTTGCCCACAGATTTTTTAGGTGCCGGGGGTCCGATTCAAATTTTCTTGGATTCTTCCGTAGTAACGTCCATAACGACCTGAGAAACGACTCCATTAGCCCCGACGGTGCTATAGAGGGGTTTAGGAGCATTTTATTAGCGACGCAATGGGAATTTGGCAATTTTGCTAGTTTTTCGTGTGTGTTAGCCCACGGATTGTTTTGGTGATTGGGGTATGGGTCGTATTTTCTTGATTTCTTCTAGAGTAGCGTCCGTAACGACCTGGAGAATGACTCCAGCAACCCCGGCGACGCTTTAGAGGGGTTTAGGATCATTTTATTTGCGACGCAATAGGAATTAGGCAATTTTGCTAGTTTTTTGTGTGTGTTAGCCCACGGAATTTTTTGGTGTCGGGGGTCCGAGTCGAATTTTCTGTTATTCTTCCATAGTAGCGTCCGTAACAACCTAGGGAACGACTCCAGTAGCCCCGACGGTACTATAGAGGGATTTAGGAGCATTTTATTGGCGATGCAATAGCAATTAGGCGATTTTGCCAGTATTTCTTGTGTGTTAGCCCACATATTTTTTAGGTGAAGGGGGTCCGGGTCAAATTTTCTGGAATTCTTCCATAGTAGCATCCGTAACGACTTAGGGAACGACTCTAGTAGCCCTGGCGGTGCTTTAGAGGGGTTTAGGAGCATTTTATTGGCAGCGCAATAGGAATTAAGTAATTTTGCTACTTTTTCGTATGTGTTAGCCCACGGATATTTTTGGTGCCGGGGGTCTGGGTCAAAGTTTCTTGGATTCTTCCATAGTAGCATCCGTAACGACCTGGGGAACGACTCCAGTAGCCCCGACGGCCCTATAGAGAGGTTTTGGAACATTTTATTGGCGGCACAATAGGAATTAGGCAATTTTGCCACTTTTTCGTGTGTGTTTCCCCACGGATTTTTTAGGTGCCAGGGGTCCGGGTTGAATTTTCTTGGATTCTTCCATAATAACGTCTGTAACGACCTGAGGAACGACCCCAGTAGCCCCGGCGGTGCTATAGAGGGGTTTAGGAGCATTTTATTGGCGACACAATGGGAATTAGGCGATTTTGCCATTTTTTTGTGTATGTTAGCCCACGGATTTTTTACGTTCCGGGGGGGCCATGTCTAAATTTCTTGGATTCTTCCATAGTAGCGTCCGTAACGACCTGGGGAACAACTTCAGTAGCCTCGGCGGTGCTATAGAGGGGTTTAGGACTAATTTATTGGCGACGCAATGGGAATTAGGAGATTTTGCAAGTTTTTCGTGTGTGTTAGCCCACGGATATTTTAGGTGCCGGGGGTTCGGATCAAATTTTCTTGGATTATTCCATAGTAGCATCCGTAACGACCTAGGGAACGACTCCAGTAGTCCCGGCGGCGCTTTGCAGGGGTTCAGGAGGATTTTATTGGCGATGCAATAGGAATTATGTGATTTTGCAAGTTTTTCGTGTGAGTTAGCCCACGCCTTTTTTACGTTCCGGGGTACGTGTCTAAATTTCTTGGATTCTTACATTGTTGCATCCGTAATGACTTGGGGAACGACTCCAGTAGCTCCTGCGGTGCTATAAAGGGGTTTAGGAGCTCTTTATTGGCGACGCAATAGGAATTAGGCGATTTTGCCAGTTTTTCGTGTGTGTTAACCCACGAATATTTTAAGTGCCGGGGGTCCGTGTCGAAATTTCTTGGATTCTTCCATAGTAGCGTCCGTAACGACCTGGGGAACGACTCCAGTAGCCCCGGTGTCACTATAGAGGGGTTTAGGAGCATTTTATTGGCGATGCAATAGGAATTAGGCAATTTTGCCACTTTTTCGTGTGTGTTAGCCCATGGATATTTTAGGTACCGGGGGTACGAGTCGAATTTTCTTAGATTCTTCCATAGTAGCGTCCGTAACGACCTGGGAAACGACAATAGTAGCCCCGATGGCGCTTTAGAGGGGCTTAGGAGCTTTTTATTGGCGACACAGTAGGAATTAGGGGATTTTGCCAGTTTTTCATGTGTGTTATCCCACGGATTTTTTAGGTGCCGGGGGTCCGGTTTGAATTTTCTTGGATTCTTCAATAGTAGCGTCCGTAACGACCTGGGGAACGACTCCAGTAGCCCCGGCGGCGCTATAGAGGGGTTTAGGAGCATTTTATTGACGACGCAATAGGAATTAGGTGATTTTGCAAGTTTTTCATGTGTGTTAACCCTCGGATTTTTTAGGTGCCGGGGGTTCGGATCAAATTTTCTTGGATTCTTCCATAGTAGCGTCCGTAATGACCTGCGGAAAGACTTCAGTAGCATCGACGGTGATATAAAGGGGTTTAGGACCATTTTATTGGCGACGCAATGGGAATTAGGAGATTTTGCAAGTTTTTCGTGTGTGTTAGCCTACTGAATTTTTAGATGCCAGGGGTCTGGGTTGAATTTTCTTGATTTCTTCCAGAGTAGCGTCCTTAACGACTTGGGGAATGACTCTAGTAGCCCCGGCGGCGCTTTAGAGGGGTTTAGGATCATTTTATTTGCGACGCAATAGAAATTAGGGGATTTTGCCAGTATTTCTTGTGTTTTAGCCCATAAATTTTTTAGGTGAAGGGGGTCTGGGTCAAATTTTCTTGAATTCTACCATATTACCATCTGTAACGACTTGGGGAACGACTCCAGCAGCCCCGTCGATGCTTTAGAGGGGTTTAGAAGCATTGTATTGGCAGCGCAATAGTAATTAAGTAATTTTGCCACTTTTTCGTGTGTGTTAGCCCACAGATATTTTAGGTACCGGTGGTCCGGGTGAAATTTTTTTGTATTCTTCCATAGTAGCGTCCGTAAAGACCTGGGGAATGACTCCAGTAGCCTCGGAGGTGCTATAGAGGGGTTTAGGAACATTTTATTGGCGACACAATAGGAATTAGGAGATTTTGCTAGTTTTTCGTGTGTGTTAGCCCACAAATATTTTAGGTGCCGGGGGTCTGGGTCAAATCTTCTTTGATTCTTCCATAGTAGCATCCGTAACGACCTAGAGAATGACTCCAGTAGCCCCGATGGTGCTATAGAGGGGTTTAGGAGCATTTTATTTGCGACGCAATAGAAATTAGGAGATTTTGCCAGTTGTTCGTGTGTGTTAACCCACGGATTTTTTAGGTGACGGGGTTCCGGGCCAAATATTCTTGGACTCTTCTATAGTAGCGTCCGTAACGACCTAGGGAACGACTCTAGTAGCCCCGGCGGCGCTTTAGAGGGGTATAGGAGCATTTTATTGGAGATGCAATAGGAATTAGGCAATTTTGCCAGTTTTTCGTGTGTGTTAGCCCACAGATTTTTTAGGTGTCAAGGGTCCGGGTCAAATTTTATTGGATTCTTCCATAGTAGCGTCCGTAACGACTTGGGGAACGACTCCAGTAGCCCCGGCGATGCTATAGAGGGATTTAGGAGCATTTTATTGGTGACGCAATCGGAATTAGGTGATTTTGCTAGTTTTTCGTGTGTGTTAACATACAGATTTTTTAGGTGCCAGGGGCTCAGGTCATATTTTCATGGATTATTCCATAGTAGCATCTGTAACGACCTGGGGAACTACTCTAGTAGCCCCGACGGCGCTTTAGAGGGGTATAGGAGCATTTTATTGGAGACACAATAGGAATTAAGTAATTTTCCCACTTTTTCGTGTGTGTTAGCCCACGAATATATTAAGTGCTGGGGGTACGGGTCGAATTTTCTTGGATTCTTCCGTAGTAGCGTCCGTAACGACCTGGGGAACGACTCTAGTAGCCCCGACAACGCTTTAGAGGGGTTCAGGAGCATTTTATCGGCAACGCAATAGGAATTAGGCGATTTTGCAAGTTTTTCGTGTGTGTTAGCCTACGGATTTTTTAGGTGCCGAGGATTCGGGTCGAATTTTCTTGGATTCTTCCATAGTAGCATCCGTAACGACCTAGGGAAAGACTCCAGTAGCCCAGGCGGTGCTTTAGAGGGGTTTAGGAGCATTTTATTGGCGACGCAATAAGAATTAGGCAATTTTGCCAGTTTTTCGTTTGTGTTAGCCAACGGATTTTTTTGGTGCCGGGGGTCCGAGTCGAATTTTCTTTTATTCTTCCATAGTAGCGTCCGTAACGACCTGGGGAACGACTCCAGTAGCCCCGGCGGTGCTATAGAGGGGTTAGGAGCATTTTATTGGCGATGCAATAGGACTTAGGGGATTTTTCTAGTTTTTCGTGTGTGTTAGCCCAAAGATTTTTTAGGTGAAGGGGGTCCGGGTCAAATTTTCTTGATTTCTTCCATATTAGCATCCGTAACGACTTGGGGAACGACTCCAGTAGCCCCGTCGGCGCTTTAGAGGGGTTTAGGAGTACTTTATTGGCAGCACAATAGGAATTAAATAATTTTGCCAGTTTTGCGTTTGTGTTAACCCACGGATATTTTAGGTGCCGGGGGTGCGGGTCGAATTTTCTTGATTTCTTCCATAGTAGCATCCGTAACGACCTAGAGAACGACTACAGTATCCCCGACGGTGCTATAGAGGGGTTTAGGAGCATTTTATTGGTGACGCAATAGGAATTAGGAGATTTTGCCAGTTTTTCGTGTGTGTTAGCCCACTGAATTTTTAGGTGCCTGGGGTTTGGGTCAAATTTTCTTGATTTCTTCCATAGTAGCGTCCGTAACGACCTGGGGAGTGACTACAGTAGCCCCGGCGGTGCAATAGAGGGGGTTAGGAGTATTTTATTGGCGACGCAATAGGAATTAGGCGATTTTGAAAGTTTTTCGTGAGTGTTAGCTGATAGAATTTTTAGGTGCCAGGAGTCCGGGTCGAATTTTCTTGGATTCTTCCATAGTAACGTCCGTAATGACCTGGGGAATGACTCCAGTAGCCCCGGTGGTGCTTTAGTGGGGTTAGGATCATTTTATTAGAGACACAATAGGAATTAGGTAATTTTTCCAGTTTTTCGTGTGTGTTAGCCCACAGAGTTTTTACGTGCGAGGGGTCCATGTCAAATTTTCTTGTATTTTTTCATAGTAGCGTCCTTAACGACCTGGGGAAAGACTTCAGTAGCCCCATCGGTGCTATAGAGGGGTTTAGGAGCATTTTATTGGCGACGCAATGGAAATTAGGCGATTTTGCAAGTTTTTCGTGTGTGTTAGCCCACTGAATTTATAGATGCCGGGGGTTTGGGTCAAATTTTCTTGATTTCTTCCAGAGTAGCGTCCTTAACGACTTGGGGAATGACTCCTGTAGCCCCGGCGGTGCTTTAGAGGGGTTTAGGATCATTATATTTGCAATGCAATAAGAATTTGGCGATTTTGCCAGTTTTTTGTTAGTGTTAGCCAACAGAGTTTTTTGGTGCCGGGGGTCCGAGTCGAATTTTTTGTTATTCTTCCATAGTAGCGTCCGTAACGACCTGGGGAACGACTCTAGTAGCCTCGGCGGCGCTATAGAGGGGTTTTAGAGCATTTTATTGGCGACGCAATAGGAATTAGGCGATTTTGACAGTATTTCTTGTGTGTTTACCCACATATTTTTTAGGTGAAGGGGGTCCGGGTCAACTTTTCTTGAATTCTTCCACAGCAGCATCCGTAACGACTTGGGGAACGACTCCATTAGCTTCGGCGGCGCTTTAGAGGGGTTTAGGAGCATTGTATTGGCAGCGCAATAGGAATTAAGTAATTTTGCCACTTTTTCGTGTGTGTTAGCCCACGGATATTTTAGGTACCGGCGGTCTGGGTCAAATTTTCTTGGATTCTTCCATAGTAGGGTCCGTAACGACCTGGGAATGACTCCAGTAGCCCTGGAGGTTCTATAGAGGGGTTTAGGACCATTTTATTGGCGACGCAATAGGAATTAGGGGATTTTGCTAGTTTTTCGTATGTGTTAGCCTACGGATTTTTTAGGTGCCGGGGGTGCGGGTCGAATTTTCTTGATTTCTTCCATAGTAGCATCCGTAACGACCTAGAGAACGACTCCAGTAGCCCTGACGGTGCTATAGAGGGTTTTAGAAGCATTTTATTGGCGACGCAATAGGAATTAGGAGATTTTGCCAGTTTTTCATGTGTGTTAGCCCACGGATTTTTTAGGTGCCGAGGGGTCCGGGTCAAATTTTCTCGGATTCTTCCATAGTAGCATCTGTAACGACCTAGGGAACGACTCTAGTAGCCCCGTCGAAGCTTTAGAGGGGTATAGGAGCATTTTATTAGAGATGCAATAGGAATTAGGCGATTTTGCCAGTTTTTCGTGTGTGTTAGCCCACGCATTTATTAGGTGCCAGGGGTCCGGGTCGAATTTTCTTGGATTCTTCCATAGTAGCGTCCGTAACGACTTGGGGAACGACTCCAGTAGCCCCGGCGGTGCTATAGAGGGATTTAGGAGCATTTTATTGGCGACGCAATCGGAATTAGGCGATTTTGCCAGTTTTTCGTGTGTGTTAACATACAGATCTTTAGGAGCTGGGGGTTTGAGTCAAATTTTCATTGATTCTTCCATAGTAGCGTCCGTAACCACCTGGGGAATGACTCCAGTAGCCCCGGCGGCGCTTTAGAGGGGTATATGAGCATTTTATTGGAGACACAATTAGAATTAAGTAATTTTGCCACTTTTTCGTGTGTGTTACCCCACGAATATTTTAGGTGCCGGGGGTCCGGGTCGAATTTTCTTGGATTCTTCCATATTAGCGTCCGTAACGACCTGGGGAACGACTCCAGTAGCCCCGACGGCACTATAGAGGTATTTAGGAGCATTTTATTGACGACGTAATAGGAATTAGGCAATTTTGCCAGTTTTACGTGTGTGTTAACCCACAGAATTTTTAGGTGTCGGGGGTTCGGGTCAAAATTTCTTGGATTCTTCCATAGTAGCATCCGTAACGACCTGGGAAAAGACTCCAGTAACCCCAGCGGTGCTATAGAGGGGTTTAGGAGCATTTTATTTGCGAGGCAATAGGAATTAGGCAATTTTGCCAGTTTTTCGTTTGTGTTAGCCAACGGATTTTTTTGGTGCCGGGGGTCTGAGTCAAATTTTCTGTTATTCTTCCATAGTAGCGTCCGTAACGACCTGGGGAATGACTCTAGTAGCTCCGGCGGCGCTATAGAGGGGCTTAGGAGCATTTTTTTGGCGACGCAATAGGAATTAGGCGATTTTGCCAGTATTTGTTGTGTGTTAGCCCACAGATATTTTAGGTGAAAGGGGTCCGGGTCAACATATCTTGAAATCTTCCATAGTAGCATCTGTAACGACTTGGGGAATGACTCCAGTAGCCCCGGCGGTGCTTTAGAGGGGTTTAGAAGCATTGTATTGGCAGCGCAATAGGAATTAAGTAATTTTGCCACTTTTTTGTGTGTGTTAGCCCACAGATATTTTAGGTACCGGCGGTCCGGGTCAAATTTTCTTGGATTCTTCCATTGTAGCGTCCGTAATGATCTGGGAATGACTCCAGTAGCCCCGGAGGTGCTATAGAGGGGTTTAGGAGCATTTTATTGGCGACGCAATAGGAATTAGGGGATTTGGCTTGTTTTTCATGTGTGTTAGCCCACAGATTTTTTAGGTGCCGGGGGTCCGGGTCAAATTTCTTGGAATTTTCCATAGTAGCGTCTGTAACGACTTGGGGAACGACTCCAGTAGCTCCGGCAGCGCTTTAGAGGGGTTTAGGAGCATTTTATTGGCGGCGCAATAGGAATTAACCAATTTTGCCAGTTTTTCGTGTGTGTTAGCCCACGGATCTTTTAGGTGCCGGGGGTGCGGGTCGAATTTTCTTGATTTCTTCCATAATAGCATCCGTAACGACTTAGAGAACGACTCCAGTAGCCCCGACGGTGCTATAGAGGGGTTTAGGAGCATTTTATTGGCGACGCAATAGGAATTAGGAGATTTTGCCAGTTTTTCGTGTGTGTTAGCCCACGGACTTTTTAGGTGCCGGGGGTCCGAGCCAAATATTCTTGGATTCTTCCATAGTAGCGTCCGTAACGACCTAGGGAACGACTCTAGTAGCCCCGGCGGCGCTTTAGAGGGGTATAGGAGCATTTTATTGGAGATGCAATAGGAATTAGGCGATTTTGCCAGTTTTTCGTGTGTGTTAGCCCACAGATTTTTAAGGTGCCAGGGGTCCAGGTCGAATTTTCTTGGATTCTTCCATATTAGCGTCCGCAATGACTTGGGTAACGAATCCAGTAGGTGCCGGGGGTTTGGGTCAAATTTTCATGGATTCTTCCATAGAAGCATTCGTAACGACCTGGGGAATGACTCCAGTAGCCCCGGCGGCGCTTTAGAGGGGTATAGGAGCATTTTATTGGAGACACAATAGGAATTAAGTAATTTTGCCACTTTTTCGAGTGTGTTAGCCCACGAATATTTTAGGTGCCGGGGGTCCGAGTCAAATTTTCTTGGATTCTTCTATAGTAGCATCCGTAACGGCCTGGGGAACGACTCAAGTAGCCCCGACAGCGCTTTAGAGGGGTTCAGGAGCATTTTATTGGCGGTGCAATAGGAATTAGGCGATTTTGCAAGTTTTTCGTGTGTGTTAGCCCACGGATTTTTAAGGTGACGGGGGTTCGGGTCGATTTTTTTTGGATTCTTGCATAGTAGCATCCGTAACGACCTGGGGAACGACTCCGGTAGCCCCAGCGGCGCTATAGAGGGATTTAGGAGCATTTTATTGGCGACGTAATAGGAATTAGGCGATTTTGCCAGTTTTACTTGTGTTAACCCACGGATTTTTTAGGTGCCGGGGGTTCGGATCAAATTTTCTTGGATTCTTCCATTGTAGCGTCCGTAACGACCTGGGGAAAGACTCTAGTAGCCCCGGCGGTGCTATAGAGGGGTTTAGGAGCATTTTAGTGGCGACACAATGGGAATTAGGCGATTTTGCCAGTTTTTTGTGTGTGTTAGCCCACTGAATTTTTAGGTTCCGGGGGGCCGTGTCTAAATTTCTTGGATTCTTCCAGAGTAGCGTCTGTAACGACCTGGGGAATGACTCTAGTAGCCTCGGCGGTGCTTTAGAGGGGTTTAGGATCATTTTATTTGCGACGCAATAGGAATTAGGCGATTTTGCTAGTTTTTTGTGTGTGTTAGCCGACAGATTTTTTTGGTGCCAGGGGTCCATGTCGAATTTTCTTTTATTCTTCCATAGTAGCGTCCGTAACGACCTGGGGAACAACTCTAGTAGCCCCAGCGGCGCTATAGAGGGGTTTAGGAGCATTTTATTGGCGATGCAATAGGAATTAGGGGATTTTGCTAGTTTTTCGTGTGTGTTAGCCCACAGATATTTTAGGTGCCGGGGGTACGGGTCAAAGTTTCTTGGAGTTTTCCATAGTAGCGGCCATAACGACCTGAGGAACGACTCTAGTAGCCCTGATGTCACTTTAGAGGGGTTTAAGAGCATTTTCTTGGTGGCGCAATAGGAATTAACCAATTTTGCCAGTTTTTAGTGTGTTAGCCCACAGATTTTTTAGGTGCCGGGGGTGCGGGTCAATTTTTCTTGAATTCTTCAATAGTAGCATCCGTAACGACCTAGATAACAACTCCAGTAGCCCCGATGGTGCTATAGAGGGGTTTAGGGGCATTTTATTGGCGATGCAATAGGAATTAGGAGATTTTGCCAGTTTTTCGTGTGTGTTAGTCCACGGATTTTTTAGGTGCCGGCGGTCCGGGTCAAATTTTCTTGGATTCTTCCATAGTAGCATCTATAACGACCTAGGGAACGACTCTAGTAGCCCCGTCGAAGCTTTAGAGGGGTATAGGAGCATTTTATTAGAGATGCAATAGGAATTAGGCGATTTTGCCAGTTTTTCGTGTGTGTTAGCCAACGGAATTTTTAGGTGCCAGGGGTCCAGGTCGAATTTTCTTGGATTCTTCCATAGTAACGTCTGTAAGGACATGGGGAATGACTCCAGTAGCCCCGGCGGTGCATTAGAGGGCTTTAGGATCATTTTATTAGAGACACAATAGGAATTAGGTAATTTTTCCAGTTTTTCGTGTGTGTTAGCCCACAGATTTTTTACGTGCTAGGGGTCCATGTCGAATTTTCTTGGATTCTTCCATAGTAGCACCCTTAGCGACCTGGGGAAAGACTCTAGTAGCCCAGGCGGTGCTATAGAGGGGTTTAGGAGCATTTTATTGGCGGCGCAATAGGAATTAGACAATTTTGCCAGTTTTTCGTGTGTGTTAGCCGATAGAATTTTTAGGTACCAGGGGTCAAGGTCAAAATTTCTTGATTCCTTCCATAGTAGCGTCTGTTATGACCTGGATAACGACTTCAGTAGCCCCGGTGGCGCTTTAGAGGGGTTTAGGATCATTTTATTTGCGATGCAATAGGAATTACGTGATTTTGCGAGTTTTTCGTGTGTTTTAGCCCATGGATGTTTTAGGTGCCGGGGGATTTGAGTCAAATTTTCTTGTATTCTTCCATAGTAGCATCCGTAAAGACCTGGGGAACGACTCCAGTAGCCCCGGCGGCGCTATAGAGGGGTTTAGGAGCATTTTATTGGCGACGCAATATTAATTAGGAGATTTTGCCAGTATTTCTTGTGTGTTACCCCACAGATTTTTTAGGTGAAGGGGGTCCGGGTCAAATTTCTTTGAATTCTTCCATAGTAGCATCCGTAACGACCTGGGGAACCACTCGAGTAGCCCCGACGGTGCTTTAGAGGGTTTTAGGAGCATTTTATTAGCGGCGCAATAGAATTAAGATATTTTTCCACTTTTTCATGTGTGTTAGCCCATGGATATTTTAGGTGCCGGGGGTTTGGGTCAAATATTCTTGGATTCTTCCATAGTAGCATCCGTAACGACCTGGGGAATGACTCCAGTAGCCCCGGAGGTGCTATAAAGGGGTTTAGGAGCATTTTATTGGTGGCGCAATAGAAATTAGGGGATTTTGCTAGTTTTTTGTGTGTGTTACCTCACAGAATTTTTAGGTACCGGGGGTACGGGTCGAATTTTCTTGGATTCTTCCGTAGTAGCGTCCGTTACGACCTGGAGAACGACTCCAGTAGCTTTGGCGGTGCTTTAGAGGGGTTTAGGATCATTTTATTTGCGACGCAATAGGAATTAGGCGATTTTGCCAGTTTTTTGTGTGTGTTAGCCCACAGACTTTTTAGATGCCGGGGGTCCGAGTTGAATTTTCTTGTATTCTTCCATAGTAGCGTCTGTAACGACCTGGTGAACGACTCCAGTATCCCCGGCAGTGCTATAGAGGGGTTTAGGAGAATTTTATTGTCGATGCAATAGGAATTAGGAGATTTTGCCAGTATTTCTTGTGTGTTAACCCACAGATTTTTTAGGTGAAGGGGGTGCGGGTCAAAATTTCTTGAATTCTTCCATAGTAGCATCCGTAACGACCTGAGGAATGACTTTAGTAGCCCCGACGGCACTTTAGAGGGGTTTAGGAGCATTTTATTGGCGGCACAATAAGAATTAAGCAATTTAACCACTTTTTCGTGTGTGTTAGCCCACGGATTTTTTAGGTTCCGGGGGTCCGGGTCAAATTTTCTTGGATTCTTCCATAGTAGCGTCTGTAACGACCTAGGGAACTACTCCAGTAGCCCCGGTGGCGACGCAATATGAATTAGGCGATTTTGCAAGTTTTTCGTTTGAGTTAGCCCATAGATTTTTTACGTTCCAGGGGGCCGTGTCTAAATTTCTTGGATTCTTCCATTGTAGCATCCATAACGACCTGGGGAACGAATCCAGTAGCCCCAACGGCTCTGTAGAGGGGTTCAGGAGCATTTTATTTTTGGCGCAATAGGAATTAGGCAATTTTGCCACTTTTTGTGTGTGTTAGCCCACAGATATTTTAGGTACCGGGGGTCCGGGTCGAATATTCTTGGATTCTTCCATAGTAGCATCCGTAACGACCTGGGGAAAGACTACAGTAGCCCCGACGATGCTTTAGACGGGTTTAAGAGTACTTTATTGGCGACGCAATAGGAATTAAGAGATTTTGCCAGTTTTTCGTGTGTGTTAGCCCACGGATTTTTTAGGTGTCAGGGGTCCAGGTCAAATTTTATTGGATTCTACCATAGTAGCGTCTGTAACGACCTGGGGAACGACTCCAGTAGCCCCGGCGGTGCTATAGATGGGTTTTGGAGTATTTTATTGGCGACGCAATAGGAATTAGGTGATTTTGCCAGTCTTTCGTGTCTGTTAACCCATAGATTTTTTAGGTGCCGGAGGTCCGGGTCGAATTTTCTTGGATTCTTCCATAGTTGCGTCCGTAACGACCTGAGGAATGACTCTAGTAGCCCCAGCGGTGCTATAGAGGGATTTAGGAGCATTTTATTGGTGACGTAATAGGAATTAGTTAATTTTGCTAGTTTTTCGTGTGTGTTAACACACAGATTTTTTAGGTGCCGGGGGTTCGGGTCAAATTTTCTTGGATTCTTCCATTGTAGCGTCCGTAACGACATGGGGAAAGAATCCAGTAGCCCCGGCGGTGCTATAGAAGGGTTTAGGAGCATTTTATTAGCGACGCAATGGGAATTATGCGATTTTGCCAGTTTTTTGTGTGTGTTAGCCCACTGAATTATTAGATGCCGAGGGTCTGGGTCGAATTTTCTTTATTTCTTCTAGAGTAGCGTCTGTAACGAGCTAGGGAATGACTCCAGTAGCCTCGGCGGTGCTTTAGAGGGGTTTAGGTTCATTTTATTTGCGATGCAATAGTAATTAGGCGATTTTGCTAGTTTTTTGTGTGTGTTAGCCAATGGATTTTTTTGGTGCCGGGGGTCCGAGTCAAATTTTTTGTTATTCTTCCATAGTAGCATTTATAACGACCTGGGGAACGACTCCAGTAGTCCCAGCGGCGCTATAGAGGGGTTTAGGAGCATTTTATTGGCGACACAATAGGAATTAGGCGATTTTGCCAGTATTTCTTGTGTGTTAGCCCACAAATCTTTTAGGTGAAGGGGGTCCGGGTCAAATTTTCTTGAATTCTTCCATAGTAGCATCCGTAACGACTTGGGGAACGACTCTAGTAGCCCCGGTGGCGCTTTAGAAGTTTTTGGAGCATTTTATTGGCAGCGATATAGGAATTAAGTAATTTTTCCACTTTTTCGTGTGTGTTAGCCCACGGATATTTTAGGTGCCGGGGGTCCGGGTCAAATTTTCTTGGATTCTTCCATAGTAGCGTCCGTAACGACCTGGGGAATGACTCCAGTAGCCCCGGAGGTGCTATAGAGGGGTTTAAGAGCATTTTATTGGCGACGGAATAGGAATTATGTGATTTTGCTAGTATTTCTTGTGTGTTAGCCCATAGAGTTTTTAGGTGAAGGGGGTACGGGTCAAACTTTCTTGTATTTTTCCTTCGTAGCATCCGTAACGACCTGGGAAACGACAATAGTAGCCCCGACGGTGCTTTAGAGGGGCTTAGGAGCTTTTTATTGGCAACACAGTAGGAATTAGGGGATTTTGCCAGTTTTTCATGTGTGTTATCCCACGGATTTTTTAGGTGCCGGGGGTCCGGTTCGAATTTTCTTGGATTCTTCCATAGTAGCGTCCGTAACGACCTGGGGAACGACTCCAGTAGCCCCGGCGGCGCTATAGAGGGGTTTAGGAGCATTTTATTGACGACGCAATAGGAATTAGGTGATTTTGCAAGTTTTTCATGTGTGTTAACCCTCGGATTTTTTAGGTGCCGGGGTTCGGATCAAATTTTCTTGGATTCTTCCATTGTAGCATCCGTAACATCTAGGGAACAACTCGAGTAGCCCCGGCGGCGCTTTAGAGGGGTTCAGGAGCATTTTATTGGCGACGCAATAGAAATTAGGAGATTTTGCTAGTTTTTCGTGTGTGTGAACCCACGAATTTTTAGGTGTCGGGGGTCTGGGTCGATATTTCTTGATTTCTTCGATAGTAGTGTCCGTAACGACCTGGGAATGACTCCAGTAGCCCCGGCGGTGCAATAGCGGGGTTTAGGAGCATTTTATTGGCGACGCAATAGGAATTAGGCAATTTTGTCAGTTTTTCGTGTGTGTTAGCTCACAGAATTTTTAGGTACCTAGAGTTCGAGTAGAATTTTGTTAATTTCTTCCATAGTAGCGTCCGTTAGGACCTGGGGAACGACTCTAGTAGCTCCGGTGGTTCTTTAGAGGGGTTTAGGATCATTTTATTTGCGACGCAATAGAATTAGGCGAATTTGCCAGTTTTTCGTGTGTTTTAGCCCATGGAGTTTTTAGGTGAAAGGGGCACGGGTCAATTTTTATTGAATTCTTCATAGTAGCATCCATAACGTCCTGAGGAACGACTCTAGTAGCCCCGGCGGCACTTTAGAGGGGTTTAGGAGCATTTTATTGGCGGCACAATAGGTATTAAGCAATTTTGCCACTTTTTCGTGTGTGTTAGCCCATGGATATTTTAGGTGCCGGGGGTACGGGTCAAATTTTCTTGGATTCTTACATATTAGCATCCGTAACGACCTGGGGAATGACTCCAGTAGCCCCGACGGCGCTTTAGAGGGGTTTAGGAGCATTTTATTGGCGGCGCAATAGAAATTAAGCAATTTTGCCACTTTTTCGTGTGTGTTAGCCCACGGATATTTTAGGTGCCGGGGGTCCGGGTCAAATTTTCTTGGATTCTTCCATATTAGCGTCCGTAACGACCTAGGGAATGACTCTAGTAGCCCCGGAGGGGCTATAGAAAGGTTTAGGAGCATTTTATTGGCGACGTAATAGGAATTAGGGGATTTTGCCAGTTTTTCGTGTGTGTTAGCCCCACAGATTTTTTAGGTGCCGTGGGTCCGGTTCGAATTTTCTTAGATCTTTCCATAGTAGAGTCTGTAACGACCTGGAGAACGACTTCAGTAGCCCCGGTGGTTCTATAGAGGCATTTAGGAGCATTTTATTGGCGGCGCAGTAGGAATTAAGCAATTTTGCCACTTTTTCGTTCGTGTTATCCCACGGACATTTTAGGTGCCGGGGGTCCGGGTCAAATTTTCTTGGATTCTTCCATAGTAGCGTCTGTAACGACCTAGGGAATGACTGCAGTAGCCCCGGAAGCGCTATAGAGGGGCTTAGGAGCATTTTATTTGCGACGTAATAGGAATTAGGCGATTTTGCCAGTTTTTCGTGTGTGTTAGCCCCACAGATTTTTTAGGTCCCGTGGGTCTGGTTCAAATTTTCTTAGATCTTTCCATAGTAGAGTCTGTAACGACCTGGGGAACGACTTCAGTAGCCCCGGTGGTTCTATAGAGGCATTTAGGAGCATTTTATTGGCGGCGCAGTAGGAATTAAGCAATTTTGCCACTTTTTCGTTCGTGTTATCCCACGGACATTTTAGGTGCCGGGGGTCCGGGTCAAATTTTCTTGGATTCTTCCATAGTAGCGTCCGTAACGACCTGGGGAACGACTTCAGTAGCCCCGGAGGTGCTATAGAGGGGTTTTGGAGCATTTTATTGGCGACGCAATAGGAATTAGGGGATTTTGCCAGTTTTTCGTGTGTGTTAGCCCATAGATTTTTTAGGTGTCGGGGTCCCGGTTAAAATTTGTTGGATTTTTCCATAGTAGCATCCGTAATGACCTGGGGAACGACTACAGTAGCCCCGGCGGTGCTTTAGAGGGGCTTAGGAGCATTTTATTAGCGATGCAGTAGGAATTAGGCGATTTTGCCTGTTTTTCGTGTGTGTTAGCCCACAGATATTTTAGGTCCCGGGGGTCCGGGTCGAAATTTCTTGGATTCTTCCATAGTAGCGTCCGTTATGACCTGGAAAACGACTCTAGTAGCCCCGGCGGTGCTTTAGAGGGGTTTAGGAGTATTTTATTAGATACGAAATAGGAATTAGGTGATTTTGCCAGTTTTTCGTGTGTGTTAGCCCACAGATATTTTAGGTGACGGGGGTCCGGGTCATATTTTCTTGGATTCTTCTATAGTAGCGTCTGTAACGACCTGGAGAACGACTCCTGTAGCCCCGGTGGCGCTTTAGAGGGGTTTAGGAGCATTTTATTGGAAACGCAGTAGGAATTAGGCAATTTTAATAGTTTTTTCTGTGTGTTAGCCCACTGATTTTTTAGGTGCTGGGGGTTCAGGTCAAAGTTTCTTGGATTCTTCTAAAGTAGCGTCCGTAACGACCTGGGAACGACTCCAGTAGCTCCGGCGGCACTTATGAGGGGTTTAGGAGCATTTTATTGGCGACGCAATATGAATTAGGCGATTTTGCCAGTTTTTCGTGTGTATTAGCCCACAGATTTTTTAGGTGCCGGAGGTTCGGGTCAAAGTTTCTTGGATTCATCAATAGTAGCGTCTGTAACGACTTGGGGAACGACTCCAGTAGCCCCGGCGGCGCTGTAGAGGGGTTTAGAAGCATTTTATTGGAGACGCAATAGAAATTAGGCAATTTTGCTAGTTTTTCGTGTGTATTAGCGTAAGGATTTTTTAGGTGCTGGGGGTTCGAGTTGAATTTTCTCTGATTCTTCCATAGTAGCGTCCATAACGACTTGGGGAACGACTCTAGTAGCCCCGGCGGTGCTACAGAGGGGTTTAGGAGCATTGAATTGGCGAGGCAATAGGAATTAGACGATTTTGCCAGTTTTTCGTGTGTGTTAGCCCACGGATTTTTAAGGTGTCGGGGGTCCGGGTCAAATTTTCTTGGATTCTTCTATTGTAGCTTCCATAACGATCTAGGGAACGACTCCAGTAGCCCCGGCGATGCTTTAGAGGGGTTTAGGAGCATTTTATTAGCGGCGCAATAGGAATTAACCAATTTTACCAGTTTTTCATGTGTGTTAGTCCACGGATTTTTTAGGTGCCGGGGGTACGGGTCGAAATTTCTTCCATTCTTCTATAGTAGCGTCCGTAACGACCTGGGGAACGACTCTAGTATCCCCAGTGGCGCTTTAGAGAGGTTTAGGAGCATTTTATTGGCGATGCAATTGGAATTAGTCAATTTTGCCAATTTTTCGTGTGTGTTAGCCCACGGATATTTTAGGTGTCGGGGGTCCGGGTCGAATTTCCTTGGATTCTTCCATAGTAGCGTACGTAACGACTCCAGTAGCCCCGACAGTACTTTAGAGGGGTTTAGGTGTATTTTATTAGATACGCAATAGGAATTAGGCGATTTTGCCAGTTTTTCATGTGTGTTAGTCCGCGGATTTTTTGGTGCCGGGGGTACGAGTCAAAATTTCTTCCATTCTTCCATAGTAGCATCCGTAACGACCTGGGGAAAGACTCCAGTAGCCCCAGCGGCGCTATAGGGAGGTTTAGAAGCATTTTATTAGCGATACAAATGGAATTAGGCGATTTTGCCAGTTTTTCATGTCCGTAACGACCTAGGGAACGACTCCAGTAGACCCGGTGGCGCTGTAGAGGGGTTTAGAAGCATTTTATTGGAGACGCAATAAAAATTAGGCAATTTTGCTAGTTTTTTGTGGGTATTATCGTAAGGAGTTTTTAGGTGCCGGGGGTCCGGGTTGAGTTTTCTCTGATTCTTCCATAGTAGCATCCGTAACGACCTGAGGAACGACTCTAGTAGCTCCGGCGGCGCTTTAGAGTGGTTTAGGAGCATATTATTGGCGACGCAATAGGAATTAGGCGATTTTGCCAGTTTTTCGTGTGTGTTAGCCCGCGAATTTTTTAGGTACTAGGGATACGGGTCGAATTTTCTTCCATTCTTCCATTGTAGCATCCGTAACGACCTGGGGAACGACTCTAGTAGCCCCGACGGCTCTATAGAGGGGTTTAAGAGCATTTTATTAGCGGTGCAATAGGAATTAGGGAATTTTGCCATTTTTTCGTGTCTATTAGCCAACGGATATTTTAGGTACCGGGGGTCCGGTTTGAATATTCTTGAATTCTTCCATAGTAGCGTCCGTAACGACCTGGGGAACGACTCCAGTAGCCCCGGCGGCGCTATAGAGGAGTTTTAAAGAATTTTATTGGTGACGCAATAGGAATTAGGCAATTTTGCCAGTTTTTCGTATGTATTATCTTACATATTTTTTAGGTGCCGGGGGTCCTTGTCAAATTTTCTTGAATTCATCCATATTAGAGTTCGTAACGACCTGGGAAATGACTCCAGTAGCACCAGCGGTGCTTTTTAGGGGTTTAGGAGCTTTTTATTAGATACGCAATAGGAATTAGGCAATTTTGCCAGTTTTTCGTGTGTGTTAGCCCGCGGATTTTTTTGGTGCTGGGGGTACGGGTCGAATTTTCTTCCATTATTCTATAGTAGAGTCCGTAACGACCTGGGTAAAGACTCCAATATCCCCGGCGGCACTATAGAGAGGTTTAGGAGCATTTTATTGGCGACACAATTGGAATTAGGCGATTTTGCCAGTTTTTCGTGTGTGTTAGCCCACGGATTTTTTAGGTGCCAGGGGTCCGAGTCAAATTTTCTTGGATTCTTCAATAGTAGTGTCCGTAACGACCTGGGAAATGACTCCTGTAGCTACGGCGGTGCTGTAAAGGGGTTTAGAAGCATTTTATTGGCGACGCAATAGGATTTAGGGGATTTTGCCAATTTTTCGTGTGTTAGCCCATAGATTTTTTAGGTGCCGGGGGTTCGGGTCAAATTTTCTTGGATTCTTCCATAGTAGCGTCCGTAACGACCTGGGGAACGACTCCAGTAGCCTCGGCGGTGCTTTAGAGAGGTTTAGGAGCATTTTATTGGCGACGCAATAGGAATTAAGCAATTTTGCCACTTTTTCGTGTGTGTTAGCCCACGGATATTTTAGGTGCCGGGGGTCCGGGTCAAATTTTCTTGGATTCTTCAATAGTAGCGTCCGTAACGACTTGGGGAATGACTCCAGTAGCCCCGTAGGTGCTACAGAGGGGTTTAGGAGCATTTTATTGGCGACATAATAGGAATTAGGAGATTTTGCCAGTTTTTCGTGAGTGTTAGCCCACAAATGTTTTAGGTGCCTGGGTTCCGGGTCAAATTTTCTTAGATTTTTTGTTAATAGCGTCCGTAACCACCTGGGATGACTACAGTAGCCTCGGTGGTGCTTTAGAGGGGTTTAGATTCATTTTATTTGCGATGCAATAGGAATTAGGTGATTTTGCCAGTTTTTCGTGTGTGTTAGCCAACGGATTTTTTTGGTGCCGGGGGTCTGGGTCGAATTTTCTTAGATTCTTCCATAATAGCGTCCGTAACGACCTGGGGAATGACTCCAGTAGCCCCGTTGGCGCTATAGAGGGGTTTAGGAGCATTTTATTGGCGACACAATAGGAATTAGGTGATTTTGCAAGTTTTCGTGTGTGTTAACCCTCGGATGTTTTAGGTGCCGGGGGTTCGGGTCAAATTTTCTTGGATTCTTCCATTGTAGCATCCGTAACACCTAGGGAACGACTCCAGTAGCCCCGGCGGCACTTTAGAGGGGTTCAGGAGCATTTTATTGGCGACGCAATAGAAATTAGGCGATTTTACTAGTTTTTCGTGTGTGTTAACCCACGAATTTTTAGGAGCCGGGGGTCTTGGTCGATTTTTCTTAATTTCTTCGATAGTAGCGTCCGTAACGACCTGGGGAATAACTCTAGTAGCCCCGGCGGTGCAATAGAGGGGTTTAGGAGCATTTTATTGGCGACGCAATAGGAATTAGGTAATTTTGCTAGTTTTTTGTGTGTGTTAGCCCACAGAATTTTTAGGTACTGGGAGTTCGAGTCGAATTTTTTTGATTTCTTCCATAGTAGCGTCCGTTACGACCTGGGAAACGACTCCTTAGCTCCGGCGGTGCTTTAGAGGGGTTTAGGATCATTTTATTTGCGACGCAATAGAATTAGGCAATTTTGCCAGTTTTTCGTGTATGTTAGCCCATGGAGTTTTTAGGTGAAGGGGGTCCGGGACAATTTTTCTTGAATTCTTGAATAGTAGCATCCGTAACGTCCTGAGGATCGACTCCAGTAGCCCCGGCGGCGCTTTAGAGGGGTTTAAGAGCATTTTATTGGCGGCACAATAGGTATGAAGCAATTTTGCCACTTTTTCGTGTGTGTTAGCCCACAGATATTTTAGGTGCCGTGGGTCCGGGTCAAATTTTCTTGGATTCTTCCATAGTAGCATCCGTAACGACCTGGGGAACGACTCCAGTAGCCCCGGCGGTGCTTTAGAGGGGTTTAGGAGCATTTTATTGGCGGCGCAATAGGAATTAAGCAATTTTGCTACTTTTTCGTGTGTGCTAGCCCAATGATATTTTAGGTGCCGGGGGTACGGGTCAAAGTTTCTTGGATTCTTCCATATTAGCGTCTGTAACGACCTAGGGAATGACTGTAGAAGCCCCGTAGGGGCTATAGAGAGGTTTAGGAGCATTTTATTGGCGACGCAATAGGAATTAGGCGATTTTGCCAGTATTTCTTGTGTGTTAGCCCACAGATTTTTTAGGTGAAGGGGGTCCGGGTCAAAGTTTCTTGAATTCTTCTATAGTAGCATCCGTAACGACCTGGGGAACGACTACAGTAGCCCTGGAGGCTCTTTAGAGGGGTTCTAGAGCATTTTATTGGCGACGCAATAGGAATTAGGCAATTTTGCCAGTTTTTCGTATGTGTTAGCCCACGGATATTTTAGGTGAAGGGGGTTCGGGTCGAATTTTCTTGGATTCTTCCATAGTAGCATCGCTAACGACCTGGTGAACGACACCAGTAGCCCCAACGACGCTATCGAGGGGTTTAGGAGCATTGTTTTGTGGACACAATAGGAATTAGGTGATTTTGCCAATTTTTTGTGTGTTAACCCACAGATTTTTTAGGTGCCGAGGGTTCGGGTCAAATCTTCTAGGATTCTTCCATAGTAGCATCCGTAATGACCTAGGGAATCAATCCAGTAGCCCTGGCGACGCTTTAGAGGGGTTGAGGAGCATTTTATTGGCGACACAATAGGAATTACGCAATTTTACAAGTTTTTTGTGTATGTTTGCCAACGGATTTTTTAGGTGCTGGGGGTACGGGTTGAATTTTCTTAATTTCTTCCATAGTAGCATCCGTAACGACCTGGGAATGACTTCAGTAGCCCCGGCGATGCTTTAGAGGGGTTTAGGAGCATTTTATTTGAGAAGCAGTAGGAATTAGGCGATTTTGCCAGTTTTTCGTGTGTATTAGCCCAAGGATTTTTTACGTGCCGGGGGGCCGTATCTAAATTTCTTGGATTCTTCCATTTGTAGCATCCGTAACAACCTGGGGATTGACTCTAGTAGCCCCGACGGCGCTATAGAGGGGTTTAGGAGCATTTTATTTGAGACGCAATAGGAATAAGGCAGTTTTGCCACTTTTTCGTGTGTGTTTGCTCACGGATATTTTAGGTGCCGGGGGTCCGGGTCAGTTTTTCTTGGATTCTTCCATTGTAGTATCCGTAACGACCTGTGGAATGGGTACAGTAGACTCGGCGGCGCTATAGAGGGGTTTAGGAGCATTTTATTGGCGACGCAATAGGAATTAGGCAATTTTGCCAGTTTTTCGTGTGTGTTAGCCCACAGATTTTTTAGGTGCCGGGGGTTCGGGTCAAAATTTCTTGGATTCTTCCATTGTAACGTCCGTAACAACCTTGGTAACTACTCCAGTAGCTCAGGCGGCGCTTTAGAGGGGTTTAGGAGCATTGTATTAGCGACGCAATAGAAATTAAGCGAATTTGCTAGTTTTTCGTGTGTGTTATCCCACAGATTTTTTAGGTGCCAGGAGTCCAAGTCGATTTTTCTTGGATTCTTCCATATTAGCGTCCGTAACGACCTGGGGAACGACTCCAGTAGCCCTGGAGGCTCTTTAAAGGGGTTCTAGAGCATTTTATTGGCGATGCAATAGGAATTAGGCGATTTTATCCAGTTTTTCGTGTGTGTTAGCCCATAGATTTTTTAGGTGCCGAGGGTTCGGGTCGAATTTTCTTGGATTCTTCCATAGTAGCATCCCTAACGACCTGGAGAACGACACCAGTAGCTCCAACGGCGCTATAGAGGGGTTTAGGAGCATTGATTTGGGGGCGCAATAGGAATTAGGCAATTTTGCCAATTGTTCGTGTGTGTTAACCCACAGATTTTTTAGGTGCCGGGGGTTCGGGTCAAATCTTCTTGGATACTTCCATAGTAGCATCCGTAACGACCTGGGGAATCAATCCAGTAGTCCCGGCGGCGCTTTAGAGGGGTTCAGGAGCATTTTATTGGCGACACAATAGAAATTACGCAATTTTGCAAGTTTTTTGTGTATGTTCGCCAACGGATTTTTTAGGTGCCGGGGGTACGGGTTGAATTTTCTTAATTTCTTCCATAGTAGCATCCGTAACGACCTGGGAATGACTTCAGTAGCCCCGTCGATTCTTTAGAGGGGTTTAGGAGCATTTTATTTGAGAAGCAGTAGGAATTAGGCGATTTTGCCAGTTTTTCGTGTGTATTAGCCGAAGGATTTTTTACGTGTCGGGGGGCCGTATCTAAATTTCTTGGATTTTTCCATTTTTAGCATCCGTAACGACCTGGGGAATGACTCCAGTAGCCCCGGCGGCGCTATAGAGGGTTTAGGAGCATTTTATTTGAGACGCAATAGGAATAAGGCAGTTTTGCCACTTTTTCGTGTGTGTTTGCCCACAGATATTTTAGGTGCCGGTGGTCCGGGTCAATTTTTCTTGGATTCTTCCATAGTAGTATCCGTAATGACCTGTGGAACGGCTCCAGTAGCCCCGACGGCGCTATAGAGGGGTTTAGGAGCATTTTATTGGCGACGCAATAGGAATTAGGCAATTTTGCCAATTATTTGTGTGTATTAGCCACAGAATTTTTATGTGTCGGGGGACCGTGTCTAAATTTCTTAGATTCTTCCATTTCTAGCATCCGTAACGACCTGGGGAACGACTCCAGTAGCCCCGGCGGTGCTCTAAAGGGGTTCAAGAGCATTTTATTGGCGGTGCAATAGGAATTAGGGGATTTTGCCACTTTTTCGTGTGAGTTAGCCCACGGATATTTTAGTTGCCAGGGGTTCGGGTCAAACTTTCTTGGATTCCTCGATCGTAGGGTCTGTAACGACCTGGGGAAAAACTCCAGTAGCTCAGGCGGCGCTTTAGAGGGGTTTAGGAGCATTGTATTAGCGATGCAATAGAAATTAGGCGAATTTACCAGTTTTTCGTGTGTGTTAGCCCACAGATTGTTTAGGTGCCACGAGTCCAAGTCGATTTTTCTTGGATTCTTCCATAGTAGCGTCCTTAACGACCAGGGGAACGACTCCAGTAACCTCGGCGGCGCTATAGAGGAGGTTAGGAGCATTTTATTGGCGATGCAATATGAATTAGACGATTGTGCATTTTTCGTGTGTGTTAACCCACATATTGTTTAGGTGCCGGGGGTTCAGGTCAAATTTTCTTGCATTCTTCTATAGTAGCGTCCGTAACAACCTAGGGAAAGACTATAGTAGCCCCGACTATGCTATAGAGGGGTTTAGGAGCATTTTATTACCGACGCAATACAAATTAGCCGATTTTGCCAGTTTTTCGTGTGTGTTAGCCCACAGATTTTTTAGGTGCCGGGGGTCCGGATCCCATTTTCTTAGATTCTTCCATAGTAGCATCTGTAATGACCTGGGAACGACTCCGGTAGCCCCGGCGATGCTTTAGAGGGGTTTAGGAGCATATTATTGGGGATACAATAGGAATTAGGTGATTTTGCTAGTTTTTCGTGTGTGTTAGACCACAAAAGTTTTAGGTGCCGGGGGTCCGGGTCGCATTTTCTTGGATTCTTCCATAGTAGCATCCGTAACGACCTGTGAAACGACTCTAGTAGCCCCGACGGCGCTTTAGAGGGGTTTATGAGCATTTTATTGGCGACGCAATAGGAATTAGGCAATTTTGCCAATTTTTCGTGTGTGTTAGCCACAGAATTTTTACGTGTCGGGGGACCGTGTCTAAATTTCTTAGATTCTTCCATTTCTAGGATCCGTAACGACATGGGGAACAACTCCAGTAGCCCCGGCGGCGCTATAAAGGGGTTCAAGAGCATTTTATTGGCGGTGCAATAGGAATTAGGCGATTTTGCCACTTTTTCGTGTGAGTTAGCCCACAGATATTTTAGGTGCCGGGGGTTCAGGTCAAACTTTCTTGGATTCTTCGATCGTAGGGTCTGTAATGACCTGGGGATTGACTCCAGTAACCCCGGCGGCGCTTTAGAGGGGTTTAAGAGCATTTTATTGGAGACGCAATTAAAATTAGGCGATTTTGCCAGTTTTTCGTGTGTGTTAGCCCACGAATATTTTAGGTGTCGGGGTTCAGATCGAATTTTCTTGGATTCTTCCATAGTAGCGTCCGTAACGACCTTGGGAACGACTCCTGTAGCCCCGGCGGCGCTTTAGAGGGGTTTAGGAGCATTTTATTGGCGATGCAATAGGAATTAGGCAATTTTTCTAGTTTTTCATGTGTGTTAGCCCACAGATCTTTTAGGTGCCGGGGGTCCGGGTCAAAATTTCTTGGATTCTTCTATAGTAGAGTCCGTAACAACCTGGGGACCGACTCCAGTAGCCCCGGCGGCGCTTTAGAGGGGTTTAGGATGATTTTATTAGCGACGCAATAGGAATTAGGTATTTTTGCCAGTTTTTCGTATGTGTTAGCCAACGGATTTTTTAGGTGCCGGGGGTACGGGTCGAATTTTCTTATATTCTTCTAGAGTAGCGTCCGTAACGACCTGGGGAAAGACTCCAGTGGCCCCGGAGGCACTATAGAGTGGTTTAGGAGTATTTTATTTGCGACGCAATAGGAATTAGGCGATTTTGCCAGTTTTTCGTGTGTGTTAACCCACGGATTTTTTAGGTGCCGGGGGGTTCGAGTCAAATTTTCTTGGATTCTTCAATAGTAGCGTCCGTAATGACCTGGGGAACGACTCTAGTAGCTCCGGCGGCGCTCTAAAGGGGTTCAGGAGCATTTTATTGGCGACGCAATAGGAATTAGGCGATTTTGCAAGTTTTTCGTGTATGTTAGCCCACAGATTTTTTAGGTGCCGGGGGGCCGTGTCGAAATTTCTTGGATTCTTCCATAGTAGCTTCCGTAACGACCTCGGGAATGACTCCAGTAGCCCCGGCGGCGCATTAAAGAGGTTTAGGAGCATTTTATTAGCGACGCAATAGGAATTAGGCGATTTTGACAGTTTTTCGTATGTGTTAGCCCACGGATTTTTTAGGTGCCGGGGGTCCGAGTCAAATTTTCTTGGATTCTTCCATAGTAGCGTCTGTAACGACCTGGGGAACGACTTCAACAGCCACGGCGGCGCTTTAGAGGGGTTTAGGAGCATTTTATTTGCGATGCAATTGGAATTAGGCAATTTTTCTAGTTTTTCGTGTGTGTTAGCCCACGGAATTTTTAGGTGCTGGGGGTCTAGGTCGAATTTGCTTGGATTATTCCATAGTAGCGTACGTAACGACCTGGGGAACGACTCTAGTGGCCCCGGCAGCGCTATAGAGGGGTTTAGGAGCATTTTATTTGCGACGCAATACAAATTTGGCGATTTTGCCAGTTTTTCGTTTGTGTTAACCCACGGATTGTTTAGGTGCCGGGGGTCCGGGTCGAATTTTCTTTGTTTCTTCCATAGTAGCATTCGTAACGACCTGGGAAACGACTCCAGTAGCCCCGGCGGCGCTATAGAGAGGTTTAGGAGCATTTTATTGGCGACACAATAGGAATTAGGTGATTTTGCAAGTTTTTGTGTGTGTTAACCCTCAGATGTTTTAGGTGCCGGGGGTTCGGGTCAAATTTTCTTGGATTCTTCCATTGTAGCATCCGTAACACCTAGGGAATGACTCCAGTAGCCCCGGCGGCGCTTTAGAGGGGTTCAGGAGCATTTTATTGGCGACGCAATAGGAATTAGATGATTTTGCTAGTTTTCGTGTGTGTTAACCCACGAATTTTTAGGTGCCGGGGGTCTTGGTCGATTTTTATTAATTTCTTCGATAGTAGCGTCCGTAACGACCTGGGGAATAACTCCAGTAGCCCCGGCGGTGCAATAGAGGGGTTTAGGAGCATTTTATTGGCGACGCAATAGAATTAGGCAATTTTGCTAGTTTTTCGTGTGTGTTAGCCCACAGAATTTTTAGGTACTGGAAGTTCGAGTCGAATTTTCTTTATTTCTTCTATAGTAGCGTCCGTTACGACCTGGGAAACGACTCCTTAGCTCCGGCGGTGCTTTAGAGGGGTTTAGGATCATTTTATTTGCGACGCAATAGAATTAGGCGATTTTGCCAGTTTTTCATGTATGTTAGCCCATGGAGTTTTTAGGTGAAGGGGGTCCGGGTCAATTTTTCTTGAATACTTCAATAGTAGCATCCGTAACGTCGTGAGGAATGACTCCAGTAGCCCCGGTGGCGCTTTAGAGGGGTTTAAGAGCATTTTATTGGCGGCACAATAGGTATGAAGCAATTTTGCCACTTTTTCGTATGTGTTAGCCCACGGATATTTTAGGTGCCGGGGGTACGGGTCAAATGTTCTAGAATTCTTCCATAGTAGCGTCCGTAACGACCTGGGGAACGACTCCAGTAGCCCCGGCGGTGCTTTAGAGGGGTTTAGGAGCATTTTATTGGCGGCGCAATAGGAATTAAGCAATTTTGCTACTTTTTCGTGTGTGCTAGCCCAATGATATTTTAGGTGCCGGGGGTACGGGTCAAAGTTTCTTGGATTCTTCCATATTAGCGTCTGTAACGACCTAGGGAATGACTGTAGAAGCCCCGGAGGGGCTATAGAGAGGTTTAGGAGCATTTTATTGGCGACGCAATAGGAATTAGGCGATTTTGCCAGTATTTCTTGTGTGTTAGCCCACAGATTTTTTAGGTGAAGGGGGTCCGGGTCAAAGTTTCTTGAATTCTTCTATAGTAGCATCCGTAACGACCTGGGGAACGACTACAGTAGCCCTGGAGGCTCTTTAGAGGGGTTCTAGAGCATTTTATTGGCGACGCAATAGGAATTAGGCAATTTTGCCAGTTTTTCGTATGTGTTAGCCCACGGATATTTTAGGTGAAGGGGGTTCGGGTCGAATTTTCTTGGATTCTTCCATAGTAGCATCGCTAATGACCTGGTGAACGACACCAGTAGCCCCAACGGCGCTATAGAGGGGTTTAGGAGCATTGTTTTGTGGACACAATAGGAATTAGGCGATTTTGCCAATTTTTCGTGTGTGTTAACCCACAGATTTTTTAGGTGCCGGGGGTTTGGGTCAAATCTTCTTGGATTCTTCCATAGTAGCATCCGTAACGACCTGTGGAATCAATCCAGTAGCCCCAGCGGCGCTTTAGAGGGGTTCAGGAGCATTTTATTGGCGACACAATAGGAATTACGCAATTTTGCAAGTTTTTTGTGTATGTTCGCCAACGGATTTTTTAGGTGCCGGGGGTACGGGTTGAATTTTCTTAATTTCTTCCATAGTAGCATCCGTAACGACCTGGGAATGACTTCAGTAGCCCCGGCGATGCTTTAGAGGGGTTTAGGAGCATTTTATTTGAGAAGAAGTAGGAATTAGGCGATTTTGCCAGTTTTTCGTGTGTATTAGCCCAAGGACTTTTTACGTCCCGGGGGGCCGTATCTAAATTTCTTGGATTCTACCATTTGTAGCGTCCGTAACGACCTGGGGAATGACTCCAGTAGCCCCGGCGGCGCTATAGAGGGGTTTAGGAGCATTTTATTTGAGATGCAATTAAGGCAGTTTTGCCACTTTTTCGTGTGTGTTTGCCCACGGATATTTTAGGTGTCGGGGGTTCGGGTCAATTTTTCTTGGATTCTTCCATAGTAGTATCCGTAACGACCTGTGGAACGGCTCAAGTAGCCCCAGAGGCGCTATAGAGGGGTTTAGGAGCATTTTATTGGCGACACAATAGGAATTAGGCAATTTTGCCAGTTTTTCGTGTGTGTTAGCCCACGGATTTTTTAGGTGCCGGGGGTTCATGTCAAAATTTCTTGGATTCTTCCATTGTAACGTTCGTAACAACCTTGGTAACTACTCCAGTAGCTCAGGCGGCGCTTTAGAGGGGTTTAGGAGCATTGTATTAGCGATGCAATAGAAATTAGGCGAATTTACCAGTTTTTCGTGTGTGTTAGCCCACAGATTGTTTAGGTGCCACGAGTCCAAGTCGATTTTTCTTGGATTCTTCCATAGTAGCGTCCTTAACGACCTGGGGAACGACTCCAGTAACCTCGGCGGCGCTATAGAGGAGGTTAGGAGCATTTTATTGGCGATGCAATATGAATTAGGCAATTTTGCATTTTTCGTGTGTGTTAACCCACATATTGTTTAGGTGCTGGTGGTTCGGGTCAAATTTTTTTGGATTCTTCTATAGTAGCGTCCGTAACAACCTGGGGAACGACTATAGTAGCCCCGACTATGCTATAGAGGGGTTTAGGAGCATTTTATTACCGACGCAATACGAATTAGCCAATTTTGCTAGTTTTTCATGTGTGTTAGCCCACAGATTTTTTAGGTGCCGGGGGTCCGGATCCCATTTTCTTAGATTCTTCCATAGTAGCATCCGTAATGACCTGGGAACGACTCTGGTAGCCCCGGCGATGCTTTAGAGGGGTTTAGGAGAATTTTATTGGCGATGCAATAGGAATTAGGTAATTTTGCTAGTTTTTCGTGTGTGTTAGACCACAGAATTTTTAGGTGCCGGGGGTCCGGGTCGCATTTTCTTGGATACTTCCATAGTAGCATCCGTAACGACCTGGGAAACGACTCTAGTAGCCCCGACGGCGCTTTAGAGGGGTTTATGAGTATTTTATTGGCGACGCAATAGGAATTAGGCAATTTTGCCAATTTTTCGTGTGTATTAGCCACAGAATTTTTATGTGTCGGGGGACCGTGTCTAAATTTCTTAGATTCTTCCATTTCTAGCATCCGTAACGACCTGGGGAACGACTCCAGTAGCCCCGGCGGTGCTCTAAAGGGGTTCAAGAGCATTTTATTGGCGGTGCAATAGGAATTAGGGGATTTTGCCACTTTTTCGTGTGAGTTAGCCCACGGATATTTTAGTTGCCAGGGGTTCGGGTCAAACTTTCTTGGATTCCTCGATCGTAGGGTCTGTAACGACCTGGGAATGACTCCAGTAACCCCGGCGGCGCTTTAGAAGGGTTTAAGAGCATTTTATTGGAGACGCAATAAAAATTAGGCGATTTTGCCAATTTTTCGTGTGTGTTAGCCCACGAATATTTTAGGTTCCGGGGGTCCAGATCGAATTTTCTTGGATTCTTCCATAGTGGCGTCCGTAACGACCTGGGGAACGAATCCAGTAGCCCTAGCGTCGCTTTAGAGGGGTTTAGGAGCATTTTATTGGCGACGCAATAGGAATTAGGCAATTTTTCCAGTTTTTTGTGTGTGTTAGCCCACAGATTTTTTAGGTGCCGGGGGTCCGAGTCAAATGTTCTTGGATTCTTCAATAGTAGCGTCCGTAACGACCTGGGGACCGACTCCAGTAGCCCCGGCGGCGCTTTAGAGGGGTTTACGATGATTTTATTAGCGACGCAATAGGAATTAGGTAATTTTGCCAGTTTTTCGTATGTGTTAGCCCACGGATTTTTTAGGTGCCGGGGGTCCGGGTCGAATTTTCTTGTATTTTACTAGAGTAGAGTCCGTAATGACCTGGGGAAAGAGTTCAGTGGCCCCGACGGCGCTATAGAGGGGTTTAGGAGCATTTTATTTGCGACGCAATACAAATTAGGCGATTTTGCCATTTTTTCGTGTGTGTTAACCCACAGATATTTTAGGTGCCGGGGGGTTCGAGTCATATTTTCTTGGATTCTTCAATAGTAGCGTCCGTAAGGACCTAGGGAACGAATCCAGTAGCTCTGGCGGTGCTCTAAAGGGGTTCGGGAGCATTTTATTGGCGACGCAATAGGAATTAGGCGATTTTGCAAGTTTTTCGTGTATGTTAGCCCACGGATTTTTTAGGTGTCGGGGGGCAGTGTCAAAATTTCTTGGATTCTTCTATAGTAGATTCCGTAACGACCTCGAGAACGACTCAAGTAGCCCCAGCGGTGCTATAGAGGGGTTTAGGAGCATTTTATTGGCGACGCAATAGGAATTAGGCGATTTTGCCAGTTCTTCGTATGTGTTAGACCACAGATTTTTTAGGTGCCGGGGGTCCGAGTCGAATTTTCTTTGATTCTTCCATAGTAGCGTCTGTAACGACCTGGGGAACGACTTCAATAGCCCCGAGGGCGCCTTAGAGGGGTTTAGGAGCATTTTATTTGCGATATAATAGGAATTAGGCAATATTTCTAGTTTTTCATGTGTGTTAGCCCACGGATTTTTTAGGTGCCGGGGTCCGGGTAAAATTTTCTTGGATTCTTCCATAGTAGCGTTCGTAACGACCTGGGGACCGACTCTAGTAGCCCCGCCGGTGCTTTAGAGGGGTTTAGGATCATTTTATTAGCGACACAATAGGAATTAGGAAATTTTGCCAGTTTTTCGTGTGTGTTAGCCGACAGATTTTTTAGGTACCGGGGGTCTAGGTCGAATTTGCTTGGATTCTTCCATAGTAGCATACGTAACGACCTGGGGAACGACTCCAGTGGCCCCGGCAGCGCTATAGAGGGGTTTAGGAGCATTTTATTTGCGACGCAATACAAATTAGGCGATTTTGCCAGTTTTTCGTGTGTGTTAGACCACAGAATTTTTAGGTGCCGGGGGTCCGGGTCGCATTTTCTTGGATACTTCCATAGTAGCATCCGTAACGACCTGGGAAACGACTCTAGTAGCCCCGACGGCGCTTTAGAGGGGTTTATGAGCATTTTATTGGCGACGCAATAGGAATTAGGCAATTTTGCCAATTATTTGTGTGTATTAGCCACAGAATTTTTATGTGTCGGGGGACCGTGTCTAAATTTCTTAGATTCTTCCATTTCTAGCATCCGTAACGACCTGGGGAATGACTCCAGTAGCCCCGGCGGTGCTCTAAAGGGGTTCAAGAGCATTTTATTGGCGGTGCAATAGGAATTAGGGGATTTTGCCACTTTTTCGTGTGAGTTAGCCCACGGATATTTTAGTTGCCAGGGGTTCGGGTCAAACTTTCTTGGATTCCTCGATCGTAGGGTCTGTAACGACCTGGGGAATGACTCCAGTAACCCCGGCGGCGCTTTAGAAGGGTTTAAGAGCATTTTATTGGAGACGCAATAAAAATTAGGCGATTTTGCCAATTTTTCGTGTGTGTTAGCCCACAAATATTTTAGATTCCGGGGGTCCAGATCGAATTTTCTTGGATTCTTCCATAGTGGCGTCCGTAACGACCTGGGGAACGAATCCAGGAGCCCTAGCGTCGCTTTAGAGGGGTTTAGGAGCATTTTATTGGCGACGCAATAGGAATTAGGCGATTTTTCCAGTTTTTCGTGTGTGTTAGCCCACAGATTTTTTAGGTGCCGGGGGTCCGGGTCAAATGTTCTTGGATTCTTCAATAGTAGCGTCCGTAACGACCTGGGGACCGACTCCAGTAGCCCCGGCGGCGCTTTAGAGGGGTTTAGGATGATTTTATTAGCGACGCAATAGGAATTAGGTAATTTTGCCAGTTTTTCGTATGTGTTAGCCCACGGATTTTTTAGGTGACGGGGGTCCGGGTCGAATTTTCTTGTATTTTACTAGAGTAGCGTCCGTAACGACCTGGGGAAAGAGTTCAGTGGCCCCGACGGCGCTATAGAGGGGTTTAGGAGCATTTTATTTGCGACGCAATACAAATTAGGCGATTTTGCCAGTTTTTCGTGTGTGTTAACCCACAGATATTTTAGGTGCCGGGGGGTTCGAGTATTATTTTCTTGGATTCTTCAATAGTAGCGTTCGTAATGACCTAGGCAACGACTCCAGTAGCTCCGGCGGCGCTCTAAAGGGGTTCGGGAGCATTTTATTGGCGACGCAATAGGAATTAGGCGATTTTGCAAGTTTTTCGTGTATGTTAGCCCATGGATTTTTTAGGTGCCGGGGGGCAGTGTCGAAATTTCTTGGATTCTTCCATTGTAGCATCAATAACGACCTGTGGAACGACTCCAGTAGCCCCGGCTGCGCTATAGAGGGGTTTAGTACCATTTTATTGGCGGTGCAATAGAAAGTAGGCAATTTTGCAATTTTTTCGTGTGTGTTAGCCCACGGATATTTTAGGTGCCGGGGTTCCGGGTCAAATTTTCTTAGATTCTTCCATAGTAGCATACGTAATGACCTGGGGAACGACTCTAGTAGCTTCGGCGGTTCTTTTGAGGGGTTTAGGATCATTTTATTAGAGACGTAATAGGAATTAGGCAATTTTGCCAGTTTTTCGTGTGTGTTAGCGCATAGATTTTTTACGTGCCAGGGGTCCGTGTTGAATTTTCTTGGATTCTTCCAGAGTAGCGTCTGTAACGACCTGGGGAACGACTCCAGTGGCCCCGGTGGTGCTATAGAGGGGTTTAGGAGCATTTTATTGGCGACGCAATACAAATTAGGCGATATTGCCAGTTTTTCGTGTGTGTTAACCCATGGATTTTTTAGGTGCCGGGGGTTTGGGTCAAATTTTATTGAATTCTTCAATAATAGTGTCCTTAATGACCTAGGGAATGACTCCAGTAGTTCCGACATCACTCTAGAGGGATTCAGGAGTATTTTATTGGCGACGCAATAGCAATTAGGCGATTTTGAAAGTTTTTCGTGTGTGTTAGCCCACGGATATTTTAGGTGTCGGGGGGCTGTGTCGAAATTTCTTGGATTCTTCCATTTTAGCGTCCGTAACGACTTGGGGATTGACTCTAGTAGCCCCGGCGGCGCTATAGATGAGTTTAGGAGCATTTTATTGGCAGCGCAATAGGAATTAGGCAATTTTGCCACTTTTTCGTGTGTGTTAGCCCACGGATATTTTAGGTGTCGAGGGTCCGGGTCAAATTTTCTTGGATTCTTCCATTGTAGTGTCCGTAACAACCTGGGGATCTACTCCAGTAGCCCCGGCGGCGCTTTAGAGGGGTTAAGGAGCATTTTATTGGCGACGCAATAGGTATTAGGCGATTTAGCCAGTTTTTCGTGTGTGTTAGCCCACGGGTTTTTTAGGTGCCGGGGGTGCGAGTCAAAATTTCTTGATTTCTTCCATAGTAGCGTCCATAACGACCTGGAGAACGACTCCAGTAGCCCCGGCGGTGGTTTAGAGGGGTTATGGAGCATTTTATTTGTGACGCAATAGGAATTAGGCGATTTTGCAAGTTTTTCGTGTGTTAGCCCATGGATTTTTTAGGTGCCAGGGGTCCGGGTCAAATTTTTTTGGATTATTCCATTGTAGCATCCGTAACAACCTGGGGAACGACTCCAGTAGCCCCGACGGCGCTTTAGAGGGGTTAAGGAGCATTTTATTGGCGACGCAATAGGTATTAGGCGATTTTGCCAGTTTTTCGTGTGTGTTAGCCCACTGAATTTTTAGGTGCCAGGCGTCTGGGTCGAATTTTCTTGATTTCTTCCATAGTAGCTTCTGTAAAGACCTGGGGAACGATTCCAGTAGCCCCGGCGGTCCAATAGAGGGATTTAGGAGCATTTTATTTGCGACGCAATAGGATTTGGCGATTTTGCAAGTTTTTCGTGTGTGTTAGCCCACGTATTTTTTGAGGTGCCGGGGGTCCGGGTCAAATTTTTTTGGATTCTTCCATTGTAGCGTCCGTAACAACCTTGGGAACGACTCCAGTAGCCCCGGCGGCGCTTTAGAGGGGTTAAGGAGCATTTTATTAGCGACACAATAGGTATTAGACGATTTTGCCAGTTTTTCGTGTGTGTTAGCCCACTGAATTTTTAGGTGCCGGGGGTCTGGGTCGAATTTTCTTGATTTCTTCTATAGTAGCTTCCATAAAGACCTGGGGAACGAATCCAGTAGCCCCAGCGGTCCAATAGAGGGGTTTAGGAGCATTTTATTGGCGACGTAATAGGAATTAGGCAATTTTGCCAGTTTTTCGTGCGTGTTAGCCCACAGATTTTTTAGGTGCCAGGGGTGCGGGTTGAATTTTCTTTATTTCTTCTATAGTAGCATGAATAACAACCTGGAGAACGACTCCAGTAGGCCCGACGGTGCTATAGAAGGGTTTAGGAGCATTTTATTGGCGATGCAATCGTAATTATGCGAATTTGCCAATTTTTCGTGTGTGTTAGCCTACTGAATTTTTAGGTGCCGGGGGTCTGGGTTGAATTTTCTTTATTTCTTCCATAGTATCTTCCGTAACGACCTGGGGAACGACTCCAGTAGCCCCGGCGGTGTAATAGAGGGGTTTAGGAGCATTTTATTGGCGACGCAATAGGAATTAGGCGATTTTACCAGTTTTTCATGTGTGTTAGCCCACGGATTTTTTAGGTGTCGGGGGTCTGGGTCGAATTTTCTTGGATTCTTCCATAGTAGCGTCCTTAACGACATGGGGAACGACTCCAGTAGCCCCGACAGTGCTACAGAGGGATTTAGGAGCATTTTATTAGCGATGCAAGAGGAATTACCCGATTTTGCCAGTTTTTCGTGTGTGTTAACCCACAGATTTTTTAGGTGCCGGGGGTTAGGGTCAATATTTTTTGGATTCTTCCATAATAGCATCCGTAACGACCTGGGGAACGACTCCAGTAGCCCTGGCGGCTCTTTAGAGGGGTTAAGGCGATTTTGCAAGTTTTTCGTGTGTGTTAGCCCACGGTGTTTTTAGGTGTCGCTGATGCGGGTCAAAGTTTCTTGATTTCTTCCATAGTAGCGTCCGTAACGACCTGGGGAACGACTCCAGAATCCCCGGCGGCGCTTTAGAGGGGTTAAGGAGCATTTTATTTGCAACGCAATAGGAATTAGGCGATTTTGCAAGTTTTTCGTATGTGTTAGCCCACTGAATTTTTAGGTGCCGGGGGTCCGGGTCGAATTTTCTTGGATTCTTCCATAGTAGCGTACGTATCGACCTGGGGAATGACTCCAATAGCCCCTGCGGTGCTATAGAGGGGTTTAGGAGCATTTTATTTGAGACGCACTAGGAATTAGGCAATTTTTCCAGTTTTTTGTATGTGTTAGCTCACGGATTTTTTAGGTGCTGGGGGTTCGGGTCCAATTTTCTTGGATTTTTCCATAGTAACGTCCGTAACGACCTGGGGAACGACTCCAGTAGCCCCGGCGGCGCTATAGAGGGGTTTAGGAGTATTTTATTGGCGGCGCAATCCGAATTAGGCAATTTTGCCAGTTTTTCGTGTGTGTTAGCCCACAAATATTTTAGGTGTCGGGGGTCCGGGTCGAATTTTCTTGGATTCTTCCATAGTAGCATCCGTAACGACCTTGGGAATGAATCCAGTAGCCCCGGTAGTGCTTTAGAGGGGTTTAGGAGCATTTTATTGGAGACACAATAGGAATTAGACAATTTTGCCCGTTTTTCGTGTGTATTAGCATAAGGATTTTTTAGGTGCTGCGGGTGCAGGTCGAATTTTCTTAGATTCTTCCATAGTAGCGTCCGTAATAACCAGGGGAACGACTGCAGTAGCCCCGGCGGTGCTATAGAGAGGTTTAGGAGCATTATTTTGGCGACGCAATAGGAATTAGGAGATTTTGCCAGTTTTTCGAGTGTGTTAGCCCATAAATTTTTTAGGTGCTGGGGGTCCGTATCGAATTTTCTTGGATTCTTCCATAGTAGCATCCGTAACGACCTGGGGAACGACTCCAATAGCCCCGACAGTGCTATAAAGGGGTTTACGAGCATTTTATTGGCGACGCAATAGGTATTATTCAATTTTTCCAGTTTTTCGTGTGTGTTAGCCCATAGATATTTTAGGTGCCGGGGGTCCGGGTCGAATTTTCTTGGATTCTTCCATAGTAGCATCCGTAACGACCTGGTGAACGAATCCAGTAGCCCCGGCTGTGCTTTAGAGAGGTTTAAGATCATTTTATTAGAGACGCAATAGGTATTAGGCAATTTTGCCAGTTTTTCGTGTGTGTTAGCCCACAGATATTTTAGGTGCCGGGGGGTTCGAGTCATATTTTCTTGGATTCTTCAATAGTAGCGTCCGTAATGACCTAGGGAACGACTCCAGTAGCTCCGGCGGTGCTCTAAAGGGGTTCGGGAGCATTTTATTGGCGACGCAATAGGAATTAGGCGATTTTGCAAGTTTTTCGTGTATGTTAGCCCACGGATTTTTTAGGTGCCGGGGGGCAGTGTCGAAATTTCTTAGATTCTTCTATAGTAGATTCCGTAACGACCTCGGGAACGACTCAAGTAGCCCCAGCGGTGCTATAGAGGGGTTTAGGAGCATTTTATTGGCAACGCAATAGGTATTAGGAGATTTTGCTAGTTTTTCATGTATGTTAGCCGATGGATTTTTTAGGTGCAGGGGGTTCAGGTCAAATTTTCTTGGATTCTTCCATAGTAGCATCTGTAACGACATGGAGAACGACTCCAGTAGCCCCGACGGTGCTTTAGAGGGGTTTAGGAGCATTTTATTGGCGGCGCAATAGGAATTAAGATATTTTGCCACTTTTTCGTGTTTGTTAGCCCACGGATATTTTAGGTGCCGGGGTTCCAGTTCAAATTGTTTTGGATTCTTATATAGTAGCGTCCGTAACGACCTGGGGAATGACTCCAGTAGCCCCGAAAGTGCTATAGAGGGGTTTAGGAGCATTTTATTAGCGACGCAATAGGCATTAGGCAATTTTGCCAGTTTTTCGTGTGTGTTAGCCCACAGATTTTTTAGGTGCCGTGGGTCTGGGTCAAATTTTCTTGGATTCTTACATAGTAGCATTCGTAACGACCTGTGGAACGACTCTAGTAGCTCCGGCGGTGCTTTAGAGGGGTTTAGGAGCATTTTATTGGCGACGCAATAGGAATTAGGCAATTTTGCCAGTTTTGCCAGTTTTTTGTGTGTGATAGCCACGGAATTTTTAGGTGCTGGGGTTCGGGTCCAATTTTCTTTGATTCTTCCATAGTAGCATCCGTGATAACTTGGGGAACGACTCCAGTAGCCCTGGCGGCTCTTTAGAGGGGTTAAAGGAGCATTTTATTGGCGACGCGATAGGAATTAAGCGATTTTGCCAGTTTTTCGTGTGTGTTAGTCCACAGATTTTGAGGTGTTGGGGGTGCGGGTCAAATTTTCTTGGATTGTTCCATTGTAGCGTCCGTAACAACCTGGGGAACGACTCCAGTAGCCCCGGCGGTGTTTTAGAGGGGTTTAGGAGCATTTTATTGACGACGCAATAGAAATTAGGCAATTTTTCCACTTGTTTGTGTGTGTTAGCCCACGAATTTTTTAGGTGGCGGGGATCTGGGTAAAACTTTCTTAGATTTTTCCATAGTAACGTCCGTAACGACCTGGGGAATGACTCTAGTAGCCCCGGCGGCGCTATAGAGGGGTTTAGGAGTATTTTATTGGCGGCGCAATCGGAATTAGGCAATTTTTCCAGTTTTTCATGTGTGTTAGCCCACAAATATTTTAGGTGTCGGGGGTCCGGGTCAAATTTCTTGGATTCTTCCATAGTAGCATCCGTAACGACCTGGGGAACGACTACAGTAGCCCCGACGGTGCTTTAGAGGGGTTTAGGAGCATTTTATTTGAGACGCAATAGAAATTTGGCGATTTTGCATGTTTTTCGTGTGTGTTAGCCCACGGTTTTTTTACGTACCGGGGGTTCGTGTCAAATTTTCTTGGATTATTTAATAGTAGCGTCAGTAACGACCTGAGAAACGGCTCCAGTAGTCCCAGCGGCGCTTTAGACGGGTTTAGGAGCATTTTATTGGCGGCGCAATAGGAATTAAGCAATTTTGCCACTTTTTCGTGTGTGTTAGCCCACAGATATTTTAGGTGCCGGGGGTCTGTGTCAATTTTTTTTGGATTCTTCTATAGTAGCGTCCGTAACGACCTGGGTAATGACTCCAATATCTCTAGAGGTGCTATAAAGGGGTTTAGGAGCATTTTATTGGCGACGCAATTGGAATTAGGCGATTTTGCCAATTTTTCGTGTGTGTTAGTCCACGAATTTTTTAGGTGCCTGGGGTGAGGGTCGAATTTTCTTGATTTCTTCAATAGTAGCGTCCGTAACGACTTGGAGAACGACTCTAGTAGCCTTGACGGTGCTATAGAAGGGTTTAGGAGTATTTTCTTGGCGATGCAATAGGAATTAGGAGATTTTGCCAGTTTTTCGTGTGTGTTAGCCCACGGATTTTTTAGGTGCCGGGGGTCCGGGTCGAATTTTCTTGGACTCTTCCATAGTACCGTCTGTAACGACCTGGGGAACGACTTCAGTAGCCCCGGCGGTGCTTTAGAGGGTTATAGAAGCATTTTATTGGCGACGCAATAGGAATTAGGTGATTTTGCCAGTTTTTCGTGTGTGTTAGCACACGGATTATTTAGGTGCCGGGTGTCCATGTCGAATTTTCTTGGATTCTTCCATAGTAGCGTCTGTAACGACCTGGGGAACGACTCCAGTAGCCCCGGCGGCGCTATAGAGGGATTTAGGAGCATTTTATTAGCGACGCAATAGGAATTAGGCGATTTTGCCAGTTTTTCGTGTGTGTTAACCCACAGAATTTTTAGGTGCTGGGGGTTCGGCTCCAATTTTCTTGGATTCTTCCATAGTATCATCCGTAATGACTTGGGGAACGACTCCAGTAGCCCTGGCGGCTCTTTAGAGGGGTTAAGGAGCATTTTATTGGCGACGCGATAGGAATTAAGCGATTTTGCCAGTTTTTCGTGTGTGTTAGTCCACAGATTTTTAGGTGCTGGGGGTGCGGGTCAAATTTTCTTGGATAGTTCCATTGAAGCATCCGTAACAACCTGGGGAACGACTCCAGTAGCCCTGGCGGTGCTTTAGAGGGGTTTAGGAGCATTTTGTTGACGACGCAATAGGAATTAGGCAATTTTTCAACTTGTTCGTGTGTGTTAGCCCATTAATTTTTTAGGTGGCGGGGGTCTGGGTCAAATTTTCTTAGATTTTTCCATAGTAGCATCCGTAATGACCTGGGAAACGACTCGAGTAGCCCTGGCGGCAGTTTTGAGGGGTTTAAGAGCATTTTATTGGCGACGCAATAGGAATTAGGCGATTTTGCCAGTTTTTTGTGTATGTTAGCCCACAGAAGTTTTAGTTGCCGGGTGTCCGGGTCAAATTTTCTTGGATTCTTCCATAGTAGCATCCGTAACGACCTGAAGAACGACTACAATAGCCCCGACGGTGCTTTAGAGGGGTTTAGGAGCATTTTATTTGAGACGCAATAGGAATTTGGCAATTTTGCATGTTTTTCGTGTGTGTTAGCCCACGGATATTTTAGGTGCCGGGGGTCCGGGTTAAATTTTCTTGGATTCTTCGATAGTAGCGTTCGTAACGACCTGGGAAATGACTCCAATATCTCCGGAGGTGCTATAAAGGGGTTTAGGAGCATTTTATTGGCGACGCAATTAGAATTAGGCGTTTTTGCCAGTTTTTCGTGTGTGTTAGTCCACGGATTTTTTAGGTGTTGGGGTGTGGGTAGAATTTTCTTGGATTCTTCTATAGTAGCGTCCGTAACGACCTAGGGAACGACTCCAGTAGCCCTGGCGGCTCTTTAGAGGGGTTCTAGAGCATTTTATTGGCGACGCAATAGAAATTAGGTGATTTTGCCAGTTTTTTGTGTGTGTTAGCCCACAGATTTTTTAGGATCTGGGGTTCCGGGTTGAATTTTCTTAGATTCTTCCATAATAGCATCCGTTAATAGCATCCGTAATGACCTGGGGAACGACTTCAGTAGCCTCGGCGGCGCTATAGAGGGGTTTAGGAGCATTTTATTGGCAAAGCAATAGGAATTAGGCGATTTTGCCAGTTTTTCGTGTGTGTTAACCCATGGATTTTTTGGGTGCTAGGGGTTCGGCTCAAATTTTCTTGGATTCTTCCATAGTAGCGTCCGTAACGACCCGGGGAACGACTCCAGTAGCCCCAACGGCGCTTAAGAGGGGTTCAGGAGCATTTTATTGGCGATGCAATAGGAATTAAGCAATTTTGCAAGTTTTTTATGTGTCTTAGCCAACGGATTTTTTAGGTGCCGGGGGTGCGGGATGAATTTTCTTGATTTCTTCCATAGTAGCATCCGTAATGACCTGGAGAACGACTCCAGTAGCCCCGACGGTGCTGTAGAGGGGTTTAGGAGTATTTTATTTGAGACGCGATAGGAATTAGGGGATTTTGCCAATTTTTCATGTGTGTTGGCCTACAGATTTTTTTGGTGCCGGGGGTCCGGGTCAAATTTTCTAGAACCTTTCCATAGTAGCGTCCGTAACAACCTGGGGAACGACTCCAGTAGCCCCGGCGGCAATTTAGAGGGGTTAAAGAGCATTTTATTGGCGACGCAGTAGGAATTAGGCTTTTTTTCCAATTTTTCGTGTGTGTTCGCCCACGGATTTTTAAGATGCTGGGGGTCCGGGTCGAATTTTCTAGGATTATTCCATAGTAGCGTCCGTAACGACCTGGGGACCGACTCCAGTAGCCCCGGTGGCGCTATAGAGGGGTTTAGGAGCATTTTATTGGCAACGCAATAGGAATTAGGCAATTTTGCCAGTTTTTCGTGTGTGTTAACTTTCGTATTTTTTAGGTGCCAGGGGTTCGGGTCAAATTTTCTTGGATTCTTCCATATTAGCGTCCGTAACGACCTAGGGAACAACTCCAGTAGCCCCGGCGATGCTTTAGAGGGGTTCATCAGCATTTTATTGGCGACGCAATAGGAATTAGGCAATTTTGCCAGTTTTTCATGTGTGTTAACTCTCAAATTTTTTAGGTGCGGGGGTTTGGGTCATATTTTCTTGGATTCTTCCATAGTAGCGTCCGTAATGACCTAGGGAACGACTCTAGTAGCCTCGGAGGCGCTTTAGAGGGGTTCAAGAGCATTTTATTGGCGACGCAATAGGAATTAGGTGATTTTGCCAGTTTTTCGTGTATGTTAGCCCACGGATTTTTTAGGTGCCTGGGGTGCGGGTCGAAATTTCTTGGATTCTTCCATAGTACCATCTGTAATGACCTGGGAACGACTTCAGTAGCCCCGGCGGCGTTTTAGAAGGGTTATGGAGCATTTTATTTGCGACGCAATAGGAATTAGGCGATTTTGCAAGTTTTTCGTGTGTATTAGCCCACAGATTTTTTAGGTGCCGGGGGTACGGATCGAATTTTCTTGGATTCTTCCATTGTAATGTCCGTAACGACCTGGGGAATGATTCCAGTAGCCCCGGCGGCGCTTTAGAGGGGTTTAGGAGCATTTTATTGATGATGCAATAGGAATTAAGCAATTTTGCCATTTTTTCGTGTGTGTTAGCCCACAGATATTTTAGGTGTCAGGGGTCCGGGTCGAATTTTCTTGGATTCTTCCATAGTAGCGTCCGTAACGACCTGGGGAATGAATCTAGTAGCCCCGATGGTGTTATAGAGGGGTTTAGGAGCATTTTATTAGCGACGCAATAGGAATTAGGCGATTTTGCCAGTTTTTCGTGTGTGTTAACCCACAAAATTTTTAGGTGCTGGGGGTTCGGGTCCAATTTTCTTGGATTCTTCCATAGTATCATCCGTAATGACTTGGGGAATGACTCCAGTAGCCCTGGCGGCTCTTTAGAGGGGTTAAGGAGCATTTTATTGGCGACGCGATAGGAATTAAGCGATTTTGCCAGTTTTTTGTGTGTGTTAGTCCACAGATTTTTAGGTGCTGGGGGTGTGGGTCAAATTTTCTTGGATTGTTCCATTGTAGCGTCCTTAACAACCTGGGGAACGACTCCAGTAGCCCCGGCGGTGCTTTAGAGGGGTTTAGGAGCATTTTATTGATGATGCAGTAGGAATTAGGCAATTTTTCCACTTGTTTGTGTGTGTTAGCCCACGAAATTTTTAGGTGGCGGGGGTCTGGGTTAAATTTTCTTAGATTTTTCCATAGTAGCATCCGTAACGACCTGGGAAATGACTCGAGTAGCCCCGACGGCGCTTTTGAGGGGTTTAAGAGCATTTTATTGGCGACGCAATAGGAATTAGGCAATTTTGCCAGTTTTTTGTGTATGTTAGCCCACAGAAGTTTTAGTTGCCGGGGGTCCGGGTCAAATTTTCTTGGATTCTTCCATAGTATCATCCGTAACGACCTAGGTAACGACTACAGTAGCCCCGATGGTGCTTTAGAGGGGTTTAGGAGCATTTTATTTGAGACGCAATAGGAATTTGGCGATTTTGACACTTTTTCGTGTGTGTTAGCCCATGGATATTTTAGGTGCCGGGGGTCTAGGTCAAATTTTTTTGGATTCTTCTATAGTAGCGTCCGTAACGACCTGGGGAATGACTCCAATATCTCCGGAGGTGCTATAAAGGGGTTTAGGAGCATTTTATTGGCGACGCAATTGTAATTAGGCGATTTTGCCAATTTTTCGTGTGTGTTAGTCCACAGATTTTTTAGGTGCCTGGGGTGCGGGTCGAATTTTCTTGATTTCTTCAATTGTATCGTCCGTAACGACTTGGATAACGACTCTAGTAGCCTTGACGGTGCTATAGAAGTGTTTAGGAGCATTTTCTTGGCGATGCAATAGGAATTAGGAGATTTTGTCAGTTTTTCGTGTGTGTTAGCCCACGGATTTTTTAGGTGCCGGGGGTCCGGGTCGAATTTTCTTCCATTCTTCCATAGTAGTGTCCGTAACGACCTGGGGAAAGACTCCAGTAGCCCAGGCGGTGCTTTAGAGGGGTTCAGGAACATTTTATTGGCGACGCAATAGGAATTAGGAAATTTTGCCAGTTTTTCGTGTGTGTTAACTCTCGGATTTTTTAGGTGCGGGGGGTTTGGGTCATATTTTCTTGGATTCTTCCATAGTAGCGTCCGTAATGACCTAGGGAACGACTCCAGTAGACCCGGAGGCGCTTTAGAGGGGTTCAAGAGCATTTTATTGGCGACGCAATAGGAATTAGGTGATTTTGCCAGTTTTTCGTGTATGTTAGCCCACGGATTTTTTAGGTGCCTGGGGTGCGGGTCGAATTTTCTTGGATTCTTCCATAGTACCGTCTGTAACGACCTGGGAATGACTTCAGTAGCCCCGGCGGCGCTTTAGAGGAGTTATGGAGCATTTTATTTGCGACGCAATAGGAATTAGGCGATTTTGCAAGTTTTTCGTGTGTGTTAGCCCACAGATTTTTTAGGTGCCGGGGGTGCGGGTCGAATTTTCTTGTATTCTTCCATTGTAACGTCCGTAACGACCTGGGGAATGACTCTAGTAGCCCCAGCGGTGCTTTAGAGGAGTTTAGGAGCATTTTATTGATGATGCAATAGGAATTAAGCAATTTTGCCACTTTTTCGTGTGTGTTAGCCACAGATATTTTAGGTGCCGGGGGTCTGGGTTGAATTTTCTTGGATTCTTCAATAGTAGCGTTCGTAACGACCTGGGGAACGAATCTAGTAGCCCCGGCGGTGCTATAGAGGGGTTTAAGAGCATTTTATTGACGACGCAATCGGAATTATGCGATTTTGCTAGTTTTTCGTGTGTGTTAGCCCACTGAATTTTTAGGTTTCGGGGGTCTGGGTCGAATTTTCTTGATTTCTTCCATAGTAGCTTCCGTAACGACTGGGGAATGACTACAGTAGTCTCGGCGGTGCAATAAAGGGGTTGAGAGCATTTTATTGGGGATGCAATAGGAATTAGGCGATTTTGCCAGTTTTTCAGGTGTGTTAGCCCACGAATTTTTTAGGTGCCGGGGATCCAGGTCGAATTTTCTTGGATCTTCCATAGTATCGTCTGTAACGACCCAGGGAACGACTCCAGTAGCCCTGTCCTTGCTATATAGGGATTCAGGAGCATTTTATTGGCAACGCAATAGGAATTACCCAATTTTGCCAGTTTCCGTGTGTGTTAACCCATGGATTTTTTAGGTGCCGGGGGTTCGGGTCAAATTTTCTTGAGATTCTTCTATAATAGCGTCCGTAACGACCTGGGGAACGACTACAGTAGCCCTGGAGACGCTATAGAGAGGTTCAGGAGAATTTTATTGGCGACGCAATAGGAATTAGGCGATTTTGCAAGTTTTTCTTGTGTGTTAGCCCACAGGTTTTTTAGGTGCCAGGGGTACGGGTCAAAATTTCTTGATTTCTTTCATAGTAGCGTCCATAACGACCGGGGGAACGATTCCAGTAGCCCCAGCGGCACTTTAGAGGGGTTATGGGGCCTTTTATTTGCGACGCAATAGGAATTAGGCGATTTTGCAAGTTTTTTCGTGTGTGTTAGACCACAGATTTTTTAGGTGCCGGGGGTCCGGGTCAAAATTTCTTGGATTCTTCCATTGTAGCGTCCGTAACAACCTGGTGAACGACTCTTGTAGCCTCGTCGGCTCTTTAGAGGGGTTAAGGAGCATTTTATTGGCGACGCAATAGGTATTAGGCGATTTTGCCAGTTTTTCGTGTGTGTTAGCCCACGCATTTTTTAAGTGCTGGGGGTCCGGGTCAAATTTTCTTGATTTCTTCCATAGTAGCATCCGTAATGACCTGGGGAACGAATCCAGTACCTCGGCGGTGCAATAGAGGGGTTTAGGAGCATTTTATTGTCGACGCAATACGAATTAGGCAATTTTGCTAGTTTTTCGTGTGTGTAAGCCCACAGATTTTTTACGTGCCTGGGGGCCGTGTAGAAATTTCTTAGATTATTCCATTGTAGCATCCGTAACGAACTGGGGAACGACTCTAGTAGACCTGGCGGCAATTTAGAAGGGTTTAGGAGCATTTTATTTGAGACGCAATAGGAATTAGGCGATTTTGCCAATGTATCGTGTGTGTTAGCCCACAGATTTTTTACGTGCCAGGGGGCCTTGTCGAAATTTCTTGGATTCTTCCATTGTAGCATCCGTAACCACCTGGGGAAAGACTCCAGTAGCCCCGGCGGTGCTATAGAGGGGTTTAGGAGCATTTTATTGGCGACACAATAGGAATTAGGCGATTTTGCCAGTTTTTCATGTGTGTTAGCCCATGGATTTTTTAGGTGCCGAGGGTCCGGGTTAAAGTTTCTTGGATTCTTACATAGTAGGGTCCGTAACGACCTGGGGAACTACTCCAGTAGCCCCCAATGGCGCTTTAGAGGGTTTTAGAAGCATTTTATTGGCGACGCAATAGGAATTAGGCGATTTTGCCAGTTTTTTGTGTGTGTTAGTCCACGGATTTTTTAGGTGTTGGGGGCCCGTGTCGAAATTTCTTGGATTTTTACATAGTATCATCCGTAACCACCTGGGGAACGACTCCAGTAGCCCCAGCGGTGCTATAGAGGGGTTTAGGAGCATTTTATTGGCGACACAATAGAAATTAGGTGATTTTGCCAGTTTTTCATGTATGTTAGCCCACGGATTTTTTAGGTGCCGGGGGTCTGGGTCAAAGTTTCTTGGATTCTTACATAGTAGCGTCTGTAACGACCTGAGGAACGACTCTAGTAGCCCCCAATGGCGCTTTAGAAGGGTTTAGAAGCATTTTATTGGCGACGCAATAGGAATTAGGCGATTTTGCCAGTTTTTCATGTGTGTTAGCCCACTAATATTTTAGGTGCCGGGGGTCCGGGTCAAAGTTTCTTGGATTCTTCCATAGTAGAGTCCGTAACGACCTGGGAATGACTCCAATAGCCCTGGCGACACTTTAGAGGGGTTCTGGAGCATTTTATTGGCGACGCAATAGGAATTAGGCAATTTTGCTAGTTTTTCGTGTGTGTTAGCCCACAGATTTTTTAGATGCCGGGGGTGCGGGTCGAATTTTCTTGGATTCTTCCATTTTAACATCCGTAACGACCTGGGGAACGACTCCAGCAGCCCCGGCGGCGCTTTAGAGGGGTTTAGGAGCATTTTATTGATGATGCAATAGGAATTAAGCAATTTTGCCACTTTTTCGTGTGTGTTAGCCTACAGATATTTTAGGTGCCGGGTCGAATTTTCTTGGATTCTTCAATAGTAGCATCCGTAACGACCTGGGGAACGAATCTAGTAACCCCGGTTGTGCTTTAGAGGGGTTTAGGATCATTTTATTAGAGAGGCAATAGGTATTAGGCAATTTTGCCAATTTTTCGTGTGTGTTAGCCCACAGATATTTTAGGTGGCGGGGGTCCGGGTCAAATTTTCTTAGATTCTTCCATAGTAGCGTCTGTAACGACCTGGGAAAACGACTCCAGTAGCCTCGGCGGCGCTTTAGAGGGGTTTAAGAGCATTGAATTGGCGAGGCAATAGGAAATAGGCAATTTTGCTAGTTTTTCGTGTGTGTTAGCCCACGGATTTTTAAGGTATCGGGGGTACGGGTCAAATTTTCTTGGATTCTTCCATAGTAGCTTCCATAACGACTTAGGGAACGACTCCAGTAGCCCCGGCGGTGCTTTAGAGTAGTTAAGGAGCATTTTATTGGCGATGCAATAGGATTTAGGCGATTTTGCCAGTTTTTCATGTGTGTTAGCCCTCAAATTTTTTTGGTGCCGGGGGTACGGGTCGAATTTTCTTCCATTATTCCATAGTAGTGTCCGTAACGACCTGGGGAAAGACTCCAGTAGCCTCGGCAGTGATATAGAGAGGTTTAGGAGCATTTTATTGGCGACGCAATAGGAATTAGGCGATTTTGCCAGTTTTTCGTGTGTGTTAACTCTTGGATTTTTTAGGTGCCGGGGGTTCGGGTCAAATTTTCTAGGATTATTCCATTGTAGCGTCCATAACGACCTAGGGAACGACTCCAATAGCCCCGGCGGCGCTTTAGAGGGGTTCAGGAGCATTCTATTGGCGACGCAATAGGAATTAGGCGATTTTGCCAGTTTTTCGTGTGTGTTAACTTTCGGATTTTTTAGGTGCCGGGGGTTCGGGTCAAATTTTCTTAGATTCTTCCATAGTAGCGTCCGTAACGACCTAGGGAACGACTCCAATAGCCCCGGCGGCGCTTTAGAGGGGTTCAGGAGCATTTTATTGGCGATGCAATAGAAATTATGCGATTTTGCCAGTTTTACGTATGTGTTAGCCCACAGATTTTTTAGGTGCATGGGGTGCGGGTCGAATGTTCTTGATTTCTTCCATAGTAGCGTCCGTAATGATTTGGAGAACGACTCCAGTAGCCTTGACGGTGCTATAGAGGGGTTTAGGAGCATTTTATTGGCAACGCAATAGGAATTAGGAGATTTTGCCAGTTTTTCATGTGTGTTAACACACGGATTTTTTAGGTGCTGGGGGTCCGTGTCGAATTTTCTAGGATTCTTCCATAGTAGCGTCTATAGCAACCTGGGGAACGACTCTAGTAGCCCCGGCAGCGCTTTAGAGGGGTATAGGAGCATTTTATTGGCGACGTAATAGAAATTAGGCGATTTTGCCTGTTTTTCGTGTGTGTTAGCCCACGGATGTTTTAGGTGCCGGGTGTCCGTGTCGAATTTTTTAGGATTCTTCCATAGTAGCGTCTGTAACGACCTGGGAAACGACTCCAGTAGCCCCGGCGGCGCTATAGAGGGATTTAGGAGCATTTTAGTAGCGACGCAATAGGAATTAGGTGATTTTGCCAGTTTTTCATGTGTGTTAGCCCACAAATTTTTAAAGTACCAGGGGTCCGGGTTAATTTTTCTTGGATTCTTCCATAGTAGCGTCCGTAACGACCTGGGGAACGACTCTAGTAGACCCGGCGGTGCTATAGAGGGGTTTAGGAGTATTTTATTAGCGACGCAGTAGGAATTAGGCAATTTTGCTAGATTTTCGTGTGTGTTAGCCCACTGAATTTTTAGGTGTCGGGGGTCTGGGTCGAATTTTCTTGATTTCTTCAATAGTAGCGTCCGTAACGACCTGGGGAACGAATCTAGTAGCCCCGGCTGTGCTTTAGAGGGGTTTAGGATCATTTTATTAGAGACGTAATAGCTATTGGGCGATTTTGCTAGTTTTTCATGTGTGTTAGCCCACGGATTTTTTGGGTGCCGGGGGTCCAGGTCGAATTTTCTTGGATTCTTCCATAGTAGCGTCTGTAACGACCTAGGGAACGACTCCAGTAGCCCCGGCGGTGCTATAGAGGGATTCAGGAGCATTTTATTGGCAACGCAATAGGAATTACCCGATTTTGCCAGTTTTCGTGTGTGTTAACCCACGGATATTTTAGGTGCCGGGGGTTTGGGTCACATTTTCTTGAGATTCTTCTATAATAGCGTCCATAACGACCTGAGGAACGACTACAGTAGCCCTGGTGGCGATATAGAGGGTTTCAGGAGCATTTTATTGGCGACGCAATAGGAATTAGGCGATTTTGCAAGTTTTTCTTGTGTGTTAGCCCACGGTATTTTTAGGTGCCGGGGTGCGGGTCAAAATTTCTTGATTTCTTTCATAGTAGCGTCCGTAACGACCGGGGTAACGACTCCAGTAGCCTTGGCGGCGCTTTAGAGGGGTTATGGAGCATTTTATTTGCGACGCAATAGGAATTAGGCGATTTTGCAAGTTTTTCGTGTGTGTTAGCCCACAGATTTTTTAGGTGCTGGGGGTGCGGGTCAAATTTTCTTGGATGCTTCCATTGTAACGTCCGTAACGACCTGGGGAACGACTTCAGTAGCCCCGGCGGCGCTTTAGAGGGGTTTAGGAGCATTTTATTGATGATGCAATAGGAATTAAGCAATTTTGCCACTTTTTCGTGTGTGTTAGCCCACAGATATTTTAGGTGCCGGGGGTCCGGTCGAATTTTCTTGGATTCTTCCATAGTAGCGTCCGTAACGACCTGGGGAACGAATCTAGTAGCCCCGGCTGTGCTTTAGAGGGGTTTAGGATCATTTTATTAGAGACGTAATAGCTATTGGGCGATTTTGCTAGTTTTTCATGTGTGTTAGCCCACGGATTTTTTGGGTGCCGGGGGTCCAGGTCGAATTTTCTTGGATTCTTCCATAGTAGCGTCTGTAACGACCTAGGGAACGACTCCAGTAGCCCCGGCGGTGCTATAGAGGGATTCAGGAGCATTTTATTGGCAACGCAATAGGAATTACCCGATTTTGCTAGTTTTCGTGTGTGTTAACCCACAAATATTTTAGGTGCCGGGGGTTCGGGTCAAATTTTATTGGATTCTTCCATTGTAGCATCCGTAACCACCTGGGGAACGACTGTAGTAGCCCCGGCTGCGCTATATAGGAGTTTAGGAGCATTTTATTGGCGGCGCAATAGGAATTAGGCAATTTTGCCAGTTTTTCGTGTGTGTTAGCCCATGGATATTTTAGGTGCCGGGGGTCCGGGTCGAATTTTCTTGGATTCTTCCATAGTAGCATCCGTAACAACCAGGGGAACGACTCTAGTACCCCCGGAAATGCTTTAGAGAGGTTCAGGAGCCTTTTATTAGCGACGCAATAGGAATTAGGCGATTTTGCAAGTTTTTCGTGTGTGCTAGCCTACGGATTTTTTACGTGCCGGGGGCTGTGTCGAAATTTCTTGGATTCTTACATAGTAGCATCCGTAACCACCTGGGGAACGAATCCAGTAGCCCCGGTAGTGCTATAGAGGGGTTTAGGAGCATTTTATTGGCGACGCAATAGGAATTAGGCAATTTTGCTAGTTTTTCGTGTGTGTTAGCCCACAGATTTTAGGTGCCGGGGGTCTGGGTCAAATTTTCTTGGATTCCTTCATTGTAGCGTCCGTAACAACCAGGGAAACGACTCCAGTAGACCCGGTGACGCTTTAGAGTGGTTCAGGAGCATTTTCTTAGCGACGCAATAGAAATTAGGCGATTTTGCAAGTTTTTTGTGTGTGCTACCCTACGGATTTTTTACGTGCCGGGGGGCCGTGTCGAAATTTCTTGGATTCTTACATAGTATCATCCGTAACCACCTGGGGAACGACTCCAGTAGCCCCGGCGGTGCTATAGAGGGGGTTAGGAGCATTTTATTGGCGACACAATAGGAATTAGGCGATTTTGCCAGTTTTTCATGTGTGTTAGCCCACGGATTTTTTAGGTGCTGGGGGTCTAGGTTAAAGTTTCTTGGATTCTTCGATAGTAGCATCCGTAACGACCTGGGGAATGACTCTAGCAGCCCCAAATGGCACTTTAGAGGGGTTTAGAAGCATTTTATTGGCGACGCAATAGGAATTAGGCAATTTTGATAATTTTTCGTGTGTGTTAGTCCACGGATTTTTTAGGTGTTGGGGGTGCGGGTCAAATTTTCTTGGATTCATCCATAGTAGCGTCCGTAACGACCTAGGAAATGACTCCAGTAGCCCCGGCGGAGATTTAGAGGGGTTTAGGAGCATTGAATTTGCGAGGCAATAAGAATTAGGCGATTATGCCAGGTTTCGTGTGTGTTAGCCCACGGATTTTTAAGGTGTCGGGGGTCTGGGTCAAAATTTCTTCCATTCTTCCATAGTAGCGCCCCTAGCGACTTGGGGAACGACTCCAGTAGCTTGACGGCGCTATAGAGGGGTTTAGGAGCATTTTATTGGTGATGCAATAGGAATTAGGCGATTTTGCCAGTTTTTCGTGTGTCATCCCACATATTTTTTAGGTGCCGGGGGTCCGTGTCAAAATTTCTTAGATTCTTCCATAATAGCATTCGTAACGACTTGGGGAACGACTCCAGTAGCCCCAGAGGCACTTTAGAGAGGTTTAGGAGCATTTTATTGGCGACGCAATAGAAATTAGGCAATTTTTCCAGTTTTTCGTGTGTGTTAGCCCACAGATTTTAGGTGCCGGGGGTACGGGTCAAATTTTCTTGACTTCTTCCATTGTAGCGTCCGTAAAACCCAGGGGAACGACTCCAGTAGCCCCGACGACGCTTTAGAGAGGTTCAGGAGCATTTTATTAGCGACGCAATAGAAATTAGGCAATTTTGCAAGTTTTTCGTGTGTGCTAGCCTACGGATTTTTTATGTGCCGGGGGGCCGTATCGAAATTTCTTGGATTCTTACATAGTAGCATCCGTAATCACCTGGGGAACGATATTAGGTAATTTTGCCAGTTTTTCGTGTATGTTAGCCCACAGATATTTTAGGTGGCGGGGGTCCGGGTCAAATTTTCTTAGATTCTTCCATAGTAGCGTCCGTAACGACCTGGGAAACGACTCCAGTAGCCCCGACGGCGATTTAGAGGGGTTTAGGAGCATTGAATTGGCGAGGCAATAGGAATTAGGCGATTTTGCTAGTTTTTCGTGTGTGTTAGCCCACGGATTTTTAAGGTGTCGGGGGTCCGGGTAATATTTTCTTGGATTCTTCCATAGTAGCTTCCATAACGACTTGGGGAACGACTCCAGTAGCCCCGGCGGCGCTTTAGAGTGGTTAAGGAGTATTTTATTGGCGACGCAATAGGATTTAGGCAATTTTGCCAGTTTTTCGTGTGTGTTAGCCCTCGGATTTTTTAGGTGCTGGGGGTACGGGTTCGAATTTTCTTCCATTCTTCTATAGTAGTGTCCGTAACGACTTGGGGAAAGACTCCAGTAGCCTCGGTGGCGCTACAGATAGGTTTAGGAGCATTTTATTTGCAATGCAATAGGAATTAGGCGATTTTGCTAGTATTTCGTGTGTGTTTGCCCATTGATTTTTTAAGTGCCAGGGGTTCGGGTCGAATTTTCTTCCATTTTTCCATAGTAGCGTCCCTAACAACTTGGGGAACGACTCCAGTATCCCGGCAGCGCTATAGAGGGGTTTAGGAGCATTTTATTGGTGACGCAATAGGAATTAGGCGATTTTGCCAGTTTTTCGTGTGTGTTATCCCACATATTTTTTAGGTGCTGGGGGTCCGTGTCAAATTTTCTTGGATTCTTCCATAATAGCATTCATAACGACATGGGGAACGACTCCAGTAGCCCCAGCGGCGCTTTAGAGAGGTTTAGGAGCATTTTATTGGCGACGCAATAGGAATTAGGCAATTTTGCCAGTTTTTCGTGTGTGTTAGCCCACAAATATTTTAGGTGTCGGGGGTCCGGGTCGAATTTTCTTAGATTCTTCCATAGTAGCGTACGTGACGACTTCAGTAGCCCCGGTGGTGCTTTAGAGGGGTTTAGGAGCATTTTATTAGATACGCAATAGAAATTAGGCGATTTTGCCAGTTTTTCGTGTGTGTTAGCCCGCGGATGTTTTAGGTGCTGGGGGTCCGTGTCGAAATTTCTTGGATTCTTCCATAGTAGCATCCGTAACGACCTGGGAAACAGCTTCAGTAGCCCCGGCGGTGCTATAGAGGGGTTTAGGAGCATTTTATTAGCGACGCAATAGGAATTAAGCGATTTTGCCAGTTTTTCATGTGTGTTAGCCCACGGATTTTTCAGGTGCCGGCGGTTCGGGTCGAATTTTCATCCATTCTTCCATAGTAGCGTCCCTAACGACCTGGGGAACAACTCCAGTAGCCCCGGCGGCGCTATAGAGGGGTTTAGGAGCATTTTATTGGCAACCCATTAGGAATTAGGCGATTTTGCCAATTTTTTTGTGTGTGTTCTCCCACATATTTTTTAGGTGCCGGGGGTCCATGTCAAATTTTCATTGGATTCTTCCATAGTAGCGTCCGTAACGACCTAGGGAACGACTCCAATAGCCCCGGCGACTCTTTAGAGAGGTTCAGGAGCATTTTATTAGCGATGCAATAGGAATTAGGCGATTTTGCAAGTTTTTCGTGTGTGCTAGCCTACGGATTTTTTACGTGCCGGGGGCCGTGTCGAAATTTCTTGGATTCTTACATAGTAGCATCCGTAACCACCTGAGGAACAAATCCAGTAGCCCCGGCGGCGCTATAGAGGGGTTTAGGAGCATTTTATTGGTGATGCAATAGGAATTAGGCGATTTTGCCACTTTTTCGTGTGTGTTATCCCACATATTTTTTAGGTGCCGGGGGTCCGTATCACATTTTCTTGCATTCTTCCATAATAGCGTTCGTAACGACCTGGGGAACGACTCCAGTAGCCCCAGCGGCGCTTTAGAGAGGTTTAGGATCATTTTATTGGCGACGCAATAGGAATTAGATAATTTTGCCAGTTTTTCATGTGTGTTAGCCCACAAATTTTAGGTGCCGGGGGTCCGGGTCAAATTTTCTTGGATTCTTCCATTTTAGCATCCATAAAACCCATGGGAATGACTCTAGTAGCCCCGGCGACGCTTTAGAGAGGTTCAGGAGCATTTTATTAGCGACGCAATAGAAATTAGGCGATTTTGTAAGTTTTTCGTGTGTGCTAGCCCATGGATTTTTTAGGTGCCGGGGGTCCGGGTCGAATTTTCTTCCATTCTTCCATAGTAGCGCCCCTAACGACTTGGGGAACGACTCCAGTAGCCCGACGGCGCTATAGAGGGGTTTAGGAGCATTTTATTGGTGATGCAATAGGAATTAGGCGATTTTGCCAGTTTTTCATGTGTGTTATCCCACATATTTTTTAGGTGCCAGGGGTCCGTGTCACATTTTCTTGCATTCTTCCATAATAGCATTCGTAACGACCTGGGGAACGACTCCAGTAGCCCCAGCGGCGCTTTAGAGAGGTTTAGGAGCATTTTATTAGCAACGCAATAGAAATTAGGCGATTTTGCAAGTTTTTCGTGTGTGCTAGCCCACAGATTTTAGGTGCCGGGGGTTCGGGTCAAATTTTCTTGGATTCTTCTATTGTAGCATCCGTAAAACCCATAGGAACGACTCTAGTAGCCCCGGCGATGCTTTAGAGAGGTTCAGGAGCATTTTATTAGCAACGCAATAGAAATTAGGCGATTTTGCAAGTTTTTCGTGTGTGCTAGCCTACGGATTTTTTACGTGCCGGGGGGCTGTGTCGAAATTTCTTGGATTCTTACATAGTAGCATCCGTAATCACCTGGGGAACGACTCCAGTAGCCTCGGCGGTGCTATAGAGGGGTTTAGGAGCATTTTATTGCCGACACAATAGGAATTTGGCGATTTTGCCCGTTTTTCATGTGTGTTAGCCCACGGATATTTTAGGTGCCGGGGGTCCGGGTCAAAGTTTCTTGGATTCTTCCATAGTAGAGTCCGTAACGACATGGGAATGACTCCAGTAGCCCTGGCGACTCTTTAGAGGGGTTCTGGAGCATTTTATTGGCGACGTAATAGGAATTAGGCGATTTTGCTAGTTTTTCGTATGTGTTAGCCCATGGATTTTTTAGGTGCCGGGGGTGCGGGTCGAATTTTCTTGGATTCTTCCATTGTAGCGTCCGTAACGACTTGGGGAACGACTCCAGTAGCCCCAGCGGCGCTTTAGAGAGGTTTAGGAGCATTTTATTGACGACGCAATAGGAATTAAGCAATTTTTCCACTTTTTCGTGTGTGTTAGCCCACAGATATTTTAGGTGCACGGGGTCCGGGTCGAATTTTCATGGATTTTTCCATAACAGCGTCCGTAACGACCTGGGGAACGAATCCAGTAGCCTCGGCTGTGCTTTAGAGGGGTTTAGGATTATTTTATTAGAGATGCAATAGGTATTAGGCAATTTTGCCAATTTTTCGTGTGTATTAGCCCACAGATATTTTAGGTAGCGGGGGTCCGGGTCAAATTTTCTTAGATTCTTCCATAGTAGCGTCCGTAACGACCTGGGAAATGACTCTAGTAGCCCCGGCGGCGCTTTAGAGGTGTTTAGGAGCATTGAATTGGCGAGGCAATAGGAATTAGGCGATTTTGCTAGTTTTTCGTGTGTGTTAGCCCACGGATTTTTAAGGTGTCGGGGGTCCGGGTCAAAGTTTTTTGGATTCTTCCATAGTAGCTTCCATAACAACTTGGATAACGACTCCAGTAGCCCCGGCGGCACTTTAGAGTGGTTAAGGAGCATTTTATTGGCCACGCAATAGGATTTAGGCGATTTTGCCAGTTTTTCGTGTGTGTTAGCCCTGAGATTTTTTAGGTGCTGGGGGTACGGGTCGAATTTTCTTCCATTCTTCTATAGTAGTGTCCGTAACGATCTGGGGAAAGACTCCAGTAGCCTCGGCGGCGCTATAGAGGGGTTTAGGAGCATTTTATTTGCAATGCAATAGGAATTACCCGATTTTGCTAGTATTTCGTGTGTGTTAGCCCATGGATTTTTTAGGTGCCGGGGGTCCGGGTCGAATTTTCTTTCATTTTTCCATAGTAGCGCCCCTAACGACTTGGGGAACGACTCCAGTATCCCGGCGGCGCTATAGAGGGGTTTAGGAGCATTTTATTGGTGACGCAATAGGAATTAGGCGATTTTGCCAGTTTTTCGTGTGTGTTATCCCACATATTTTTTAGGTGTCGGGGGTCCGTGTCAAATTTTCTTGGATTCTTCCATAATAGCATTCGTAATGACCTGGGGAACGACTCCAGTAGCCCCAGATACGCTTTAGAGAGGTTCAGGAGCATTTTATTAGCGACGCAATAGAAATTAGGCGATTTTGCAAGTTTTTTGTGTGTGCTAGCTAGCCTACGGATTTTTTACGTGCCAGGGGGCCGTGTCGAAATTTCTTGGATTCTTGCATAGTAGCATCCGTAACCACCTGGGGAAAGACTCCAGTAGCCCCGGCGGTGCTATAGAGGGGTTTAGGAGCATTTTATTGGCGACACAATAAGAATTAGGCAATTTTGCCAGTGTTTCATGTGTGTTAGCCCATGGATTTTTTAGATGCCGAGGGTCTGGGTCAAAGTTTCTTGGATTCTTACAAAGTAGCATCCGTAACGACCTGGGGAACGACTACAGTAGCCCCAAATGGCGCTTTAGAGGGTTTTAGAAGCATTTTATTGGCGACGCAATAGGAATTAGGCGATTTTGCCAATTTTTCGTGTGTGTTAGTCGACGGATTTTTTAGGTGTTGGGCGTGCGGGTCAAATTTCTTCCAAAGTAGAGTCCGTAACGACCTGGGAATGACTCCAATAGCCCTGGCGACTCTTTAGAGGGGTTCTGGAGCATTTTATTGGCGACGCAATAGGAATTAGACGATTTTGCTAGTTTTTCGTGTGTGTTAGCCCACAGATTTTTTAGGTGCCGGGGGTGCGGGTCGAATTTTCTTGGATTCTTCTATAGTAGCGTCCGTAACGACCTGGTAAATGACTCTAGTAGCCCCGGCGGCAATTTAGAGGGGTTTAGGAGCATTGAATTGGCGAGGCAATAGGAATTAGGCGATTTTGCTAGTTTTTCATGTGTGTTAGCCCACGAATTTTTAAGTTGTCGGGGGTCCGGGTCAAAATTTCTTGGATTCTTCCATAGTAGTGTCCGTAACGACCTGGGGAAAGACTCCAGTAGCCTCGGCGGCACTATAGAGAGGTTTAGGAGCATTTTATTGGTGATGCAATAGGAATTAGGCGATTTTGCCAGTTTTTCGTGTGTGTTAGCCCATTGATTTTTTAGGGGCCGGGGGTCCGGGTCGAATTTTCTTCCATTCTTCCATAGTAGCGCCCCTAATGACTTGGGGAACGACTCCAGTAGCCCGACGGCGCTATAGAGGGGTTTAGGAGCATTTTATTGGTGACGCAATAGGAATTAGGCGATTTTGCCAATTTTTCGTGTGTGTTATCCCACATATTTTTTAGGTGGCAGGGTCTGTGTCAAATTTTCTTGGATTCTTCCATAATAGCGTTCGTAACGACCTGGGGAATAACTCCAGTAGCCCTAGTGGCGCTTTAGAGAGGTTCAGTAGCATTTTATTGGCGACGCAATAGGAATTAGGCAATTTTGCCAGTTTTTCGTGTGTGTTAGCCCACAGATTTTAGGTGCCGGGGATCCGGGTCAAATTTTCTTAGATTCTTCCATTGTAGCGTCTGTAAAACCCAGGGGAATGACTCCAGTAGCCCCGACGACGCTTTAGAGAGGTTCAGGACTATTTTATTAGCGACGCAATAGAAATTAGGTGATTTTGCAAGTTTTTTGTGTGTGCTAGCCTACGGATTTTTTATGTGCCGGGGGTCCGTATTGAAATTTCTTAGACTCTTACATAGTAGCATCCGTAACCACCTGGGGAACGACTCCAGTAGCCCCGGCAGTGCTATAGAGGGGTTTAGGAGCATTTTATTGGCGATACAATAGGAATTAGGCGATTTTGCCAGTTTTTCATGTGTGTTAGCCCACGGATTTTTTAGGTGCCGGGGGTACGGGTCAAAATTTCTTCTATTCTTCCATAGTAGCGTCCTTATCGACTTGGGTAAAGACTTCAGTAGCCCTGGCGGTGCTATAGAGAGGTTTAGGAGCATTTTATTAGCGACGCAATAGGAATTAGGCGATTTTGCCAGTTTTTCGTGTGTGTTAGTCCACGGATTTTTTAGGTGTTGGGGGTGCGGGTCAAATTTTCTTTGTTTCTTCCATAATAGAGTCTGTAACGACCTAGGAATGACTCCAGTAGCCCTGGCGACTCTTCAGAGGGGTTCTGGAGCATTTTATTGGCGGCGCAATCCGAATTAGGCAATTTTGCCAGTTTTTCGTGTGTGTTAGCCCACAGATTTTTTAGGTGCCGGGGGTGCGGGTCGAATTTTCTTGGATTCCTCCATTTTAGCGTCCGTAACGACCTGGGGAACGACTCCAGTAGCCCCGGCGGTGCTTTAGAGGGGTTTAGGAGCATTTTATTGACGACGCGATAGGAATTAAGCAATTTTGCCACTTTTTCGTGTGTGTTAGCCCACAGATATTTTAGATGCCGGGGGTCCGGGTCAAATTTTCTTGGATTCTTCGATAGTAGCATCCGTAACGACCTGGGGAACGAATCCAGTAGCCCCGACGGCGCTTTAGAGAGGTTTAGGATCATTTTATTAGAGACGCAATAGGTATTAGGCAATTTTGCCAGTTTTTCGTGTGTGTTAGCCCACAGATATTTTATGTGCCGGGGGTACGGGTCGAATTTTCTTCCATTCATCCATAGTAGTGTCCGTAACGACCTGGGAAAGACTCCAGTAGCCTCGGCGGTGCTATAGAGAGGTTTAGGAGCATTTTATTGGCGATGCAATAGGAATTAGGCAATTTTGCCAGTTTTTCGTGTGTGTTAGCCCATGGATTTTTTAGGTGCTGGGGGTCCGGGTCGAATTTTCTTCCATTCTTACATAGTAGCGCCCCTAACGACTTGGGGAACGACTCCAGTAGCCCGACGGCGCTATAGAGGGGTTTAGGAGCATTTTATTGGTGATGCAATAGGAATTAGGCGATTTTGCCAGTTTTTCGTGTGTGTTATCCCTCATATTTTTTAGGTGCCGGGGGTCCATGTCAAATTTTCTTGGATTCTTCCATAATAGCATTCGTAACGACCTGGGGAACGACTCCAGTAGCCCGAGCGGCGCTTTAGAGCGGTTTAGGAGCATTTTATTGGCGACGCAATAGAAATTAGATAATTTTGCCAGTTTTTCATGTGTGTTAGCCCACAGATTTTAGGTGTCGGGGGTCTGGGTCAAATTTTCTTGGATTCTTCCATTGTAGCATCCATAAAACCCATAGGAACGACTCTAGTAGCCCCGGCGATGCTTAGAGAGGTTCAGAAGCATTTTACTAGCGACGCAATAGAAATTAGGCGATTTTGCAAGTTTTTCGTGTGTGCTAGCCTACAGATTTTTTATGTGCTGGGGGGCCGTGTCAAAATTTCATGGATTCTTACATAGTAGCATCTGTAACCACCTAGGGAACGACTCCAGTAGCCCCGGCAGTGCTATAGAGGGGTTTAGGAGCATTTTATTGGCGACACAATAGGAATTAGGCGATTTTGCCAGTTTTTCACGTGTGTTAGCCCATGGATTTTTTAGGTGCCGGGGGTCCGGGTCAAAGTTTCTTGGATTCTTACATAGTAGCATCCGTAACGACCTGGGGAACGACTCCAGTAGATCCAAATGGCGCTTTAGATGGGTTTAGAAGCATTTTATGGGCGACGCAATAGGAATTAGGCGATTTTGCCAGTTTTTCGTGTGTGTTAGTCCATGGATTTTCATGGATTCTTCCATAGTAGCGTCCATAACGACCTGGGGAACGACTCCAGTAGCCCCGACGGCGCTTTAGAGGGGTTTAGGAGTATTTTATTGACGACGCAATAGGAATTAAGCCATTTTGCAACTTCTTCATGCATGTTAGCCCACAGATATTTTAGGTGCCGGGGGTCCTGGTCGAATTTTCTGGGATTCTTCCATAGTAGCGTCCGTAACGACCTGGAAACGAATCCAGTAGCCCGACGGCGCTATAGAGGGGTTAAGGAGTATTTTATTGGTGATGCAATAGGTATTAGGCAATTTTGCCAGTTTTTCATGTGTATTAGCCCACAAATATTTTAGGTGGCGGGGGTCCGGGTCAAATTTTCTTAGATTCTTCCATAGTAGCGTACGTAACGACTTGGGAAACGACTCTAGTAGCCCCGGCGGCGCTTTAGAGGGGTTTAGGAGCATTGAATTGGCGAGGCAATAGGAATTAGGCAATTTTGCTAGTTTTTCGTGTGTGTTAGCACATGGATTTTTAAGGTGTCGGGGGTCCGGGTCAAATTTTCATGGATTCTTCCATAGTAGCTTCCATAACGACTTGGATAACGACTCCAGTAGCCCCGGCGGCGCTTTAGAGTGGTTAAGGAGCATTTTATTGGCGACGCAATAGGATTTAGGCAATTTTGCCAGTTTTTCGTGTGTGTTAGCCCTCGGATGTTTTAGGTGCCGGGGGTACGGGTCGAATTTTCTTCCATTCTTCTATAGTAGTGTCCGTAACGACCTGGGGAACGACTCCAGTAGCCTCGGCGGCACTATAGAGAGGCTTAGGAGCATTTTATTGGCGATGCAATAGAAATTAGGCGATTTTGCCAGTTTTTCGTGTGTGTTAGCCCATGGATTTTTTAGGTGCCGGGGGTCCGGGTCGAATTTTCTTCCATTCTTCCATAGTAGCGCCCCTAACGACTTGGGGAATGACTCCAGTAGCCCGGCGGCGCTATAGAGGGGTTTAAGAGCATTTTATTGGTGATGCAATAGGAATTAGGCGATTTTGCCAGTTTTTCGTGTGTGTTATCCCACATATTTTTTAGGTGCCGGGGGTCCGTGTCAAATTTTCTTGGATTCTTCCATAATAGTGTTCGTAACGACCTGGGGAACGACTCCAGTAGACCCAGCGACGCTTTAGAGAGGTTTAGGAGCATTTTAATGGCGACGCAATAGAAATTAGGCAATTTTGCTAGTTTTTCGTATGTGTTAGCCCACGGATATTTTAGGTGTCGGGGGTCTAGGTCAAATTTTCTTGGATTCTTCCATAGTAGCATACGTGATGACTTCAGTAGCCCCGGCGGTGCTTTAGAGGGGTTTAGGAGCATTTTATTAGATACGCAATAGAACTTAGGCGATTTTGCCAGTTTTTCGTGTGTGTTAGCCCGCGGATTTTTTAGGTGCCGAGGGTCCGTGTCAAAATTTCTTGGATTCTTCCATAGTAGCGTCTGTAACGACCTCGGAAACAACTCAAGTAGCCCCGGCGGTGCTATAGAGGGGTTTAGGAATATTTTATTGGCGGCGCAATAGGAATGAGGCGATTTTGCCAGTTTTTTATATGTGTTAGCCCACGGATTTTTAAGGTGCCGGTGGTTCGGGTCGAATTTTATTCCATTCTTCCATAGTAGCATCACTAACGACCTGGGGAACAACTCCAGTAGCCCCGGCGGCGCTAAAGAGGGGTTTAGGAGCATTTTATTGGCGACGCATTAGGAATTAGGCGATTTTGCCAATTTTTTGTGTGTGTTCTCCCACATATGTTTTAGGTGCCGGGGGTACATGTTAAATTTTCATTGGATTCTTCCATAGTAGCATCCGTAACAACCTGGGGAACGACTCCAATAGCCCCAGCGGCGCTTTAGTGAGGTTTAGGAGCATTTTATTGGCGACGTAATAGGAATTAGGTAATTTTGCCAGTTTTTCGTGTGTGTTAGCCCACGGATATTTTAGGTGTTGGGGGTCCGGGTCAAATTTTCTTGGATTCTTCCATAGTAGCGTACGTAACGACTCCAGTAGCCCCTGCGGTGCTTTAGAGGGGTTTAGGAGCATTTTATTAGATACGCAATAGAAATTAGGCGATTTTGCCAGTTTATCGTGTGTGTTAGCCCGCGGATTTTTTAGGTGCCGGGGGTACGGGTCGATTTTTCTTCTATTCTTCCATAGTAGCGTCCGTATCGACTTGGGTAAAGACTTCAGTAGCCCTGGCGGTGCTATAGAGAGGTTTAGGAGCATTTTATTGGCGACGCAATAGGAATTAGGCAATTTTGCCAGTTTTTCGTGTGTGTTAGTCCACAGATTTTTTAGGTGTTGGGGGTGCAGGTCAAATTTTCTTGGATTCTTCCATAGTAGAGTCTGTAACGACCTGGGAATGACTCCAGTAGCCCTGGCGACTCTTTAGATGGGTTCTGGAGCATTTTATTGGCGACGCAATAGGAATTAGGCGATTTTGCCAGTTTTTCGTGTGTGTTAGCCCACGGAATTTTTAGGAGCCGGGGGTGCGGGTCGAATTTTCTTGGATTCTTCCATTGTAGCATCCAAAACGACCTGGGGAACGGCTCCAGTAGCCTCGGCGGCGCTTTAGAGGGGTTTAGGAGCATTTTATTGACGACGCAATAGGAATTAAGCAATTTTGCCACTTTTTCGTGTGTGTTAGCCCACAGATATTTTAGATGCCGGGGGTTCGGGTCGAATTTTCTTAGATTCTTCAATAGTAGCATCCGTAACGACCTGGGGAATGAATCCAGTAGCCCCGGCGGCGCTTTAGAGTGGTTTAGGATCATTTTGTTGTCGACGCAATAGGATTTAGGCAATTTTACCAGTTTTTTGTGTGTGTTAGCCTTCGGATTTTTTAGGTGCCGGGGGTACGGGTCGAACTTTCTTCCATTCTTCCATAGTAGTGTCCGTTACGACCTAGGGGAAGACTCCAGTAGCCTCGGCGGTGCTATAGAGAGGTTTAGGAGCATTTTATTGGCGATGCAATAGGAATTAGGCGATTTTGCCAGTTTTTCGTGTGTGTTAGCCCATGGATTTTTTTAGTGCTGGGGGTCCGGGTCGAATTTTCTTCCATTCTTCCATAGTAGCGCCCTTAACGACTTGGGGAACGACTGCAGTAGCCCGACGATGATATAGAGGGGTTTAGGAGCATTTTATTGACGACGCAATAGGAATTAAGCAATTTTGCCACTTTTTCGTGTGTGTTAGCCCACAGATATTTTAGATGCCGGGGGTTCGGGTCGAATTTTCTTGGATTCTTCAATAGTAGCATCCGTAACGACCTGGGTAACGAATCCAGTAGCCCCGGTGGTGCTTTAGAGTGGTTTAAGATCATTTTATTAGAGACGCAATAGGTATTAGGCAATTTTGCCAGTTTTTCGTGTGTGTTAGCCCACAGATATTTTAGGTGCCGGGGGTACGGGTCGAATTTTCTTCCATTTTTCCATAGTAGTGTCCGTAACGACCTAGGGAAAGACTCCAGTAGCCTCGGCGGTGCTATAGAGAGGTTTAGGAGTATTTTATTGGCGATGCAATAGGAATTAGGCGATTTTGCCAGTTTTTCGTGTGTGTTGTTAGCCCATGGATTTTTTAGGTGCTGGGGGTCCGGGTCGAATTTTCTTCCATTCTTCCATAGTAGCGCCCTTAACGACTTGGGGAACGACTGCAGTAGCCCGACGGCGATATAGAGGGGTTTAGGATCATTTTATTGGCGATGCAATAGGAATTAAGCAATTTTGCCAGTTTTTCGTGTGTGTTAGCCCATGGAATTTTTAGGTGCTGGGGGTCCGAGTCGAATTTTCTTCCATTCTTCCATAGTAGCGCCCGTAACGACTTGGGGAATGACTCCATTAGCCCCGACGGTGCTTTAGAGGGGTTTAGGAGCATTTTATTAGATACGCAATAAAAATTAGGCGATTTTTAGGTGCCGGAGGTCTGGGTTGAATTTTTCTCTGATTCTTCCATAGTAGCGTCCGTAACGACTTGGGGAACGACTCCAGTAGACCCGGCGGCGCTATATAGGGGTTTAGGAGCATTGAATTTGCAAGGCAATAGGAATTAGGCGATTTTGCCAGTTTTTCCTGTGTGTTAGCCCACGTATTTTTAAGGTACCGGGGGTCCGGGTCAAAGTTTCTTGGATTCTTCCATAGTAGCTTCCATAACGACTTGGGGAATGACTCCAGTAGCCCCGGCGGCGCTTTAGAGTGGTTTAGGAGCATTTTATTGCCGACGCAATACGAATTAGGGGATTTTGCCAGTTTTTCGTGTGTGTTAGCCCGCAGATTTTTTATGTGCCGGGGGTATGGGGTGAATTTTCTTACATTCTGCCATATTAGCGTCCGTAACGACCTGGGTAAAGACTCCAGTAGCCCCGGCAGAGCTATAGAGAGGTTTAGGAGCATTTTATTGGCGATGCCATAGGAATTAGGCGATTTTGCCAGTTTTTCGTATGTGTTAGCCCGCAGATTTTTTAGGTGCCGGGGGTACGGGTCGAATTTTCTTGTATTCTTCAATAATAGTGTGCGTAACGACTTGGGAATGACTCCAGTAGCCCCGGCGGCGCTGTAGAGGGGTTTAGGAGCATTTTATTGGATATGCAATAAAAATTAGGCAATTTTGCTAGTTTTTCGTGTGTGTTAGCCCACGGATTTTTAAGGTGCCGGCTGTCCGGGTCAAAGTTTCTTGGATTCTTAAATAGTAGCTTCTGTAATGACCTGGGGAACGACTCCAGTAGCCCCGGCGGCGCTTTAGAGGGGTTTAGGAGCATTTTATTGGCAACGCAATAGAAATTAGGCGATTTTGCCGGTTTTTCGTGTGTGTTAGCCCACGGATTTTTTAGGTGTCGGGGGTAAGGGTCAAAGTTTATTCCAAACTTTCAAAGTAGCGCCTGTAAAAACCTGGGGAATGACTCTCGTAGCCTCGGCGGCACTATAGAGAGGTTTAGGAGCATTTTATTAGCGACAAAATAGGAATTAGGAGATTTTGCCAGTTTTTCGTGTGTGTTAGCCCACAGATATTTTAGGTGCCGGGGGTCCGGGTCAAATTTTGTTGGATTCTTCCATAGTAGCATCCGTACTGACCTGGGAATGACTCCAGTAGCCCCAGCGGTGCTTTAGAGGGGCATAGGAGCATTTTATTAGAGACGCAATAGTAATTTGGCGATTTTGGTAGTTTTTCGTTTGTGTTAGCCTACAGATGTTTTACGTGTCGGGGGTCCATATTGCATTTTCTCTGATTCTTCCATAGTAGCGTCCGTAACGACTTGGGGAACGACTCCAGTAGCCCCAGCGGTGCTATAGTGAAGTTTAGGAGCATTGAATTGGCGAGGCAATAGGAATTAGGTGATTTTTCCAGTTTTTCGTGTGTTAGCCCACAGAATTTTAAGGTGCCGGGGGTCTGGGTCAATTTTTTTTGGATTCTTCCATAGTAGCTTCCAAACGACCTGGGGAACGACTCTAGTAGCCCCAGTGGCGGTTTAGGAGCATTTTATTGGCAACACAATAGGAATTAGGAGATTTTGCCAGTTTTTCGTGTGTGTTAGCCCACAGAGTTTTTAGGTGCCGGGGGTCTGGGTCAAAGTTTCTTCCATTCTTCCATAGTAGCATCCCTAACGACCTGGGAAACGACTCCAGTAGCCCTGACGAAGCTATAGAGAGGTTTAGGAGCATTTTATTAGGAGCAATAGGAATTAGGCGATTTTGCCAGTTTTTCGTGTTTGTTAATCCACGAAATTTTTAGGTGCCAGGGGTTCAGGTCAAATTTTCTTCCATTCTTCCATAGTAGCGTCCGTAAGAACCTGGGGAATGACTCCAGTAGCCCCGGCGGTGCTTTAGAGGGGTTTAGGAGCATTTTATTAGATACACAATAGGAATTAGGCGATTTTGCCAGTTTTTCGTGTGTGTTAGCCCGCAGATTTTTTAGGTGCCGGCGGTACGGGTCGAATTTTCTTCCATTCTTCCATTGTAGCGTCCGTAACAACCTGGGGAAACACTCTAGTAGACCTGGCGCCGCTATAGAGAGGTTTAGAAGCATTTTATTAGCGACACAATAGAAATTAGGCGATTTTGCCAGTTTTTCGTGTGTGTTAGCCCACGGATTTTTTAGGTGCCGAGGGTCCGGGTCAAATTTTCTTGGATTCTTCAATAGTAGCATCTGTAACGACTTGGGGAACGACTCCAGTAGCCCCGGTGGCGCTGTAGAGGGGTTTAAGACCATTTTATTAGATAGGCAATAGAAATTAGGCAATTTTGCTAGTTTTTCGTGTGTGTTAGCCCATGGATTTTTAAGGTGCCGGGGGTCCGGGTCAAATTTTCTTGATTTCTTCCATAGTAGCTTCTGTAACGACCTGGAGAACGACAACAGTAGCCCCGGTGGCGCTTTAGAGTGGTTTAGGAGCATTTTATTAGCGACGCAATAGGAATTCGATGATTTTGCCAGTTTTTCGTTTGTGTTAGCACGCAGATTTTTTAGATGCCGGGGGTACGGGTCAAATTGTATTCTATTCTTCCATAGTAGCGTCCGTAAAAACCTGGGGAATGACTCCAGTAGCCCCGGCGGCGCTATAGAGAGGTTTAGCAGCATTTTATTAGCGACACAATAGGAATTAGGAGATTTTGCCAGTTTTTCGTGTGTGTTAGCCCACGGATTTTTTAGGTGCCGGGGGTTCGGATCAAATTTTCTTTGAATCTACAATAGTAGCATCCGTAACGACCTGGAGAATGACTCTAGTAGCCCCGTTGGCGCTTTAGAGGGGTTTAGGAGCATTTTATTGGAGAGGCAATAGGAATTAGGCGATTTTGCCAGTTTTTCGTGTGTGTTAGCCCACAGGTTTTTTACGTGCCAGGGTTCAGGTCAAATTTTCTTGGATTCTTCCATAGTAGCGTCCGTAACGACCTGGGAATGACTCCAGTAGCCCCGCCAGCTCATTTGAGGGGTTTAGGCGCATTTTTTTGGCGATGCAATAGGAATTAGGCGATTTTGCTAGTTTTTCGTGTGTGTTAGCCCACAGATTTTTTAGGTGCCAGGGGTCCGGGTCGAAGTTTCTTGGATTCTTCCATTGTAGCGTCCATAACAACCTGGGGAACGATTCCAGTAGCCCCGGTGGCGCTTTAGAGGGGCTTAGGAGCATTTTATTAGATACGCAATAGAAATTAGGTGATTTTGCCAGTTTTTCGTGTGTGTTAGCCCGTGGATTTTTTAGGTGCCGGGGGTACGGGTCGAATTTTCTTCTATTCTTCCATAGTAGCGTCCGTAACGACTTGGGGAAAGACTCCAGTAGCCCAGGCGGTGCTATAGAGAGGTTTAGGAGCATTTCATTGGCGATGCAATAGGAATTAGGCGATTTTGCCAGTTTTTCGTGCGTGTTAGCCCACAGATTTTTTAGGTGCCGGGGGTTCGAGTAAAATTTTCTTCCATTCTTCCATAGTTGCGTCCGTAAAAACCTGGGGAACGATTCCAGTAGCCCTTGCGGCACTGTAGAGGGGTTTAGAAGCATTTTATTGGAGACGCAATAAAAGTTAGACAATTTTGCCAGTTTGTCGTGTGTATTATCGTAAAGATATTTTAGGTGCCGGGGGTCCGGATTGAATTTTCTCTGATTCTTCCATAGTAGCATCTGTAACGACTTGGGGGACGACTCCAGGAGCCCCGACGGCGCTATAGAGGGGTTTAGGAGCATTGAATTGGCGAGGCAATAGGAATTAGGAGATTTTGCCAGTTTTTCGTGTGTGTTAGCCCACGAATTTTTAAGATGCCGGGGGTCCGGGTCAAATTTTCTTGGATTCTTCCATTGTAGCTTCCGTAACGACCTGGGGAATGACTCCAGTAGCCCCAGCGGCGCTTTAGAGTGGTTTAGGAGCATTTTATTGGCGACGCAATAGGAATTAGGCGATTTTGCTAGTTTTTCGTGTGTGTTAGCCCGCGGATATTTTAGGTGTAGAGGGTGCGGGTCATATTTTCTTGGATTCTTCCATAGTAGCGTCCGTAACAACTTGGGGAAAGACTTCAGTAGCCCCGGTGGAGCTATAGAGAGGTTTAGGAGCATTTTATTGGCGACGCAATAGGAATTAGGTGATTTTGCCAGTTTTTTGTGTGTGTTAGCCAATGGATTTTTTAGGTGCCGGGGGTCTGGGTCGAATTTTCTTCCATTCTTCCATAGTAGCATCCCTAACGAACTGTAGAACGACTCCAGTAGCCCTGGCGGTGCTATAGAGGGGTTTTGGAGCATTGTATTGGTGACGCAATAGGAATTAGACGATTTTGCCAGTTTTTCGTCTGTGTTATCCCACATATTTTTTTGGTACCGGGGGTCCTTGTCAAATTTTCTTGGATTCATCCATAGTAGCATTCGTAACGACCTGGGGAATGACTACAGTAGCCCCATGGGTGCTTTAGAGGGGTTTAAGAGCATTTTATTAGATATGCAATAGAATTAGGCGATTTTGCTAGTTTTTCATGTATGTTAGCCCCCGGATTTTTTAGGTGTCGAGGGTACGGGTCAAATTTTCTTGGATTCTTCCATAGTAGAGTCCGTAATGACCTGGTAATGACTCCAGTAGCCCTAGCGACTCTTTAGAGGGGTTCTAGAGCATTTTATTGGCGACGCAATAGGAATTAGGCGATTTTGCTAGTTTTTCGTGTGTTTGCCCACAGATTTTTTAGGTGCCGGGGGTGCGGGTCGAATTTTTTTGGATTCTTCCATTGTAGCGTCCGTAACGACCTGGGGAATAACTCCAGTAGCCCCAGCGGCGCTTTAGAGGGGTTTAGGAGCATTTTATTGACGACGCAATAGAAATTAAGCAATTTTGCCACTTTTTCGTGTGTGTTAGCCTACAGATATTTTAGGTGCCGGGGGTCAAGGTCGAATTTTCTTGGATTCTTCCATAGTAGCGTCCGTAACGACCTGGGGAATGAATCCAGTAGCCCCGGCTGTGCTTTAGAGGGGTTTAGGATCATTTTATTAGAGACGCAATAGGTATTAGGCAATTTTGCCAGTTTTTCATGTGTGTTAGCCCACAAATATTTAAGGTGGCGGGGGTCCGGGTTAAATTTTCTTAGATTCTTCCATAGTAGCGTCCGTAACGACCTGGGAAACGACTCCAGTAGCCCCGGCGGTGCTTTAGAGGGGTTTAGGAGCATTGAATTGACGAGGCAATAGGAATTAGGCGATTTTGCTCGTTTTTCGTGTGTGGTAGCCCACGGATTTTTAAGGTGTCGGGGGTCCGGGTCAAATTTTCTTGGATTCTTCCATAGTAGCTTCCATAAAGACTTGGGGAACGACTCCAGTAGCCCCGGCGGCGCTTTAGAGTGGTTAAGGAGCATTTTATTGGCGACGCAATAGGAATTAGGCGATTTTGCCAAATTTTCGTGTGTGTTAATCCACGAATTTTTTAGGTGCCGGGGGTTCGAGTCAAATTTTCTTCCATTCTTCCATAGTAGCGTCCGTAAGAACCTGGGGAATAACTCCAGTTGCCCCGGTGGTGCTTTAGAGGAGTTTAGGAGCATTTTATTAGATACACAATAGAAATTAGGCGATTTTGCCAGTTTTTCGTGAGTGTTAGCCCGCGGATTTTTTAGGTGCCAGGGGTACGGGTCAAATTTTCTTGGATTCTTCCATAGTAGCATCCGTAACGACCTCGGAAACAACTCAAGTAGCCCCGGCGGTGCTATAGAAGGGTTTAGGAGCATTTTATTGGCGATGCAATAGGAATTAGGCGATTTTGCCATTTTTTCGTGTGTGTTAGCCCACAGATTTTTTAGGTGCCGGGGGTTCGAGTAAAATTTTCTTCCATTCTTCCATAGTAGCGTCCGTAAAAACCTGGGGAACGATTCCAGTAGCCCTTGCGGTGCTGTAGAGGGGTTTAGGAGCATTTTATTGGTGACGCAATAGGAATTAGGCGATTTTGCCAGTTTTTCGTGTGTGTTATCCCACATATTTTTTAGGTGCCAGGGGTCCGTGTCAAATTTTTTTGGATTCTTCCATAATAGAGTTCGTAACGACCTGGGGAACGACTCCAGTAGCCCCGGCGGTGCTTTAGAGGGGTTTAGGAGCATTTTATTAGATACGCAATAGAAATTAGGCGATTTTGCCAGTTTTTCGTGTGTGTTAGCCCGCGGATTTTTTAGGTGCCGGGGGTCCGTGTCGAAATTTCTTGGATTCTTCCATAGTAGTATCCGTAACGACCTGAGAAACAACTCCAGTAGCCCTGGCGGTGCTATAGAGGGGTTTAGGAGTATTTTATTGGCGACGCAATAGGAATTAGGCGGTTTTGCCAGTTTTTCGTGTGTGTTAGCCCACAGATTTTTCAGATGCCAACGGTTCAGGTTGAATTTTCTTCTAATCTTCCATAGTAGCGTCCTTAACGACCTGGGGAACAACTCCAGTAGCCCCGGCGGCGCTATAGAGGGATTTAGGAGCATTGTATTGGCCACGCATTAGGAATTAGGCGATTTTGCCAGTTTTTTGTGTGTGTTCTCCCGCATATTTTTTAGGTGCCGGGTGTCCATGTCAAATTTTCATTGGATTCTTTAATAGTAGCGTCCGTAAAGACCTGGGGAACGACTCTAATAGCCCCAGCGGCGCTTTAGAGAGGTTTAGGAGCATTTTATTGGCGACGTAATAGGAATTAGGCAATTTTGCCAGTTTTTCGTGTGTGTTAGCCCACAGATATTTTAGGTGTTGGGGGTCCAGGTGAAATTTTCTTGAATTGTTCCACAGTAGCGTACGTAATGACTCCAATAGCCCCGGCGGTGCTTTAGAGTGGTTTAGGAGCATTTTATTAGATACGCAATAGAAATTAGATGATTTTGCCAGTTTTTCGTGTGTGTTAGCCCGCGGATTTTTTAGGTGCCGGGGGTCCGGGTTGAGTTTTCTCTGATTCTTCCATAGTAGCGTCCGTAAAGACTTGGGGAACGACTCCAGTAGCCCCGACGGCGCTATAGAGGGGTTTAGGAGCATTGAATTGGCGAGGCAATATGAATTAGAAGATTTTGCCAATTTTTCGTGTGTGTTAGCCCAAGGATTTTTAAGGTGCCGGGGGTCTGGGTCAAACTTTCTTGGATTCTTCCATAGTAGCTTCCGTAACGACCTGGGGAACGACTCCAGTAGCCCCAGCGGCGCTTTAGAGAGGTTTAGGAGCATTTTATTGGCGACGCAATAGGAATTAGGTGGTTTTGCCAGTTTTTTGTGTGTGTTAGCCCACAGATTTTTCAGATGCCAGCGGTTCGGGTTGAATTTTCTTCCATTCTTCCATAGTAGCGTCCTTAACGACCTGGGGAACAACTCCAGTAGCCCCGGCGGCGCTATAGAGGGATTTAGGAGCATTGTATTGGCCACGCATTAGGAATTAGGTGATTTTGCCAGTTTTTTGTGTGTGTTCTCCCGCATATTTTTTAGGTGCCGGGTGTCCATGTCAAATTTTCATTGGATTCTTCAATAGTAGCGTCCGTAAAGACCTGGGGAACGACTCTAATAGCCCCAGCGGCGCTTTACAGAGGTTTAGGAGCATTTTATTGGCGACGTAATAGGAATTAGGCAATTTTGCCAGTTTTTCGTGTGTGTTAGCCCACAGATATTTTAGGTGTTGGGGGTCCAGGTGAAATTTTCTTGAATTGTTCCATAGTAGCGTACGTAATGACTCCAATAGCCCCGGCGGTGCTTTAGAGTGGTTTAGGAGCATTTTATTAGATACGCAATAGAAATTAGATGATTTTGCCAGTTTTTCGTGTGTGTTAGCCCATGGATTTTTTAGGTGCCGGGGGTCCGGGTCTAATTTTCTTCCATTATTCCATAGTAGCATCTCTAACGACCTGGGGAATGACTACGGTAGCCCCAGCGGTGCTTTAGAGGGGTTTAGGAGCATTTTATTAGATACGCAATAGGAATTAGGCGATTTTGCCAATTTTTCGTGTGTGTTAGCCCGCAGATTTTTTAGCTGTCGGGGGTACGGGTCGAATTTTCTTGGATTCTTCAATAATAGCATGCGTAACGACTTGGGGAACGACTCCAGTAGCCCCGGCGGCGCTGTAGAGGGGTTTTGGAGCATTTTACTGGATGCGCAATAGAAATTAGGCAATTTTGCTACTTTTTCGTGTATGTTAGCCCACGGATTTTTAAGGTGCCGGCGGTCCGGGTCAAAGTTTCTTGGATTCTTAAATAGTAGCTTCCTTAATGACCTGGGGAACGACTCCAGTAGCCCCGGCGGCGCTTTAGAGTGGTTTAGGAGCATTTTATTGGCGACGCAATAGAAATTAGGCGATTTTGCCAGTTTTTCGTGTGTGTTAGCCCACGGATTTTTTAGGTGTCGGGGGTACGGGTCAATGTTTATTACAATCTTTCATAGTAGCGCCCGTAAAAACCTAGGAAACGACTCCAGTAGCCTCGGCGGCGCTTTAGAGTAGTTTAGGAGCATTTTATTGGCTACGCAATAGAAATTAGGCGATTTTGCCAGTTTTTCGTGTGTGTTAGCCCACGGATTTTTTAGGTGTCGGGGGTACGGGTCAAAGTTTATTCCAATCTTTCATAGTAGCGCCCGTAAAAACCTGGGAAACGACTCCAGTAGCCTCGGCGGCGCTATAGAGAGGTTTAGGAGCATTTTATTTGATGCGCAATAGAAATTAGGCTATTTTGCCAGTTTTTCGTGTGTGTTAGCCCATGGATTTTTTAGGTGCCCGGGGTATGGGTCGAAATTTCTTCCATTCTTCCATAGAAGCATCCCTAACGACCTGGGGAGCGACTCTAGTAGCCCCGACGGCACTATACAGAGGTTTAGAAGCATTTTATTGGCGACACAATAGAAATTAGGCGATTTTGCCAGTTTTTCGTGTGTGTTAACCGACGGATATTTTAGGTGCCGGGGGTCCGGGTCAAATTTTCTTGGATTCTTCAATAGTAGCGTCTGTAACGACTTGGGAAATGACTCCAGTAGCCCCGGTGGCGCTGTAGAAGGGTTCAAGAGCATTTTATTGGATACGCAATAGAAATTAGGCAATTTTGCTAGTTTTTCGTGTGTGTTAGCCCATGGATTTTTTAGGTGCCGAAGGTCCGAGTCGAATTTTCTAGCATTCTTCCATAGTAGCGTCCGTAACGACCTGGGAACGACTCTAGCAGCCCCGGTGGTGCTATAGAGGGGTTTAGGGGCATTTTATTGGCGACGCAATAGGAATTAGGAGATTTTGCTAGTTTTTCGTGTGTGTTAGCCCACAGATTTTTTAGGTGCCGGGGGTTCGGGTCAAAATTTCTTGAATTCTTCCATAGTAGCATACATAAAGACATGGGGAACGACTCCAGTAGCCCCAGCGGCTCTATAGAGGGGTTTAGGAGAATTTTATTGGCGACGCAATAGGATTTAGGCGATTTTGCCAGCTTTTTGTGTGTGTTAGCCCACAGATTTTTTAGGTGCCGGGGTCCGGGTCGAAATTTCTTAAATTCTTCCATAGTAGCATCCGTAACGACCTGGGGAATGACTCTAGTAGCCCCGGCGGCGCTATAGAGGGGTTTAGAAGCATTTTATTGGCGACGCAATAGGAATTAGGCGATTTTGCCAGTTTTTCGTGTGTGTTAACCAACGCATTTTTTAGGTGCCATGGGTCCGTGTCAAAATTTCTAGGATTCTTCCATAGTAGCGTCTGTAACAACCTGGTGAACGACCCCAGTAGCCCCGGCGGTGCTATAGAGGGGTTTAGGAGCATTTTATTGGCGACGCAATAGGAATTAGGCGATTTTGCCTATTTTTTGTGTGTGTTAGCCCACGGAGTTTTTAGTTGCCGGGGGTTCATGTCAAAATTTCTTGGATTATTTCATTGTAGCATCCATAACAACCTGGGGAACGACTCCAGTAGCCCCGGTGGCGCTTTAGAGGGGCTTAAGAGCATTTTATTAGAGACGCAATAGTAATTAGGTGAATTTGCCAAATTTTCGTGTGTTAGCCCACAGATTTTTTACGACCCGGGGGTCCGTGTCGAAATTTCTTGGATTCTTCCATAGTAGCATCCGTAACGACCTGGGGAACGACTCCAGTAGCCCCGGCGGAGCTATAGAAGGGTTTAGGAGCATTTTATTGGCGACGCAATAGGAATTAGGCGATTTTGCCAGTTTTTAGTGTGTGTTAGCCCGCGGATTTTTTAGGTGTCGGGGGTAAGGGTCAAATTTTCATCCATTCTTCCATAGTAGCATTCGTGACAACCTGGGGAACGACTCCAGTAGTCCTGGTGGTGCTATAGAGAGGTTTAGGAGCATTTTATGAGCGACACAATAGGAATTAAGAGATTTTGCCAGATTTTTATGTGTGTTAGCCCACGGATGTTTTTAGGTGCCGAGGGTCCGGGTCAAATTTTCTTGGATAATTCAATAGTAGCATCCTTAACGACCTGGGGAACGACTCCAGTAGCCCCGGCGGTGCTTTAGAGGGATTTAGGAGCATTTTATTGGAGACGCAATAGGAATTAGGCGATTTTGCCAGTTTTTCATGTGTGTTAGCCCACGAATTTTTTAGGTGCCGGGGTTCAGGTCAATATTTCTTGAATTCTTCCATAGTAGAATCCGTAACAACCTGGGGAAACACTCTAGTAGCCCCGGCGGCGCAATAGAGAGGTTTAGAAGCATTTTATTGGCGACACAATAGAAATTAGGCAATTTTGCCAGTTTTTCGTGTGTGTTAGCCCACATATGTTTTAGGTGCCGGGGGTCCAGGTTAAATTTTCTTGGATTCTTCAATAGTAGAGTCTTTAACGACTTGGGGAACGACTCCAGTAGCCCCGACGGCGCTGTAGAGGGGTTTAAGAGCATTTTATTGGATATGCAATAGAAATTAGGTAATTTTGCTAGTTTTTCGTGTGTGTTAGCCCATGGATATTTAAGGTACCGGGGGTCCGGGTCAAAATTTCTTAGATTCTTCCATAGTAGCTTCCGTAACAACCTGGAGAACGACACCAGTAGCCCCAGCGGCGTTTTAGAGTGGTTTAGGAGCATTTTATTGGCGACGCAATATGAATTAGATGATTTTGCCAGTTTATCGTGTGTGTTAACCCGCGGATTTTTTAGATGCCGGGGGAACGGGTCAAATTTTATTCCATTCTTCCATAGTAGCGTCCGTCAAAACCTGGGGAACGACTCCAGTAGCCCCGGTGACGCAATAGAGAGGTTTAGGAGCATTTTATTAGCGACACAATAGGAATTAGGAGATTTTGCCAGTTTTTCGTATGTGTTAGCCCACGGATTTTTTAGGTGCCGGGGGTTCGGGTCAAAGTTTCTTCCATTCTTCCATAGTAGCATCCCTAACGACCTGGGGAACGACTCCAGTAGCCCCGGCGGCGCTTTAGAGTGGTTTACGAGCATTTTATTGGCGACGCAATAGGAATTAGATGATTTTGCCAGTTTATTGTGTGTGTTAACCCGTGGATTTTTTAGGTGCCGGGGGAACGGGACAAATTTTATTCCATTTTTCCATAGTAGCGTCCGTAACGACCTGGGTAAACACTCCAGTAGCCTCGGCGCCGCTATAGAGGGGTTTTGGAGCATTTTATTGGCGACGCAATAGGAATTAGGCGATTTTGCCAGTTTTTCGTGTGTGTTAGCCCACGGATTTTTTAGGTGCCGGGGTTTAGGTCAAATTTTCTTGGATTCTTCCATAGTAGCATCCGTAATGACCTGGGAATGACTCTAGTAGCCCCGGCGGCTCTTTTGAGGGGTTTAGGAGCATTTTATTGGCGATGCAATAGGAATTAGGCGATTTTGCTTATTTTTCGTGTGTGTTAGCCCGCGGATTTTTTAGGTGCCAGGGGTACGGGTCGAATTTTCTTCCATTCTTCCATTGTAGTATCCGTAACGACCTGGGTAAACACTCTAGTAGCCTCGGCGCCGCTATAGATATGTTTAGAAGCATTTTGTTGGATACGCAATAGAAATTAGGCAATTTTGCTAGTTTTTCGTGTGTGTTAGCCCATGGATTTTTAAGGTGCAGGGGGTCCGGGTCAAATTTTCTTGGATTCTTCCATAGTAGATTCCGTAATGACCTGGAGAACAACACTAGTATCCTCGGCGGCGCTTGAGAGTGGTTTAGGAGCATTTTATTGGCGACGCAATAGGATTAGGCGATTTTGCCAGTTTTTCGTGTGTATTAGCCCATGGATTTTTTAGGTGCCGGGTTCTGGGTAATATTTTCTTCCATTCTTCCATAGTAGCATCCCTAACGACCTGGGTAACGACTCCAGTAGCCCCGGCGGCACTATAGAGAGGTTTAGGAGCATTTTATTGGCGACGCAATTGGAATTATGCGATTTTGCCAGTTTTTCGTGTGTGTTAATCCACAAATTTTTTAGGTGCCGGGGGTTCGGGTCAAATGTTCTTCCATTCTTCCATAGTAGCGTCCGTAAGAACCTAGGGAACGACTCCAGTAGCCCCGGCGGTGCTTTAGAGGGGTTTAGGAGTATTTTATTAGATACGCAATAGGAATTAGGCGATTTTGCCAGTTTTTCGTATGTGTTAGCCCGCGGATTATTTAGGTGCCGGGGGTTCGAGTCAAAGTTTCTTTGATTTTTCAATATTAGCATCCGTAACAACCTGGGGAAACACTCTAGTAGCCCCGGCGCCGCAATAGAGAGGTTTAGAAGCATTTTATTGGCGACACAATAGAAATTAGGCGATTTTGCCAGTTTTTCGTGTGTGTTAGCCCACGGATTTTTTAGGTGCCGGGGGTCCAGGTTAAATTTTCTTGGATTCTTCAATAGTAGCGTCTTTAACGACTTGGGGAACGACTCCAATAGCCCCGACGGCGCTGTAGAGGGGTTTAAGAGCATTTTATTGGATACGCAATAGAAATTAGGCAATTTTGCTAGTTTTTCGTGTGTGTTAGCCCATGGATTTTTAAGGTACCGGGGGTCCGGGTCAAAATTTCTTGGATTCTTCTATAGTAGCTTTCGTAATGACCTGGAGAACGACAACAGTAGCCACGGCGGCGCTTTAGAGTGGTTTAGGAGCATTTTATTGGCGACGCAATAGGAATTAGATGATTTTGCCAGTTTATCGTGTGTGTTAACCCGCGGATTTTTTAGGTGCCGGGGGAACGGGTCAAATTTTATTCCATTCTTCCATAGTAGCGTCCGTCAAAACCTGGGGAACGACTCCAGTAGCCCCGGCGACGCAATAGAGAGGTTTAGGAGCATTTTATTAGCTACACAATAGGAATTAGGAGAATTTGCCAGTTTTTCGTATGTGTTAGCCCACAGATTTTTTAGGTGTCGGGGGTTCGGGTCAAATTTTTTATGATTCTTTAATAGTATCATCCGTAATGACCTGGAGAACGACTCCAGTAGCCTCGGCGGCGCTTTAGAGGGGTTTAGGAGCATTTTATTGGAGACGCAATAGAAATTAGGAAATTTTGCCAGTTTTTCATGTGTGTTAGCCCGCAGATGTTTTAGGTGTCGGGGGTACGGGTCAAATGTTATTCCAATCTTCCATAGTAGCATCCGTAAAAACCTGGGGAACGACTTTAGTAGCCCCGGCGACGCTATAGAGAGGTTTAGGAGCATTTTATTAGTGACACAATAGGAATTAGAAGATTTTGCCAGTTTTTGTGTGTGTTAGCCCACGGATTTTTAGGTGCCGGGGGTCCGGGTCAAATTTTCTTGGATTCTTCAATAGTAGCATCCGTAACGAAATGGCGAACGACTCCGATAGCCCCGGCGACGCTTTAGAGGGGTTTAGGAGCATTTGATTAGCGACGCAATAGGATTTAGGCGATTTTGCCTCTTTTTCGTGTGTGTTAGCCCACGGATTTTTTAGGTGCCGGGGTCCGGGTCGAAATTTCTTGGATTTTTCCATAGTAGAGTCCGTAACGACCTAGGGAATGACTCCAGTTGCCCCGGCGGCGCTATAGAGGGGTTTAGGAACATTTTATTGGCGATGCAATAGAAATTAGGCGAGTTTGCCAGTTTTTCGTGTGTGTTAACCCACGAATTTTTTAGGTGCCAGGGGTCCGTGTCGAAATTTCTTGGATTCTTCCATAGTAGCGTCCGTAACGACCTGGGGAATGACTCTAGTAGCCCCGGCGGTGCTATAGAGGGGCTTAGGAGCATTTTATTGGCGACGCAATAGGAATTAGACGATTTTGCCTGTTTTTCATGTGTGTTAGCCCACAGATTTTTTAGGTGCCGGGGGTTCATGTAAAATTTTCTTGGTTTCTTCCATAGTAGAGTCCGTAACTCCCTGGGAACGACCCCAGTAGCCCCGGCGGCACTTTTGAGGGGTTTAGGAGAATTTTATTGGCGACGCAATAGGAATTAGGTGATTTTGCCACTTTTTTGTGTGTGTTAGCCCACAGATTTTTTAGGTGCCGTGGGTCCGGGTCAAATTTTCTTGGATTATTCCATTGTAGCGTCCATAACAACCTGGGGAATGACTCCAGTAGCCCCGGTGGTGCTTTAGAGGGGCTTAAGAGCGTTTTATTAGAGACGCAATAGTAATTAGGTGAATTTGCCAGTTTTTCATGTGTTAGCCCACAAATCTTTTACATGCCGGGGGTCCGTGTCGAAATTTCTTGGAATCTTCCATAGTAGCGTCCGTAACAACCTGGGGAACGACTCTAGTAGCCCCGGCGCCGCTATAGATAGGTCTAGGAGCATTTTATAAGCGACACAATAGGAATTAAGAGATTTTGCCAGTTTTTTATGTGTGTTAGCCTACAGATTTTTTAGGTGCCGAGGGTCCGGGTCACATTTTCTTGGATACTTCAATAGTAGCATCCGTAACGACTTGGGGAACGACTCTAGTAACCCCGGCGGCGCTTTAGAGGGGTTTAGGAGAATTTTATTGGAGACGCAATAGGAATAAGACAATTTTGCCAATTTTTCATGTGAGCCCATGGATTTTTTAGGTGCTGGGGGTTCAAGTCAAATTTTCTTGTATTCTTCCATATTAGCATCCATAACGACCTGGGAACGACTCCAGTTTCCCCGGCGGCGCTATAGAGGGATTTAGGAGCATTTTATTGGCGACACAATAGGAATTAGGCAATTTTGCCAGTTTTTCGTGTGTGTTAGCACACGGATTTTTTAGGTGCAATGGGTCCGGCTCAAATTTTCTTGGATTCTTCCATAGTAGCATCCGCAACGACCTGGGGAACGACTCCAATAGCCTCGGCGGCGCTTTAGAGTGGTTAAGGAGCATTTTATTGGCGACGCAATAGGAATTAGGCGATTTGGCCAGTTTTTTGTATGTGTTAGCCCACAGATTTTTTAAGTGTCGGGGGTCTGGGTCAAATTTTCTTGGATTCATCCATAGTAATGAGTGTAACGACCTGGGGAACGACTCCAATAACCCCGGCGGCGCTTTAGAGTGGTTTAGGAGCATTTTATTGGCTACGCAATAGGAATTAGGCGATTTTGCCAGTTTTTCGTGTGTGTTAGCCCGCGGACTTTTTAGGTGCCGGGGTACAGGTCGAATTTTCTTCCATTCTTCCATAGTAGCATCCGTAATGACCTGGGGAAAGACTCAGTAGCCCCGGCGGTGCTATAGAGGGGTTTAGGAGCATTTAATTGGCGAGGCAATAGGAATTAGGCAATTATGCCAGTTTTTGTGTGTGTTAGCCCACAGATTTTTAAGGTGCTGGGGGTCCGGGTAAAATTTTCTTGGATTCTTCCATAGAAGATTCCATAACGACTTGGGGAACGACTCTTGTAGCCCCGGCGGTGGTTTAGAGTGGTTTAGGAGAATTTTATTGGGCGACGCAATAGGATTAGGCCATTTTGCCAGTTTTTCGTGTGTGTTAGCCCGCGGATTTTTTAGGTGTCGGGGGTTCAGGTCAAAGTTTCTTGGATTCTTCCATAGTAGCGTCCGTAAAAACCTGGGGAACGACTCCAGTAGCCCCGGCGGTGCTTTAGAGAGGTTTAGGAGCATTTTATTAGATACGCAATAGGAATTAGGCGATTTTGCCAGGTTTTCGTGTTTGTTAGCCCGCAGATTTTTTAGTTGTCGGGGGTACGGGTCGAATTTTATTCCATTCTTCCATAGTAGCATTAGTAACGACCTGGGAAACACTCCAGTAGCCCCGGCTGTGCTATAGAGAGGCTTAGGAGAATTTTATTGGCGATGCAATAGGAATTAGGCGATTTTGCTAGTTTTTCGTATGTGTTAACCCACAAATTTTTTAGGTGTCGGGGGTTCAGGTCAAATTTTCTTCCATTCTTCCATAGTAGCGTCCGTAAAAACCTGGGGAATGACTCCAGTGGCCCCGACGGTGCTTTAGAGAGGTTTAGGAGCATTTTATTCACGACGCAATAGGAATTAGGCGATTTTGCTAGTTTTTCGTGTGTGTTAGCCCACAATATTTTTAGGTGTCGGGGGTCCGGGTCAAACGTTCATGGATTCTTCCATTGTAGCGTGCATAACAACCTGGGGAACGACTCCAGTAGCCCCGGTGGCTCTTTAGAGGGGCTTAAGAGCATTTTATTAGAGACGCAATAGTAATTAGGCGAATTTGCCAGTTTTTCGTGTGTGTTAGCCCACAGATTTTTTACGTGTCAGGGGTCCGTGTCGAAATTTCTTGGATTCTTCCATAGTAGCATCCATAACGACCTGGGAATGACTCTAGTTTCCCCGGCGACGCTATAGAGGGATTTAGGAGCATTTTATTGGCGACGCAATAGGAATTAGGCGATTTTGCCAGTTTTTCGTGTGTGTTAGCACACGGATTTTTTAGGTGCAAGGGGTCCGGCTCAAATTTTCTTGGATTCTTCCATAGTAGCATCCGTAACGACCTGGGGAACGACTCCAATAGCCTCGGCGGCGCTTTAGAGTGGTTAAGGAGCATTTTATTGGCGACGCAATAGGAATTAGGCGATTTGGCCAGTTTTTCGTGTGTGTTAGCCCACAGATTTTTTAAGTGTCGGGGGTCTGGGTCACATTTTCTTGGATTCATCCATAGTAACATGCGTAACGACCTGGGGAACGACTCCAATAACCCCGGCAGCGCTTTAGAGTGGTTTAGGAGCATTTTATTGGCTACGCAATAGGAATTAGGCGATTTTGCCAGTTTTTCGTGTGTGTTAGCCCGCGGAATTTTTAGGTGCTGGGGTATGGGTCGAATTTTCTTCCATTCTTCTATAGTAGCATCCGTAATGACCTGGGGAAAGACTCAGTAGCCCCGGCGGCGCTATAGAGGGGTTTAGGAGCATTTAATTGGCGAGGCAATAGGAATTAGGCAATTATGCCAGTTTTTCGTGTGTGTTAGCCCACAGATTTTTAAGGTGCTGGGGGTCTGGGTAAAATTTTCTTGGATTCTTCCATAGTAGATTCCATAACGACTTGGGGAACGACTCTTGTAGCCCCGGCGGTGGTTTAGAGTGGTTTAGGAGAATTTTATTGGCGAAGCAATAGGATTAGGCGATTTTGCCAGTTTTTCGTATGTGTTAGCCCGCGGATTTTTTAGGTGTCGGGGGTTCAGGTCAAAGTTTCTTGGATTCTTCCATAGTAGCGTCCGTAAAAACCTGGGGAACGACTCCAGTAGCCCCGGCGGTGCTTTAGAGGGGTTTAGGAGCATTTTAATAGATACGCAATAGGAATTAGGCGATTTTGCTAGTTTTTCGTGTGTGTTATCCCACTGATTTTTTAGGTGCCGGGGGTACGGGTCGAATTTTCTTCCATTCTTCCATAGTAGCATCCGTAACGACCTGGGGAAAGACTGCAGTAGCCCCGGCGATGCTATAGAGGGGTTTAGGAGCATTTTATTGGCGACACAATTGGAATTAGGCGATTTTGCCAGTTGTTTGTGTTTATTAGCCCGCAAATTTTTTAGGTGCCGGGGGTACGGGTCAAATTTTCTTCCATTCTTCCATAGTACCATCCGTAACGACCTGGGAACGACTCCAGTAGCCCCGGCGGCACTTTTAAGGGGTTTAGGAGCATTTTATTGACGACGCAATAGGAATTAGGCGATTTTGCTAGTTTTTCGTGTGTGTTAGCCCACAAGTTTTTTAGGTGCCGGGGGTCCGGGTCAAACTTTCTTGGATTCTTCCATTGTAGCGTGCATAACAACCTGGGGAACGACTCCAGTAGCCCCGATGGCTCTTTAGAGGGGCTTAGGAGCATTTTATTGGCGACGCAATAGGATTTAGGCGATTTTGCTAGTTTTTCGTGTGTGTTAGCCCATGGATTTTTAGGTGCCGGGGGTCCGGGTTGAAATTTCTTGGATTCTTCAATAGTAGCGTCCGTAACGACCTGGGAAACGACTCTAGTAGCCCCGGCGGTGCTATAGAGGGTTTAGGAGCATTTTATTGGCGACGCAATTGGAATTAGTCAATTTTGCCCATTTTTCATGTGTGTTAACCCACAAATTGTTTAGGCGCCGGGGGTCCGTGTCGAAATTTCTTGGATTCTTCCATAGTAGAGTCCGTAAAGACTTGGGGAACGACTCCAGTAGCCCCAGTGGCGCTATAGAGGGGTTTAGGAGTGTTTTATTGGCGACGCAATAGGAATTAGGCGATTTTGCCAGTTTTTCGTTTGTGTTAGCCCGCGGATTATTTAGGTGATGGGGGTAAGTGTCTAAATTTCTTGGATTCTTCCATAGTAGTGTCCATAACGATCTGGGAATGACTCCAGTAGCCCAGAGGCGCTATAGATGGGTTTAGGAGGATTTTATTGGCGATGCAATAGAAATTAAGCGATTTTGCCAGTTTTTCGGGTGTGTTAGCCCGCGGATTTTTTAGGTGCCGGGAGTACGGGTCAAAGTTTCTTCTATTCTTCCATAGTAGCGTCCGTAAAAACCTGGGGAACGACTCCAGTAGCCCCGGCGGCGCTATAGAGAGGTTTAGGAGCATTTTATAAGCGACACAATAGGAATTAAGAGATTTTTCCAGTTTTTCGTGTGTGTTAGCCCACGGACTTTTTAGGTGCCGGGGGTCCGGGTCAAATTTTCTTGGATTCTTCAATAGTAGAATCTGTAATGACCTGGGGAATGACTCCAGTAGCCCCAGCGGTGCTTTAGAGGGGTTTAGGAGCATTTTATTGGAGACGCAATAGGAATTAGGCGATTTTGCCAATTTTTCGTGTGTGTTAGCCCACGGATTTTTTAGGTGCCGGGGGTCCACGTAAAATTTTCTTGGATTCTTCCATAGTAGCATCCGTAACGACCTGGGAACTACTCTAGTTTCCCCGGCGGCGCTATAGAGGGTTTAGGAGCATTTTATTTGCGACGCAGTAGGAATTAGGCGATTTTGTCAGTTTTTCGTGTGTGTTAGCCCACGGATTTTTTAGGTGCAAGGGGTTCGGGTCAAATTTTCTTGGATTCTTCTATAGTAGCATCCGTAACGACCTGGGGAACGACTCCAATAGACCCGGCGGCGCTTTAGTGTGGTTAAGGAGCATTTTATTGGAGACGCAATAGGATTTAGAGGATTTTGCCAGTTTTTCGTGTGTGTTAGCCCACGGATTTTTTAGGTCCAGGGGTTTGTGTCGAATTTTCTTGAATTCTTCTATAGTAGCGTCCGTAACGACATGGAGAACGACTCCGGTAGCCCCGGCGGCACTATTGAGGGGTATAGGAGCATTTTATTGGCGATGCAATAGAAATTACGCGATTTTGCTAGTTTTTCGTGTGTGTTAGCCCACATAATTTTTATGTGCCGGGGGTACGGGTCAAATTTTCTTGATTTCTTCCATAGTAGCATCCGTTACGACCTGGAGAACGACTCCAGTAGCCCCGGCGGTGCTTTAGAGGGGTTTAAGTGCATTTTATTGGCGACGAAATAGGAATTAGGAGATTTTGCCAGTTTTTCGTGTGTGTTAGCTCACGGATATTTTAGGTGCCGGGGGGCCGGGTCAAATTTTCTTGGATTCTTCAATAGTATCATCCGTATAGACCTGGAGAACGACTCTAGTAGCTCCGACGGCGCTTTAGAGGGGTTTTGGAGCATTTTATTGGCAACATAATAGGAATTAGGCGATTTTGCCAGTTTTTCGTCTGTGTTAGCCCACAGATTTTTAGGTGCCGGGGGTCCGTGTCGAAATTTCTTGGATTCTTCCATAGTAGCGTCTGTAACGACCTGGGGAACGACTCCATTAGCCCCGACGGCGCTATAAAGGGGTTTAAGAGCATTTTATTGGCGGCGCAATAGAAATTAGGCAATTTTACTAGTTTTTCGTATGTGTTATCCCACGAATTTTTTAGGTGCCGGGGGATCGGGTCAAATTTTCTTGGATTCTTCTATAGTAACGTCTGTAACGACATGGGGAACGACTCCAGTAGCCCCGGCGGTGCTTTAGAGTGGTTCAGGAGTATCTTATCGGCGACGCAATAGAAATTAGGCGATTTTGCAAGTTTTTTGTGTGTGTTAGCCCACGGATTTTTTAGGTGCCGGGGGTCCGTGTCAAATTTTCTCGGATTCTTCCATAGTAGAGACCGTAATGACCTGGGGAACGACTCCAATAGCCCCGGCGATGCTATAGAGGGGTTTAGGAGCATTTTATTGGCGATACAATAGGAATTAGGCAATTTTCCCAGTTTTTCGTGTGTGTTAGCATACGGATTTTTTAGGTGCCGGGGGTTTGGGTCAAATTTTCTTGGATTAGTCCACAGTAGCATCCGCAACGACCTGGGGAACGACTCCAGTAGCCCCGGTGGTAATTTAGAGGGGTTTAGGACCATTTTATTTGAGACGCAATAGGAATTAGGCGATTTTGCCAGTTTTTCATGTGTGTTAGCACACGGATTTTTTAGGTGCAAGGGGTCCGGGTCAAATTTTCTTGGATTATTCCATAGTAGCATCCGTAACGACCTGGGGAACGACTCCAATAGCTCCGGTGGCGCTTTAGTGTGGTTAAGGAGCATTTTATTAAAGACGCAATAGGATTTAGAGGATTTTGCCAGTTTTTCGTGTGTGTTAGCCCACGGATTTTTTAGGTGCCAGGGGTTTGTGTCGAATTTTCTTGGATTCTTCTATAGTAGCGTCCGTAACGACATGGAGAACGACTCTGGTAGCCCCGGCGGCACTATTGAGAGGTATAGGAGCATTTTATTGGCGATGCAATAGAAATTACGCGATTTTGCTAGTTTTTCGTGTGTGTTAGCCCACATAATTTTTATGTGCCGGGGGTACGGGTTGAATTTTCTTGATTTATTCCATAGTAGCATCCGTTACGACTTGGAGAACGACTCCAGTAGCCCCGGCGGTGCTTTAGAGGGGTTTAAGTGCATTTTATTGGCGACGAAATAGGAATTAGGAGATTTTGCCAATTTTTCGTGTGTGTTAGCTCACGGATTTTTTAGGTGCCGGGGGGCCGGGTCAAATTTTCTTGGATTCTTCAATAGTATCATCCGTATAGACCTGGAGAATGACTCCAGTAGCTCCGGCGGCGCTTTAGAGGGGTTTTGGAGCATTTTATTGGCGACATAATAGGAATTAGGCGATTTTGCCAGTTTTTCGTCTGTGTTAGCCCACAGATTTTTAGGTGCCGGGGGTCCGTGTCGAAATTTCTTGGATTCTTCCATAGTAGCGTCTGTAACGACCTGGGGAACGACTCCATTAGCCCCGACGGCGCTATAGAGGGGTTTAAGAGCATTTTATTGGCGGCGCAATAGAAATTAGGCAATTTTACTAGTTTTTCGTATGTGTTAACCCACGAATATTTTAGGTGCCGGGGGATCGGGTCAAATTTTCTTGGATTCTTCTATAGTAACGTCCGTAACGACATGGGGAACGACTCCAGTAGCCCCGGCGGTGCTTTAGAGTGGTTCAGGAGTATCTTATCGGTGACGCAATAGAAATTAGGCGATTTTGCAAGTTTTTTGTGTGTGTTAGCCCACGGATTTTTTAGGTGCCGAGGGTCCGTGTCAAATTTTCTCGGATTCTTCCATAGTAGAGACCGTAACGACCTAGGGAACGACTCCAATAGTCCCGGCGATGCTATAGAGGGGTTTAGGAGCATTTTATTGGCGATGCAATAGGAATTAGGCAATTTTCCCAGTTTTTCGTGTGTGTTAGCACACGGATTTTTTAGGTGCTGGGGGTTCGGGTCAAATTTTCTTGGATTCGTCCACAGTAGCATCCGTAACGACCTGGGGAACGACTCCAGTAGCCCCGGTGGCACTTTTGAGGGGTTTAGGAGAATTTTATTGGCGACGCAATAGGAATTAGGCGATTTTGCCAGTTTTTCGTGTGTGTTAGCACACAGATTTTTTACGTACCGGGGGGCCAGGTCAAATTTTCTTGGATTTTTCAGCAATAGCATCCGTAACGACCTGGGAACGACTACAGTAGCCCCAGCGGCGCTTTAGAGGGTTTAGGAGCATTTGATTGGAGACGCAATAGGAATTAGGCGATTTTGCCAGTATTTCTTGTGTGTGAGCCCACTGATTTTTTAGGTGAAGGGGGTCCGGGTCAAATTTTCTTGAATTTTTCCATAGTAGCATCCGTAACGACCTGGGGAACGACTCTAGTAGCCCCGGCGGCGCTTTAGAGGGGTTAAAGAGCATTTTATTGGCGGCGCAATAGGAATTAATTAATTTTGCCACTTTTTTATGTGTGTTAGCCCACAGATATTTTAGGTGTCGGAGTTCCGGGTCAAATGTTCTTGGATTCTTCCATAGTAGCGTCCGTAACGACCTGGGGAATGACTTCAGTAGCCCCGGAGGTGCTATAGAGGGGTTTAGGAGCATTTTATTGGTAACGCAGTAGGAATTAGGGGATTTTGCCAGTTTTTCATGTGTGTTAGCCCACAGATTTTTTAGGTACCGGGGGTCCGGGTCATATTTTATTGGATTTTTCCATAGTAACATCCGTAACGACCCGAGGAATGACTCCAGTAGCCCCGGCGATGCTATAGAGGCATTTAGGAGCATTTTATTGGGGACGCAATAGGAATTAGGAGATTTTGCCAGTTTTTCGTGTGTGTTGGCCCACGGATTTTTAAGGTGCCGGGGGTCCGGGTCAAATTTTCTTTGTTTCTTCCATAGTAGTGTCTGTAACGACCTGGGGAACGACTCCAATAGCCCCGGCTGCGCTTTAGAGTTGTTTAGCAGCATTTTATTAGCGACGTAATAGGAATTAGGCGATTTTGCCAGTTTTCCGTGTGTGTTAGCCCACAGATATTTTAGGTGCCGGGGGTCCGGGTTGAATTTTCTTCTTTTCTTCCATATTAGCATCCGTAACGACCTGGTAAACGACTCTAGTAGCCCCGACGGTGCATTGGAGGGGTTAAGGAGCATTTTATTGGCGAAGCAATAGGAATTAGGCAATTTTGCCAGTTTTTCGTGTGTGTTAGCCCACAGATTTTTTATGTGCCAGGGGTCCGTATCGAATTTTCTTAGATTCTTCTATCGTAGAGTACGTAACGACCTGGGGAACGACTCCAGTAGCCCCGGCGGCGCTATAGAGGGGTTTAGGAGCATTTTATTGGCGACGCAATAGGAATTAGGCAATTTTGCCAGTTTTTCATGTGTGTTAGCCCACAGATTTTTAACTTGCCAGGGGTTCGGGTCAAATTTTCTTGGATTCTTCCATAGTAGCATCCGTAACGACCTGGGAACGACTCCAATAGCCCCGGCGGCGCTTTAGAGTAGTTTAGGAGCATTTTATTAGCGACGCAATAGGAATTAGGAGATTTTGCTAGTTTTCCGTGTGTGTTAGCCCACGGATATTTTAGGTGTCGGGGGTCCGGGTCGAATTTTCTTCCATTCTTCCATAGTAGCATCCGTAACGACCTAGTAAACGACTCCAGTAGCCCCGACGGTGCATTAGAGGGGTTAAAGAGCATTTTATTGGCGAAGCAATAGGAATTAGGCGATTTTGCCAGTTTTTCGTGTGTGTTAGCCCACAGATTTTTTAGGTGCCTTGGTTTAGGGTTAAAACTTTCTTGGATTCTTCCATAGTAGCATCCGTAACGACCTGGGAAACGACTCCAGTAGCCCCGACGGCGCATTAGAGGGGTTAAGGAGCATTTTATTGGCGAAGCAATAGGAATTAGGCAATTTTCCCAGTGTTTCATGTGTGTTAGCACACAGATTTTTTAGGTACCGAGGGTTTGGATCAAATTTTGTTGGATTCTTCCATAGTAGCGTCCGTAACGACCTGGGAACGACTCCAGTAGCTCCGGCAGCACTTTAGAGGGGTTTAGGAGCATTTTATTAAAGATGCAATAGGAATTAGGCTATTTTGCCAGTTTTTCGTGTGTGTTAGCCCACAGATTTTTTATGTGCCAGGGGTCCGTATCGAATTTTCTTAGATTCTTCTATCGTAGAGTACGTAACGACCTGGGGAACGACTCCAGTAGCCCCGGCGGCGCTATAGAGGGGTTTAGGAGCATTTTATTGGCGACGCAATTGGAATTAGGCGATTTTGCCAGTTTTTCATGTGTGTTAGCCCACGGATTTTTAAGATGCCAGGGGTCCGAGTCAAATTTTCTTGGATTTTTCCATAGTAGCGTCTGTAACGACCTGGGGAATGACTCCAATAGCCCCGGCGGCGCTTTAGAGTAGTTTAGGAGCATTTTATTAGCGACGCAATAGGAATTAGGAGATTTTGCCAGTTTTCCGTGTGTGTTATCCCACGGATTGTTTAGGTGCCGGGGATCTGGGTCGAATTTTCTTCCATTCTTCCATAGTAGCGTCCGTAACGACCTGGTAAACGACTCCAGTAGCCTCGGTGGTGCATTGGAGGGGTTAAGGAGCATTTTATTGGCGAAGCAATAGGAATTAGGCTATTTTGCCAGTATTTCATGTGTGTTAGCCGACAGATTTTTTAGGTGCCTGGGTTAGGTTTAAAATTTTCTTGGATTCTTCCATAGTAGCATCCATAACGACCTAGGGAACGACTCCAGTGGCCCGACTGTGCTATAGAGGGGTTTAGGAGCATTTTATTGGCGACGTAATAGTAAGTAGGTGATTTTGCCAGCTTTTCGTGTGTGTTAGCCCCACAGATTTTTTAGGTGGCGGGGGTTTGGTCCAAATTTTCTTGGATTATTCCATAGTAGCATTCTGAACGACCCGGGGAATGACTCCAGTAGTCCCGACGGCGCTTTAGAGGGGTTTAGGAGCATTTTATTAGCGATGCAATAGGAATTAGGCGATTTTGTCATTTTTCCGTGTGTGTTAGCCCATATATTTTTTAGGTGCCTGGGGTTAGGATTAAAATTTTCTTGGATTCTTCAATAGTAGCGTCCGTAACGACCTGGTAAACGACTCCAGTAGCCCCAGCGGTGCATTAGAGGGGTTAAGGAGCATTTTATTGGCGAAGCAATAGGAATTAGGCAATTTTGCCAGTTTTTCGTGTGTGTTAGCCGACAGATTTTTTAGGTGCCTGGGTTCGGGTTAAAATTTTCTTGGATTCTTCTATAGTAGCATCCATAATGACCTGGAGAACGACTCCAGTGGCCCGGCTGCGCTATAGAGGGGTTTAGGAACATTTTATTGGCGACGCAATAGGAAGTAAGCAATTTTGCCAGTTTTTCGGGTGTGTTAGCCCCATGGATTTTTTAGGTGCCGGGGGTTCGGTCCAAATTTTCTTGTATTCTTCCATAGTAGCGTCCTTAACGACCTGGGGAATTACTCCAGTAGCCCCGGTGGTGCTTTAGAGGGGTTTAGGAGCATTTTATTTGCGACGCAATAAGAGTTTGCCAAATTTTCCAGTTTTTCGTATGTGTTAGCCCACAGATTTTTTATGTGCCATTGGTCCGTGTTGAATTTTCTAGGATTCTTCTATCGTAGAGTCCATAACGACCAGAGGAACGACTCCAGTAGCCCCGACAGCGCTATAGAGGAATTTAGGAGCATTTTATTGGCGACGCAATAGGAATTAGGCGATTTTGCCAGTTTTTCAAGTGTGTTAGCCAACGGATTTTTAAGGTGCCGGGGGTCCGGGTAAGATTTTCTTGGATTCTGCCATATTAGCGTCCGTAACGACCTGGGGAATGACTCCAGTATCCCTGGCGATACTTTCGAGTGGTTTAGAAGCATTTTATTAGCGACGCAATAGGAATTAGGCGATTTTGCCAGTTTTCCGTGTGTGTTAGCCCACAGATTTTTTAGGTGCCGAGGGTCCGGGTTGAATTTTCTTCAATTCTTTCATAGTAGCGTCCGTAAAGACCTGGTAAACGACTCCAGTAGCCCCGGCGGCGCATTGGAGGGGTTAAGGAGCATTTCATTGGCGAAGCAATAGGAATTAGGCGATTTTTCCAGTTTTTCGTGTGTGTTAGACCACAAATCTTTTAGGTGCCTGGAGTTCGGATTAAAATTTTCTAGGATTCTTCGATAGTAGCATCTGTAACGACTTGGGGAACGACTACAGTAGCCCCGGCAGTGCTTTAGAGTGGTTTAGGAGCATTTTATTGGCGACGCAATAGGAATTAGGCGATTTTGCCAGTTTTTCATGTGTGTTAGCCCATGGATTTTTAAGGTGCCGGGGGTCCGGGTAACATTTTCTTGGATTTTTCCATAATAGCGTCCGTAACGACCTGGAGAACGACCCCAGTAGCCCCAGCGGCGCTTTAGAGTGGTTTAGGAGCATTTTATTAGCGACGCAGTATGAATTAGGCGATTTTGCCAGTTTTCTGTGTGTGTTAGCCCACGAATTTTTTAGGTGTCAGGGGTCCGGGTTGAATTTTCTTCCATTCTTCCATAGTAGCGTCCGTAACGACCTGGTAAACGACTGCAGTAGCACCGGCGGCGCATTGGAGGGATTAAGGAGCATTTTAGTGGCGAAGCAATAGGAATTAGGCGATTTTGCCAGTGTTTTGTGTGTGTTAGACCACAGATTTTTTAGGTGCCTGGGTTTGGGTTAAACTTTTCTAGGATTCTTTGATAATAGCGTCCGTACCGACCTGGGGAACGACTCTAGTAGCCCCGACGGTGCTTTAGAGTGGTTTTGGAGTATTTTATTGGCGATGCAATAGGAATTAGACGATTTTGCCAGTTTTTCGTATGTGTTAGCCCACGGATTTTTTAGGTTCCAGGGGTCTGCGTCGAATTTTCTTCCATTCTTCCATAGTAGCGTCCGTAACGACCTAGGAAACGACTCCAGTAGCCCCGGCGGGGCATTAGAGAGGTTAAGGAGCATTTTATTGGCGAAGCAATAGGAATTAGGCGATTTGGCTAGTTTTTCGTGTGTGTTAGCCCATTGATTTTTTAGTTGCTGAGGGTTCGGGTCAAAGTTTCTTGGATTCTTCTATAGTAGCGTCCGTAACGACCTGGGAAGGACACCAGTAGCCCCGGCAGCGCTATAGAGGGGTATAAGAGAATTTTATTGGCGATGCAATGGGAATTAGGCAATTTTGCCAGTTTTTCGTGTGTGTTAGCCCACGGATTTTTTTGGTGCCGGGGGTCCGGGTCAAATTTTCTTGGATTCTTCCATAGTAGCGTCCGTAACGACCTGGGGAACCACTTCAGTAGCCCCAGTGGCGCTTTAGAGGGGTTTAGGAGCATTTTATTAGAGACGCAATAGGAATTAGGCGATTTTGCCAGTTTTTCATGTGTGTTAGCTTATGGATTTTTTACGTGCCAGGGGTCTGTGTCGAATTTTCTTGTATTCTTCTATAGTAGCGTTCGTAACGACCTGGGAAATGACTCTAGTAGCTCCAGCGGTGCTATAGAGGGGTTTAGAAGCATTTTATTGGCGACGCAATAGGAATTAGTAGATTTTGCTAGTTTTTCATGTGTGTTAGCCCACAGATTTTTAAGGTGCCGGGGGTCCGGGTAAAACTTTCTTGGATATTTCCATAGTAGCGTCCGTAACGACCTGGGGAACGACTCCAGTAGCCCCGGAGGCGCTCTAGAGTGGTTTAGGCGCATTTTATTAGCAACGCAATAGGAATTAGGCAATTTTGCCAGTTTTCCGTGTGTGTTAGCCCACGGATTTTTTAGGTGCCAGGGGTCCGGGTCTAATTTTCTTCTATTCTTCCATTGTAGCGTCCGTAACGACCTGGTAAACGATTCTAGCAGCTCCAGCGGCGCATTGGAGGGGTTAAGGAGCATTTTATTGGCGAAGCAATAGGAATTAGGCGATTTTGCCAGTTTTTCGTGTGTGTTAGCCGATAGATTTTTTAGGTGCCGGGTGTTCGGGTCAAATCTTCTTGGATTCTTCAATAGTAGCGTCCGTAATGACCTGGGGAACGACTCTAATAGCACCGGCGGTGCTTTAGAGGGGTTTAGGAGCATTTTATTTGTGAAGCAATAAGAGTTTGCCAAATTTGCTAGTTTTTCGTATGTGTTAGCCCATGGATTTTTTAGCTATCGGGGGTTCGGGTTGAATTTTCTTTGATTCTTCCATAGTAGCGTCCGTAATGACCTGGGGAACGACTACAGTAGCTCCGGCGGCGCAATAGAGGGGTTTAGGAGCATTTTATTAGAGACGCAATAGGAATTAGGCGATTTTGCAAGTTTTTCATCTTTGTTAGCCCACGGATATTTTACGTGCCAGGGGTCCGGGTCGAATTTTCTAGGATTCTTCTATAGTAGCGTCCGTAACAACCTGGGAAATGACTCCAGTAGACCCGACGGTGCTATAGAGGGGTTTAGGAGCATTTTATTAGCGACGCAATAGGAAATAGGCGATTTTGCCAGTTTTTCATTTGTGTTAGCCCACGGATTTTTGAGGTGCCTGGGCTCCGGGTAAATTTTTCTTGGATTCTGCCATAGTAGCGTCCGTAACGACCTGGGGAACGACTCCAATAGCCCCGGCGGCGCTTTAGAGTAGTTTAGGAGCATTTTATTAGCGACGCAATAGGAATTAGGCGATTTTGCCAGTTTTTCGTGTGTATTAGCCCACGGATTTTTTAGGTGTCAGGACTCTAGGTCGAATTTTTTTCTATTCTTCCATAGTAGCGTCCGTAACGACCTGGTAAATGACTCCAGTAGCCCCGGCGGCGCATTAGAGGGGTTAAGGAGCATTTTATTGGCGAAGCAATAGGAATTAGGCAATTTTGCCAGTTTTTCGTGTGTGTTAGCTCACGATTTTTTTTGATGTCGGGGGTCCGGGTCAAATTTTGTTTGATTATTCCATAGTAGTGTCCGTAACGACCTGGGGGATGACTCCAGTAGCTCCAGCGGCGCTTAAAAGGGATGTAGGAGCATTTTATTCGAGACACAATTGTAATTAGGCGATTTTGCCAATTTTTCGTGTGTGTTAGCCCACAGAATTTTTACGTGCCAGGGGTCCGTGTCGAAATTTCTTTGATTCTTCTATAGTAGCATCCGTAACGACCTGGGGAACGACTCCAGCAGCCCCAACGGTGCTATAGAGGGGTTTAGGAGCATTTTATTGGGAAGCAATAGGAATTAGGCAATTTTGCCAGTTTTCCGTGTGTGTTAGCCTACGGATTTTTTAGGTTCCGGGGGTCCGGGTCGAATTTTCTTCCATTATTCTATAGTAGCATCCGTAACGACTTGGTAAACGACTCCAGTAGCCCCGGCGGTGCATTGGAGGGGTTAAGGAGCATTTTATTGGTGAAGCAATAGGAATTAGGCAATTTTGCCAGTTTTTAATGTGTGTTAGCCCATATATTTTTTAGGTGCCTGGGGTTAGGATTAAAATTTTCTTGGATTCTTCAATAGTAGCGTCCATAACGACCTGGGAAACGACTCCAGTAGCTCCGGCGGCGCATTAGAGGGGTTAAGGGGCATTTTATTGGCCAAGCAATAAGAATTAGGCGATTTTGTCAATTTTTCATGTGTGTTAGCCCACGGATTTTTTAGGTGCCGAGGGTTCGGGTCAGATTTTGTTTGATTCTTCTATAGTAGCATCCGTAACGACCTGGGGAACGACACCAGTAGCCCCGGCCGCGCTATAGAGGGGTTTAGGAGCATTTTATTAGCGACGCAATAGGAATTAGGCGATTTTGCCAGTTTTTCGTGTGTGTTAGCCCTCGGACTTTTTTGGTGTCGGGGGTCCGGGTCAAATTTTCTTTGATTCTTCCATAGTAGCATCCGTAACGACCTGGGGAACGACTCCAGTAGCTCCGGCGGCGTTTTAGAGGGGTTTAGGAGCATTTTATTAAAGACGCAATAGGAATTAGGCGATTTTGCCAGTTTTTCGTGTGTGTTAGCTCACGGATTTTTTACGTGCCAGGGGTCCGTGTCGAATTTTCTTGGACTCTTCTATCGTAGCATCCATAACGACCTGGGGAACGACTTCAGTAGCCCCGATGAGGCTATAGAGGGGTTTAGGAGCATTTTATTAGCGACGCAATAGGAATTAGGCGATTTTGCCAGTTTTTCATTTGTGTTAGCCCACGGATTTTTGAGGTGCCAGGGCTCCGGGTAAATTTTTCTTGGATTCTGCCATAGTAGCGTCCGTAACGACCTGGGGAACGACTCCAATAGCCCCGGCGGTGCTTTAGAGTAGTTTAGGAGCATTTTATTAGCGACACAATAGGAATTAGGCGATTTTGCCAGTTTTTCGTGTGTGTTAGCCCACGGATTTTTTAGGTGCCGGGGGTCGGGGTCGAATTTTTTTCTATTCTTCCATAGTAGCATCCGTAACGACCTGGTAAATGACTCCAGTAGCCCCGACGGCGTATTAGAGGGGTTAAGGAGCATTTTATTGGCGAAGCAATAGGAATTAGGCAATTTTGCCAGTTTTTCGTGTGTGTTAGCTCACGATTTTTTTTGATGCTGGGGGTCCGGGTCAAATTTTGTTTGATTATTCCATAGTAGTGTCCGTAACGACCTGGGGGATGACTCCAGTAGCTCCAGTGGCGCTTAAAAGGGATGTAGGAGCATTTTATTCGAGACGCAATTGTAATTAGGCGATTTTGCCAATTTTTCATGTGTGTTAGCCCAAAGAATTTTTACGTGCCAGGGGTCCGTGTCGAAATTTCTTTGATTCTTCTATAGTAGCATCCGTAACGACCTGGGGAACGACTCCAGCAGCCCCAGCGGTGCTATAGAGGGGTTTAGGAGCATTTTATTGGGACGCAATAGCAATTAGGCGATTTTGCCAGTTTTCCGTGTGTGTTAGCCTACGGATTCTTTAGGTTCCGGGGGTCCGGGTCGAATTTTCTTCCATTCTTCTATAGTAGCATCCTTAACGACCTGGTAAACGACTCCAGTAGCCCCGGCGGGGCATTGGAGGGGTTAAGGAGCATTTTATTGGCGAAGCAATAGGAATTAGGCGATTTTGCCAGTTTTTCATGTGTGTTAGCCCATATATTTTTTAGGTGCCTGGGGTTAGGATTACAATTTTCTTGGATTCTTCAATAGTAGCGTCCATAATGACTTGGGAAACGACTCCAGTAGCCCCGGCGGCGCATTAGAGGGTTAAGGAGCATTTTATTGGCCAAGCAATAAGAATTAGGCGATTTTGTCAGTTTTTCATGTGTGTTAACCTATGGATTTTTTAGGTGCCGAGGGTTTGGGTCAGATTTTGTTTGATTCTTCTATAGTAGCGTCCGTAACGACCTGGGGAACGACACCAGTAGCCCCGTCCGCGCTATAGAGGGGTTTAGGAGCATTTTATTAGCGACACAATAGAAATTAGGCGATTTTGCCATTTTTTCGTGTGTGTTAGCCCACGGATTTTTTTGGTGCCGGGGGTTCGGTTCAAATTTTCTTTGATTCTTCCATAGTAGCATCCGTAACGACCTGGGGAACGACTCCAGTAGCTCCGACGGCACTTTAGAGGGGTTTAGGAGCATTTTATTAAAGATGCAATAGGAATTAGGCGATTTTGCCAGTTTTTTCGTGTGTGTTAGCCCACGGATTTTTTACGTGCCAGGGGTCCGTGTCGAATTTTCTTGGATTCTTCTATCGTAGCGTCCATAACGACCTGGGGAACGACTTCAGTAGCCCCGGTGGGGCTATAGAGGGGTTTAGGTGCATTTTATTAGCGACGCAATAGGAATTAGGCGATTTTGCCAGTTTTTCATTTGTGTTAGTCCACGGATTTTTGAGGTGCCAGGGCTCCAGGTAAATTTTTCTTGGATTCTGCCATAGTAGCGTCCGTAACGACCTGGGGAACGACTCTAATAGCCCCGGCGGCGCTTTAGAGTAGTTTAGGAGCATTTTATTAGCGACGCAATAGGAATTAGGCGATTTTGCCAGTTTTTCGTGTGTGTTAGCCCACGGATTTTTTAGGTGTCAGGACTCTGGGTCAAATTTTTTTCTATTCTTCCATAGTAGCGTCCGTAACGACCTGGTAAATGACTCCAGTAGCCCCGGCGGCGCATTAGAGGGGTTAAGGAGCATTTTATTGGCGAAGCAATAGGAATTAGGCGATTTTGCCAGTTTTTCGTGTGTGTTAGCCCATGATTTTTTTTGATGCCGGGGGTCCGGGTCAAATTTTGTTTGATTATTCCATAGTAGTCTCCGTAACGACCTGGGGGATGACTCCAGTAGCTCCAGCGGCGCTTAAAAGGGATGTAGGAGCATTTTATTCGAGACGCAATTGTAATTAGGCGATTTTGCCAATTTTTCATGTGTGTTAGCCCAAAGAATTTTTACGTGCCAGGGGTCCGTGTCGAAATTTCTTTGATTCTTCTATAGTAGCATCCGTAACGACCTGGGGAACGACTCCAACAGCCCCAGCGGTGCTATAGAGGGGTTTAGGAGCATTTTATTGGGACGCAATAGGAATTAGGCGATTTTGCCAGTTTTCCGTGTGTGTTAGCCTACGGATTTTTTAGGTTCCGGGGGTCTCGAATTTTCTTCCATTCTTCTATAGTAGCATCCTTAACGACCTGGTAAACGACTCCAGTAGCCCCGGCGGGGCATTGAAGGGGTTAAGGAGCATTTTATTGGCGAAGCAATAGGAATTAGGCGATTTTGCCAGTTTTTCATGTGTGTTAGCCCATATATGTTTTAGGTGCCTGGGGTTAGGATTACAATTTTCTTGAATTCTTCAATAGTAGCGTCCATAACGACCTGGGAAACGACTCCAGTAGCCCCGGCGGCGCATTAGAGGGGTTAAGGAGCATTTTATTGGCCAAGCAATAAGAATTAGGCGATTTTGTCAGTTTTTCATGTGTGTTAGCCTACGGATTTTTTAGGTGCCGAGGGTTCGGGTCAGATTTTGTTTGATTCTTCTATAGTAGCGTCCGTAACGACCTGGGGAACGACACCAGTAGCCCCGGCCGCGCTATAGAGGGGTTTAGGAGCATTTTATTAGCGACACAATAGGAATTAGGCGATTTTGCCATTTTTTCGTGTGTGTTAGCCCACGGATTTTTTTGGTGCCGGGGGTCCGGTTCAAATTTTCTTTGATTCTTCCATAGTAGCATCCGTAACGACCTGGGGAACGACTCCAGTAGCTCCGATGGCACTTTAGAAGGGTTTAGGAGCATTTTATTAAAGACGCAATAGGAATTAGGCGATTTTGCCAGTTTTTCGTGTGTGTTAGCCCACGGATTTTTTACGTGCCAGGGGTCCGTGTCGAATTTTCTTGGATTCTTCTATCGTAGCGTCCATAACGACTTGGGGAACGACTTCAGTAGCCCCGGTGGGGCTATAGATGGGTTTAGGAGCATTTTATTAGCGACGCAATAGGAATTAGGCGATTTTGCCAGTTTTTCATTTGTGTTAGCCCACGGATTTTTGAGGTGCCAGGGCTCCGGGTAAATTTTTCTTGGATTCTGCCATAGTAGCGTCCGTAACGACCTGGGGAACGACTCCAATAGCCCCGGCGGCGCTTTAGAGTAGTTTAGGAGCATTTTATTAGCGACGCAATAGGAATTAGGCGATTTTGCCATTTTTTCGTGTGTGTTAGCCCACGGATTTTTTTGGTGCCGGGGGTCCGGTTCAAATTTTCTTTGATTCTTTCATAGTAGCATCCGTAACGACCTGGGGAACGACTCCAGTAGCTCCGGCGGCACTTTAGAGGGGTTTAGGAGCATTTTATTAAAGACGCAATAGGAATTAGGCGATTTTGCTAGTTTTTCGTGTGTGTTAGCCCACGGATTTTTTACGTGCCAGGGGTCCGTGTTGAATTTTCTTAGATTCTTCTATCGTAGCGTCCATAACGACCTGGGGAACGACTTCAGTAGCCCCGGTGGGGCTATAGAGGGGTTTAGGAGCATTTTATTAGCGACGCAATAGGAATTAGGCGATTTTGCCAGTTTTTCATTTGTGTTAGCCCATGGATTTTTGAGGTGCCAGGGCTCCGGGTAAAGTTTTCTTCGATTCTGCCATAGTAGCGTCCGTAACGACCTGGGGAACGACTCTAATAGCCCCGGCGGCGCTTTAGAGTGGTTTAGGAGCATTTTATTAGCGACGCAATAGGAATTAGGCTATTTTGCCAGTTTTCCGTGTGTGTTAGTCCACGGATTTTTTAGGTGCTGGGGGTTCGGGTTAAAATTTTCTTAGATTCTTCCCTAGTAGCGTCCGTAAAGATCTGGGGAATGATTCCAGTAGACCGGCTGTGCTATAGAGGGGTTTAGGAGTTTTTTATTGGCGATGCAATAGGAAGTACGCGATTTTGCCAGTTTTTCGTGTTTGTTAGCCCCACGGATTTATTAGGTTCCGGGGGTCCGGTCCAAATTTTCTTGGATTCTCCCATATTAGCATCCTTAACGACCTAGGGAATGACTCCAGTAGCTCCGGCGGCGCTTTAGAGGGGTTTAGGAGCATTTTATTTGCGACGCAATTAGAGTTTGCCAAATTTGCCAGTTTTTCGTATGTGTTAGCCCACAGATTATTTAGGTGTCGGGGGTTCGGGTCGAATTTTCTTTGATTCTTCCATAGTAGCGTTCGTAATGACCTGGGGAACGACTCTAGTAGCTCTGGTGGTGCTATAGAGGGGTTTAGGTGAATTGTATTAGAGACGCAATAGGAATTAGGCGATTTTGCCAGTTTTTTCGTGTGTGTTAGCCCACGGATTTTTTACGTGCCAAGGGTCCGTGTCGAATTTTCTAGGATTCTTCTATAGTAGCGTCCGTAAAGACCTGGGGAATGACTCCAGTAGACCCGATGACGCTATAGAGGGGTTAAGGAGCATTTTATTGGCGACGCAATAGGAATTAGGCAATTTTGCCTGTTTTTCGTATGTGTTAGCCCATGGATTTTTAAGGTACCGGGGGTCCGGGTCAAATTTTCTAGGATTCTTCCATAGTAGCGTCCGTAACAACCTGGGAAACGACTCTAGTAGCCCCGGCGGTGCTTTAGAGTAGTTTAGGAGTATTTTATTGGCGACGCAATAGGAATTAAGCGATTTTGCCAATTTTTCATGTGTGTTAGCCCACAGATATTTTACGTGTCAGGGGTCTGGGTCGAATTTTTTTCGATTCTTCCATAACAGCATCCGTAACGACCTGGGAACGACTCCAGTAGCTCCGGCGGCGCTATAGAGGGGTTTAGGAGTATTTTATTAGAGACGCAATAGGAATTAAGCGATTTTACCAGTTTTTCGTGTGTGTTAGCCCACAAATTTTTTACGTGCCAGGGGTCCGTGTCGAATTTTCTAGGATTCTTCTATAGTAGCGTCCGTAATGACCTGGGGAACGACTCCAGTAGCCCCGGCGGCGCTATAGAGTGGTTTAGGAGCATTTTATTGGTGATGCAATAGGAATTAGGAGATTTTGCCAGTTTTTCATGTGTGTTAGCCCACGGATTTTTAAGGTGCAGGGGGTCCGGGTAAAATTTTATTGGATTATGCCATAGTAGCATCCGTAACGACTTGGGGAACGACTCCAGTAGCCCCGGCGGCACTTTATAGTTGTTTAGGAGCATTTTATTAGTGACGCAATAGGAATTAGGCGATTTTGCCAGTTTTTCATGTGTGTTAGCCCACGGATTTTTTAGGTTGCGGGGGTCCAGGTCGAATTTTCTTCCATTCTTCCATAGTAGCGTCCTTTACGACCTGGTAAACGACTCCAGTAGCCCCGGCGGCGCATTGGAGGGGTTAAGGAGCATTTTATTGGTGAAGCAATAGGAATTAGGTAATTTTGCGAGTTTTTCGTGTGTGTTAGCCCACAGATTTTTTAGGTGCCGGGGGTTCGGGTCAAATTTTCTTGGATTCTTCTATAGTATCGTCCGTAACGACCTGGGAACGACACCAGTAGCCCCGGCGGTGCTATAGAGGGGTTTAGGAGCATTTTATTGGCGGCGCAATAGGAACTAGGCAATTTTGCCAATTTTTCGTGTGTGTTAGCCCACGGATATTTTAGGTGCCGGGGGTCCAGGTCAAATTTTCTTTGATTCTTCCATATTAGTGTCTGTAAAGACCTGTGGAACAACTCCAGTAGCCCCAGCGGCGCTTTAGAGTGGTTTAGGAGCATTTTATTAGAGACGCAATTGGAATTAGGCGATTTTGCCAGTTTTTCGTGTGTGTTAGCCTACGGATTTTTAAGGTGCCGAGGGTCCGGGTCAAATTTTCTTGGATTCTTCCATAGTAGCATCCGTAATGACCTGGGGAACGAGTCCAATAACCCCGGCGGCGCTATAGAGGGGTTTAAGAGCATTTTATTGGCGACACAATAGGAATTAGGCGATTTTTCTAGTTTTTTCGTGTGTGTTAGCCCACGGATTTTTTAGGTGCCAGGGGTCTGGGTAAAATTTTCTTCCATTATTTCATAGTAGCATCCGTAATGCCTGGTAAACGACTCTAGTAGCCTTGGCGGCGCATTAGAGTGGTTAAGGAGCATTTTATTGGCGAAGCAATAGGAATTAGGCGATTTTGCCACTTTTTCGTGTGTGTTAGCCCACAGATTTTTTATGTGCCGGGGGTTCGGGTCAAATTTTCTTGGATTCTTCTATATTAGTGTCCTTAACGACCTGGGAACGACACCAGTAGCCCCGGCGGCGCTATAGAGGGGTTTAGGAGCATTTTATTGGCGATGCAATAGGAATTATGCAATTTTTCCAGTTTTTCGTGTGTGTTAGCCCACAGATTGTTTAGGTGCCGAGGGTCCGGGTCAAATTTTCTTTGATTCTTCTGTAGTAGTGTCCGTAACGACCTGGTGAACGACTCCAATAGCCCCACCGGCGCTTTAGAGGGGCTTAGGAGCATTTTAATAGAGACGCAATTGGAATTAGGCAATTTTGCCAGATTTTCGTGTGTGTTAGCCCACGGATCTTTTACGTGCCTGGGGTCCGTGTTGAAATTTCTTGGATTCTTCTATAGTAGCATCCGTAACGACCTGGGGAACGACTCCAGCAGCCCAGGCGGCGCTATAGAGGGGTTTAGGAGCATTTTATTGGTACGCAATAGGAATTTGGTGATTTTGCCAGTTTTCCATGTGTGTTAGCTCAAGGATTTTTTAGGTGCCTGGGGTCCGGGTCAAATTTTCTTGGATTCTTCCATAGTAGCGTCCGTAACGACCTAGGGAACGACTCTAGTAGCTCCGGCTGTGGTTTAGAGTAGTTTAGGAGCATTTTATTGGCGACGCAATAGGAATTAGGCGATTTTGCCAGTTTTTCGTGTGTGTTAGGCCACAGATATTTTATATGTTAGGGGTCTGGGTCGAATTCTTTTCTATTCTTCCATAGTAGCGTCCGTAACGACCTGGTAAATGACTCCAGTAGCCCCGGCGGTGCATTAGAGGGGTTGAGGAGCATTTTATTAGCGAAGCAATAGGAATTAAGCGATTTTGCCAGTTTTTTGTGTCTGTTAGCCCACGGATTTTTTTGATGCCGGGGGTCCGGGTCAAATTTTCTTTGATTATTCCATAGTAGTGTCTGTAAAGACCTGGGGAACGACTCCAGTAGCCCCAGCGGCGCTTTAGAGGGATTTAGGAGCATTTTATTAGAGACGCAATTAGAATTAGGCGATTTTGCCAATTGTTCGTGTGTGTTAGCCCACAGATTTTTTACTTTCCAGGGGTCCGTGTCGAAATTTCTTTGATCCTTCTATAGTAGCATCCATAACGACCTGGGGAATGACTGCAGCAGCCTCGGCGGTGCTATAGAGGGGTTTAGGAGCATTTTATTGGGATGCAATAGGAATTAGGCGATTTTGCCAGTTTTCCGTGTGTGTTAGCCCACAGATTTTTTAGGTGCCGGGGGTCCGGGTCGAATTACTTACATTCTTCTATAGTAGCATCCGTAACGACCTGGGGAACGACTTCAATAGCCCCGGCGGTGCTTTTATTAGCGACCCAATAGGAATTAGGCGATTTTGCCAGTTTTCCGTGTGTGTTAGTCCACGGATTTTTTAGGTGCCGGGGGTTCGGGTTAAAATTTTCTTAAATTCTTCCATAGTAGCGTCCGTAAAGATCTGGGGAATGACTCTAGTAGACCGGCTGTGCTATAGAGGGGTTTAGGAGTTTTTTATTTGCAACGCAATAGGAAGTAGGCGATTTTGCCAGTTTTTCGTGTGGGTTAGCCCCACAGATTTTTTAGGTGCCGGGGGTACGGTCCAAATTTTCTTGGATTCTCCCATAGTAGCGTCCTTAACGACCTGGGGAACGACTCTAATAGCCCCGGTGGCGCTTTAGAGTGGTTTAGGAGCATTTTATTAGCGATGCAATAGGAATTAGGCGATTTTTTCCAGTTTTCCGTGTGTGTTAGTCCACGGATTTTTTTGGTGCCGTGTGTACGGGTCGAATTTTCTTCCATTCATCCATAGTAGCGTCTGTAACGACCTGGAAAATGACTCTAGTAGCCCCGGCGGTGCATTGGAGGGGTTAAGGAGCATTTTATTGGCGAAGCAATAGGAATTAGGCGATTTTGCAAGTTTTTCGTATGTGTTAGCCCACAGATTTTGGGTTAAACTTTTCTTGGATACTTCGATAGTAGCGTCCGTAATGACCTGGGGAACGACTCCAGTAGCCCGGCTGCACTATAGAGGGGTTTTGGACCATTTTATTGGCGATGCAATTGGAAGTAGGCGATTTTGCCAGTTTTTCGTGTGTGTTAGCCCCACAGATGTTTTAGGTGCCGGGGGTACGGGTCATATTTTCTTGGTTTCTTTCATAGTAGCGTCTGTAACGATCTGGAGAATGACTCCAGTAGCCCCGGTGGCGCTTTAGAGGGGTTTAGGAGCATTTTATTTGCGACGCAATATGAGTTTGCCAAATTTGCTAGTTTTTCGTATGTGTTAGCTCACGGATTTTTTAGGTGTCCGGGGTTCGGGTCTAATTTTCTTTGATTCTTCCATAGTAGCATCCGTAACAACCTGGGGAACGACTCCAGTAGCTCTGGCGGCGCTATAGAGGAGTTTAGGAGCATTTTATTAGAGACGCAATAGGAATTAGGCAATTTTGCCAGTTTATCATGTGTTAGCCCATAGAATTTTTACGTGCCAGGGGTCCATGTCGAATTTTGTAAAATTCTTCTACAGTAGCGTCCGTAACGATAAGGGGAAAGACTCCAGTAGCCCCGGCGGTGCTATAGAGCGGTTTAGGATCTTTTTATTGGCGACGCAATAGGAATTAGGCAATTTTGCTAGTTTTTTGCGTGTGTTAGCCCACGGATTTTTAAGGTGCCGGGGGTCCGGTCCATATTTTCTTGGATTCTTCCATAGTAACGTCCGTAACAACCTGGGAAATGACTCTAGTAGCCCTGGCGGTACTTTAGAGTAGTTTAGGACCATTTTATTGGCGACGCAATAGGAATTAGGCGATTTTGCCAGTTTTCCGTGTGTGTTAGCCTACGGATTTTTTAGGTTCCGGGGGTCTCGAATTTTCTTCCATTCTTCTATAGTAGCATCCTTAACGACCTGGTAAACGACTCCAGTAGCCCCGGCGGGGCATTGAAGGGGTTAAGGAGCATTTTATTGGCGAAGCAATAGGAATTAGGCGATTTTGCCAGTTTTTCATGTGTGTTAGCCCATATATGTTTTAGGTGCCTGGGGTTAGGATTACAATTTTCTTGGATTCTTCAATAGTAGCGTCCATAACGACCTGGGAAACGACTCCAGTAGCCCCGGCGGCGCATTAGAGGGGTTAAGGAGCATTTTATTGGCCAAGCAATAAGAATTAGGCGATTTTGTCAGTTTTTCATGTGTGTTAGCCTACGGATTTTTTAGGTGCCGAGGGTTCGGGTCAGATTTTGTTTGATTCTTCTATAGTAGCGTCCGTAACGACCTGGGGAATGACACCAGTAGCCCCGGCCGCGCTACAGAGGGGTTTAGGAGCATTTTATTAGCGACACAATAGGAATTAGGCGATTTTGCCATTTTTTCGTGTGTGTTAGCCCACGGATTTTTTTGGTGCCGGGGGTCCGGTTCAAATTTTCTTTGATTCTTCCATAGTAGCATCCGTAACGACCTGGGGAACGACTCCAGTAGCTCCGACGGCACTTTAGAGGGGTTTAGGAGCATTTTATTAAAGACGCAATAGGAATTAGGCGATTTTGCCAGTTTTTCGTGTGTGTTAGCCCACGGATTTTTTAGGTGTCAGGGGTCTGGGTCGAATTTTTTTCTATTCTTCCATAGTAGCGTCCGTAACGACCTGGGAAACGACTCCAGTAGCCCCGGCAGCGCATTAGAGGGGTTAAGGAGCATTTTATTGGCGAAGCAATAGCAATTAGGCGGTTTTACCAGTTTTTCGTGTGTGTTAGCCCACGGATTTTTTTGGTGCCGAGGGTTCGAGTCAAATTTTCTTGGATTCTTCTATAGTAGCGTCTGTAATGACCTGGGAATGACACCAGTAGCCTCGGAGGCTCTATAGAGGGGTTAGGTGCATTTTATTGGCGACGCAATAGGAATTAGGCGATTTTGCCAGTTTTTCGTTTGTGTTAGCCCACAGATTTTTTTGCTGCCGGGGGTCCGGGTCAAATTTTCTTTGATTCTTCCATAGTAGCATCCGTAACGACCTGGGGAACGACTCCAGTTGCTGCAGCGGCGCTATAGAGAGGTTTAGGAGCATTTTATTAGAAATACAATAGGAATTAGGCGATTTTACCAGTTTTTCGTGTGTGTTAGCCCACGGATTTTTTACGTGCCAAGGGTCCGTGTCGAATTTTCTTAGATTCTTCTTTCGTAGCGTCCATAAAGATCTGGGGAACGACTCTAGTAGCCCCGGCGGCGCTATAGAGGGGTTTAGGAGCATTTTATTGGCGATGCAATAGGAATTAGGCGATTTTGCCAGTTTTTCATGTGTGTTAGCCCACGGATTTTTAAGGTGCCGGGGGTCCGGGTAAAAGTTTCTTGGATTCTACCATAGTAGCGTTCGTAACGACCTGGGAAACGACTCCAGTAGCCCCCGGCGGCGTTTTAGAGTGGTTTAGGAGCATTTTATTAGCGACGCAATAGGAATTTGGCGATTTTGCCAGTTTTCCGTGTGTGTTAGCCAACGGATTTTTTAGGTGCTGGGGGTCCAAGTCGAATTTTCTTCCATTCTTCCATAGTAGCTTCCGTAACGACCTGGTAAACGACTCCAGTAGCTATTGCGGCGCATTGGAGGGGTTAAGGAGTATTTTATTGGTGAAGCAATAGGAATTAGGAGATTTTGCCAGTTTTTTGTTTGTGTTAGCCCACGGATTTTTTAGGTGCCGGTGGTCCGGGTCGAATTTTCTTCTATTCTTCCATAGTAGCTTCCATAACGACCTGGTAAACGACTCCAGTAGCCCCGGCGGCGCATTGGAGGGGTTAAGGAGTATTTTATTGGTGAAGCAATAGGAATTAGGCAATTTTGCCAGTTTTCGTTTGTGTTAGCCCACGGATTTTTAAGGTGCCGGGGGTTCGGGTCACATTTTCTTGGATTCTTCCATAGTAGCGTCCGTAACGACCTAGGAAATGACTGTAGTAGCCCTGGCGGTGCTTTAGAATAGTTTAGGAGCATTTTATTGGCGACGCAATAGGAATTAGGCAATTTTGCTAGTTTTTCGTGTGTGTTAGCCCACAGATTTTTTAGGTGTCAGAGGTCTGGGTTGAATGTTTTTCTATTCTTCCATAGTAGCGTCCCTAACGACCTAGGAAACGACTCCAGCAGCCCCGGCGGCGCATTAGAGGGGTAAAGGAGCATTTTATTGGCGAAGCAATAGCAATTAGGCAATTTTGCCAGTTTTTCGTGTGTGTTAGCCCACGAATTTTTTAGGTGCCGAGGGTTCGGGTCAAATTTTCTTGGATTCTTCTATAGTGGCGTCCGTAACGACCTGGGAACGACACCAGTAGCCCCGGCGGCGCTATAGAGGGGTTTAGATGCATTTTATAGGCGACGCATTAGGAATTAGCGATTTTGCCAATTTTTCATTTGTGTTAGCCTACGGATATTTTTTGTGCCGGGGGTCCGGGTCAAATTTTCTTTGATTCTTCCTTAGTAGCATCCGTAATGAACTGGGGAACGACTCCCGTAGCTCCGGCAGCGCTATTGAGGGGTTTAAGAGCATTTTATTAGAAACACAATAGGAATTAAGCGATTTTACATGTTTTTATTGTGTGTTAGCCCACAGATGTTTTATGTGCCAGGGGTCCGTGTCGAATTTTATTGGATTCCCTCTATCGTAGCATCCGTAACGACCTGGGGAATCACTCCAGTAGCCCGACGGTGCTATAGAGGGGTTTAGGAGCATTTTATTGGCTACGCAATAGGAATTAGGCAATTTTTCCAGTTTTTCGTGTGTGTTAGCCCACGGATTATTTAGGTGCCGGGGGTCCGGGTCAAATTTTCTTTGAATCTTCTATAGTAGTGTCCGTAACAACCTGGGGAACGACTCCAATATCCCCAGTGGCTCTTTAGAGGGGCTTAGGAGCATTTTATTAGAGACGCAATTGGAATTAGGCAATTTTGCCAGTTTTTCATGTGTGTTAGCCCATCGATTTTTTACATGCCAGGGCTCTGTGTCGAATTTTGTTGGATTCTTCTATAGTAGCGTACGTAACGACTTGGGGAACGACTGTAGTAGCCCCAGCGATACTATAGAGGGGTTTAGGAGCATTTTATTAGCGACACAATAGGAATTAGGCGGTTTTGTTAGTTTTTCGTGTGTGTTAGCCCATGGATTTTTAAGGTGCCGGGGGTCCGGGTAAAATTTTCTTGGATTTTTCCCTAGTAGCGTCCGTAACGACCTGGGGAACGACTCTAGTAGCCCCGGCGACGCTTTAGAGTGGTGTAGGAGCATTTTATTAGCGACGCAATAGGAATTTGGCGATTTTGCCAGTTATACGTGTGTATTAGACAACGGATTTTTAGGTGCCGGGGGTCCGGGTCGAATTTTCTTCCATTCTTCCATAGTAGCTTCCGTAAACACCTGGTAAACAACTCCAGTAGTCCCGGCGGCGCATTGGAGGGGTTAAGGAGTATTTTATTGGCGAAGCAATAGGAATTAGGCGATTTTGCCAGTTTTTCGTGTGTGTTAGCCCACAGAGTTTTTAGGTGTCAGAGGTCTAGGTCAATTTTTTTTCTATTATTCCATAGTAGCTTCCCTAACGACCTGGGAAACGACTCCAGTAGCCCCAGCGGCGCATTCCAGGTGTTAAGGAGCATTTTATTGGCGAAGCAATAGCAATTAAGCGATTTTACCAGTTTTTCGTGTGTGTTAGCCCACAGATTTTTTAGGTGCCGAGGGTTCGGGTCTAATTTTCTTGTATTCTTCTATAGTAGCGTCCGTAACGACCTGGGAACGACACCAGTAGCCCCGGTGGTGCTATAGAGGGGTTTAGGTGCATTTTATTGGCAACGCAATAGGAATTAGGTGATTTTACCAATTTTTCGTTTGTTTTAGCCCACGGATATTTTTGGTGCCGGGGGTCCAGGTCGAATTTTCTTTGATTCTGCGATAGTAGCGTCCGTAACGACCTGGGAAACGACTCCAGTAGCTCCGGCGTCTCTATAGAGGGGTTTAGGAGCATTTTATTAGAAACGCAATAGGAATTAGGCAATTTTGCATGTTGTTCGTGTGTGTTAGCCCACAGATTTTTTATGTGCCAGGGGTCCGTGTCGAATTTTCTTAGATTCTTCTGTCGTAGAGTCCTTAACGGCCTGGGGAACGACTCTAGTAGCCCGGCGGCGCTATAGAGGGGTTTAGGAGCATTTTATTGGCGATGCAATAGGAATTAGGCGATTTTGCCAGTTTTTCATGTGTTAGCCCACAGATTTTTAAGTTGCCGGGGGTCCCGGTAAAGTTTTCTTGGATTCTGCCATAGTAGCGTCCGTAATGACCTAGGGAACGACTCCAGTAGCTATTGCGGCACATAGGAGGGGTTAAGGAGTATTTTATTGGCGAAGCAATAGGAATTAGGCGATTTTGCCAGTTTTTCGTTTGTGTTAGCCCACGGATTTTTTAGGTGCCGGGGGTTCGGGTCAAATTTTCTTGGATTTTTCTCTAGTAGCGTCCATAACGACCTGGGAACAACACCAGTAGCCCCGGCGGCGCTATAGAGGGGTTTAGGAGCATTTTATTGGTGATGCATTAGGAATTAGGCGATTTTGCCAGTTTTTCGTGTGTGTTATCCCACAGATTTTTTTGGTGCCGGGGGTCCGGGTCAAATTTTCTTCGATTCTTCCATTGTAGCGTCCGTAACGACCTGGGGAACGACAACAGTAGCCCCGGCGACGCTTTAGAGGGGTTTAGGAACATTTTATTAGAGACGCAATAGGAATTAGGCTATTTTGCCAGTTTTCCGTGTGTGTTAGCCCACGGATTTTTTATGTGCCAGGGGTCCGTGTCGAATTTTCTTGGATTCTTCTATCGTAGCGTCCGTAACGACCTGGGGAATGACTCCAATAGCCCGGCGGCGCTATAGAGGGGTTTAGGAGCATTTTATTGGCGACGCAATAGGAATTAGGAGATTTTGCCAGTTCTTTTGTGTGTGTTAGCCCATGGATTTTTTAGGTACCGGGGGTCCAGGTCAAATTTTCTTGGATTCTTCCATAGTAGCGTCCGTAACGACCTGGGGAAAGACTTCAGTAGCCCCGGCGGCGCTTTAGAGGGGTTTAAGAGCATTTTATTGGCGCCGCAATAGGAATTAGGCAATTTTGCCAGTTTTTCGTGTGTGTTAGCCCACCGATATTTTCGATGCCGGGGGTGCGGGTCAAATTTTCTTGTTTTCTTCCATAGTAGCATCCGTTACGACCTGGGGAACGACTCCAGTAGCCCTGATGGTGCTATAGAGGGGTTTAGGAGCATTTTATTAGTGACGCAATAGGAATTAGGTGATTTTGCCAGTTTTTCATGTGTGTTAGCCCACGGATTTTTAAGTTGTCGGGGGTCCGGGTAAAATTTTCTTAGATTCTACCATTGTAGCATCCGTAACGACCTAGGGAACGACTCTAGTAGCCCCGACGGTGCTTTAGAGTGGTTTAGGAGTATTTTATTACCGACGCAATAGGAATTAGGCGATTTTGCCAGTTTTCCGTGTGTGTTAGCCCACAGATTTTTTAGGTACCGGGGGTCCGGGTTGAATTTTCTTCCATTCTTCCATAGTAGTGTCCGTAACGATCTGGTAAATGACTCCAGTAGCCCCGGCGGCGCATTAGAGGGGTTAAGGAGCATTTTATTGGCGAAGCAATGGAATTAGGCGATTTTGCCAGTTTTTCGTGTGTGTTAGACCACAGATTTTTTAGGTGCCTGGGGTTCGGGTTAAAATTTTCTTGGATTGTTCCATAGTAGCATCCGTAACGACCTGGGGAACGACTCTAGTAGCCCCGGTGGTGCTTTAAAGTCGTTTAGGAGCATTTTATAAGCGACGTTATAGGAATTAGGTGATTTTGCCAGTTTTTCGTGTGTGTTAGCCCACGGATTTTTTTCGTGCCGGGGGTTTGGGTTAAATTTTCTTGGATTCTTCCATAGTAGAGTCGTAACGACCTGGGGAACCACTCTAGTAGCCCCAGCGGCGCTTTAGAGGGGTTTAGGAGCATTTTATTAGAGATGCAATAGGAATTAGGCGATATTGCCAGTTTTTCGTGTGTGTTAGCCCACAGATTTTTTATGTGCCAGGGGTCCGGGTCGAATTTTCTTGGATTATTTTATAGTAGCGTCTATAACGACCTAGGGAACGACTCCAGTAGCCCCGGCTGCGCTATAGAGCAGTTTATGAGCATTTTATTAGCGACGCAATAGGAATTAGGCGATTTTGCCAGTTTTTTGTGTGTGTTAGCCCACGGATTTTTTACGTGCCAGGGGTCCGTGTCGAATTTTCTTGGATTCTTCTATCGTAGCGTCCGTAACGACCTGGGGAAGGACTTCAGTAGCACGGCGGGGCTATAGAGGGGTTTAGGAACATTTTATTAGCGACGCAATAGGAATTAGGTGATTTTGCCAGTTTTTCATGTGTGTTAGCCCACGGATTTTTAAGGTGCCAGGAGTCCGTGTAAATTTTCTTGGATTCTTCTATAGTAGCGTTCGTAACGACTTGGGGAACGACTCAAGTAGCCCCGGCGGCGCTATAGAGGGGTTAAGGAGCATTTTATTGGCGACGCAATAGGAATTAGGCGATTTTGCCAGTTTTTCATATGTGTTAGCCCATGGATTTTTACGTGCCAGGGGTCTGTGTCGAATTTTCTTGTATTCTTCTATAGTAGCGTCCGTAACGACCTGGGGAACGACTCCAGCAGCCCCGGCGACGCTATAAAAGGGTTTAGGAGCATTTTATTGTCGACGCAATAGGAATTAGGAGTTTTTGCTAGTTTTTCGTGTGTGTTAGCCCACGGATTTTTGAGGTGCCGGGGGTCCGGGTCAAATTCTCTTGGATTCTTCCATAGTAGCGTCCGTAACGACCTGGGGAACGACTCCAATAGCCCCGACGGCGCTTTAGAGTGGCTTAGGAGCATTTTACTAGCGACGCAATAGGAATTAGGCAATTTTGCTAGTTTTCCATATGTGTTTGCCCACGAATTTTTTAGGTGCCAGAAGTCCGGGTTGAATTTTCTTCCATTCTTCCATAGTAGCATCCTTAACAACCTGGGAAACGACTCCAGTAGCCCTGGCGGCGCTATAGAGGGGTTAAGGAGCATTTTATTAGCGAAGCAATAGAAATTAGGCGATTTTGCCAGTTTTTCGTGTATGTTAGTCCACAGATTTTTTATGTGCCAGGGGTCTGTGTCGAATTTGCTAGGATTCTTCTATAGTAGCATCCGTAACGACCTGGGAAACGACTCTTGTAGCCCCGGTGGCGCTATAGAGGGGTTTAGGAGCATTTTATTGGCGATGCATTAGGAATTTGGTGATTTTGCCAATTTTTCATTGTTGTTAGCCCATGGATTTTTAAGGTGCCGGGGGTTCGGGTTAAATTTTCTTGGATTCATCCATAGTAGTGTCCGTAACGACCTGGGAATGACTCCAGTAGGCCCGACGGCGCTTTAGAGTGGTTTAGGAGCATTTTATTAGCGACGCAATAGGAATTAGGCGATTTTGCCAGTTTTCCGTGTGTGTTAGCCCACAGATTTTTTAGGTGCCGGAGTCCGGGTTGAATTTTCTTCCATTCTTCCATAGTAGCCTCCGTAACGATCTGGTAAACGACTCTAGTAGCCCCGTCGGCGCATTGGAGGGGTAAAGGAGCATTTTATTGGCGAAGCAATAGGAATCAGGCGATTTTGCCAGTTTTTCATGTGTGTTTGACCACAGATTTTTTATGTGCCAGGGGTTCGGATCAAATTTTCTTGGATTCTTCTATAGTAGTATCCGTAACGACCTAGGAATGACACCAGTATCCCCGGCGGCGCTATAGAGGGGTTTAGGAGCATTTTATTGACGACACAACAGGAATTAGGCGATTTTGCCAGTTTTTCATGTGTGTTAGCCCAAACATTTTTAAGGTGCCGGAGATCCGGGTAAAAGTTTCTTTGATTCTTCCATAGTAGCATCCGTAACGACCTGGGGAACGACTCCAGTAGCTCCGATGGCACTTTAGAGTGGTTTAGGAGCATTTTATTAGCAACGCAATAGGAATTAAGTGATTTTGCCAGTTTTCTGTGTGTGTTAGCCCACGGATTTTTTAGGTGTCGGGGGTCTAGGTCTAATTTTCTTGGATTCTTCTATAGAAGCATCCGTAAAGACCTGGTAAACGACTCCAGTAGCCCCGGCGGCGCATTGGAGAGGTTACAAAGCATTTTATTGGCGAAGCAATAGGAATTAGGCGATTTTGCAAGTTTTCGTGTGTATTAGCCCAAAGATTGTTTAGGTACCGGGGGTTCGAGTCACATTTTCTTGGATTCTTCTATAGTAGCGTCCGTAACGAACTGGGAACGACACCAGTAGCCCCGGCGGTGCTATAGAGGGGTTTAGGAGCATTTTATTGGGGATGTAATAGAAATTAGGCAATTTTGCTAGTTTTTCGTTTGTCTTAACCCACGGATTTTTTTGGTGCCGGGGTCCGGGTCAATTTTTCTTGGATTCTTCAATAGTAGCATCCGTAACGACCTGGGGAACCACTCCAGTAGCCCCAACGGCGCTTTAGAGGGGTTTAGGAGCATTTTATTAGAGACGCAATAGGAATTAGGCGATTTTCTAGTTTTTCGTGTGTGTTAGCCCACAGATTTTTTACGTGTCAGGGGTCCATGTCGAATTTTCTTGGATTCTTCTATAGTAGCGTCCGTAAGACCTGGGGAATGACTCCAGTAGCCCCGGCGACGCTATAGAGGGGTTTATGAGCATTTTATTAGCGACGCAATAGGAATTAGGAGATTTTGCTAGTTTTTCGTGTGTGTTAGCCCACGGATTTTTAAGGTGCCGGGGGTCCGAGTTGAATTTTCTTCCATTCTTCCATAGTAGAGTTCGTAATGACCAGGTAAACGACTCTAGTAGCCCCGACGGTGCATTGGAGGGGTTAAGGAGCATTTAATTGGCGAAGGAATAGGAATTAGGTGATTTTGTCAGTTTTTCGTGTGTGTTAGCCCATAGATTTTTTAGGTGCCTAGGGTTCGGGTTAAAATTTTCTTGGATTCTTCCATAGTAGCGTCCGTAACGACCTGGGGAATGACTCTAATAGCCCGGCTGCGCTATAGAGGGGTTGAGGAGCATTTTATTGGCGACGCAATAGGAAGTAGGCAATTTTGCCAGTTTTTCGTGTGTGCTAGCCCCACGGATTTTTTAGGTGCTGGGGGTCTGGGATAAATTTTCTTGGATTCTGCCATAGTAGCATCTGTAATGACCTGGGAATGAATCCAGTAGCCCCGGCGGCGCTTTAGTGGGGTTTAGGAGCATTTTATTTTCGACGCAATAAGAGTTTGCCAAATTTGCCAGTTTTTTGTATGTGTTAGCCCACGGATTTTTGAGGTGTCGGAGGTTCGGGTTGAATTTTCTTTGCATCTTCCATAGTAGTGTCCGTAACGACCTGGAGAATGACTCCAGTAGCTCCGGCGGCGCTATAGAGGGGTTTAGGAGCATTATATTAGAGATGCAATAGGAATTAGGCGATTTTGCCAGTTTTTCGTGTGTGTTAGCCCACAGATTTTTTACGTGCCAGGGGTCCGTGTCGAATTTTCTAGGATTCTTCTATAGTTGCATCTGTAATGACCTGGGAACGACACCAGTAGCCCCGGCGGCGCTATAGAGGGTTTTAGGATCATTTTATTGGCGATGCAATAGGAATTAGGCAATTTTGCCAGTTTTTCGTGTGTGTTAGCCCACAGATTTTTTACGTGTCGGGGGTCTGGGTCTAATTTTCTTGGATTCTTCTATAGTAGCATCCGTAATGACCTGGTAAACGACTCCAGTAGCTCCGGCGGCGCATTGGAGAGGTTACAGAGCATTTTATTGGCGACCCAATAGGAATTAAGGTGTCGGGGGTCCAGGTCACATTTTCTTGGATTCTTCTATAGTAGCGTCCGTAACGACCTGGGGAACGACTCCAGTAGCCCTAGTGGCGCTTTAGAGGGATTTAGGAGCATTTTATTAGAGATGCAGTAGGAATTAGGCGATTTTTCCAGTTTTTCGTTTGTGTTAGCCCACGAACTTTTTAAGGTGCCAGGGGACCGTGTCGAATTTTCTTGGATTCTTCAATCGTAGCGTCCGTAACGACCTAGGGAACAACTCCTGTAGCCCCAGCGGCGCTATAGAGGGGTTTAGGAGCATTTTATTGGCGACGCAATAGGAATTAGGCGATTTTGCCAGTTTTTCATGTGTCGTAGCCCATGGATTTTTAAGGTGCCGGGGGTCCGGGTAATGTTTTCTTGGATTCTGCTATAGTAGCGTCCGTAACGACATGGGTAACGACTCCAGTAGCCCCGGCGGCGCTTTAGAGTGGTTTAGGAGCATTTTATTAGCGACGCAATGGGAATTAGGCGATTTTGCCAGTTTTCCGTGTGTGTTAGCCCACGGATTTTTTAGGTGCCGAATGTCCGGGTCAAATTTTCTTGGATTCTTCTATAGTAGCGTCAGTAACGACCTGGTAAACGACTCCAGTTGCCCCGGCGGCGCATTGGAGGGGTTAAGGAGCATTTTATTGGCGAAGCAATAGGAATTAGGCGATTTTGTCAGTTTTTCGTGTGTGTTAGACCACAGATTTTTTAGGTGCCTGGGGTTCGGGTTAAAATTTTCTTGGAATCTTTCCATAGTAGCGTCCGTAACGACCTGGGGAATGACTCCAGTAGCCCCGACGGTGCTTTAGAGGGGTTTAGGAGCATTTTATTTGCGACGCAATAAGAGTTTGCCAAATTTGCTAGTTTTTCGTAGGTGTTAGCCCACAGATTTTTTAGGTGTCGGGGGTTCGGGTCAAATTTTCTTTGAATCTTATATAGTAGCGTCCGTAACGACCTGGGAAACGACTCCAGTAGCCCCGACGGCGCATTAGAGGGGTTAAGGAGCATTTTATTGGCGAAGCAATAGGAATTAGGCGATTTTGCAAGTTTTTCGTGTATGTTAGCCCACGGATTTTTTAGGTGCCTAGGGTTCGGGTCAAATTTCTTGGATTCTTCTATAGTAGCGTCCGTAACGACTTGGGAATGACACCAGTAGCCCCGGCGACGCTATAGAGGGGTTTAAGAGCTTTTTATTGGCGACGCAATAGCAATTAGTTGATTTTGCCAGTTTTTCGTGTGTGTTAGCCTACAGATTTTTTTGGTGTCGGAGGTCCGGGTCAAATTTTCTTGGATTCTTAAATTGTAGCGTCCGTAACGACCAGGGGAACGACTCCAGTAGCCCCAGCGGCGCTTTAGAGAAGTTTAGGATCATTTTATTAGAGACGCAATAGGAATTAGGCGATTTTGCCAGTTTTTTGTGTGTGTTAGCTCACGGATTTTTTTATGTGCCAGGGGTCCGTGTCGAATTTTCTTAGATTCTTCTATCGTAGCGTCCGTAACGACCTGGGAAACGACTCCAGTAGGCCCGGCGGCGCTATAAAGTGGTTTAGGAGCATTTTATTGGCGACGCAATAGGAATTAGGCGATTTTGCAAGTTTTTCATTGGTGTTAGCCCACAGATTTTTAAGGTACCAGGGGTTCGGGTAAAATTTTCTTGGATTCTGCCATAGTAGCATCCGTAACGACTTAGGGAATGACTCCAGTAGCCTCGGCGGCGCTTTAGAGTGGTTTAGGAGCATTTTATTAGCGACGCAATAGGAATTAGGCGATTTTGCCATTTTTTAGCCCATGGATTTTTTAGGTGTCGGGGGTCCGGGTCAAATTTTCTTGGATTCTTCTATAGTAGCGTCCGTAACGACCTGGAAAACGACTCCAGTAGCCCCAGCAGTGCATTGGAGGGGTTAAGGAGCATTTTATTGGCAAAACAATCGGAATTAGGTGATTTTGCCAATTTTTCGTGTGTGTTCCACAGATTTTTTAGGTGCCTGGGGTTGGGGTAAAAATGTTTTTGTATTCTTCCATAGTAGCGTCCGTAACGACCTGGGGAACGACTCCAATAGCCCCGGCGGTGCTTTAGAGTTGTTTAGGAGCATTTTATTGGCGACGCAATAGGAATTAGGCGATTTTGCAAGTTTTTCGTGTGTGTTAGCCCACAGATTTTTTAGGTGCCAGGGGTCTGGGTCAAATTTTCTTCCATTCTGCCATAGTAGCGTCCGTAACGTCCTGGGAAACGACTCCAGTAGCCCCGGCGGCGCATTAGAGGGGTTAAGGACCATTTTATTGGCGAAGCAATAGGAATTAGGCGATTTTGCTAGTTTTTCGTGTGTGTTAGCCCACATATTTTCTAGGTGCCGAGGGTTCAGGTCAAATTTTCTTGGATTCTTCTATAGTAGCGTCCGTAACGACCTGGTAAACAACTCCAGTAGCCCCAGTGGGGCATTGGAGGGGTTTAGGAGCATTTTATTGGCGAAACAATCGGAATTAGGCGATTTTGCCAGTTTTTCGTGTGTGTTAGACCACAGATTTTTTAGGTGCCTAGGGTTGGGGTAAAAATTTTCTTGGATTCATTCATAGTAGCGTCTGTAACGACCTGGGGAATGACTCCAGTAGCCCCAACGGTGCTTTAGAGTGGTTTAGGAGCATTTTATTGGCGACGCAATAGGAATTAGGCGATTTTGCAAGTTTTTCATGTGTGTTAGCTCACGGATTTTTTAGGTGCCGAGGGTTCGGGTCAAATTTTCTTGGATTCTTCTATAGTAGCGTCCGTAACGACCTGGAAACGACACCAGCAGCCCCGATGGCACTATAGAGGGGTTTAGGAGCATTTTTTTTCGATGCAATAGGAATTAGGCGATTTTGCCAGTTTTTCGTGTGTGTTAGCCCACGGATTTTTTTGGTGCCGGGGGTCCGGGTCAAATTTTCTTGGATTCTTCCATAGTAGCGTCCATAACGACCTGGGAAATGACTCCAGTAGCCCCAGCAGCACATTAGAGGGGTTAAGGAGCAATTTATTGGCGAAGTAATAGGAATTAGGCGATTTTGCCAGTTTTTCGTGTGTGTTAGCCCACGGATTTTTTATGTGCCGAGGGTTCGGGTCAAATTTCTTGGATTCTTCCATTGTAGCATCCGTAACGACCTGGGGAACGACTCTAGTAGCCCCGGCGGCGCTATAGAAGGGTTTAGGAGCATTTTATTGGCGACACAATAGGAATTAGGCCATTTTGAAAGTTTTTCATGAGTGTTAGCCCATGGATTTTTATGGTGCTGGGGGTTCGGGTAAATTTTTCTTGGATTCTGCTATAGTAGCGTCCGTAACGACCTGGGGAACGACTCCAGTAGCCCCGGCGGCGCTTTAGAGTGGTTTAGGAGCATTGTATAAGCGACGCAATAGGAATTAGGCGATTTTGCCAGTTTTCCGTGTGTGTTATCCCACAGATTTTTTAGGTGCCGGGGGTCCGGGTCGAATTTCCTTCCATTCTTCTATAGTAGCGTCCGTAACGACCTGGTAAACGACTCCAGTAGCACCGGCGGCACATTGGAGGGGTTAAGGAGCATTTTATTGGCAAAGCAATAGGAATTAAGCAATTTTGCCAGTTTTTCGTGTGTGTTAGCCCCACGGATTTTTTAGGTGCCGGGGGTCTGGGTCAAATTTTCTTAGATTCTTCCATAGTAGCGTCCGTAATGACCTAGGGATTGACTCCAGTAGCCCCGAAGATGCTTTAGAGGGGTTTAGGAGCATTTTATTTTCGACGCAATAAGAGTTTCCCAAATTTGCCAGTTTTTCGTATGTGTTATCGCACGGATTTTTTAGGTGTCGGGGGTTCGGGTCGAAGTTTCTTTGATTCTTCCATAGTAGCATCCGTAATGACCTGGAGAATGACTCCAGTAGCTCCGGTGGTGCTATAGAGGGGTTTAGGAACATTTTATTAGAGACGCAATAGGAATTAGGCAACTTTGCCAGTTTTTCGTATGTGTTAGCCCACAGATCTTTTACATGCCAGAGGTCCGTGTCAAAATTTCTAGGATTCTTCTATAGTAGCGTCCGTAACGACCTAGGGAACGACTTTTGTAGCCCCGGCGGTGCTATAGAGGGGTTTAGGAGCATTTTATTGGCGACGCAATAGAAATTAGGCGATTTTGCCAGTTTTTCATGTGTGTTAGCCTACGGATTTTTAAGGTGCCAGGGGTTCGGGTAAAATTTTCTTGGATTCTGCTATATTAGCGTCCGTAACGACATGGGGAAGGACTCCAGTAGCCTCGGCGGCGCTTTAGAGTGGTTTAGGAGCATTTTATAAGCGACGCAATAGGAATTAGGCTGTTTTGCCAGTTTTCCGTGTGTGTTAGCCCACAGATTTTTTAGGTGACGGGGGTCCGGGTCGAATTTTCTTGGATTCTTCTATAGTAGCATCCGTAACGACCTGGTAAACAACTCCAGTAGCCCCGGCGGCGCATTGGAGGGTTTTAAGAGCATTTTATTGGCGAAACAATCGGAATTAGGTGATTTTGCCAGTTTTTCGTGTGTGTTAGACCAAAGATTTTTTAGGTGCCTAGGGTTGGGTAAACATTTTCTTGGATTCATTCATAGTAGCGTCCGTAACGACCTGGGGAACGACTCCAGTAGCCCCGACGGTGCTTTAGAGTGGTTTAGGAGCATTTTATTGGCGACGCAATAGGATTAGGCGATTTTGCAAGTTTTTCCTGTGTGTTAGCCCACAGATGTTTAAGGTGCCAGGGGTTCGAGTAAAATTTTCTTGGATTCTGCCATAGTAGCATCCGTAACGACCTAGGGAATGACTCCAGTAGCCTCGGCGGCGCTTTAGAGTGGTTTAGGAGCATTTTATTAGCGACGCAATAGGAATTAGGCGATTTTGCCAGTTTTCCTTGTGTGTTATCCCACAGATTTTTTAGGTGCCGGGGGTCCGGGTCGAATGTTCTTCCATTCTTCTATAGTAGCGTCTGTAACGACCTGGTAAACGACTCCAGTAGCACCGGCGGCACATTGGAGGGGTTAAGAGGCATTTTATTGGCGAAGCAATAGGAATTAGGCGATTTTGCTAGTTTTTTGTGTGTGTTACCCCACAGATTTTTTGGGTGCCAGGGGTTCGGGTAAAATTTTCTTGGATTCTTCTATAGTAGCGTCCATAACGACCTGGGAACGACACCAGTAGCCCCAGCAGCACTAGAGAGGGGTTTAGAAGTATTTTATTGGCGACGCAATAGGATTAGGCAATTTTGCCAGTTTTTCATGTGTGTTATAGCCCACGGATTTTTAAGGTGCCGGGGGTCCGGGTCAAAATTTCTTGGATTCTTCCATAGTAGCGTCCGTAACGACCTGGGGAACGACTCCAATAGCCCCGGCGGCGCTTTAGAAGGGTTAAGGAGCATTTAATTGGCGAAGCAATAGGAATTAGGCGATTTTGCCAGTTTTTCGTGTGTGTTAGCCAACAGATTTTTTAGGTGCCTGGGGTCTGGGTTAAATTTTCTTGGATTCTTCAATAGTAGCGTTCGTAACGATCTGCGGAACGACTCCAGTAGCCCAGCTGATATTGAGGGGTTGAGGAGCATTTTATTGGAGACGCAATAGGAAGTAGTCAATTTTGCCAGTTTTTCGTGTGTGTTAGCCCACGGATATTTTAGGTGCCGGGGGTCTGGGATAAATTTTCTTGGATTCTTCAATAGTAGCGTCCGTAACGACCTGGGGAATGACTCCAGTAGCTCCGGCGGCGTATAGAGGGGTTTAGGAGCATTTTATTAGAGACGCAATAGGAATTAGGCAATTTTGCCAGTTTTTTGTGTATGTTAGCCCACAGAGTTTTTACGTGCCAGGGGTCCGTGTCGAATTTTCTAGGATTCTTCTATAGTAGCATCCGTAATGACCTTGGAACGACACCAGTAACCCCAGCGGCGCTATAGAGGGGTTTAGGAGCATTTTATTGGCGATGCAATAGGAATTAGGCAATTTTGCCAGATTTTCATGTGTGTTAGCCCACGGATTTTTTAGGTGCCGGGGGTCCGGGTCGAATTTTCTTTGATTCTTCCATATTAGCGTCCATAACGACCTGGGGAACGACTCCAGTAGCCCCAGCGGCGCTTTAAAGGGGTTTAGGAGCATTTTATTAGAGACGCAATTGGAATTAGGCGATTTTGCCAGTTTTTCATGTGTGTTAGCCCACGGATCTTTTACGTGCCAGGGGTCTGTGTCGAATTTTCTTGGATTCTTCTATAGTAGCATCCATAACGACCTGGGGAACGACTCCAGTAGCCCCGGCGACGCTATAGAATGGTTTAGGAGCATTTTATTGGCGACGCAATAGGAATTATGAGTTTTTGCTAGTTTTTCGTGTGTGCTAGCCCACGGATTTTTAAGGTGCCGGGGGTCCGGGTCAAAGTTTCTTGGATTCTTCCATAGTAGCGTCCGTAACGAACTGGGGAATGACTCCAATAGCCCCGGCGGCGCTTTAGAGTGGTTTAGGAGCATTTTATTAGCGACGCAATAGGAATTAGGCAATTTTGCCAGTTTTCCGTATGTGTTAGCCCACGGATATTTTAGGTGCCGGGGGTCCGGGTTGAATTTTCTTCCATTCTTCCATAGTAGAGTCCATAATGACCAGGTAAACGACTCTAGTAGCCCCGGCGGTGTATTAGAGGGGTAAAGGAGCATTTAATTGGCGAAGCAATAGGAGTTAGGCGATTTTTTCAGTTTTTCGTGTGTGTTAGCCCACAGATTTTTTAGGTGCCTGGGGTTTGGGTTACAATTTTCTTGGATTCTTCTATAGTAGCATCCGTAACTACTTGGGGAACGACTCTAGTAGCCCCGGCGACGCTATAGAAGGGTTTAGGAGCATTTTATTAGCGACGCAATAGAATTATGAGGTTTTGCTAGTTTTTCGTGTGTGGTAACGCCCACAGATTTTTAAGGTGCCGGGGATCCGGGTCAAATTTTCTTGGATTCTTCCATAGTAGCGTCCGTAACGACCTGGGGAATTACTCCAATAGCCCCGGCGGCGCTTTAGAGTGGTTTAGGAGCATTTTATTAGCGACGCAATAGGAATTAGGCAATTTTGCCAGTTTTCCGTGTGTGTTAGCCCACAGATTTTTTAGGTGCTGGGGGTCTAGGTTGAATTTTCTAGGATTCTTCTATAGTAGCGTCCGTAACGACCTGGGGAATGACTCCAGTAGCCCCGGCGGCGCTATAGAGGGGTTTAGGAGCATTTTATTGGCGACGCAATAGGAATTAGGCGATTTTGCCAGTTTTTCGTTTGTGTTATCCCACGGATTTTTTAGGTGCCAGGGGTTCTGGTCAAATTTGCTTGGATTCTTCTACAGAAGCGTCCGTAATGACACCAGTAGCCCCGGAGGCGCTATAGAGGAGTTTAGGAGCATTTTATTGGCAACGCAATAGGAATTAGGCGATTTTGCAAGTTTTTCGTGTGTGTTAGCCACAGATATTTTTGGTGCCGGGGGGTCCCGGTCAAATTTTCTTTGATTCTTCCATAGTAGCGTCCGTAACGACCTGGGGAACGACTCCAGTAGCCCTAGCGACGCTTTAGAGGGATTTAGGAGCATTTTATTAGAGATGCAATAGGAATTAGCCAATTTTCCAGTTTTTCGTGTGTGTTAGCCTACAGAGTTTTTACGTGCCAGGAGTCCGTGTCGAATTTTCTTGGATTCTTCTATCGTAGCGTTCATAACGTCCTGGGGAATGACTCCAGTAGCCCTGGCGGTGCTATAGAGGGGTTTAGGAGCATTATATTGGCGACGCAATAGGAATTAGGCGATTTTGCCAGTTTTTCATGTGTGTTAGCCCACAGATTTTTAAGGTGCCGGGGGTCCGGGTAAAATTTTCTTGGATTCTGCTATAGTAGCGTCCGTAACGACCTGGGGAACGACTCCAGTAGCCCCGGCGGCGCTTTAGAGTGGTTTAGGAGCATTTTATTAGCGACGCAATAGGAATTAGGCGATTTTGCCAGTTTTCCGTGTGTGTTAGCCCACGGATTTTTTAGGTACCAGGTGTCCGGGTCAAATTTTCTTCCATTCTTCCATTGTAGCGTCCGTGACGACCTGTTAAATGACTGCAGTAGCCCCAGCGGCGCATTGGAGGGGTTAAGGAGCATTTTATTGGCGAAGCAATAGGAATTAGGCGATTTTGCCAGTTTTTCGTGTGTGTTAGACCACAGGTTTTTTAGGTGCCTGGGGTTCGGGTTAACATTTTCTTGGATACTTCCATAGTAGCATCTGTAACGACCTGGGGAACGACTCCAGTAGCCCCAGTGGTGCTTTAGAGTGGTTTAGAAGCAGTTTATTGGCGACGCAATAGAAATTTGGCTATTTTGCTAGTTTTTCGTGTGTGTTAGCCCACAGATTTTTTAGGTGCCAGAGGTCTCGGTCAAATTTTCTTCCATTCTTCCATAGTAGCGTCCGTAACGACCTGGTAAACGACTCCAGTAGCCCCGGCGGCGCTATAGAGGGGTTAAGGAGCATTTTATTAGCGAAGCAATAGGAATTAGGCGATTTTGCCAGTTTTTCGTGTATGTTAGCCCACGGATTTTTTACGTGCCTGGGGTCCGTGTCGAATTTGCTAGGATTCTTCTAATGTAGCATCCGTAACGACCTGGGGAACGACTCATGTAGCCCCGGCGGCACTATAGAGGGGTTTAGAAGCATTTTATTAGAGACGCAATAGGAATTAGGCGATTTTGCCAGTTTTTCATTGGTGTTAGCCCATGGATTTTTAAGGTGTCGGGGGTTTGGGTAAAAGTTTCTTAGATTCATCCATAGTAGCATCCGTAACGACCTGGGGAACGACTCCAATAGCCCCGGCGGCGCTTTAGAGTGGTTTAGGAGCATTTTATTAGCGACGCAATAGGAATTAGGTGATTTTGCTAGTTTTCCGTGTGTGTTAGCCCACAGATTTTTTAGGTGTCGGGGGTCCGAGTCGAATTTTCTTCCATTCTTTCATAGTAGCCTCCGTAACGACCTGGTAAACAACTCCAGTAGCCCCGGCGGCGCATTGGAGGGTTAAGGAGCATTTTATTGGCGAAGCAATAGGAATCAGGAGATTTTGCCAGTTTTTTGTTTGTGTTAGCCCACGGATTTTTTAGGTGCCGGGGGTTCGGGTCGAATTTTCTTGGATTCTTCTATTGTAGCATCCATAACGATCTGGGTAACGACTCCAGTAGCCCCGGCGATGCTATAGAAGGGTTTAGGAGCATTTTATTGGCGACGCAATAGGAATTATGAGTTTTTGCTAGTTTTTCGTTTGTGCTAGCCCACGGATTTTTAAGGTGCCGGGGGTCCGGGTCAAATTTTCTTGGATTCTTCCATAGTAGCGTCCGTAACGAACTGGGGAATGACTCCAATAGCCCCGGCGGGGCTTTAGAGTGGTTTAGGAGCATTTTATTAGCGACGCAATAGGAATTAGGCAATTTTGCCAGTTTTCCGTGTGTGTTGGCCCACGGATATTTTAGGTGCCGGGGGTCCGGGTTGAATTTTCTTCCATTCTTCCATAGTAGAGTCCGTAATGACTAGGTAAACGACTCCAGTAGCCCCGGCGGTGTATTAGAGGGGTAAAGGAGCATTTAATTGGCGAAGCAATAGGAGTTAGGCGATTTTTTCAGTTTTTCGTTTGTGTTAGCCCATAGATTTTTTAGGTGCCTAGGGTTCGGGTTACAATTTTCTTGGATTCTTCTATAGTAGCGTCCGTAACTACTTGGGGAACGACTCTAGTAGCCCCGGCGACACTATAGAAGGGTTTAGGGGCATTTTATTGGCGATGCAATAGAATTATGAGGTTTTGCTAGTTTTTCGTGTGTGGTAACGCCCACAGATTTTTAAGGTGCCGGGGATCCGGGTCAAATTTGCTTGGATTCTTCTATAGTAGCATCCGTAACGACCTGGGGAATTACTCCAATAGCTCCGGCGGCGCTTTAGAGTGGTTTAGGAGCATTTTATTAGCGACGCAATAGGAATTAGGCAATTTTGCCAGTTTTCCGTGTGTGTTAGCCCACAGATTTTTTAGGTGCTGGGGTCTAGGTTGAATTTTCTAGGATTCTTCTATAGTAGCGTCCGTAACGACCTGGGGAATGACTCCAGTAGCCCCGGCGGCGCTATAGAGGGGTTTAGGAGCATTTTATTGGCGACGCAATAGGAATTAGGCGATTTTGCCAGTTTTTTGTTTGTGTTATCCCACGGATTTTTTAGGTGCCAGGGGTTCTGGTCAAATTTGCTTGGATTCTTCTACAGAAGCGTCCGTAACGACACCAGTAGCCCCGGAGGCGCTATAGAGGAGTTTAGGAGCATTTTATTGGCGACGCAATAGGAATTAGGCGATTTTGCCAGTTTTTCATGTGTGTTAGCCACAGATATTTTTGGTGCCGGGGGTCCCGGTCAAATTTTCTTTGATTCTTCCATAGTAGCGTCCGTAACGACCTGGGGAACGACTCCAGTAGCCCTAGCGGCGCTTTAGAGGGATTTAGGAGCATTTTAATAGAGATGCAATAGGAATTAGACAATTTTCCAGTTTTTCGTGTGTGTTAGCCTACAGATTTTTTACGTGCCAGGGGTCCGTGTCGAATTTTCTTGGATTCTTCTATCGTAGCGTTCATAACGTCCTGGGGAATGACTCCAGTAGCCCTGGCGGTGCTATAGAGGGGTTTAGGAGCATTATATTGGCGACGCAATAGGAATTAGGCGATTTTGCCAGTTTTTCATGTGTGTTAGCCCACGGATTTTTAAGGTGCCGGGGGTCCGGGTAAAATTTTCTTGGATTCTGCCATAGTAGCGTCCGTAACGACCTGGGGAACGACTCCAGTAGCCCCGGCGGCGCTTTAGAGTGGTTTAGGAGCATTTTATTAGCGACGCAATAGGAATTAGGCGATTTTGCCAGTTTTCCGTGTGTGTTAGCCCACGGAATTTTTAGGTACCAGGTGTCCGGGTCAAATTTTCTTCCATTCTTCCATTGTAGCATCCGTGACGACCTGTTAAATGACTGCAGTAGCCCCAGCGGCGCATTGGAGGGGTTAAGGAGCATTTTATTGGCGAAGCAATAGGAATTAGGCGATTTTGCCAGTTTTTCGTGTGTGTTAGACCACAGGTTTTTTAGGTGCCTGGGGTTCGGGTTAACATTTTCTTGGATACTTCCATAGTAGCATCTGTAACGACCTGGGGAATGACTCCAGTAGCCCCAGTGGTGCTTTAGAGTGGTTTAGAAGCAGTTTATTGGCGACGCAATAGAAATTTGGCTATTTTGCTAGTTTTTCGTGTGTGTTAGCCCACAGAATTTTTAGGTGCCACAGGTCTCGGTCAAATTTTCTTCCATTCTTCCATAGTAGCGTCCGTAACGACCTGGTAAATGACTCCAGTAGCCCCGGCGGCGCTATAGAGGGGTTAAGGAGCATTTTATTAGCGAAGCAATAGGAATTAGGCGATTTTGCCAGTTTTTCGTGTATGTTAGCCCACGGATTTTTTACGTGCCTGGGGTCCGTGTCGAATTTGCTAGGATTCTTCTAAAGTAGCATCCGTAACGACCAAGGGAACGACTCATGTAGCCCCGGCGGCACTATAGAGGGGTTTAGGAGCATTTTATTAGAGACGCAATAGGAATTAGGCGATTTTTCCAGTTTTTCATTGGTGTTAGCCCATGGACTTTTAAGGTGTCGGGGGTTCGGGTAAAATTTTCTTAGATTCATCCATAGTAGCATCCGTAACGACCTGGGAAACGACTCCAATAGCCCCGGCGGCGCTTTAGAGTGGTTTAGGAGCATTTTATTAGCGACGCAATAGGAATTAGGTGATTTTGCTAGTTTTCCGTGTGTGTTAGCCAACAGATTTTTTAGGTGTCGGGGGTCCGAGTCGAATTTTCTTCCATTCTTCCATAGTAGCTTCCGTAACGACCTGGTAAACAACTCCAGTAGCCTCGGCGGCGCATTGGAGGGTTAAGGAGCATTTTATTGGCGAAGCAATAGGAATCAGGCGATTTTGCCAGTTTTTTGTTTGTGTTAGCCCACGGATTTTTTAGGTGCCGGGGGTTCGGGTCAAATTTTCTTGGATTCTTCTATAGTAGAATCCGTAATGACTTGGGAACGAGACCAGTAGCCCCGGCAGCGCTATAGAGGGGTTTAGGAGCATTTTATTGGCGATGCAATAGGAATTAGGCGATTTTGCCAGTTTTTCATATGTGTTAGCCCATAGATATTTTTGGTGCCGGGGGTCCGGGTAAAATTTTCTTTGATTCTTCCATAGTAGCATCCGTAACGACCTGGGGAATGACTCCAGTAGCCCCAGCGGCGCTTTAGAGTGGTTTATGAGCATTTTATTAGAAACGCAATAGGAATTAGGCAATTTTGCTAGTTTTTCGTGTGTGTTAGCCCACAGAGTTTTTACGTGCTAGGGGTCCGTGTCGAATTTTCTAAGATTATTATATAGTAGCATCCGTAACGACCTGGGAACGACACCAGTAGTCCCAGCGGCGCTATAGAGGGGTTTAGGAACATTTTATTGGCGACGCAATAGGAATTAGGCAATTTTGCCAGTTTTTCGTGTGTGTTAGCCCACAGATTTTTTAGGTGCCAGGGGTCTGGGTTGATTTTCTTTGATTCTTACATAGTAGCGTCCGTAACGACCTGGGGTTCGGGTTACAATTTTCTTGGATTCTTCCATAGTAGCGTCCGTAACGACCTGGGAACGACTCCAGTAGCCCCGACGACGCTATAGAAGGGTTTAGGAGCATTTTATTGGCGACGCAATAGGAATTATGTGTTTTTGCTAGTTTTTCGTGTGTGTTAGCCCACGGATTTTTAAGGTGCCGGGGGTCCGGGTCAAATTTTCTTGGATACTCCCATAGTAGCGTCCATAACAACCTGGGGAAAGACTCCAATAGCCCCGGCGACGCTTTAGAGTGGTTTAGGAGCATTTTATTAGCGACGCAATAGGAATTAGGCAATTTTGCCAGTTTTCCGTGTGTGTTAGCCCACAGATTTTTTAGGTGCTGGGGGTCCGGGTTGATTTTTCTAGGATTCTTCTATAGTAGCGTCTGTAACGACCTGGTGAACGACTCCAGTAGCCCCGACGGTGCTATAGAGGGGTTTAAGAGCATTTTATTGGCGACGCAATAGGAATTAGGCGATTTTGCCAGTTTTACGTGTGTGTTAGCCCACGAATTTTTTAGGTGCCAGAGGTATGGGTCGAATTTTCTTCTATTCTTCCATAGTAGCGTCCGTAACGACCTTGGAAACGACTCCAGTAGACCCGGCGGCGCTATTGAGGGGTTAAGGAGCATTTTATTAGCGAAGCAATAGGAATTAGGCGATTTTGCCAGTTTTTTGTGTATGTTAGCTCACGGATTTTTTACGTGCCTGGGGTCAGTGTCGAATTTTCTAGGATTCTTCTATAGTAGCGTCCGTAACGACCTGGGGAACGACTCCTGTAGCCCCGGCGACACTATAGAGGGGTTTAGGCGCATTTTATTGGCGACGCAATAGGAATTAGGCGATTTTGCTAGTTTTTCATTGGTGTTAGCCCATGGATTTTTAAGGTGCCGGGGGTTCGGGTAAAATTTTCTTAGATTCATCCATAGTAGAGTCCGTAACGACCTGGGGAACGACTCCAATAGCCCCGGCGGCGCTTTAGAGTGGTTTAGGAGCATTTTATTAGCGACGCAATAGGAATTAGGCGATTTTGCCAGTTTTCCGTGTGTGTTAGCCCACAGATTTTTTAGGTGCCGGGGGTCCGGGTCGAATTTTCTTCCATTCTTCCATAGTAGCCTCCGTAACGACCTGGTAAACAACTCCAGTAGCCCCGGCGGCACATTGGAGGGGTTAAGGAGCATTTTATTGGCGAAGCAATAGGAATCAGGCGATTTTGCCAATTTTTTGTTTGTGTTAGCCCACGGATTTTTTAGGTGCCGGGGGTTCGGGTCAAATTTTCTTGGATTCTTCTATAGTAGCGTCCGTAATGACTTGGGAGCGAGACCAGTAGCCCTGCGGCGCTATAGAGGGGTTTAGGAGCATTTTATTGGCGACGCAATAGGAATTAGGCGATTTTGCCAGTTTTTCATATGTGTTAGCCCACAGATATTTTTGGTGCCGGGGGTCCGGGTAAAATTTTCTTTGATTCTTCCATAGTAGCATCTGTAACGACCTGGGGAATGACTCCAGTAGCCCCAACGGCGCTTTAGAGGGGTTTATGAGCATTTTATTAGGGACGCAATAGGAATTAGGCAATTTTGCTAGTTTTTCGTGTGTGTTAGCCCACGGATTTTTTTGGTGCCGGGGGTCCGGGTCAAATTTTCTTGGATTCTTCCATAGTAGCGTTCGTAACGACCTGGGGAATCACTCCAGTAGCTCCAGCGGCGCTTTAGAGGGGTTTAAGATTATTTTATTAGAGACGCAATAGGAATTAGGCGATTTTGCCAGTTTTTCATGTGTGTTAGCCCACGGATTTTTTACGTGCCAGGGGTCCGGGTCGAATTTTCTTTGATTCTTCCATAGTAGCGTCCGTAACGACCTGGGGAATGACTCCAATAGCCCCGGCGGCACTTTAGAGTGGTTTAGGAGCATTTTATTAGCAACGCAATAGGAATTAGGTGATTTTGCCAATTTTTCGTGTGTGTTAGCCCACAGATTTTTTTGGTGTCTGAGGTCCTGGTCAAATTTTCTTGGATTCTTAAATAGTAGCGTCCGTAACGACCAGGGGAACGACTCCAGTAGCCCCAGCGGCGCTTTAGAGGGGTTTAGGATCATTTTATTAGAGACGCAATAGGAATTAGGCGATTTTGCCAGTTTTTCGTGTGTGTTAGCCCACGGATTTTTTATGTGCCAGGGGTCCGTGTCGAATTTTCTTAGATTCTTCTATCGTAGCGTCCGTAACGACCTGGGAAACGACTCCAGTAGGCCTGACGGCGCTATAAAGGTGTTTAGGAGCATTTTATTGGCGACGCAATAGGAATTAGGCGATTTTGCCAGTTTTTCATTGGTGTTAGCCCATTGATTTTTAAGGAGCCAGGGGTTCGGGTAAAATTTTCTTGGATTCTGCCATAGTAGCATCCGTAACGACCTAGGGAATGACTCCAGTAGCCTCGGGGGCTCTTTAGAGTGGTTTAGGAGCATTTTATTAGCGACGCAATAGGAATTAGGCGATTTTGCCAGTTTTTAGCCCACAGATTTTTTAGGTGTCGGGGGTTCGGGTCAAATTTTCTTGGATTCTTCTATAGTAGCGTCCGTAACGACCTGGAAAACGACTCCAGTAGCCCCAGCAGTGCATTAGAGGGGTTAAGGAGCATTTTATTGGCAAAACAATCGGAATTAGGCGATTTTGCCAATTTTTCGTGTGTGTTCCACAGATTTTTTAGGTGCTTGGGGTTGGGGTAAAAAATTTCTTGGATTCTTCCATAGTAGCGTCCGTAACGACCTGGGGAACGACTCCAGTAGCCCCGGTGGTGCTTTAGAGTGGTTTAGGAGCATTTTATTAGCGACGCAATAGGAATTAGGCGATTTTGCAAGTTTTTCGTGTGTGTTAGCCCACAGATATTTTAGGTGCCAGGGGTCTGGGTCAAATTTTCTTCCATTCTGCCATAGTAGCGTCCGTGACGACCTGGGAAACGACTCCAGTAGCCCCGGCGGCGCATTAGAGGGGTTAAGGACGATTTTATTGGCGAAGCAATAGGAATTAGGCGATTTTGCTAGTTTTTCGTGTGTGTTAGGCCACATATTTTCTAGGTGCCGAGGGTTCGGGTCAAATTTTCTTGGATTCTTTTATAGTAGCATCCGTAACGACCTGGGAATGACACCAGTAGCCCCAACGGCGCTATAGAGGGGTATAGGAGCATTTTATTGGCGACGCAATAGGAATTACGCGATTTTGCCAGTTTTCTGTGTGTGTTAGCCCATAGATTTTTTAGGTGCCGGGGGTCCGGGTCGAATTTTCTTGGATTCTTCTATAGTAGCGTCCGTAACGACCTGGTAAACAACTCCAGTAGCCCCAGCGGCGCATTGGAGGGGTTTAGGAGCATTTTATTGGCGAAACAATCGGAATTAGGCTATTTTGCCAGTTTTTCGTATGTGTTAGACCACAGATTTTTTAGGTGCCTAGGGTTGAGGTAAAATTTTTCTTGGATTCATTCATAGTAGCGTCCGTAATGACCTGGGGAACGACTCCAGTAGCCCCGGCGGTGCTTTAGAGTGGTTTAGGAGCATTTTATTGGCGACGCAATAGGAATTAGGCGATTTTGTAAGTTTTTCCTGTGTGTTAGCCCACGGATTTTTTAGGTGCTAGGGGTATAGGTCGAATTTTCTTCCATTCTGCCATAGTAGCGTCCGTAACGACATGGGAAGTGACTCCAGTAGCCCCGATGGTGCATTAGAGGGGTTAAGGAGTATTTTATTGGCGAAGCAATAGGAATTAGGCGATTTTGCCAGTTTTTTGTGTGTGTTAGCTCACGGATTTTTTAGGTGCCGAGGGTTCAGGTCAAATTTTCTTGGATTCTTCTATAGTAGCGTCCGTAACGACCTGGAAACGACACCAGCAGCCCCGACGGCACTATAGAGGGGTTTAGGAGCATTTTAGGTGCCGAGGGTTCGGGTCAAATTTTCTTAGATTCTTCTATAGTAGCCTCTGTAACGACCTGGTAAACAACTCCAGTAGCCCTGGCGGCGCATTGGAGGGGTTAAGGAGCATTTTAGGTGCTGAGGGTTTGGGTCAAATTTTCTTGGATTCTTCTATAGTAGCATCCGAAACGACCTGGAAACGACACCATCAGCCCCGACGACACTATAGAGGGGTTTAGGAGCATTTTTTTCGATGCAATAGGAATTAGGCGATTTTGCCAGTTTTTCGTGTGTGTTAGCCCACGGATTTTTTTGGTGCTGGGGGTTCGGGTTAAATTTTCTTGGATTCTTCCATAGTAGCGTTCGTAACGACCTGGGGAATCACTCCAGTAGCTCCAGCGGCGCTTTAGAGGGTTTAAGAGCATTTTATTAGAGACGCAATAGGAATTAGGCGATTTTGCCAGTTTTTCGTGTGTGTTAGCCCACGGATTTTTACGTGCCAGGGGTCCGTGTCGAATTTTCTTGGATTCCTCTATAGTAGCATCCGTAACGACCTGGGGAACGACTCTAGTAGCCCCGGCGGCGCTATAGAAGGGTTTAGGAGCATTTTATTGGCGACGCAATAGGAATTAGGCCATTTTGAAAGTTTTTCATGAGTGTTAGCCCACGGATTTTAAAGGTGTTGGGGATCCGGGTAAATATTTCTTGGATTCTGCTATAGTAGAGTCCGTAACGACCTAGGGAACGACTCCAGTAGCCCCGGCGGCGCTTTGGAGTGGTTTAGGAGCATTGTATTAGCGACGCAATAGGAATTAGGCGATTTTACCAGTTTTTCGTGTGTGTTAGCTCACGGATTTTTTAGGTGCCGAGGGTTCGGGTCAAATTTTCTTGGATTCTTCTATAGTAGCGTCCTTAACAACCTGGAAACGACACCAGCAGCCCCGACGACACTATAGAGGGGTTTAGGAGCATTTTTTTCGATGCAATAGGAATTAGGCAATTTTGCTAGTTTTTCGTGTGTGTTAGCCCACGGATTTTTTTGGTGCCGGGGGTCCGGGTCAAATTTTCTTGGATTCTTCCATAGTAGCGTTCGTAACGACCTGGGGAATCACTCCAGTAGCTCCAGCGGCGCTTTAGAGGGGTTTAAGATTATTTTATTAGAGACGCAATAGGAATTAGGCGATTTTGCCAGTTTTTCGTGTGTGTTAGCCCACGGATTTTTTACGTGCCAGGGGTCCTGGTCGAATTTTCTTTGATTCTTCCATAGTAGCGTCCGTACCGACCTGGGGAATGACTCCAATAGCCCCGGCGGCACTTTAGAGTGGTTTAGGAGCATTTTATTAGCAACGCAATAGGAATTAGGTGATTTTGCCAATTTTTCGTGTGTGTTAGCCCACAGATTTTTTTGGTGTCGGAGGTCCTGGTCAAATTTTCTTGGATTCTTAAATAGTAGCGTCCGTAACGACCAGGGGAACGACTCCAGTAGCCCCAGCGGCGCTTTAGAGGGGTTTAGGATCATTTTATTAGAGACGCAATAGGAATTAGGCGATTTTGCCAGTTTTCCGTGTGTGTTAGCCCACAGATTTTTTAGTTTCCAGTGGTACGGGTCGACTTTTCTTGGATTCTTCTATAGTAGCGTCCGTAACGACCTGGTAAACAACTCCGGTAGCCCCAGCGGCGCATTGGAGGGGTTTAGGAGCATTTTATTGGCGAAACAATCGGAATTAGGCGATTTTGCCAGTTTTTTGTGTGTGTTAGACCAAAGATTTTTTAGGTGCCTAGGGTTGGGGTATAAATTTTCTTGGATTCATTCATAGTAGCATCCGTAACGACCTGGGGAATGACTCCAGTAGACATGGCGGTTCTTTAGAGTGGTTTAGGAGCATTTTATTGGCGACGCAATAGGAATTAGGCGATTTTGCAAGTTTTTCCTGTATGTTAGCCAACGGATTTTTTAGGTGCCAGGAGTCTAGGTCGAATTTTCTTCCATTCTGCCATAGTAGCGTCCGTAACGACATGGGAAACGACTCCAGTAGCCCCGGCGGCGCTTTAGAGTGGTTTAGGAGCATTTTATTAGCGACGCAATAGGAATTAGGCAATTTTGCCAGTTTTCCTTGTGTGTTATCCCACAGATTTTTTAGGTGCCGGGGGTCCGGGTCGAATTTTCTTCCATTCATCCATAGTAGCGTCTGTAACGACCTGGTAAATGACTCCAGTAGCACCGGCGGCTCATTGGAGGGGTTAAGGAGAATTTTATTGGCGAAGCAATAGGAATTAGGCGATTTTGCTAGTTTTTCGTGTGTGTTAGCCCACATATTTTTTAGGTGCCAGGGGTTCGGGTAAAATTTTCTTGGATTCTTCTATAGTAGCTTCCATAACGACCTGGGAACGACACCAGTAGCCCCAGAAGCACTATAGAGGGGTTTAGGAGCATTTTATTGGCGACGCAATAGGATTAGGCAATTTTGCCAATTTTTCGTGTGTGTTATAGCCCACGGATTTTTAAGGTGCCGGGGGTCCGGGTCAAATTTTCTTGGATTCTTCCATAGTAGCGTCCGTAACGACCTGGGGAACGACTCCAATAGCCCCGGCGGCGATTTAGAGGGGTTAAGGAGCATTTAATTGGCGAAGCAATAGGAATTAGGCAATTTTGCCAGTTTTTCAAGTGTGTTAGCCCACAGAATTTTTAGGTGCCGGGGGTCCGAGTCGAATTTTCTTTGATTCTTCCATAGTAGCGTCCGTAACGACCTGGGGAACGACTCCAGTAGCCCCAACGGCGCTTTAAAGGTGTTTAGGAGCATTTTATTAGAGACGCAATTGGAATTAGGTGATTTTGCCAGTTTTTCATGTGTTAGCCCACGGATATTTTACGTGCCAGGGGTCTGTGTCGAATTTTCTTGGATTCTTCTATAGTAGCATCTGTAACGACCTGGGGAACGACTCCAGTAGCCCCGGCGACGTTATAGAAGGGTTTAGGAGCATTTTATTGGCGACGCAATAGGAATTATGAGTTTTTGCTAGTTTTTCGTGTGTGTTAGCCCACAGATTTTTAAGGTGCCGGGGGTCCGGGTCAAATTTTCTTGGATTCTTCCATAGTAGCGTCCGTAACGACCTGGGGAATTACTCCAATAGCCCCGGCGGCGCTTTAGAGTGGTTTAGGAGCATTTTATTAGCGACGCAATAGGAATTAGGCAATTTAGCCAGTTTTCCGTGTTTGTTAGCCCACAGATATTTTAGGTGTCGGGGGTCCGGGTTGAATTTTCTTCCATTCTTCCATAGTAGAGTCCGTAATGACCAGGTAAACGACTCCAGTAGCCCCAGCGGTGCATTAGAGGGGTAAAGGAGCATTTAATTGGCGAAGCAATAGGAGTTAGGCGATTTTGCCAGTTTTTCATGTGTGTTAGCCCACAGATTTTTTAGGTGCCTGGGGTTCGGGTTACAATTTTCTTGGATTCTTCCATAGTAGCGTCCGTAACTACCTGGGGAATGACTCCAGTAGACCCGGCGACGCTATAGAAGGGTTTAGGAGCATTTTATTGGCGACACAATAGGAATTATGAGTTTTTGCTAGTTTTTCGTGTGTGTTAACGCCCACAGATTTTTAAGGTGCCGGGGGTCCGGGTCAAATTTTCTTGGATTCTTCCAAAGTAGCGTCTATAACGACCTGGGGAAAGACTCCAATAGCCCTAGCGGCGCTTTAGAGTGGTTTAGGAGCATTTTATTTGCGACACAATAGGAATTAGGCAATTTTGCTAGTTTTCCGTGTGTGTTAGCCCACAGATTTTTTAGGTGCTGGGGTCCGGGTTAAATTTTCTTGGATTCTTCCATAGTAGCATCCGTACCGATCTGCGGAACGACTCCAGTAGACCGGTTGCGCTATTAAGGTGTTGAGGAGCATTTTATTGGTGACGCAATAGGAAGTAGGCAATTTTGCCAGTTTTTCGTGTGTGTTAGCCCACAGATTTTTTAGGTGCCGGGGGTCCGGGATAAATTTTCTTGGATTCTTCCATAGTAGGGTCTGTAACGACTTGGGGAATTACTCTAGTAGCCCCAGCGGCGCTTTAGAGTGGTTTAGGAGCATTTTATTAGCGACGCAATAAGAGTTTGCCAAATTTGCCAGTTTTTCGTATATGTTAGCCCATAGATTTTTGAGGTGTCGGGGGTTCGGGCCGAATTTTCTTTGATTCTTCCATAGTAGCGTCCGTAACGACATGGGGACGACACCAGTAGCCCCGACGGCGCTATAGAGGGGTTTAGGAGCATTTTATTAGAGACGCAATAGGAATTACGTGATTTTGCCAGTTTTTCATGTGTGTTAGCCCAAAAATTTTTAAGGTGCCGGAGGTCCGGATAAAATTTTCTTGGATTCTGCCATAGTAGCGTCTGTAACGACCTGGGGAACGACTCTAGTAGCTCCGACGGCGCTTTAGAGTGGTTTAGGAGCATTTTATTAGCAACACAATAGGAATTAGGCGATTTTGCCTGTTTTTTGTGTGTGTTAGCCCATGGATTTTTTAGGTGCCGGGGGTCCGGGTCGAATTTTCTTTGATTCTTCCATAGTAGCGTCCATAACGACCTGGGGAACGACTACAGTAGCCCCAGCGGAGCTTTAAAGGGGTTTAGGAGCATTTTATTAGAGACGCAATTGGAATTAGTCGATTTTGCCAGTTTTTCATGTGTGTTAGCCCACAGATTTTTTACATGTCAGGGGTCTGTGTCGAATTTTCTTGGATTCTTCTATAGTATCATCCGTAATGACCTGGGGAACGACTCCAGTAGCCCCGGCGACGCTATAGAAGGGTTTAGGAGCATTTTATTAGCGATGCAATAGGAATTATAAGTTTTTGATAGTTTTTCGTGTGTGTTAGCCCACGGAATTTTAAGGTGTCGGGGGTCTGGGTCAAATTTTCTTGGATTCTTCTATAGCAGCGTCCGTAACGACCTGGGGAATAACTCCAATAGACCCGGCGGCGCTTTAGAGTGGGTTAGGAGCATTTTATAAGCGACACAATAGGAATTAGGCAATTTTGCCAGTTTTTCGTGTGTGTTAGCCCACAGATATTTTAGGTGCCGGGGGTCCGGGTTGAATTTTCTTCCATTCTTCCATAGTAGAGTCCGTAATGATCAGGTAAACGACTCCATTAGCCCCGGCGGTGCATTGGAGGTGTTAAGGAGCATTTAATTGGCAAAGCAATAGGAGTTAGGCGATTTTGCCAATTTTTCGTGTGTGTTAGCCCACAGATGTTTTAGGTGCCTTGGGTTCGGGTTACAATTTTCTTGGATTCTTCCATAGTAGCGTCCGTAACGACCTGGGGAATGACTCCAGTAGCTCCGGCGACGCTATAGAAGGGTTTAGGAGCATTTTATTGGCGACGTAATAGGAATTATGAGTTTTTGCTAGTTTTTCGTGTGTGTTAGCCCACAGATTTTTATGGTGCCGGGGGTCCGGGTCAAATTTTCTTGGATTCTTCCATAGTAGCGTCCGTAACGACCTGGGGAACGACTCTAATAGCCCCGGAGGCGCTTTAGAGTGGTTTAGGAGCATTTTATTAGCGACGCAATAGGAATTGGGCAATTTTGCCAGTTTTCCGTGTGTGTTAGCCTACGGATTTTTTAGGTGCCGGGGGTCCGAGTTGAATTTTCTAGGATTCTTCTATCGTAGCATCCGTAACGACCTGGGGAACGACTCCAGTTGCCCCGGCGGCGCTATAGAGGGGTTTAAGAGCATTTTATTAGCGACGCAATAGGAATTAGATGATTTTGCCAGTTTTTCATTTGTGTTAGCCCACGGATTTTTTTGGTGTTGGGGGTTCTGGTCAAATTTGCTTGGATTCTTCTATAGTAGCGTCCGTAACGACACCAGTAGCCCCGGCGGCGCTATAGAGGGGTTTAGATGCATTTTATTGGTGACGCAATAGGAATTACGCAATTTTGCCAGTTTTTCGTGTGTGTTAGCCATAGATTTTTTTGGTGCCGGGGGTCCAGGTCAAAATTTCTTTGATTCTTCTATAGTAGCGTTCGTAATGACCTGGGGAACGACTTCAGTAGCCCTAGCGGCGCTTTAGAGGGATTTAGGAGCATTTTATTAGAGATGCAATAGGATTTAGCCAATTTTTGCCAGTTTTTCATGTGTGTTAGCCCACAGATTTTTAAGGTGTCGGGGGTCCGGGTAAATGTTTCTTGGATTATGCTATAGTAGTGTCCGTAACGACCTGGGGAATGACTCCAGTAGCCCCGGTGGCGCTATAGAGTGGTTTAGGAGCATTTTATTAGCGACGCAATAGGAATTAGACGATTCTGCCAGTTTTCTGTGTGTTAGCCCACGGATTTTTTAGGTGCCAGAGGTCTGGGTCGAATTTTCTTCCATTCTTCCATAGTAGCATCCTTAACAACCTGGGAAACAACTCCAGTAGCCCTGGCGGCGCTATAGAGGGGTTAAGGAGCATTTTATTAGCGAAGCAATAGAAATTAGGCGATTTTGCCAGTTTTTCGTGTATGTTAGTCCACAGATTTTTTATGTGCCAGGGGTTTGTGTCGAATTTGCTAGGATTCTTCTATAGTAGCATCCGTAACGACTTGGGAAACGACTCTTGTAGCCCCGGTGGCGCTATAGAGGGGTTTAGGAGCATTTTATTGGCGATGCATTAGGAATTTGGTGATTTTGCCAGTTTTTCATTGTTGTTAGCCCATGGATTTTTAAGGTGCCGGGGGTTCGGGTTAAAATTTCTTGGATTCATCCATAGTAGTGTCCGTAACGACCTGGGAATGACTCCAGTAGGCCCGACGGCGCTTTAGAGTGGTTTAGGAGCATTTTATTAGCGACACAATAGGAATTAGGCGATTTTGCCAGTTTTCCGTGTGTGTTAGCCCACAGATTTTTTAGGTGCCGGGGTCCGGGTTGAATTTTCTTCCATTCTTCCATAGTAGCCTCCGTAACGACCTGGTAAACGACTCCAATAGCCCCGTCGGCGCATTGGAGGGGTAAAGGAGCATTTTATTGGCGAAGCAATAGGAATCAGGCGATTTTGCCAGTTTTTCATGTGTGTTTGACCACAGATTTTTTATGTGCCAGGGGTTCGGATCAAATTTTCTTGGATTCTTCTATAGTAGCATCCGTAACGACCTAGGAATGACACCAGTAGCCCCGGCGGCGCTATAGAGGGGTTAAGGAGCATTTTATTGGCGACACAACAGGAATTAGGCGATTTTGCCAGTTTTTCATGTGTGTTAGCCCAAACATTTTTAAGGTGCCGGAGGTCCGGGTAAAATTTTCTTTGATTCTTCCATAGTAGCATCCGTAACGACCTGGGGAACGACTCTAGTAGCATCCGTAACGACCTGGGGAACGACTCCAGTAGCCCCGACGGCGCTTTAGAGTGGTTTAGGAGCATTTTATTAGCAACGCAATAGGAATTAAGTGATTTTGCCAGTTTTCTGTGTGTGTTAGCCCACAGATTTTTTAGGTGTCGGGGGTCTAGGTCTAATTTTCTTGGATTCTTCTATAGCAGCATCCGTAAAGACCTGGTAAACGACTCCAGTAGCCCCGGCGGCGCATTGGAGAGGTTACAAAGCATTTTATTGGCAAAGCAATAGGAATTAGGCGATTTTGCAAGTTTTCGTGTGTGTTAGCCCAAAGATTGTTTAGGTACCGGGGGTTCGAGTCACATTTTCTTGGATTCTTCTATAGTAGCGTCCGTAACGAACTGGGAACGACACCAGTAGCCCCGGCGGTGCTATAGAGGGGTTTAGGAGCATTTTATTGGGGATGCAATAGAAATTAGGCAATTTTGCTAGTTTTTCATTTGTCTTAACCCACGGATTTTTTTGGTGCCGGGGTCCGGGTCAATTTTTCTTGGATTCTTCAATAGTAGCATCCGTAACGACCTGGGGAACCACTCCAGTAGCCCCAACGGCGCTTTAGAGGGGTTTAGGAGCATTTTATTAGAGACGCAATAGGAATTAGGCGATTTTCTAGTTTTTCGTGTGTGTTAGCCCACAGATTTTTTACGTGTCAGGGGTCCATGTCGAATTTTCTTGGATTCTTCTATAGTAGCGTCCGTAAGACCTGGGGAATGACTCCAGTAGCCCCGGCGACGCTATAGAGGGGTTTATGAGCATTTTATTAGCGACGCAATAGGAATTAGGAGATTTTGCTAGTTTTTCGTGTGTGTTAGCCCACGGATTTTTAAGGTACCGGGGGTCCGAGTTGAATTTTCTTCCATTCTTCCATAGTAGAGTTCGTAATGACCAGGTAAATGACTCTAGTAGCCCCGACGGTGCATTGGAGGGGTTAAGGAGCATTTAATTGGCGAAGGAATAGGAATTAGGTGATTTTGTCAGTTTTTCGTGTGTGTTAGCCCATAGATTTTTTAGGTGCCTAGGGTTCGGGTTAAAATTTTCTTGGATTCTTCCATAGTAGAGTCCGTAACAACCTGGGGAATGACTCTAATAGCCCGGCTGCGCTATAGAGGGGTTGAGGAGCATTTTATTGGCGACGCAATAGGAAGTAGGCAATTTTGCCAGTTTTTCGTGTGTGCTAGCCCCACGGATTTTTTAGGTGCCGGGGGTCTGGGATAAATTTTCTTGGATTCTGCCATAGTAGCATCTGTAACGACCTGGGAATGAATCCAGTAGCCCCGGCGGCGCTTTAGTGGGGTTTAGGAGCATTTTATTTTCGACGTAATAAGAGTTTGCCAAATTTGCCAGTTTTTTGTATGTGTTAGCCCACGGATTTTTGAGGTGTCGGAGGTTCGGGTCGAATTTTCTTTGCTTCTTCCATAGTAGCGTCCGTAACGACCTGGAGAACGACTCCAGTAGCTCCGGCGGCGCTATAGAGGGGTTTAGGAGCATTATATTAGAGATGCAATAGGAATTAGGCGATTTTGCCAGTTTTTCGTGTGTGTTAGCCCACGGAGTTTTTACGTGCCAGGGGTCCGTGTCGAATTTTCTAGGATTCTTCTATAGTTGCATCTGTAATGACCTGGGAACGACACCAGTAGCCCCGGCGCGCTATAGAGGGTTTTAGGATCATTTTATTGGCGATGCAATAGGAATTAGGCAATTTTGCCAGTTTTTCGTGTGTGTTAGCCCACAGATTTTTTACGTGTCGGGGGTCTGGGTCTAATTTTCTTGGATTCTTCTATAGTAGCATCCGTAACGACCTGGTAAACGACTCCAGTAGCCCCGGCGGCGCATTGGAGAGGTTACAGAGCATTTTATTGGCGACCCAATAGGAATTAAGGTGTCGGGGGTCCAGGTCACATTTTCTTGGATTCTTCTATAGTAGCGTCCGTAACGACCTGGGGAACGACTCCAGTAGCCCTAGTGGCGCTTTAGAGGGATTTAGGAGCATTTTATTAGAGATGCAGTAGGAATTAGGCGATTTTTCCAGTTTTTCGTTTGTGTTAGCCCACGGATTTTTTAAGGTGCCAGGGGACCGTGTCGAATTTTCTTGGATTCTTCAATCGTAGCGTCCGTAACGACCTAGGGAACAACTCCTGTAGCCCAGCGGCGCTATAGAGGGGTTTAGGAGCATTTTATTGGCGATGCAATAGGAATTAGGCGATTTTGCCAGTTTTTCATGTGTCGTAGCCCATGGATTTTTAAGGTGCCGGGGGTCCGGGTAATGTTTTCTTGGATTCTTCTATAGTAGCGTCCGTAACGACATGGGTAACGACTCCAGTAGCCCCGGCGGCGCTTTAGAGTGGTTTAGGAGCATTTTATTAGCGACGCAATAGGAATTAGGCGATTTTGCCAGTTTTCCGTGTGTGTTAGCCCACGGATTTTTTAGGTGCCGAATGTCCGGGTCAAATTTTCTTGGATTCTTCTATAGTAGCGTCAGTAACGACCTGGTAAACGACTCCAGTTGCCCCGGCGGCGCATTGGAGGGGTTAAGGAGCATTTTATTGGCGAAGCAATAGGAATTAGGCGATTTTGTCAGTTTTTCGTGTGTGTTAGACCACAGATTTTTTAGGTGCCTGGGGTTCGGGTTAAAATTTTCTTGGAATCTTTCCATAGTAGCGTCCGTAACAACCTGGGGAATGACTCCAGTAGCCCCGACGGCGCTTTAGAGGGGTTTAGGAGCATTTTATTTGCGACGCAATAAGAGTTTGCCAAATTTGCTAGTTTTTCGTAGGTGTTAGCCCACGGATTTTTTAGGTGTCGGGGGTTCGGGTCGAATTTTCTTTGAATCTTATATAGTAGTGTCCGTAACGACCTGGGAAACGACTCCAGTAGCCCCGACGGCGCATTAGAGGGGTTAAGGAGCATTTTATTGGCGAAGCAATAGGAATTAGGCGATTTTGCCAGTTTTTCGTGTATGTTAACCCACGGATTTTTTAGGTGCCTAGGGTTCGGGTCAAATTTCTTGGATTCTTCTATAGTAGCGTCCGTAACGACTTGGGAATGACACCAGTAGCCCCGGCGACGCTATAGAGGGGTTTAAGAGCTTTTTATTGGCGACGCAATAGCAATTAGTTGATTTTGCCAGTTTTTCGTGTGTGTTAGCCCACAGATTTTTTTGGTGTCGGAGGTCCGGGTCAAATTTTCTTGGATTCTTAAATAGTAGCGTCCGTAACGACCAGGGGAACGACTCTAGTAGCCCCAGCGGCACTTTAGAGAAGTTTAGGATCATTTTATTAGAGACGCAATAGGAATTAGGCGATTTTGCCAGTTTTTTGTGTGTGTTAGCTCACGGATTTTTTATGTGCCAGGGGTCCGTGTCGAATTTTCTTGGATTCTTCTATCGTAGCGTCCGTAACGACCTGGGAAACGACTCCAGTAGGCCCGGCGGCGCTATAAAGTGGTTTAGGAGCATTTTATTGGCGACGCAATAGGAATTAGGCGATTTTGCAAGTTTTTCATTGGTGTTAGCCCACAGATTTTTAAGGTACCAGGGGTTCGGGTAAAATTTTCTTGGATTCTGCCATAGTAGCATCCGTAACGACTTAGGGAATGACTCCAGTAGCCTCGGCGGCGCTTTAGAGTGGTTTAGGAGCATTTTATTAGCGACGCAATAGGAATTAGGCGATTTTGCCATTTTTTAGCCCATGGATTTTTTAGGTGTCGGGGGTCCGGGTCAAATTTTCTTGGATTCTTCTATAGTAGCGTCCGTAACGACCTGGAAAACGACTCCAGTAGCCCCAGCAGTGCATTGGAGGGGTTAAGGAGCATTTTATTGGCAAAACAATCGGAATTAGGTGATTTTGCCAATTTTTCGTGTGTGTTCCACAGATTTTTTAGGTGCCTGGGGTTGGGGTAAAAATGTTTTTGTATTCTTCCATAGTAGCGTCCGTAACGACCTGGGGAACGACTCCAATAGCCCCGGCGGTGCTTTAGAGTTGTTTAGGAGCATTTTATTGGCGACGCAATAGGAATTAGGCGATTTTGCAAGTTTTTCGTGTGTGTTAGCCCACAGATTTTTTAGGTGCCAGGGGTCTGGGTCAAATTTTCTTCCATTCTGCCATAGTAGCGTCCGTAACGTCCTGGGAAACGACTCCAGTAGCCCCGGCGGCGCATTAGAGGGGTTAAGGACCATTTTATTGGCGAAGCAATAGGAATTAGGCGATTTTGCTAGTTTTTCGTGTGTGTTAGCTCACATATTTTCTAGGTGCCGAGGGTTTAGGTCAAATTTTCTTGGATTCTTCTATAGTAGCGTCTGTAACGACCTGGTAAACAACTCCAGTAGCCTCAGCGGCGCATTGGAGGGGTTTAGGAGCATTTTATTGGCGAAACAATCGGAATTAGGCTATTTTGCCAGTTTTTCGTGTGTGTTAGACCACAGATTTTTTAGGTGCCTAGGGTTGGGGTAAAAATTTTCTTGGATTCATTCATAGTAGCGTCTGTAACGACCTGGGGAACGACTCCAGTAGCCCCAACGGTGCTTTAGAGTGGTTTAGGAGCATTTTATTGGCGACGCAATAGGAATTAGGCAATTTTGCAAGTTTTTCATGTGTGTTAGCTCACGGATTTTTTAGGTGCCGAGGGTTCGGGTCAAATTTTCTTGGATTCTTCTATAGTAGCGTCCGTAACGACCTGGAAACGACACCAGCAGCCCCGATAGCACTATAGAGGGGTTTAGGAGCATTTTTTTTCGATGCAATAGGAATTAGGCGATTTTGCCAGTTTTTCGTGTGTGTTAGCCCACGGATTTTTTTGGTGCCGGGGGTCGGGTCAAATTTTCTTGGATTCTTCCATAGTAGCGTCCATAACGACCTGGGAAATGACTCCAGTAGCCCCAGCAGCGCATTAGAGGGGTTAAGGAGCAATTTATTGGCGAAGTAATAGGAATTAGGCGATTTTGCCAGTTTTTCGTGTGTGTTAGCCCACGGATTTTTTATGTGCCGAGGGTTCGGGTCAAATTTCTTGGATTCTTCCATTGTAGCATCCGTAACGACCTGGGGAACGACTCTAGTAGCCCCGGCGGCGCTAAAGAGGGGTTTAGGAGCATTTTATTGGCGACACAATAGGAATTAGGCCATTTTGAAAGTTTTTCATGAGTGTTAGCCCATGGATTTTTATGGTGCTGGGGGTCTGGGTAAATTTTTCTTGGATTCTGCTATAGTAGCGTCCGTAACGACCTGGGGAACGACTCCAGTAGCCCCGGCGGCGCTTTAGAGTGGTTTAGGAGCATTGTATAAGCGATGCAATAGGAATTAGGCGATTTTGCCAGTTTTCCGTGTGTGTTATCCCACAGATTTTTTAGGTGCCGGGGGTCCGGGTCGAATTTCCTTCCATTCTTCTATAGTAGCGTCCGTAACGACCTGGTAAACGACTCCAGTAGCACCGGCGGCACATTGGAGGGGTTAAGGAGCATTTTATTGGCGAAGCAATAGGAATTAAGCGATTTTGCCAGTTTTTCGTGTGTGTTAGCCCCACGGATTTTTTAGGTGCCGGGGGTCTGGGTCAAATTTTCTTAGATTCTTCCATTGTAGCGTCCGTAATGACCTAGGGATTGACTCCAGTAGCCCCGGAGACGCTTTAGAGGGGTTTAGGAGCATTTTATTTTCGACGCAATAAGAGTTTCCCAAATTTGCCAGTTTTTCGTATGTGTTATCGCACGGATTTTTTAGGTGTCGGGGGTTCGGGTCGAATTTTCTTTGATTCTTCCATAGTAGCATCCGTAATGACCTGGAGAATGACTCCAGTAGCTCCGGTGGTGCTATAGAGGGGTTTAGGAACATTTTATTAGAGACGCAATAGGAATTAGGCAACTTTGCCAGTTTTTCGTATGTGTTAGCCCACAGATCTTTTACATGCCAGGGGTCCGTGTCAAAATTTCTAGGATTCTTCTATAGTAGCGTCCGTAACGACCTAGGGAACGACTTTTGTAGCCCCGGCAGTGCTATAGAGGGGTTTAGGAGCATTTTATTGGCGACGCAATAGAAATTAGGCGATTTTGCCAGTTTTTCATGTGTGTTAGCCTACGGATTTTTAAGGTGCCAGGGGTTCGGGTAAAATTTTCTTGGATTCTGCTATATTAGCGTCCGTAACGACATGGGGAAGGACTCCAGTAGCCTCGGCGGCGCTTTAGAGTGGTTTAGGAGCATTTTATAAGCGACGCAATAGGAATTAGGCTGTTTTGCCAGTTTTCCGTGTGTGTTAGCCCACAGATTTTTTAGGTGACGGGAGTCCAGGTCGAATTTTCTTGGATTCTTCTATAGTAGCATCCGTAACGACCTGGTAAACAACTCCAGTAGCCCCGGCGGCGCATTGGAGGGGTTTAGGAGCATTTTATTGGCGAAACAATCGGAATTAGGTGATTTTGCCAGTTTTTCGTGTGTGTTAGACCAAAGATTTTTTAGGTGCCTAGGGTTGGGTAAACTTTTTCTTGGATTCATTCATAGTAGCGTCCGTAACGACCTGGGGAACGACTCCAGTAGCCCCGACGGTGCTTTAGAGTGGTTTAGGAGCATTTTATTGGCGACGCAATAGGATTAGGCGATTTTGCAAGTTTTTCCTGTGTGTTACCCCACAGATTTTTAAGGTGCCAGGGGTTCGAGTAAAATTTTCTTGGATTCTGCCATAGTAGCATCCGTAACGACCTAGGGAATGACTCCAGTAGCCTCGGCGGCGCTTTAGAGTGGTTTAGGAGCATTTTATTAGCGACGCAATAGGAATTAGGCAATTTTGCCAGTTTTCCTTGTGTGTTATCCCACAGATTTTTTAGGTGCCGGGGGTCCGGGTCGAATGTTCTTCCATTCTTCTATAGTAGCGTCTGTAACGACCTGGTAAACGACTCCAGTAGCACCGGCGGCACATTGGAGGGGTTAAGAGGCATTTTATTGGCGAAGCAATAGGAATTAGGCGATTTTGCTAGTTTTTCGTGTGTGTTACCCCACAGATTTTTTGGGTGCCAGGGGTTCGGGTAAAATTTTCTTGGATTCTTCTATAGTAGCGTCCATAACGACCTGGGAACGACACCAGTAGCCCCAGCAGCACTATAGAGGGGTTTAGGAGCATTTTATTGGCGATGCAATAGGATTAGGCAATTTTGCCAGTTTTTCATGTGTGTTATAGCCCACGGATTTTTAAGGTGCCGGGGGTCCGGGTCAATATTTCTTGGATTCTTCCATAGTAGCGTCCGTAACGACCTGGGGAACAACTCCAATAGCCCCGGCGGCGCTTTAGAAGGGTTAAGGAGCATTTAATTGGCGAAGCAATAGGAATTAGGCGATTTTGCCAGTTTTTCGTGTGTGTTAGCCAACAGATTTTTTAGGTGCCTGGGGTCCGGGTTAAATTTTCTTGGATTCTTCAATAGTAGCGTCCGTAACGATCTGTGGAACGACTCCAGTAGCCCAGCTGATATTGAGGGGTTGAGGAGCATTTTATTGGAGACGCAATAGGAAGTAGTCAATTTTGCCAGTTTTTCGTGTGTGTTAGCCCACGGATATTTTAGGTGCCGGGGGTCTGGGATAAATTTTCTTGGATTCTTCAATAGTAGCATCCGTAACGACCTGGGGAACGACTCCAGTAGCTCCGGCGGCGTATAGAGGTGTTTAGGAGCATTTTATTAGAGACGCAATAGGAATTAGGCAATTTTGCCAGTTTTTCGTGTATGTTAGCCCACAGAGTTTTTACGTGCCAGGGGTCCGTGTCGAAGTTTCTAGGATTCTTCTATAGTAGCATCCGTAATGACCTTGGAATGACACCAGTAACCCCAGCGGCGCTATAGAGGGGTTTAGGAGCATTTTATTGGCGATGCAATAGGAATTAGGCAATTTTGCCAGATTTTCATGTGTGTTAGCCCACAGATTTTTTAGGTGCCGGGGGTCCGGGTCGAATTTTCTTTGATTCTTCCATATTAGCGTCCATAACGACCTGGGGAACGACTCCAGTAGCCCCAGCGGCGCTTTAAAGGGGTTTAGGAGCATTTTATTAGAGACGCAATTGGAATTAGGCGATTTTGCCAGTTTTTCATGTGTGTTAGCCCACGGATCTTTTACGTGCCAGGGGTCTGTGTCGAATTTTCTTGGATTCTTCTATAGTAGCATCCATAACGACCTGGGGAACGACTCCAGTAGCCCCGGCGACGCTATAGAAGGGTTTAGGAGCATTTTATTGGCGACGCAATAGGAATTATGAGTTTTTGCTAGTTTTTCGTGTGTGCTAGCCCACGGATTTTTAAGGTGCCGGGGGTCCGGGTCAAAGTTTCTTGGATTCTTCCATAGTAGCGTCCGTAACGACCTGGGGAATGACTCCAATAGCCCCGGCGGCGCTTTAGAGTGGTTTAGGAGCATTTTATTAGCGACGCAATAGGAATTAGGCAATTTTGCCAGTTTTCCGTATGTGTTAGCCCACGGATATTTTACGTGCCGGGGGTCCGGGTTGAATTTTCTTCCATTCTTCCATAGTAGAGTCCGTAATGACTAGGTAAACGACTCCAGTAGCCCCGGCGGTGTATTAGAGGGGTAAAGGAGCATTTAATTGGCGAAGCAATAGGAGTTAGGCGATTTTTTCAGTTTTTCGTGTGTGTTAGCCCACAGATTTTTTAGGTGCCTGGGGTTCGGGTTACAATTTTCTTGGATTCTTCTATAGTAGCGTCCGTAACTACTTGGGGAACGACTCTAGTAGCCCCGGCGACGCTATAGAAGGGTTTAGGAGCATTTTATTAGCGACGCAATAGAATTATGAGGTTTTGCTAGTTTTTCGTGTGTGGTAACGCCCACAGATTTTTAAGGTGCCGGGGATCCGGGTCAAATTTTCTTGGATTCTTCCATAGTAGCGTCCGTAACGACCTGGGGAATTACTCCAATAGCCCCGGCGGTGCTTTAGAGTGGTTTAGGAGCATTTTATTAGCGACGCAATAGGAATTAGGCAATTTTGCCAGTTTTCCGTGTGTGTTAGCCCACAGATTTTTTAGGTGCTGGGGGTCTAGGTTGAATTTTCTAGGATTCTTCTATAGTAGCGTCCGTAACGACCTGGGGAATGACTCCAGTAGCCCCGGCGGCGCTATAGAGGGGTTTAGGAGCATTTTATTGGCGACGCAATAGGAATTAGGCGATTTTGCCAGTTTTTCGTTTGTGTTATCCCACGGATTTTTTAGGTGCCAGGGGTTCTGGTCAAATTTGCTTGGATTCTTCTACAGAAGTGTCCGTAACGACACCAGTAGCCCCGGAGGCGCTATAGAGGAGTTTAGGAGAATTTTATTGGCAACGCAATAGGAATTAGGCGATTTTGCAAGTTTTTCGTGTGTGTTAGCCACAGATATTTTTGGTGCCGGGGGTCCCGGTCAAATTTTCTTTGATTCTTCCATAGTAGCGTCCGTAACGACCTGGGGAACGACTCCAGTAGCCCTAGCGGCGCTTTAGAGGGATTTAGGAGCATTTTATTAGAGATGCAATAGGAATTAGCCAATTTTCCAGTTTTTCGTGTATGTTAGCCTACAGATTTTTTACGTGCCAGGGGTCCGTATCGAATTTTCTTGGATTCTTCTATCGTAGCGTTCATAACGACCTGGGGAATGACTCCAGTAGCCCTGGCGGTGCTATAGAGGGGTTTAGGAGCATTATATTGGCGACGCAATAGGAATTAGGCAATTTTGCCAGTTTTTCATGTGTGTTAGCCCACGAATTTTTAAGGTGCCGGGGGTCCGGGTAAAATTTTCTTGGATTTTGCTATAGTAGCATCCGTAACGACCTGGGGAACGACTCCAGTAGCCCCGACGGCGCTTTAGAGTGGTTTAGGAGCATTTTATTAGCGACGCAATAGGAATTAGGCGATTTTGCCAGTTTTCCGTGTGTGTTAGCCCACGGATTTTTTAGGTACCAGGTGTCCGGGTCAAATTTTCTTCCATTCTTCCATTGTAGCGTCCGTGACAACCTGTTAAACGACTCCAGTAGCCCCGGCGGCGCATTGGAGGGTTAAGGAGCATTTTATTGGCGAAGCAATAGGAATCAGGCGATTTTGCCAGTTTTTTGTTTGTGTTAGCCCACGGATTTTTTAGGTGCCGGGGGTTCGGGTCGAATTTTCTTGGATTCTTCTATAGTAGCATCCATAACGACCTGGGGAACGACTCCAGTAGCCCCGGCGTTGCTATAGAAGGGTTTAGGAGCATTTTATTGGCGACGCAATAGGAATTATGAGTTTTTGCTAGTTTTTCGTGTGTGTTAGCCCACGGATTTTTTAGGTGCCAGAGGTCTCGGTCAAATTTTCTTCCATTCTTCCATAGTAGCATCCGTAACGACCTGGTAAACGACTCCAGTAGCCCCGGCGGCGCTATAGAGGGGTTAAGGAGCATTTTATTAGCGAAGCAATAGGAATTAGGCGATTTTGCCAGTTTTTCGTGTATGTTAGCCCACGGATTTTTTACGTGCCTGGGGTCCGTGTCGAATTTGCTAGGATTCTTCTAATGTAGCATCCGTAACGACCTGGGGAATGACTCATGTAGCCCCGGCGGCACTATAGAGGGGTTTAGGAGCATTTTATTAGAGACGCAATAGGAATTAGGCGATTTTGCCAGTTTTTCATTGGTGTTAGCCCATGGATTTTTAAGGTGTCGGGGGTTTGGGTAAAATTTCTTAGATTCATCCATAGTAGCATCCGTAACGACCTGGGGAACGACTCCAATAGCCCCGGCCGCGCTTTAGAGTGGTTTAGGAGCATTTTATTAGCGACGCAATAGGAATTAGGTGATTTTGCTAGTTTTCCGTGTGTGTTAGCCCACAAATTTTTTAGGTGTCGGGGGTCCGAGTCGAATTTTCTTCCATTCTTTCATAGTAGCCTCCGTAACGACCTGGTAAACAACTCCAGTAGCCCCGGCGGCGCATTGGAGGGTTAAGGAGCATTTTATTGGCGAAGCAATAGGAATCAGGCAATTTTGCCAGTTTTTTGTTTGTGTTAGCCCACGGATTTTTTAGGTGCCGGGGGTTTGGGTCGAATTTTCTTGGATTCTTCTATAGTAGCATCCATAACGACCTGGGGAACGACTCCAGTAGCCCCGGCGTTGCTATAGAAGGGTTTAGGAGCATTTTATTGGCGACGCAATAGGAATTATGAGTTTTTGCTAGTTTTTCGTGTGTGCTAGCCCACGGATTTTTAAGGTGCCGGGGGTCCGGGTCAAATTTTCTTGGATTCTTCCATAGTAGCGTCCGTAACGAACTGGGGAATGACTCCAATAGCCCCGGCGGCGCTTTAGAGTGGTTTAGGAGCATTTTATTAGCGACGCAATAGGAATTAGGCAATTTTGCCAGTTTTCCGTGTGTGTTGGCCCACGGATATTTTAGGTGCCGGGGGTCCGGGTTGAATTTTCTTCCATTCTTCCATAGTAGAGTCCGTAATGACCAGGTAAACGACTCCAGTAGCCCCGGCGGTGTATTAGAGGGGTAAAGGAGCATTTAATTGGCGAAGCAATAGGAGTTAGGCGATTTTTTCAGTTTTTCGTGTGTGTTAGCCCATAGATTTTTTAGGTGCCTGGGGTTCGGGTTACAATTTTCTTGGATTCTTCTATAGTAGCGTCCGTAACTACTTGGGGAACGACTCTAGTAGCCCCGGCGACGCTATAGAAGGGTTTAGGGGCATTTTATTGGCGACGCAATAGAATTATGAGGTTTTGCTAGTTTTTCGTGTGTGGTAACGCCCACAGATTTTTAAGGTACCGGGGATCCGGGTCAAATTTTCTTGGATTCTTCTATAGTAGCGTCCGTAACGACCTGGGGAATTACTCCAATAGCCCCGGCGGCGCTTTAGAGTGGTTTAGGAGCATTTTATTAGCGACGCAATAGGAATTAGGCAATTTTGCCAGTTTTCCGTGTGTGTTAGCCCACAGATTTTTTAGGTGCTGGGGGTCTAGGTTGAATTTTCTAGGATTCTTCTATAGTAGCGTCCGTAACGACCTGGGGAATGACTCTAGTAGCCCCGGCGGTGCTATAGAGGGGTTTAGGAGCATTTTATTGGCGACGTAATAGGAATTAGGCAATTTTGCCAGTTTTTCGTTTGTGTTATCCCACGGATTTTTTAGGTGCCAGGGGTTCTGGTCAAATTTGCTTGGATTCTTCTACAGAAGCGTCCGGAACGACACCAGTAGCCCCGGAGGCGCTATAGAGGAGTTTAGGAGCATTTTATTGGCGACGCAATAGGAATTAGGCGATTTTTGCCAGTTTTTCGTGTGTGTTAGCCACAGATATTTTTGGTGCCGGGGGTCCCGGTTGATTTTTCTAGGATTCTTCTATAGTAGCGTCTGTAATGACCTGGTGAACGACTCCAGTAGCCCCGGCGGTGCTATAGAGGGGTTTAAGAGCATTTTATTGGCGACGCAATAGGAATTAGGCGATTTTGCCAGTTTTACGTGTGTGTTAGCCCACGAATTTTTTAGGTGCCAGAGGTATGGGTCGAATTTTCTTCTATTCTTCCATAGTAGCGTCCGTAACGACCTTGGAAACGACTCCAGTAGACCCGGCGGCGCTATTGAGGGGTTAAGGAGCATTTTATTAGCGAAGCAATAGGAATTAGGCGATTTTGCCAGTTTTTTGTGTATGTTAGCTCACGGATTTTTTACGTGCCTGGGGTCAGTGTCGAATTTGCTAGGATTCTTCTATAGTAGCGTCCGTAACGACCTGGGGAACGACTCCAGTAGCCCCGGCGGCGCTTTAGAGTGGTTTAGGAGCATTTTATTAGCGACGCAATAGGAATTAGGCGATTTTGCCAGTTTTCCGTGTGTGTTAGCCCACGGATTTTTTAGGTACCAGGTGTCCGGGTCAAATTTTCTTCCATTCTTCCATTGTAGCGTCCGTGACGACCTGTTAAATGACTGCAGTAGCCCTAGCGGCGCATTGGAGGGGTTAAGGAGCATTTTATTGGCGAAGCAATAGGAATTAGGCGATTTTGCCAGTTTTTCGTGTGTGTTAGACCACAGGTTTTTTAGGTGCCTGGGGTTCGGGTTAACATTTTCTTGGATACTTCCATAGTAGCATCTGTAACGACCTGGGGAACGACTCCAGTAGCCCCAGTGGTGCTTTAGAGTGGTTTAGAAGCAGTTTATTGGCGACGCAATAGAAATTTGGCTATTTTGCTAGTTTTTCGTGTGTGTTAGCCCACAGAATTTTTAGGTGCCACAGGTCTCGGTCAAATTTTCTTCCATTCTTCCATAGTAGCGTCCGTAACGACCTGGTAAACGACTCCAGTAGACCCGGCGGCGCTATAGAGGGGTTAAGGAGCATTTTATTAGCGAAGCAATAGGAATTAGGCGATTTTGCCAGTTTTTCGTGTATGTTAGCCCACGGATTTTTTACGTGCCTGGGGTCCGTGTCGAATTTGCTAGGATTCTTCTAATGTAGCATCCGTAACGACCTGGGGAACGACTCATGTAGCCCCGGCGGCACTATAGAGGGGTTTAGGAGCATTTTATTAGAGACGCAATAGGAATTAGGCGATTTTTCCAGTTTTTCATTGGTGTTAGCCCATGGACTTTTAAGGTGTCGGGGGTTCGGGTAAAATTTTCTTAGATTCATCCATAGTAGCATCCGTAACGACCTGGGGAACGACTCCAATAGCCCCGGCGGCGCTTTAGAGTGGTTTAGGAGCATTTTATTAGCGACGCAATAGGAATTAGGTGATTTTGCTAGTTTTCCGTGTGTGTTAGCCCACAGATTTTTTAGGTGTCAGGGGTCCGAGTCGAATTTTCTTCCATTCTTCCATAGTAGCCTCCGTAACGACCTGGTAAACAACTCCAGTAGCCTCGGCGGCGCATTGGAGGGTTAAGGAGCATTTTATTGGCGAAGCAATAGGAATCAGGCGATTTTGCCAGTTTTTTGTTTGTGTTAGCCCACGGATTTTTTAGGTGCCGGAGGTTCGGGTCAAATTTTCTTGGATTCTTCTATAGTAGAATCCGTAATGACTTGGGAACGAGACCAGTAGCCCCGGCAGCGCTATAGAGGGGTTTAGGAGCATTTTATTGGCGATGCAATAGGAATTAGGCGATTTTGCCAGTTTTTCATATGTGTTAGCCCATAGATATTTTTGGTGCCGGGGGTCCGGGTAAAATTTTCTTTGATTCTTCCATAGTAGCATCCGTAACGACCTGGGGAATGACTCCAGTAGCCCCAGCGGCGCTTTAGAGTGGTTTATGAGCATTTTATTAGAAACACAATAGGAATTAGGCAATTTTGCTAGTTTTTCGTGTGTGTTAGCCCACAGAGTTTTTACGTGCTAGGGGTCCATGTCGAATTTTCTAAGATTCTTATATAGTAGCATCCTAACGACCTGGGAACGACACCAGTAGTCCCAGCGGCGCTATAGAGGGGTTTAGGAACATTTTATTGGCGACGCAATAGGAATTAGGCAATTTTGCCAGTTTTTCGTGTGTGTTAGCCCACGGATTTTTTAGGTGCCAGGGGTCTGGGTTGATTTTCTTTGATTCTTACATAGTAGCGTCCGTAACGACCTGGGGAATGACTCCAATAGCCCCGGAGGCGCTTTAGAGTGGTTTAGGAGCATTTTATTAGCGACGCAATAGGAATTAGGCAATTTTGCCAGTTTTCCGTGTGTGTTAGCCCACGGATATTTTAGGTGCCGGGGGTCCGGGTTGAATTTTCTTCCATTCTTCCATAGTAGAGTCCGTAATGACTAGGTAAACGAATCTAGTAGCCCCGGCGGTGCATTGGAGGGGTTAAGGAGCATTTAATTGGCGAAGCAATAGGAGTTAGGCGATTTTGCTAGTTTTTCGTATGTGTTAGCCCACAGATTATTTAGGTGCCTGGGGTTCGGGTTACAATTTTCTTGGATTCTTCCATAGTAGCGTCCGTAACGACCTGGGAACGACTCCAGTAGCCCCGACGACGCTATAGAAGGGTTTAGGAGCATTTTATTGGCGACGCAATAGGAATTATGTGTTTTTGCTAGTTTTTCGTGTGTGTTAGCCCACGGATTTTTAAGGTGCCGGGGGTCCGGGTCAAATTTTCTTGGATACTCCCATAGTAGCGTCCATAACAACCTGGGGAAAGACTCCAATAGCCCCGGCGACGCTTTAGAGTGGTTTAGGAGCATTTTATTAGCGACACAATAGGAATTAGGCAATTTTGCCAGTTTTCCGTGTGTGTTAGCCCACAGAATTTTTAGGTGCTGGGGGTCCGGGTTGATTTTTCTAGGATTCTTCTATAGTAGCGTCTGTAACGACCTGGTGAACGACTCCAGTAGCCCCGGCGGTGCTATAGAGGGGCTTAAGAGCATTTTATTAGCGACGCAATAGGAATTAGGCGATTTTGCCAGTTTTACGTGTGTGTTAGCCCACGAATTTTTTAGGTGCCAGAGGTATGGGTCGAATTTTCTTCTATTCTTCCATAGTAGCGTCCGTAACGACCTTGGAAACGACTCCAGTAGACCCGGCGGCGCTATTGAGGGGTTAAGGAGCATTTTATTAGCGAAGCAATAGGAATTAGGCGATTTTCCCAGTTTTTTGTGTATGTTAGCTCACGGATTTTTTACGTGCCTGGGGTCAGTGTCGAATTTGCTAGGATTCTTCTATAGTAGCGTCCGTAACGACCTGGGGAACGACTCCTGTAGCCCCGGCGACACTATAGAGGGGTTTAGGAGCATTTTATTGGCGACGCAATAGGAATTAGGCGATTTTGCTAGTTTTTCATTGGTGTTAGCCCATGGATTTTTAAGGTGCCGGGGGTTCGGGTAAAATTTTCTTAGATTCATCCATAGTAGAGTCCGTAACGACCTGGGGAACGACTCCAATAGCCCCGGCGGCGCTTTAGAGTGGTTTAGGAGCATTTTATTAGCGACGCAATAGGAATTAGGCGATTTTGCCAGTTTTCCGTGTGTGTTAGCCCACAGATTTTTTAGGTGCCGGGGGTCCGGGTCGAATTTTCTTCCATTCTTCCATAGTAGCCTCCGTAACGACCTGGTAAACAACTCCAGTAGCCCCGGCGGCACATTGGAGGGGTTAAGGAGCATTTTATTGGCGAAGCAATAGGAATCAGGCGATTTTGCCAATTTTTTGTTTGTGTTAGCCCACGGATTTTTTAGGTGCCGGGGGTTCGGGTCAAATTTTCTTGGATTCTTCTATAGTAGCATCCGTAATGACTTGGGAGCGAGACCAGTAGCCCTGCGGCGCTATAGAGGGGTTTAGGAGCATTTTATTGGCGACGCAATAGGAATTAGGCGATTTTGCCAGTTTTTCATATGTGTTAGCCCACAGATATTTTTGGTGCCGGGGGTCCGGGTAAAATTTTTTTTGATTCTTCCATAGTAGCATCTGTAACGACCTGGGGAATGACTCCAGTAGCCCCAACGGCGCTTTAGAGGGGTTTATGAGCATTTTATTAGGGACGCAATAGGAATTAGGCAATTTTTTCTATTTTTTGTGTATGTTAGCCCACAGAGTTTTTACGTGCCAGGGGTCCGTGTCGAATTTTCTAGGATTTTTCTATAGTAGCATCCGTAACGACCAGGGAACAACACCAGTAGCCCCAGCGGCGCTATAGAGGGGTTTAGGAGCATTTTATTGGCGACGCAATAGGAATTAGGCAATTTTGCCAGTTTTTCGTGTGTGTTAGCCCACGAATTTTTTAGGTGCCAGGGGTCCGGGTCGAATTTTCTTTGATTCTTCCATAGTAGCGTCCGTAACGACCTGGGAATGACTCCAATAGCCCCAGCGGCACTTTAGAGTGGTTTAGGAGCATTTTATTAGCAACGCAATAGGAATTAGGTGATTTTGCCAATTTTTCGTGTGTGTTAGCCCACAAATTTTTTTGGTGTCGGAGGTCCGGGTCAAATTTTCTTGGATTCTTAAATAGTAGCGTCCGTAACGACCAGGGGAACGACTCCAGTAGCCCCAGCGGCGCTTTAGAGGGGTTTAGGATCATTTTATTAGAGACGCAATAGGAATTAGGCGATTTTGCCAGTTTTTCGTGTGTGTTAGCCCACGGATTTTTTTATGTGCCAGGGGTCCGTGTCGAATTTTCTTGGATTCTTCTATCGTAGCGTCCGTAACGACCTGGGAAACGACTCCAGTAGGCCTGACGGCGCTATAAAGGTGTTTAGGAGCATTTTATTGGCGACGCAATAGGAATTAGGCGATTTTGCCAGTTTTTCATTGGTGTTAGCCCACTGATTTTTAAGGAGCCAGGGGTTCGGGTAAATTTTCTTGGATTCTGACATAGTAGCATCCGTAACGACCTAGGGAATGACTCCAGTAGCCTCGGCGGCGCTTTAGAGTGGTTTAGGAGCATTTTATTAGCGACGCAATAGGAATTAGGCAATTTTGCCAGTTTTCCGTGTGTGTTAGCCCACAGATTTTTTAGGTGCTGGGGGTCCGGGTTGATTTTTCTAGGATTCTTCTATGGTAGCGTCTGTAACGACCTGGGGAACGACTCCAGTAGCCCCGGCGGCGCTATAGAGGGGTTTAAGAGCATTTTATTAGCGACGTAATAGGAATTAGGCAATTTTGCCAGTTTTTCGTGTGTGTTAGCCACGGATTTTTTTGGTGCCGGGGGTCCAGGTCAAAGTTTCTTTGATTCTTCCATAGTAGCGTCCGTAACGACCTGGGTAACGACTCCAGTAGCCCTAGTGGCGCTTTAGAGGGATTTAGGAGCATTTTATTAGAGATGCAATAGGAATTAGCCAATTTTCCAGTTTTTTGTGTGTGTTAGCCCACGGATTTTTTACGTGCCAGGGGTCTGTGTCGAATTTTCTTGGATTCTTCTATCGTAGCGTTCGTAACGACCTATGGAATGACTCCAGTAGCACCGGCGGTGCTATAGAGGGGATTAGGAGCATTTTATTGGCGACGCAATAGAAATTAGGCGATTTTGCCAGTTTTTCATGTGTGTTAGCCCACGGATTTTTAAGGTGCCGGGGGTCTGGGTAAAAGTTTCTTAGATTCTGCTATAGTAGCGTCCGTAACGACCTGGGGAACGACTCCAGTAGCCCCGGCGGTGCATTACAGTGGTTTAGGAGAATTTTATTAGCGACGCAATAGGAATTAGGCGATTTTGCCAGTTTTCCGTGTGTGTTAGCCCACGGATTTTTTAGGTGCCGGGTGTTCGGGTCAAATTTTCTTCCAATCTTCCATTGTAGCGTCCGTGACAACCTGTTAAACGACTGCAGTAGCCCCGGCGGCGCATTGGAGGGGTTAAGGAGCATTTTATTGGTGAAGCAATAGGAATTAGGCGATTTTGCCAGTTTTTCGTGTGTGTTAGACCACAGATTGTTTAGGTGCCTAGGGTTCAGGTTAACATTTTCTTCGATACTTCCATAGTAGCGTCTGTAACGACCTGGGGAACGACTCTAGTAGCCCCAGTGGTGCTTTAGAGTGGTTTAGAAGAAGTTTATTGGCGACGCAATAGGAATTTGGCAATTTTGCTAGTTTTTCGTGTGTGTTAGCCCACGAATATTTTAGGTGCCAGAGGTATGGGTCGAATTTTCTTCCATTCTTCCATAGTAGCGTCCGTAACGACCTGAGAAACGACTCCAGTAGCCCCGGCGGCGCTATAGAGGGGTTAAGGAGCATTTTATTAGCGAAGCAATAGGAATTAGGCGATTTTGCCAGTTTTTCGTGTGTGTTAGCCCACGGATTTTTTACGTGCCAGGGGTCCGGGTCGAATTTTCTTTGATTCTTCCATAGTAGCATCCGTAACGACCTGGGGAATGACTCCAATAGCCCCGGCGGCACTTTAGAGTGCTTTAGGAGCATTTTATTAGCAACGCAATAGGAATTAGGTGATTTTGCCAATTTTTCGTGTGTGTTAGCCCACAGATTTTTTTGGTGTCGGAGGTCCTGGTCAAATTTTCTTGGATTCTTAAATAGTAGCGTCCGTAACGACCATGGGAACGACTCCAGTAGCCCCAGCGGCGCTTTAGAGGGGTTTAGGATCATTTTATTAGAGACGCAATAGGAATTAGGCGATTTTGCCAGTTTTTCGTGTGTGTTAGCCCACGGATTTTTTTATGTGCCAGGGGTCCGTGTCGAATTTTCTTGGATTCTTCTATTGTAGCGTCCGTAACGACCTGGGAAACGACTCCAGTAGGCCTGACGGCGCTATAAAGGTGTTTAGGAGCATTTTATTGGCGACGCAATAGGAATTAGGCGATTTTGCCAGTTTTTCATTGGTGTTAGCCCACTGATTTTTAAGGAGCCAGGGGTTCGGGTAAATTTTCTTGGATTCTGCCATAGTAGCATTCGTAACGACCTAGGGAATGACTCCAGTAGCCTCGGGGGCGCTTTAGAGTGGTTTAGGAGCATTTTATTAGCGACGCAATAGGAATTAGGCGATTTTGCCAGTTTTTAGCCCACAGATTTTTTAGGTGTCGGGGGTCCGGGTCAAATTTTCTTGGATTCTTCTATAGTAGCGTCCGTAACGACCTGGAAAACGACTCCAGTAGCCCCAGCAGTGCATTAGAGGGGTTAAGGAGTATTTTATTGGCAAAACAATCGGAATTAGGCGATTTTGCCAATTTTTCGTGTGTGTTCTACAGATTTTTTAGGTGCTTGGGGTTGGGGTAAAAAATTTCTTGGATTCTTCCATAGTAGCGTCCGTAAAAACCTGGGGAACGACTCCAGTAGCCCCGGTGGTGCTTTAGAGTGGTTTAGGAGCATTTTATTGGCGACGCAATAGGAATTAGGCGATTTTGCAAGTTTTTCGTGTGTGTTAGCCCACAGATTTTTTAGGTGCCAGGGGTCTGGGTCAAATTTTCTTCCGTTCTGCCATAGTAGCGTCCGTGACGACTTGGGAAACGACTCCAGTAGCCCCGGCGGCGCATTAGAGGGGTTAAGGACCATTTTATTGGCGAAGCAATAGGAATTAGGCGATTTTGCTAGTTTTTCGTGTGTGTTAGCCCACATATTTTCTAGGTGCCGAGGGTTCGGGTCAAATTTTCTTGGATTCTTTTATAGTAGCATCCGTAACAACCTGGGAATGACACCAGTAGCCCCAACGGCGCTATAGAGGGGTTTAGGAGCATTTTATTGGCGACGCAATAGGAATTACGCGATTTTGCCAGTTTTCCGTGTGTGTTAGCCCACAGATTTTTTAGGTGCCGGGGGTCCGGGTCGAATTTTCTTGGATTCTTCTATAGTAGCGTCCGTAACGACCTGGTAAACAACTCCAGTAGCCCCAGCGGCGCATTGGAGGGGTTTAGGAGCATTTTATTGGCGAAACAATCGGAATTAGGCGATTTTGCCAGTTTTTCGTATGTGTTAGACCACAGATTTTTTAGGTGCCTAGGGTTGAGGTAAAATTTTTATTGGATTCATTCATAGTAGCGTCCGTAACGACCTGGGGAACGACTCCAGTAGCCCCGGCGGTGCTTTAGAGTGGTTTAGGAGCATTTTATTGGCGACGCAATAGGAATTAGGCGATTTTGCAAGTTTTTCCTGTATGTTAGCCCACGGATTTTTTAGGTGCTAGGGGTATAGGTCGAATTTTCTTCCATTCTGCCATTGTAGCGTCCGTAACGACATGGGAAGTGACTCCAGTAGCCCCGATGGTGCATTAGAGGGGTTAAGGAGTATTTTATTGGTGAAGCAATAGGAATTAGGCGATTTTGCCAGTTTTTCGTGTGTGTTAGCTCACGGATTTTTTAGGTGCCGAGGGTTCAGGTCAAATTTTCTTGGATTCTTCTATAGTAGCGCCCGTAACGACCTGGAAACGACACCAGCAGCCCCGACGGCACTATAGAGGGGTTTAGGAGCATTTTAGGTGCCGAGGGTTCGGGTCAAATTTTCTTGGATTCTTCTATAGTAGCCTCTGTAACGACCTGGTAAACAACTCCAGTAGCCCCGGCGGCGCATTGGAGGGGTTAAGGAGCATTTTAGGTGCTGAGGGTTTGGGTCAAATTTTCTTGGATTCTTCTATAGTAGCGTTCGAAACGACCTGGAAACGACACCATCAGCCCCGACGACACTATAGAGGGGTTTAGGAGCATTTTTTTCGATGCAATAGGAATTAGGCGATTTTGCCAGTTTTTCATGTGTGTTAGCCCACGGATTTTTTTGGTGCCGGGGGTTCGGGTCAAATTTTCTTGGATTCTTCCATAGTAGCGTTCGTAACGACCTGGGGAATCACTCCAGTAGCTCCAGCGGCGCTTTAGAGGGTTTAAGAGCATTTTATTAGAGACGCAATAGGAATTAGGCGATTTTGCCAGTTTTTCGTGTGTGTTAGCCCACGGATTTTTACGTGCCAGGGGTCCGTGTCGAATTTTCTTGGATTCTTCTATAGTAGCATCTGTAACGACCTGGGGAACGACTCTAGTAGCCCCGGCGGTGCTATAGAAGGGTTTAGGAGCATTTTATTGGCAACGCAATAGGAATTAGGCCATTTTGAAAGTTTTTCATGAGTGTTAGCCCACGGATTTTAAAGGTGTTGGGGATCCGGGTAAATATTTCTTGGATTCTGCTATAGTAGAGTCCGTAACGACCTAGGGAACGACTCCAGTAGCCCCGGCGGCGCTTTGGAGTGGTTTAGGAGCATTGTATTAGCGACGCAATAGGAATTAGGCGATTTTACCAGTTTTTCGTGTGTGTTAGCTCACGGATTTTTTAGGTGCCGAGGGTTCGGGTCAAATTTTCTTGGATTCTTCTATAGTAGCGTCTTTAACAACCTGGAAACGATACCAGCAGCCCCGACGACACTATAGAGGGGTTTAGGAGCATTTTTTTTCGATGCAATAGGAATTAGGCAATTTTGCTAGTTTTTCGTGTGTGTTAGCCCACGGATTTTTTTGGTGCCGGGGGTCCGGGTCAAATTTTCTTGGATTCTTCCATAGTAGCGTTCGTAACGACCTGGGGAATCACTCCAGTAGCTCCAGCGGCGCTTTAGAGGGGTTTAAGATTATTTTATTAGAGACGCAATAGGAATTAGGCGATTTTGCCAGTTTTTCGTGTGTGTTAGCCCACGGATTTTTTACGTGCCAGGGGTCCGGGTCGAATTTTCTTTGATTCTTCCATAGTAGCGTCCGTAACGACCTGGGGAATGACTCCAATAGCCCCGGCGGCACTTTAGAGTGCTTTAGGAGCATTTTATTAGCAACGCAATAGGAATTAGGTGATTTTGCCAATTTTTAGTGTGTGTTAGCCCACAGATTTTTTTGGTGTCGGAGGTCCTGGTCAAATTTTCTTGGATTCTTAAATAGTAGCGTCCGTAACGACCAGGGGAACGACTCCAGTAGCCCCAGCGGCGCTTTAGAGGGGTTTAGGATCATTTTATTAGAGACGCAATAGGAATTAGGCGATTTTGCCAGTTTTTCGTGTGTGTTAGCCCACGGATTTTTTATGTGCCAGGGGTCCGTGTCGAATTTTCTTGGATTCTTCTATCGTAGCGTCCGTAACGACCTGGGAAACGACTCCAGTAGGCCTGACGGCGCTATAAAGGTGTTTAGGAGCATTTTATTAGCGACGCAATAGGAATTAGGCGATTTTGCCAGTTTTTCATTGGTGTTAGCCCATTGATTTTTAAGGAGCCAGGGGTTCGGGTAAAATTTTCTTGGATTCTGCCATAGTAGCATCCGTAACGACCTAGGGAATGACTCCAGTAGCCTCGGGGGCGCTTTAGAGTGGTTTAGGAGCATTTTATTAGCGACGCAATAGGAATTAGGCGATTTTGCCAGTTTTTAGCCCACAGATTTTTTAGGTGTCGGGGGTCCGGGTCAAATTTTCTTGGATTCTTCTATAGTAGCATCCGTAACGACCTGGAAAACGACTCCAGTAGCCCCAGCAGTGCATTAGAGGGGTTAAGGAGCATTTTATTGGCAAAACAATCGGAATTAGGCGATTTTGCCAATTTTTCGTGTGTGTTCCACAGATTTTTTAGGTGCTTGGGGTTGGGGTAAAAAATTTCTTGGATTCTTCCATAGTAGCATCCGTAACGACCTGGGGAACGACTCTAGTAGCCCCGGTGGTGCTTTAGAGTGGTTTAGGAGCATTTTATTGGCGACGCAATAGGAATTAGGCGATTTTGCAAGTTTTTCGTGTGTGTTAGCCCACAGATATTTTAGGTGCCAGGGGTCTGGGTCAAATTTTCTTCCATTCTGCCATAGTAGCGTCCGTGACGACCTGGGAAACGACTCCAGTAGCCCCGGCGGCGCATTAGAGGGGTTAAGGACGATTTTATTGGCGAAGCAATAGGAATTAGGCGATTTTGCTAGTTTTTCGTGTGTGTTAGCCCACATATTTTCTAGGTGCCGAGGGTTCGGGTCAAATTTTCTTGGATTCTTTTATAGTAGCATCCGTAACGACCTGGGAATGACACCAGTAGCCCCAACGGCGCTATAGAGGGGTTTAGGAGCATTTTATTGGCGACGCAATATGAATTACGCGATTTTGCCAGTTTTCCGTGTGTGTTAGCCCATAGATTTTTTAGGTGCCGGGGGTCCGGGTCGAATTTTCTTGGATTCTTCTATAGTAGCGTCCGTAACGACCTGGTAAACAACTCCAGTAGCCCCAGCGGCGCATTGGAGGGGTTTAGGAGCATTTTATTGGCGAAACAATCGGAATTAGGCGATTTTGCCAGTTTTTCGTATGTGTTAGACCACAGAATTTTTAGGTGCCTAGGGTTGAGGTAAAAATTTTCTTGGATTCATTCATAGTAGCGTCCGTAACGACCTGGGGAACGACTCCAGTAGCCCCGGCGGTGCTTTAGAGTGGTTTAGGAGCATTTTATTGGCGACGCAATAGGAATTAGGCGATTTTGCAAGTTTTTCCTGTGTGTTAGCCCACGGATTTTTTAGGTGCTAGGGGTATAGGTCGAATTTTCTTCCATTCTGCCATAGTAGCGTCCGTAACGACATGGGAAGTGACTCCAGTAGCCCCGATGGTGCATTAGAGGGGTTAAGGAGTATTTTATTGGCGAAGCAATAGGAATTAGGCGATTTTGCCAGTTTTTCGTGTGTGTTAGCTCACGGATTTTTTAGGTGCCGAGGGTTCAGGTCAAATTTTCTTGGATTCTTCTATAGTAGCGTCCGTAACGACCTGGAAACGACACCAGCAGCCCTGACGGCACTATAGAGGGGTTTAGGAGCATTTTAGGTGCCGAGGGTTCGGGTCAAATTTTCTTGGATTCTTCTATAGTAGCCTCTGTAACGACCTGGTAAACAACTCCAGTAGCCCCGGCGGCGCATTGGAGGGGTTAAGGAGCATTTTAGGTGCTGAGGGTTTGGGTCAAATTTTCTTGGATTCTTCTATAGTAGCATCCGAAACGACCTGGAAACGACACCATCAGCCCCGACGACACTATAGAGGGGTTTAGGAGCATTTTTTTCGATGCAATAGGAATTAGGCGATTTTGCTAGTTTTTCGTGTGTGTTAGCCTACGGATTTTTTTGGTGCCGGGGGTTCGGGTCAAATTTTCTTGGATTCTTCCATAGTAGCATTCATAACGACCTGGGGAATCACTCCAGTAGCTCCAGCGGCGCTTTAGAGGGTTTAAGAGCATTTTATTAGAGACGCAATAGGAATTAGGCGATTTTGCCAGTTTTTCGTGTGTGTTAGCCCACGGATTTTTACGTGCCAGGGGTCCGTGTCGAATTTTCTTGGATTCCTCTATAGTAGCATCCGTAACGACCTGGGGAACGACTCTAGTAGCCCCGGCGGCGCTATAGAAGGGTTTAGGAGCATTTTATTGGCGACGCAATAGGAATTAGGCCATTTTGAAAGTTTTTCATGAGTGTTAGCCCACGGATTTTAAAGGTGTTGGGGATCCGGGTAAATATTTCTTGGATTATGCTATAGTAGAGTCCGTAACGACCTAGGGAACGACTCCAGTAGCCCCGGCGGCGCTTTGGAGTGGTTTAGGAGCATTGTATTAGCGACGCAATAGGAATTAGGCGATTTTACCAGTTTTTCGTGTGTGTTAGCTCACGGATTTTTTAGGTGCCGAGGGTTCGGGTCAAATTTTCTTGGATTCTTCTATAGTAGCGTCTTTAACAACCTGGAAACGATACCAGCAGCCCCGACGACATTATAGAGGGGTTTAGGAGCATTTTTTTTCGATGCAATAGGAATTAGGCAATTTTGCTAGTTTTTCGTGTGTGTTAGCCCACGGATTTTTTTGGTGCCGGGGGTCCGGGTCAAATTTTCTTGGATTCTTCCATAGTAGCGTTCGTAATGACCTGGGGAATCACTCTAGTAGCTCCAGCGGCGCTTTAGAGGGGTTTAAGATTATTTTATTAGAGACGCAACAGGAATTAGGCGATTTTGCCAGTTTTTCGTGTGTGTTAGCCCACGGATTTTTTACGTGCCAGGGGTCCGGGTCGAATTTTCTTTGACTCTTCCATAGTAGCGTCCGTAACGACCTGGGGAATGACTCCAATAGCCCCGGAGGCACTTTAGAGTGCTTTAGGAGCATTTTATTAGCAACGCAATAGGAATTAGGTGATTTTGCCAATTTTTCGTGTGTGTTAGCCCACAGATTTTTTTGGTGTCGGAGGTCCTGGTCAAATTTTCTTGGATTCTTAAATAGTAGCGTCCGTAACGACCAGGGGAACGACTCCAGTAGCCCCAGCGGCGCTTTAGAGGGGTTTAGGATCATTTTATTAGAGACGCAATAGGAATTAGGCGATTTTGCCAGTTTTTCGTGTGTGTTAGCCCACGGATTTTTTATGTGCCAGGGGTCCGTGTCGAATTTTCTTGGATTCTTCTATCGTAGCGTCCGTAACGACCTGGGAAACGACTCCAGTAGGCCTGACGGCGCTATAAAGGTGTTTAGGAGCATTTTATTAGCGACGCAATAGGAATTAGGCGATTTTGCCAGTTTTTCATTGGTGTTAGCCCATTGATTTTTAAGGAGCCAGGGGTTCGGGTAAAATTTTCTTGGATTCTGCCATAGTAGCATCCGTAACGACCTAGGGAATGACTCCAGTAGCCTCGGGGGCGCTTTAGAGTGGTTTAGGAGCATTTTATTAGCGACGCAATAGGAATTAGGCGATTTTGCCAGTTTTTAGCCCACAGATTTTTTAGGTGTCGGGGGTCCGGGTCAAATTTTCTTGGATTCTTCTATAGTAGCATCCGTAACGACCTGGAAAACGACTCCAGTAGCCCCAGCAGTGCATTAGAGGGGTTAAGGAGCATTTTATTGGCAAAACAATCGGAATTAGGCGATTTTGCCAATTTTTCGTGTGTGTTCCACAGATTTTTTAGGTGCTTGGGGTTGGGGTAAAAAATTTCTTGGATTCTTCCATAGTAGCATCCGTAACGACCTGGGGAACGACTCTAGTAGCCCCGGTGGTGCTTTAGAGTGGTTTAGGAGCATTTTATTGGCGACGCAATAGGAATTAGGCGATTTTGCAAGTTTTTCGTGTGTGTTAGCCCACAGATATTTTAGGTGCCAGGGGTCAGGGTCAAATTTTCTTCCATTCTGCCATAGTAGCGTCCGTGACGACCTGGGAAACGACTCCAGTAGCCCCGGCGGCGCATTAGAGGGGTTAAGGACGATTTTATTGGCGAAGCAATAGGAATTAGGCGATTTTGCTAGTTTTTCGTGTGTGTTAGCCCACATATTTTCTAGGTGCCGAGGGTTCGGGTCAAATTTTCTTGGATTCTTTTATAGTAGCATCCGTAACGACCTGGGAATGACACCAGTAGCCCCAACGGCGCTATAGAGGGGTTTAGGAGCATTTTATTGGCGACGCAATAGGAATTACGCGATTTTGCCAGTTTTCCGTGTGTGTTAGCCCATAGATTTTTTAGGTGCCGGGGGTCCGGGTCGAATTTTCTTGGATTCTTCTATAGTAGCGTCCGTAACGACCTGGTAAACAACTCCAGTAGCCCCAGCGGCGCATTGGAGGGGTTTAGGAGCATTTTATTGGCGAAACAATCGGAATTAGGCTATTTTGCCAGTTTTTCATATGTGTTAGACCACAGATTTTTTAGGTGCCTAGGGATGAGGTAAAATTTTTCTTGGATTCATTCATAGTAGCGTCCGTAACGACCTGGAGAACGACTCCAGTAGCCCCGGCGGTGCTTTAGAGTGGTTTAGGAGCATTTTATTGGCGACGCAATAGGAATTAGGCGATTTTGTAAGTTTTTCCTGTGTGTTAGCCCACGGATTTTTTAGGTGCTAGGGGTATAGGTCGAATTTTCTTCCATTCTGCCATAGTAGCGTCCGTAACGACATGGGAAGTGACTCCAGTAGCCCCGATGGTGCATTAGAGGGGTTAAGGAGTATTTTATTGGCGAAGCAATAGGAATTAGGCGATTTTGCCAGTTTTTTGTGTGTGTTAGCTCACGGATTTTTTAGGTGCCGAGGGTTCAGGTCAAATTTTCTTGGATTCTTCTATAGTAGCATCCGTAACGACCTGGAAACGACACCAGCAGCCCCGACGGCACTATAGAGGGGTTTAGGAGCATTTTAGGTGCCGAGGGTTCGGGTCAAATTTTCTTGGATTCTTCTATAGTAGCCTCTGTAACGACCTGGTAAACAACTCCAGTAGCCCTGGCGGCGCATTGGAGGGGTTAAGGAGCATTTTAGGTGCTGAGGGTTTGGGTCAAATTTTCTTGGATTCTTCTATAGTAGCATCCGAAACAACCTGGAAACGACACCATCAGCCCCGACGACACTATAGAGGGGTTTAGGAGCATTTTTTTCGATGCAATAGGAATTAGGCGATTTTGCCAGTTTTTCGTGTGTGTTAGCCCACGGATTTTTTTGGTGCTGGGGTTCGGGTTAAATTTTCTTAGATTCTTCCATAGTAGCGTTCGTAACGACCTGGGGAATCACTCCAGTAGCTCCAGCGGCGCTTTAGAGGGTTTAAGAGCATTTTATTAGAGACGCAATAGGAATTAGGCGATTTTGCCAGTTTTTCGTGTGTGTTAGCCCACGGATTTTTACGTGCCAGGGGTCCGTGTCGAATTTTCTTGGATTCTTCTATAGTAGCATCCGTAACGACCTGGGGAACGACTCTAGTAGCCCCGGCGGCGCTATAGAAGGGTTTAGGAGCATTTTATTGGCGACGCAATAGGAATTAGGCCATTTTGAAAGTTTTTCATGAGTGTTAGCCCACGGATTTTAAAGGTGTTGGGGATCCGGGTAAATATTTCTTGGATTCTGCTATAGTAGAGTCCGTTACGACCTAGGGAACGACTCCAGTAGCCCCGGCGGCGCTTTGGAGTGGTTTAGGAGCATTGTATTAGCGACGCAATAGGAATTAGGCGATTTTACCAGTTTTTCGTGTGTGTTAGCTCACGGATTTTTTAGGTGCCGAGGGTTCGGGTCAAATTTTCTTGGATTCTTCTATAGTAGCGTCCTTAACAACCTGGAAACGACAGCAGCAGCCCCGACGACACTATAGAGGGGTTTAGGAGCATTTTTTTTCGATGCAATAGGAATTAGGCAATTTTGCTAGTTTTTCGTGTGTGTTAGCCCACGGATTTTTTTGGTGCCGGGGGTCCGGGTCAAATTTTCTTAGATTCTTCCATAGTAGCGTTCGTAACGACCTGGGGAATCACTCCAGTAGCTCCAGCGGCGCTTTAGAGGGGTTTAAGATTATTTTATTAGAGACGCAATAGGAATTAGACGATTTTGCCAGTTTTTCGTGTGTGTTAGCCCACGGATTTTTTACGTGCCAGGGGTCCTGGTCGAATTTTCTTTGATTCTTCCATAGTAGCGTCCGTAACGACCTGGGGAATGACTCCAATAGCCCCGGCGGCACTTTAGAGTGCTTTAGGAGCATTTTATTAGCAACGCAATAGGAATTAGGTGATTTTGCCAATTTTTCGTGTGTGTTAGCCCACAGATTTTTTTGGTGTCGGAGGTCCTGGTCAAATTTTCTTGGATTCTTAAATAGTAGCGTCCGTAACGACCAGGGTAACGACTCCAGTAGCCCAGTAGCCCCAGCGGCGCTTTAGAGGGGTTTAGGATCATTTTATTAGAGACGCAATAGGAATTAGGCGATTTTGCCAGTTTTTCGTGTGTGTTAGCCCACGGATTTTTTTGGTGCCGGGGGTCCGGGTCAAATTTTCTTGGATTCTTCCATAGTAGCGTTCGTAACGACCTGGGGAATCACTCCAGTAGCTCCAGCGGCGCTTTAGAGGGGTTTAAGATTATTTTATTAGAGACGCAATAGGAATTAGACGATTTTGCCAGTTTTTCGTGTGTGTTAGCCCACGGATTTTTTACGTGCCAGGGGTCCTGGTCGAATTTTCTTTGATTCTTCCATAGTAGCGTCCGTAACGACCTGGGGAATGACTCCAATAGCCCCGGCGACACTTTAGAGTGGTTTAGGAGTATTTTATTAGCAACGCAATAGGAATTAGGTGATTTTGCCAATTTTTCGTGTGTGTTAGCCCAACAGATTTTTTTGGTGTCGGAGGTCCTGGTCAAATTTTCTTGGATTCTTAAATAGTAGCGTCCGTAACGACCAGGGGAACGACTCCAGTTGCCCCAGCGGCGCTTTAGAGGAGTTTAGGATCATTTTATTAGAGACGCAATAGGAATTAGGCGATTTTGCCAGTTTTCCGTGTGTGTTAGCCCACAGATTTTTTAGTTTCCAGGGGTACGGGTCGACTTTTCTTGGATTCTTCTATAGTAGCGTCCGTAACGACCTGGTAAACAACTCCGGTAGCCCCAGCGGCGCATTGGAGGGGTTTAGGAGCATTTTATTGGCGAAACAATCGGAATTAGGCGATTTTGCCAGTTTTTTGTGTGTGTTAGACCAAAGATTTTTTAGGTGCCTAGGGTTGGGGTATAAATTTTCTTGGATTCATTCATAGTAGCATCCGTAACGACCTGGGGAATGACTCCAGTAGACACGGCGGTGCTTTAGAGTGGTTTAGGAGCATTTTATTGGCAACGCAATAGGAATTAGGCGATTTTGCAAGTTTTTCCTGTATGTTAGCCAACGGATTTTTTAGGTGCCAGGAGTCTAGGTCGAATTTTCTTCCATTCTGCCATAGTAGCGTCCGTAACGACATGGGAAACGACTCCAGTAGCCCCGGCGGCGCTTTAGAGTGGTTTAGGAGCATTTTATTAGCGACGCAATAGGAATAAGGCAATTTTGCCAGTTTTCCTTGTGTGTTATCCCACAGATTTTTTAGGTGCCGGGGTCCGGGTCGAATTTTCTTCCATTCATCCATAGTAGCGTCTGTAACGACCTGGTAAATGACTCCAGTAGCACCGGCGGCACATTGGAGGGGTTAAGGAGAATTTTATTGGCGAAGCAATAGGAATTAGGCGATTTTGCTAGTTTTTCGTGTGTGTTAGCCCACATATTTTTTAGGTGCCAGGGGTTCGGGTAAAATTTTCTTGGATTCTTCTATAGTAGCTTCCATAACGACCTGGGAACGACACCAGTAGCCCCAGAAGCACTATAGAGGGGTTTAGGAGCATTTTATTGGCGACGCAATAGGATTAGGCAATTTTGCCAATTTTTCGTGTGTGTTATAGCCCACGGATTTTTAAGGTGCCGGGGGTCCGGGTCAAATTTTCTTGGATTCTTCCATAGTAGCGTCCGTAACGACCTGGGGAACGACTCCAATAGCCCCGGCGGCGATTTAGAGGGGTTAAGGAGCATTTAATTGGCGAAGCAATAGGAATTAGGCAATTTTGCCAGTTTTTCAAGTGTGTTAGCCCACAGAATTTTTAGGTGCCGGGGGTCCGAGTCGAATTTTCTTTGATTCTTCCATAGTAGCGTCCGTAACGACCTGGGGAACGACTCCAGTAGCCCCAGCGGCGCTTTAAAGGTGTTTAGGAGCATTTTATTAGAGACGCAATTGGAATTAGGCGATTTTGCCAGTTTTTCATGTGTTAGCCCACGGATATTTTACGTGCCAGGGGTCTGTGTCGAATTTTCTTGGATTCTTCTATAGTAGCATCTGTAACGACCTGGGAAACGACTCCAGTAGCCCCGACGACGTTATAGAAGGGTTTAGGAGCATTTTATTGGCGACGCAATAGGAATTATGAGTTTTTGCTAGTTTTTCGTGTGTGTTAGCCCACAGATTTTTAAGGTGCCGGGGGTCCGGGTCAAATTTTCTTGGATTCTTCCATAGTAGCGTCCGTAACGACCTGGGGAATTACTCCAATAGCCCCGGCGGCGCTTTAGAGTGGTTTAGGAGCATTTTATTAGCGACGCAATAGGAATTAGGCAATTTTGCCAGTTTTCCGTGTTTGTTAGCCCACAGATATTTTAGGTGTCGGGGGTCCGGGTTGAATTTTCTTCCATTCTTCCATAGTAGAGTCCGTAATGACCAGGTAAACGACTCCAGTATCCCCAGCGGTGCATTAGAGGGGTAAAGGAGCATTTAATTAGCGAAGCAATAGGAGTTAGGCGATTTTGCCAGTTTTTCGTGTGTGTTAGCCCACAGATTTTTTAGGTGCCTGGGGTTCGAGTTACAATTTTCTTGGATTCTTCCATAGTAGCGTCCGTAACTACCTGGGGAATGACTCCAGTAGCCCCGGCGACGCTATAGAAGGGTTTAGGAGCATTTTATTGGCGACACAATAGGAATTATGAGTTTTTGCTAGTTTTTCGTGTGTGTTAACGCCCACAGATTTTTAAGGTGCCGGGGGTCCGGGTCAAATTTTCTTGGATTCTTCCAAAGTAGCGTCCATAACGACCTGGGGAAAGACTCCAATAGCCCCAGCGGCGCTTTAGAGTGGTTTAGGAGCATTTTATTTGCGACACAATAGGAATTAGGCAATTTTGCTAGTTTTCCGTGTGTGTTAGCCCACAGATTTTTTAGGTGCTGGGGGTTCAGGTTGATTTTTCTAGGATTCTTCTATAGTAGCATCCGTAACGACCTCGGGAACGACTCCAGTAGCCCCGGCGGCGCTATAGAGGGGTTTAGGAGCATTTTATTGGCGACGTAATAGGAATTAGGCGATTTTGCCAGTTTTTCGTTTGTGTTAGCCCACGGATTTTTTAGGTGCCGGGGGTCCGTATCGAATTTTCTTGGATTCTTATATCTTAGCATCCGTAACGACCTGTGGAACAACTCCAGTAGCCCCGGCGGTGCTATAGAGGGGTTTGGGAGAATTTTATTGACGATACAATAGGAATTAGGTGTTTTTGCTAGTTTTTCGTGTGTGTTAGCCCACAGATTTTTAAGGTGCCGGGGGTCCGGGTCAAATTCTCTTAGATTCTTCCATAGTAGCGTCCGTAACGACCTGGGGAACGACTCCAATAGCCCCGGCGGCACTTTAGAGTGGTTTAGGAGCATTTTATTAGCGACGCAATAGGAATTAGGCAATTTTGCCAGTTTTCCGTGTGTGTTAGCCCACGGATTTTTAAGGTGCCGGGGGTCCGGGTCAAATTTTCTTGGATTCTTCTATAGTAGCGTCCGTAATGACCTGGGGAACAACTCCAATAGCTCCGGCGGCGCTTTAGAGGGGTTAAGGAACATTTAATTGGCGAAGCAATAGGAATTAGGCGATTTTGCCAGTTTGTCGTGTGTGTTAGCCCACAGATTTTTTAGGTGCCTGGGGTCCGGGTTAAATTTTCTTGGATTCTTCCATAGTAGCATCCGTACCGATCTGCGGAACGACTCCAGTAGACCGGTTGCGCTATTGAGGTGTTGAGGAGCATTTTATTGGTGACGCAATAGGAAGTAGGCAATTTTTCCAGTTTTTCGTGTGTGTTAGCCCACAGATTTTTTAGGTGCCGGGGGTCCGGGATAAATTTTCTTGGATTCTTCCATAGTAGGGTCTGTAACGACTTGGGGAATTACTCTAGTAGCCCCGGCGGCGCTTTAGAGTGGTTTAGGAGCATTTTATTAGCGACGCAATAAGAGTTGGCCAAATTTGCCAGTTTTTCGTATATGTTAGCCCATAGATTTTTGAGGTGTCGGGGGTTCGGGCCGAATTTTCTTTGATTCTTCTATAGTAGCGTCCGTAATGACATGGGGACGACACCAGTAGCCCCGACGGTGCTATAGAGGGGTTTAGGAGCATTTTATTAGAGACGCAATAGAAATTACGTGATTTTGCCAGTTTTTCATGTGTGTTAGCCCAAAAATTTTTAAGGTGCCGGAGGTCCGGGTAAAATTTTCTTGGATTCTGCCATAGTAGCGTCTGTAACGACCTGGGGAACGACTCTAGTAGCTCCGACGGCGCTTTAGAGTGGTTTAGGAGCATTTTATTAGCAACACAATAGGAATTAGGCGATTTTGCCTGTTTTTTGTGTGTGTTAGCCCACGGATTTTTTAGGTGCCGGGGGTCCGGGTCGAATTTTCTTTGATTCTTCCATAGTAGCGTCCATAATGACCTGGGGAACGACTACAGTAGCCCCAGCGGCGCTTTAAAGGGGTTTAGGAGCATTTTATTAGAGACGCAATTGGAATTAGTCGATTTTGCCAGTTTTTCATGTGTGTTAGCCCACAGATTTTTTACATGTCAGGGGTCTGTGTCGAATTTTCTTGGATTCTTCTATAGTATCATCCGTAATGACCTGGGGAACGACTCCAGTAGCCCCGGCGACGCTATAGAAGGGTTTAGGAGCATTTTATTGGCGATGCAATAGGAATTATAAGTTTTTGATAGTTTTTCGTGTGTGTTAGCCCACGGAATTTTAAGGTGTCGGGGGTCTGGGTCAAATTTTCTTGGATTCTTCTATAGCAGCGTCCGTAACGACCTGGGGAATAACTCCAATAGACCCGGCGGCGCTTTAGAGTGGGTTAGGAGCATTTTATAAGCGACACAATAGGAATTAGGCAATTTTGCCAGTTTTTCGTGTGTGTTAGCCCACAGATATTTTAGGTGCCGGGGGTCCGGGTTGAATTTTCTTCCATTCTTCCATAGTAGAGTCCGTAATGATCAGGTAAACGACTCCAGTAGCCCCGGCGGTGCATTGGAGGTGTTAAGGAGCATTTAATTGGCAAAGCAATAGGAGTTAGGCGATTTTGCCAATTTTTCGTGTGTGTTAGCCCACAGATGTTTTAGGTGCCTTGGGTTCGGGTTACAATTTTCTTGGATTCTTCCATAGTAGCGTCCGTAACGACCTGGGGAATGACTCCAGTAGCTCCGGCGACGCTATAGAAGGGTTTAGGAGCATTTTATTGGCGACGCAATAGGAATTATGAGTTTTTGCTAGTTTTTCGTGTGTGTTAGCCCACAGATTTTTATGGTGCCGGGGGTCCGGGTCAAATTTTCTTGGATTCTTCCATAGTAGCGTCCGTAACGACCTGGGGAACGACTCTAATAGCCCCGGAGGCGCTTTAGAGTGGTTTAGGAGCATTTTATTAGCGACGCAATAGGAATTGGGCAATTTTGCCAGTTTTCCGTGTGTGTTAGCCCACGGATTTTTTAGGTGCCGGGGGTCCGAGTTGAATTTTCTAGGATTCTTCTATCGTAGCATCCGTAACGACCTAGGGAACGACTCCAGTTGCCCCGGCGGCGCTATAGAGGGGTTTAAGAGCATTTTATTGGCGACGCAATAGGAATTAGATGATTTTGCCAGTTTTTCATTTGTGTTAGCCCACGGATTTTTTTGGTGTTGGGGGTTCTGGTCAAATTTGCTTGGATTCTTCTATAGTAGCGTCCGTAACGACACCAGTAGCCCCGGCGGCGCTATAGAGGGGTTTAGATGCATTTTATTGGTGACGCAATAGGAATTACGCAATTTTGCCAGTTTTTCGTGTGTGTTAGCCACAGATTTTTTTGGTGCCGGGGGTCCAGGTCAAAATTTCTTTGATTCTTCTATAGTAGCGTTCGTAATGACCTGGGGAACGACTTCAGTAGCCCTAGCGGCGCTTTAGAGGGATTTAGGAGCATTTTATTAGAGATGCAATAGGATTTAGCCAATTTTTGCCAGTTTTTCATGTGTGTTAGCCCACAGATTTTTAAGGTGTCGGGGGTCCGGGTAAATGTTTCTTGGATTATGCTATAGTAGTGTCCGTAACGACCTGGGGAATGACTCCAGTAGCCCCGGCGGCGCTTTAGAGTGGTTTAGGAGCATTTTATTAGCGACGCAATAGGAATTAGACGATTCTGCCAGTTTTCTGTGTGTTAGCCCACAGATTTTTTAGGTGCCAGAGGTCTGGGTCGAATTTTCTTCCATTCTTCCATAGTAGCATCCTTAACAACTTGGGAAACGACTCCAGTAGCCCTGGCGGCGCTATAGAGGGGTTAAGGAGCATTTTATTAGCGAAGCAATAGAAATTAGGCGATTTTGCCAGTTTTTCGTGTATGTTAGTCCACAGATTTTTTATGTGCCAGGGGTCTGTGTCGAATTTGCTAGGATTCTTCTATAGTAGCATCCGTAACGACCTGGGAAACGACTCTTGTAGCCCCGGTGGCGCTATAGAGGGGTTTAGGAGCATTTTATTGGCGATGCATTAGGAATTTGGTGATTTTGCCAGTTTTTCATTGTTGTTAGCCCATGGATTTTTAAGGTGCCGGGGGTTCGGGTTAAAATTTCTTGGATTCATCCATAGTAGTGTCCGTAACGACCTGGGAATGACTCCAGTAGGCCCGACGGCGCTTTAGAGTGGTTTAGGAGCATTTTATTAGCGACGCAATAGGAATTAGGCGATTTTGCCAGTTTTCCGTGTGTGTTAGCCCACAGATTTTTTAGGTGCCGGGGTCCGGGTTGAATTTTCTTCCATTCTTCCATAGTAGCCTCCGTAACGACCTGGTAAACGACTCCAGTAGCCCAGTCGGCGCATTGGAGGGGTAAAGGAGCATTTTATTAGCGAAGCAATAGGAATCAGGCGATTTTGCCAGTTTTTCATGTGTGTTTGACCACAGATTTTTTATGTGCCAGGGGTTCGGATCAAATTTTCTTGGATTCTTCTATAGTAGCATCCGTAACGACCTAGGAATGACACCAGTAGCCCCGGCGGCGCTATAGAGGGGTTAAGGAGCATTTTATTGGCGACACAACAGGAATTAGGCGATTTTGCCAGTTTTTCATGTGTGTTAGCCCAAACATTTTTAAGGTGCCGGAGGTCCGGGTAAAATTTTCTTTGATTCTTCCATAGTAGCATCCGTAACGACCTGGGAAACGACTCTAGTAGCTCCGACGGCGCTTTAGAGTGGTTTAGGAGCATTTTATTAGCAACGCAATAGGAATTAAGTGATTTTGCCAGTTTTCTGTGTGTGTTAGCCCACGGATTTTTTAGGTGTAGGGGGTCTAGGTCTAATTTTCTTGGATTCTTCTATAGCAGCATCCGTAAAGACCTGGTAAACGACTCCAGTAGCCCCGGCGGCGCATTGGAGAGGTTACAAAGCATTTTATTGGCGAAGCAATAGGAATTAGGCGATTTTGCAAGTTTTCGTGTGTGTTAGCCCAAAGATTGTTTAGGTACCGGGGGTTCTAGTCACATTTTCTTGGATTCTTCTATAGTAGCGTCCGTAACGAACTGGGAACGACACCAGTAGCCCCGGCGGTGCTATAGAGGGGTTTAGGAGCATTTTATTGGGGATGCAATAGAAATTAGGCAATTTTGCTAGTTTTTCATTTGTCTTAACCCACGGATTTTTTTGGTGCCGGGGTCCGGGTCAATTTTTCTTGGATTCTTCAATAGTAGCATCCGTAACGACCTGGGGAACCACTCCAGTAGCCCCAACGGCGCTTTAGAGGGGTTTAGGAGCATTTTATTAGAGACGCAATAGGAATTAGGCGATTTTCTAGTTTTTCGTGTGTGTTAGCCCACAGATTTTTTACGTGTCAGGGGTCCATGTCGAATTTTCTTGGATTCTTCTATAGTAGCGTCCGTAAGACCTGGGGAATGACTCCAGTAGCCCCGGCGACGCTATAGAGGGGTTTATGAGCATTTTATTAGCGACGCAATAGGAATTAGGAGATTTTGCTAGTTTTTCGTGTGTGTTAGCCCACGGATTTTTAAGGTACCGGGGGTCCGAGTTGAATTTTCTTCCATTCTTCCATAGTAGAGTTCGTAATGACCAGGTAAATGACTCTAGTAGCCCCGACGGTGCATTGGAGGGGTTAAGGAGCATTTAATTGGCGAAGGAATAGGAATTAGGTGATTTTGTCAGTTTTTCGTGTGTGTTAGCCCATAGATTTTTTAGGTGCGTAGGGTTCGGGTTAAAATTTTCTTGGATTCTTCCATAGTAGCGTCCGTAACGACCTGGGGAATGACTCTAATAGCCCGGCTGCGCTATAGAGGGGTTGAGGAGCATTTTATTGGCGACGCAATAGGAAGTAGGCAATTTTGCCAGTTTTTCGTGTGTGCTAGCCCCATGGATTTTTTAGGTGCCGGGGGTCTGGGATAAATTTTCTTGGATTCTGCCATAGTAGCATCTGTAACGACCTGGGAATGAATCCAGTAGCCCCGGCGATGCTTTAGTGGGGTTTAGGAGCATTTTATTTTCGACGTAATAAGAGTTTGCCAAATTTGCCAGTTTTTTGTATGTGTTAGCCCACGGATTTTTGAGGTGTCGGAGGTTCGGGTCGAATTTTCTTTGCTTCTTCCATAGTAGCGTCCGTAACGACCTGGAGAACGACTCCAGTAGCTCCGGCGGCGCTATAGAGGGGTTTAGGAGCATTATATTAGAGATGCAATAGGAATTAGGCGATTTTGCCAGTTTTTCGTGTGTGTTAGCCCACGGAGTTTTTACGTGCCAGGGGTCCGTGTCGAATTTTCTAGGATTCTTCTATAGTTGCATCTGTAATGACCTGGGAACGACACCAGTAGCCCCGGCGCGCTATAGAGGGTTTTAGGATCATTTTATTGGCGATGCAATAGGAATTAGGCAATTTTGCCAGTTTTTCGTGTGTGTTAGCCCACAGATTTTTTACGTGTCGGGGGTCTGGGTCTAATTTTCTTGGATTCTTCTATAGTAGCATCCGTAACGACCTGGTAAACGACTCCAGTAGCCCCGGCGGTGCATTGGAGAGGTTACAGAGCATTTTATTGGCGACCCAATAGGAATTAAGGTGTCGGGGGTCCAGGTCACATTTTCTTGGATTCTTCTATAGTAGCGTCCGTAACGACCTGGGGAACGACTCCAGTAGCCCTAGTGGCGCTTTAGAGGGATTTAGGAGCATTTTATTAGAGATGCAGTAGGAATTAGGCGATTTTTCCAGTTTTTCGTTTGTGTTAGCCCACGGATTTTTTAAGGTGCCAGGGGTCCGTGTCGAATTTTCTTGGATTCTTCTATCGTAGCGTCCGTAACGACCTGGGAAACGACTCCAGTAGGCCCGGCGGCGCTATAGAGTGGTTTAGGAGTATTTTATTGGCGACGCAATAGGAATTAGGCGATTTTGCAAGTTTTTCATTGGTGTTAGCCCACAGATTTTTAAGGTACCAGGGGTTCGGGTAAACTTTTCTTGGATTCTGCCATAGTAGCATCCGTAACGACTTAGGGAATGACTCCAGTAGCCTCGGCGGCGCTTTAGAGTGGTTTAGGAGCATTTTATTAGCGACGCAATAGGAATTAGGCGATTTTGCCATTTTTTAGCCCATGGATTTTTTAGGTGTCGGGGGTCCGGGTCAAATTTTCTTGGATTCTTCTATAGTAGCGTCCGTAACGACCTGGAAAACGACTCCAGTAGCCCCAGCAGTGCATTGGAGGGGTTAAGGAGCATTTTATTGGCAAAACAATCGGAATTAGGTGATTTTGCCAATTTTTCGTGTGTGTTCCACAGATTTTTTAGGTGCCTGGGGTTGGGGTAAAAATGTTTTTGTATTCTTCCATAGTAGCGTCCGTAACGACCTGGGGAACGACTCCAATAGCCCCGGCGGTGCTTTAGAGTTGTTTAGGAGCATTTTATTGGCGACGCAATAGGAATTAGGCGATTTTGCAAGTTTTTCGTGTGTGTTAGCCTACAGATTTTTTAGGTGCCAGGGGTCTGGGTCAAATTTTCTTCCATTCTGCCATAGTAGCGTCCGTAACGTCCTGGGAAACGACTCCAGTAGCCCCGGCGGCGCATTAGAGGGGTTAAGGACCATTTTATTGGCGAAGCAATAGGAATTAGGCGATTTTGCTAGTTTTTCGTGTGTGTTAGCCCACATATTTTCTAGGTGCCGAGGGTTTAGGTCAAATTTTCTTGGATTCTTCTATAGTAGCGTCCGTAACGACCTGGTAAACAACTCCAGTAGCCTCAGCGGCGCATTGGAGGGGTTTAGGAGCATTTTATTGGCGAAACAATCGGAATTAGGCTATTTTGCCAGTTTTTCGTGTGTGTTAGACCACAGATTTTTTAGGTGCCTAGGGTTGGGGTAAAAATTTTCTTGGATTCATTCATAGTAGCGTCTGTAACGACCTGGGGAACGACTCCAGTAGCCCCAACGGTGCTTTAGAGTGGTTTAGGAGCATTTTATTGGCGACGCAATAGGAATTAGGCGATTTTGCAGGTTTTTCATGTGTGTTAGCTCACGGATTTTTTAGGTGCCGAGGGTTCGGGTCAAATTTTCTTGGATTCTTCTATAGTAGCGTCCGTAACGACCTGGAAACGACACCAGCAGCCCCGATAGCACTATAGAGGGGTTTAGGAGCATTTTTTTTCTATGCAATAGGAATTAGGCGATTTTGCCAGTTTTTCGTGTGTGTTAGCCCACGGATTTTTTTGGTGCCGGGGGTCCGGATCAAATTTTCTTGGATTCTTCCATAGTAGCGTCCATAACGACCTGGGAAATGACTCCAGTAGCCCCAGCAGCGCATTAGAGGGGTTAAGGAGCAATTTATTGGCGAAGTAATAGGAATTAGGCGATTTTGCCAGTTTTTCGTGTGTGTTAGCCCACGGATTTTTTATGTGCCGAGGGTTCGGGTCAAATTTCTTGGATTCTTCCATTGTAGCATCCGTAACGACCTGGGGAACGACTCTAGTAGCCCCGGCGGCGCTATAGAGGGGTTTAGGAGCATTTTATTGGCGACACAATAGGAATTAGGCCATTTTGAAAGTTTTTCATGAGTGTTAGCCCATGGATTTTTATGGTGCTGGGGGTCTGGGTAAATTTTTCTTGGATTCTGCTATAGTAGCGTCCGTAACGACCTGGGGAACGACTCCAGTAGCCCCGGCGGCGCTTTAGAGTGGTTTAGGAGCATTGTATAAGCGATGCAATAGGAATTAGGCGATTTTGCCAGTTTTCCGTGTGTGTTATCCCACAGATTTTTTAGGTGCCGGGGGTCCGGGTCGAATTTCCTTCCATTCTTCTATAGTAGCGTCCGTAACGACCTGGTAAACGACTCCAGTAGCACCGGCGGCACATTGGAGGGGTTAAGGAGCATTTTATTGGCGAAGCAATAGGAATTAAGCGATTTTGCCAGTTTTTCGTGTGTGTTAGCCCCACGGATTTTTTAGGTGCCGGGGGTCTGGGTCAAATTTTCTTAGATTCTTCCATAGTAGCGTCCGTAATGACCTAGGGATTGACTCCAGTAGCCCCGGAGACGCTTTAGAGGGGTTTAGGAGCATTTTATTTTCGACGCAATAAGAGTTTCCCAAATTTGCCAGTTTTTCATATGTGTTATCGCACGGATTTTTTAGGTGTCGGGGGTTCGGGTCGAATTTTCTTTGATTCTTCCATAGTAGCATCCGTAATGACCTGGAGAATGACTCCAGTAGCTCCGGTGGTGCTATAGAGGGGTTTAGGAACATTTTATTAGAGACGCAATAGGAATTAGGCAACTTTGCCAGTTTTTCGTATGTGTTAGCCCACAGATCTTTTACATGCCAGGGGTCCGTGTCAAAATTTCTAGGATTCTTCTATAGTAGCGTCCGTAACGACCTAGGGAACGACTTTTGTAGCCCCGGCGGTGCTATAGAGGGGTTTAGGAGCATTTTATTGGCGACGCAATAGAAATTAGGCGATTTTGCCAGTTTTTTATGTGTGTTAGCCTACGGATTTTTAAGGTGCCAGGGGTTCGGGTAAAATTTTCTTGGATTCTGCTATATTAGCGTCCGTAACGACATGGGGAAGGACTCCAGTAGCCTCGGCGGCGCTTTAGAGTGGTTTAGGAGCATTTTATAAGCGACGCAATAGGAATTAGGCTGTTTTGCCAGTTTTCCGTGTGTGTTAGCCCACAGATTTTTTAGGTGACGGGAGTCCAGGTCGAATTTTCTTGGATTCTTCTATAGTAGCATCCGTAACGACCTGGTAAACAACTCCAGTAGCCCCGGCGGCGCATTGGAGGGGTTTAGGAGCATTTTATTGGCGAAACAATCGGAATTAGGTGATTTTGCCAGTTTTTCGTGTGTGTTAGACCAAAGATTTTTTAGGTGCCTAGGGTTGGGTAAACTTTTTCTTGGATTCATTCATAGTAGCGTCCGTAACGACCTGGGGAACGACTCCAGTAGCCCCGACGGTGCTTTAGAGTGGTTTAGGAGCATTTTATTGGCGACGCAATAGGATTAGGCGATTTTGCAAGTTTTTCCTGTGTGTTACCCCACAGATTTTTAAGGTGCCAGGGGTTCGAGTAAAATTTTCTTGGATTCTGCCATAGTAGCATCCGTAACGACCTAGGGAATGACTCCAGTAGCCTCGGCGGCGCTTTAGAGTGGTTTAGGAGCATTTTATTAGCGACGCAATAGGAATTAGGCAATTTTGCCAGTTTTCCTTGTGTGTTATCCCACAGATTTTTTAGGTGCCCGGGGTCCGGGTCGAATGTTCTTCCATTCTTCTATAGTAGCGTCTGTAACGACCTGGTAAACGACTCCAGTAGCACCGGCGGCACATTGGAGGGGTTAAGAGGCATTTTATTGGCGAAGCAATAGGAATTAGGCGATTTTGCTAGTTTTTCGTGTGTGTTACCCCACAGATTTTTTGGGTGCCAGGGGTTCGGGTAAAATTTTCTTGGATTCTTCTATAGTAGCGTCCATAACGACCTGGGAACGACACCAGTAGCCCCAGCAGCACTATAGAGGGGTTTAGGAGCATTTTATTGGCGATGCAATAGGATTAGGCAATTTTGCCAGTTTTTCATGTGTGTTATAGCCCACGGATTTTTAAGGTGCCGGGGGTCCGGGTCAATATTTCTTGGATTCTTCCATAGTAGCGTCCGTAACGACCTGGGGAACAACTCCAATAGCCCCGGCGGCGCTTTAGAAGGGTTAAGGAGCATTTAATTGGCGAAGCAATAGGAATTAGGCGATTTTGCCAGTTTTTCGTGTGTGTTAGCCAACAGATTTTTTAGGTGCCTGGGGTCCGGGTTAAATTTTCTTGGATTCTTCAATAGTAGCGTCCGTAACGATCTGCGGAACGACTCCAGTAGCCCAACTGATATTGAGGGGTTGAGGAGCATTTTATTGGAGACGCAATAGGAAGTAGTCAATTTTGCCAGTTTTTCGTGTGTGTTAGCCCACGGATATTTTAGGTGCCGGGGGTCTGGGATAAATTTTCTTGGATTCTTCAATAGTAGCGTCCGTAACGACCTGGGGAACGACTCCAGTAGCTCCGGCGGCGTATAGAGGTGTTTAGGAGCATTTTATTAGAGACGCAATAGGAATTAGGCAATTTTGCCAGTTTTTCGTGTATGTTAGCCCACAGAGTTTTTACGTGCCAGGGGTCCGTGTCGAAGTTTCTAGGATTCTTCTATAGTAGCATCCGTAATGACCTTGGAATGACACCAGTAACCCCAGCGGCGCTATAGAGGGGTTTAGGAGCATTTTATTGGCGATGCAATAGGAATTAGGCAATTTTGCCAGATTTTCATGTGTGTTAGCCCACAGATTTTTTAGGTGCCGGGGGTCCGGGTCGAATTTTCTTTGATTCTTCCATATTAGCGTCCATAACGACCTGGGGAACGACTCCAGTAGCCCCAGCGGCGCTTTAGAGGGGTTTAGGAGCATTTTATTAGAGACGCAATTGGAATTAGGCGATTTTGCCAGTTTTTCATGTGTGTTAGCCCACGGATCTTTTACGTGCCAGGGGTCTGTGTCGAATTTTCTTGGATTCTTCTATAGTAGCATCCATAACGACCTGGGGAACGACTCCAGTAGCCCCGGCGACGCTATAGAAGGGTTTAGGAGCATTTTATTGGCGACGCAATAGGAATTATGAGTTTTTGCTAGTTTTTCGTGTGTGCTAGCCCACGGATTTTTAAGGTGCCGGGGGTCCGGGTCAAAGTTTCTTGGATTCTTCCATAGTAGCGTCCGTAACGAACTGGGGAATGACTCCAATAGCCCCGGCGGCGCTTTAGAGTGGTTTAGGAGCATTTTATTAGCGACGCAATAGGAATTAGGCAATTTTGCCAGTTTTCCGTATGTGTTAGCCCACGGATATTTTACGTGCCGGGGGTCCGGGTTGAATTTTCTTCCATTCTTCCATAGTAGAGTCCGTAATGACTAGGTAAACGACTCCAGTAGCCCCGGCGGTGTATTAGAGGGGTAAAGGAGCATTTAATTGGCGAAGCAATAGGAGTTAGGCGATTTTTTCAGTTTTTCGTGTGTGTTAGCCCACAGATTTTTTAGGTGCCTGGGGTTCGGGTTACAATTTTCTTGGATTCTTCTATAGTAGCGTCCATAACTACTTGGGGAACGACTCTAGTAGCCCCGGCGACGCTATAGAAGGGTTTAGGAGCATTTTATTAGCGACGCAATAGAATTATGAGGTTTTGCTAGTTTTTCGTGTGTGGTAACGCCCACAGATTTTTAAGGTGCCTGGGATCCGGGTCAAATTTTCTTGGATTCTTCCATAGTAGCGTCCGTAACGACCTGGGGAATTACTCCAATAGCCCCGGCGGCGCTTTAGAGTGGTTTAGGAGCATTTTATTAGCGACGCAATAGGAATTAGGCAATTTTGCCAGTTTTCCGTGTGTGTTAGCCCACAGATTTTTTAGGTGCTGGGGGTCTAGGTTGAATTTTCTAGGATTCTTCTATAGTAGCGTCCGTAACGACCTGGGGAATGACTCCAGTAGCCCCGGCGGCGCTATAGAGGGGTTTAGGAGCATTTTATTGGCGACGCAATAGGAATTAGGCGATTTTGCCAGTTTTTCGTTTGTGTTATCCCACGGATTTTTTAGGTGCCAGGGGTTCTGGTCAAATTTGCTTGGATTCTTCTACAGAAGTGTCTGTAACGACACCAGTAGCCCCGGAGGCGCTATAGAGGAGTTTAGGAGAATTTTATTGGCAACGCAATAGGAATTAGGTGATTTTGCAAGTTTTTCGTGTGTGTTAGCCACAGATATTTTTGGTGCCAGGGGTCCCGGTCAAATTTTCTTTGATTCTTCCATAGTAGCGTCCGTAACGACCTAGGGAATGAACCCAGTAGCCCTAGCGGCGCTTTAGAGGGATTTAGGAGCATTTTATTAGAGATGCAATAGGAATTAGCCAATTTTCCAGTTTTTCGTGTGTGTTAGCCTACAGATTTTTTACGTGCCAGGGGTCCGTATCGAATTTTCTTGGATTCTTCTATCGTAGCGTTCATAACGACCTGGGGAATGACTCCAGTAGCCCTGGCGGTGCTATAGAGGGGTTTAGGAGCATTATATTGGCGACGCAATAGGAATTAGGCGATTTTGCCAGTTTTTCATGTGTGTTAGCCCACGAATTTTTAAGGTGCCGGGGGTCCGGGTAAAATTTTCTTGGATTTTGCTATAGTAGCATCCGTAACGACCTGGGGAACGACTCCAGTAGCCCCGACGGCGCTTTAGAGTGGTTTAGGAGCATTTTATTAGCGACGCAATAGGAATTAGGCGATTTTGCCAGTTTTCCGTGTGTGTTAGCCCACGGATTTTTTAGGTACCAGGTGTCCGGGTCAAATTTTCTTCCATTCTTCCATTGTAGCGTCCGTGACGACCTGTTAAATGACTGCAGTAGCCCCAGCGGCGCATTGGAGGGGTTAAGGAGCATTTTATTGGCGAAGCAATAGGAATTAGGCGATTTTGCCAGTTTTTCGTGTGTGTTAGACCACAGGTTTTTTAGGTGCCTGGGGTTCGGGTTAACATTTTCTTGGATACTTCCATAGTAGCATCTGTAACGACCTGGGGAACGACTCCAGTAGCCCCAGTGGTGCTTTAGAGTGGTTTAGAAGCAGTTTATTGGCGACGCAATAGAAATTTGGCTATTTTGCTAGTTTTTCGTGTGTGTTAGCCCACCGATTTTTTAGGTGCCAGAGGTCTCGGTCAAATTTTCTTCCATTCTTCCATAGTAGCATCCGTAACGACCTGGTAAACGACTACAGTAGCCCCGGCGGCGCTATAGAGGGGTTAAGGAGCATTTTATTAGCGAAGCAATAGGAATTAGGCGATTTTGCCAGTTTTTCGTGTATGTTAGCCCACGAATTTTTTACGTGCCTGGGGTCCGTGTCGAATTTGCTAGGATTCTTCTAATGTAGCATCCGTAACGACCTGGGGAACGACTCATGTAGCCCCGGCGGCACTATAGAGGGGTTTAGGAGCATTTTATTAGAGACGCAATAGGAATTAGGCGATTTTGCCAGTTTTTCATTGGTGTTAGCCCATGGATTTTTAAGGTGTCGGGGGTTTGGGTAAAATTTTCTTAGATTCATCCATAGTAGCATCCGTAACGACCTGGGGAACGACTCCAATAGCCCCGGCGGCGCTTTAGAGTGGTTTAGGAGCATTTTATTAGCGACGCAATAGGAATTAGGTGATTTTGCTAGTTTTCCGTGTGTGTTAGCCCACAAATTTTTTAGGTGTCGGGGGTCCGAGTCGAATTTTCTTCCATTCTTTCATAGTAGCCTCCGTAACGACCTGGTAAACAACTCCAGTAGCCCCGGCGGCGCATTGGAGGGTTAAGGAGCATTTTATTGGCGAAGCAATAGGAATCAGGCGATTTTGCCAGTTTTTTGTTTGTGTTAGCCCACGGATTTTTTAGGTGCCGGGGGTTCGGGTCGAATTTTCTTGGATTCTTCTATAGTAGCATCCATAACGACCTGGGGAACGACTCCAGTAGCCCCGGCGTTGCTATAGAAGGGTTTAGGAGCATTTTATTGGCGACGCAATAGGAATTATGAGTTTTTGCTAGTTTTTCGTGTGTGCTAGCCCACGGATTTTTAAGGTGCCGGGGGTTCGGGTCAAATTTTCTTGGATTCTTCCATAGTAACGTCCGTAACGAACTGGGGAATGACTCCAATAGCCCCGGCGGCGCTTTAGAGTGGTTTAGGAGCATTTTATTAGCGACGCAATAGGAATTAGGCAATTTTGCCAGTTTTCCGTATGTGTTCGCCCACGGATATTTTACGTGCCGGGGGTCCGGGTTGAATTTTCTTCCATTCTTCCATAGTAGAGTCCGTAATGACTAGGTAAACGACTCCAGTAGCCCCGGCGGTGTATTAGAGGGGTAAAGGAGCATTTAATTGGCGAAGCAATAGGAGTTAGGCGATTTTTTCAGTTTTTCGTGTGTGTTAGCCCACAGATTTTTTAGGTGCCTGGGGTTCGGGTTACAATTTTCTTGGATTCTTCTATAGTAGCGTCCGTAACTACTTGGGGAACGACTCTAGTAGCCCTGGCGACGCTATAGAAGGGTTTAGGAGCATTTTATTAGCGACGCAATAGAATTATGAGGTTTTGCTAGTTTTTCGTGTGTGGTAACGCCCACAGATTTTTAAGGTGCCGGGGATCCGGGTCAAATTTTCTTGGATTCTTCCATAGTAGCGTCCGTAACGACCTGGGGAATTACTCCAATAGCCCCGGCGGCGCTTTAGAGTGGTTTAGGAGCATTTTATTAGCGACGCAATAGGAATTAGGCAATTTTGCCAGTTTTCCGTGTGTGTTAGCCCACAGATTTTTTAGGTGCTGGGGGTCTAGGTTGAATTTTCTAGGATTCTTCTATAGTAGCGTCCGTAACGACCTGGGGAATGACTCCAGTAGCCCCGGCGGCGCTATAGAGGGGTTTAGGAGCATTTTATTGGCGACGCAATAGGAATTAGGCGATTTTGCCAGTTTTTCGTTTGTGTTATCCCACGGATTTTTTAGGTGCCAGGGGTTCTGGTCAAATTTGCTTGGATTCTTCTACAGAAGTGTCTGTAACGACACCAGTAGCCCCGGAGGCGCTATAGAGGAGTTTAGGAGAATTTTATTAGCAACGCAATAGGAATTAGGCGATTTTGCAAGTTTTTCGTGTGTGTTAGCCACAGATATTTTTGGTGCCGGGGGTCCCGGTCAAATTTTCTTTGATTCTTCCATAGTAGCGTCCGTAACGACCTGGGGAACGACTCCAGTAGCCCTAGCGGCGCTTTAGAGGGATTTAGAAGCATTTTATTAGAGATGCAATAGGAATTAGCCAATTTTCCAGTTTTTCGTGTGTGTTAGCCTACAGATTTTTTACGTGCCAGGGGTCCGTATCGAATTTTCTTGGATTCTTCTATCGTAGCGTTCATAACGACCTGTTCATGACTCCAGTAGCCCTGGCGGTGCTATAGAGGGGTTTAGGAGCATTATATTGGCGACGCAATAGGAATTAGGCGATTTTGCCAGTTTTTCATGTGTGTTAGCCCACGGATTTTTAAGGTGCCGGGGGTCCGGGTAAAATTTTCTTGGATTCTGCCATAGTAGCGTCCGTAACGACCTGGGGAACGACTCCAGTAGCCCCGGCGGCGCTTTAGAGTGGTTTAGGAGCATTTTATTAGCGACGCAATAGGAATTAGGCAATTTTGCCAGTTTTCCGTGTGTGTTAGCCCACGGATTTTTTAGGTACCAGGTGTCCGGGTCAAATTTTCTTCCATTCTTCCATTGTAGCGTCCGTGACGACCTGTTAAATGACTGCAGTAGCCCCAGCGGCGCATTGGAGGGGTTAAGGAGCATTTTATTGGCGAAGCAATAGGAATTAGGCGATTTTGCCAGTTTTTCGTGTGTGTTAGACCACAGGTTTTTTAGGTGCCTGGGGTTCGGGTTAACATTTTCTTGGATACTTCCATAGTAGCATCTGTAACGACCTGGGGAACGACTCCAGTAGCCCCAGTGGTGCTTTAGAGTGGTTTAGAAGCAGTTTATTGGCGACGCAATAGAAATTTGGCTATTTTGCTAGTTTTTCGTGTGTGTTAGCCCACAGAATTTTTAGGTGCCAGAGGTCTCGGTCAAATTTTCTTCCATTCTTCCATAGTAGCGTCCGTAACGATCTGGTAAACGACTCCAGTAGCCCCGGCGGCGCTATAGAGGGGTTAAGGAGCATTTTATTAGCGAAGCAATAGGAATTAGGCGATTTTGCCAGTTTTTCGTGTATGTTAGCCCACGAATTTTTTACGTGCCTGGGGTCCGTGTCGAATTTGCTAGGATTCTTCTAATGTAGCATCCGTAACGACCTGGGGAACGACTCATGTAGCCCCGGCGGCACTATAGAGGGGTTTAGGAGCATTTTATTAGAGACGCAATAGGAATTAGGCGATTTTGCTAGTTTTTCATTGGTGTGTTAGCCCATGGACTTTTAAGGTGTCGGGGGTTTGGGTAAAATTTTCTTAGATTCATCCATAGTAGCATCCGTAACGACCTGGGGAACGACTCCAATAGCCCCGGCGGCGCTTTAGAGTGGTTTAGGAGCATTTTATTAGCGACGCAATAGGAATTAGGTGATTTTGCTAGTTTTCCGTGTGTGTTATCCCACAGATTTTTTAGGTGTCGGGGGTCCGAGTCGAATTTTCTTGCATTCTTTCATAGTAGCCTCCGTAACGACCTGGTAAACAACTCCAGTAGCCTCGGCGGCGCATTGGAGGGTTAAGGAGCATTTTATTGGCGAAGCAATAGGAATCAGGCGATTTTGCCAGTTTTTTGTTTGTGTTAGCCCACGGATTTTTTAGGTGCCGGGGGTTCGGGTCGAATTTTCTTGGATTCTTCTATAGTAGAATCCGTAATGACTTTGGAACGAGACCAGTAGCCCCGGCAGCGCTATAGAGGGGTTTAGGAGCATTTTATTGGCGACGCAATAGGAATTAGGCGATTTTGCCAGTTTTTCATATGTGTTAGCCCATTGATATTTTTGGTGCCGGGGGTCCGGGTAAAATTTTCTTTGATTCTTCCATAGTAGCATCCGTAACGACCTGGGGAATGACTCCAGTAGCCCCAGCGGCGCTTTAGAGTGGTTTATGAGCATTTTATTAGAAACGCAATAGGAATTAGGCAATTTTGCTAGTTTTTCGTGTGTGTTAGCCCACAGAGTTTTTACGTGGTAGGGGTCCGTGTCGAATTTTCTAAGATTCTTATATAGTAGCATCCGTAACGACCTGGGAACGACACCAGTAGTCCCAGCGGCGCTATAGAGGGGTTTAGGAACATTTTATTGGCGACGCAATAGGAATTAGGCAATTTTGCCAGTTTTTCGTGTGTGTTAGCCCACGGATTTTTTAGGTGCCAGGGGTCTGGGTTGATTTTCTTTGATTCTTCCATAGTAGCGTCCGTAACGACCTGGGGAATGACTCCAATAGCCCCGGAGGCGCTTTAGAGTGGTTTAGGAGCATTTTATTAGCGACGCAATAGGAATTAGGCAATTTTGCCAGTTTTCCGTGTGTGTTAGCCCACGGATATTTTAGGTGCCGGGGGTCCGGGTTGAATTTTCTTCCATTCTTCCATAGTAGAGTCCGTAATGACTAGGTAAATGACTCTAGTAGCCCCGGCGGTGCATTGGAGGGGTTAAGGAGCATTTAATTGGCGAAGTAATAGGAGTTAGGCGATTTTGCTAGTTTTTCGTATGTGTTAGCCCACAGATTATTTAGGTGCCTGGGGTTCGGGTTACAATTTTCTTGGATTCTTCCATAGTAGCGTCCGTAACGACCTGGGAACGACTCCAGTAGCCCCGACGATGCTATAGAAGGGTTTAGGAGCATTTTATTGGCGACGCAATAGGAATTATGTGTTTTTGCTAGTTTTTCGTGTGTGTTAGCCCACGGATTTTTAAGGTGCCGGGGGTCCGGGTCAAATTTTCTTGGATACTCCCATAGTAGCGTCCATAACGACCTGGGGAAAGACTTCAATAGCCCCGGCGACGCTTTAGAGTGGTTTAGGACCATTTTATTAGCGACGCAATAGGAATTAGGCAATTTTGCCAGTTTTCCGTGTGTGTTAGCCCACAGATTTTTTAGGTGCTGGGGGTCCGGGTTGATTTTTCTAGGATTCTTCTATAGTAGCGTCTGTAACGACCTGGTGAACGACTCCAGTAGCCCCGGCGGTGCTATAGAGGGGTTTAAGAGCATTTTATTGGCGACGCAATAGGAATTAGGCGATTTTGCCAGTTTTACGTGTGTGTTAGCCCACGAATTTTTTAGGTGCCAGAGGTATGGGTCGAATTTTCTTCTATTCTTCCATAGTAGCGTCCGTAACGACCTGGGAAACGACTCCAGTAGACCCGGCGGCGCTATTGAGGGGTTAAGGAGCATTTTATTAGCGAAGCAATAGGAATTAGGCGATTTTGCCAGTTTTTTGTGTATGTTAGCTCACGGATTTTTTACGTGCCTGGGGTCAGTGTCGAATTTGCTAGGATTCTTCTATAGTAGCGTCCGTAACGACCTGGGGAACGACTCTTGTAGCCCCGGCGACACTATAGAGGGGTTTAGGAGCATTTTATTGGCGACGCAATAGGAATTAGGCGATTTTGCTAGTTTTTCATTGGTGTTAGCCCATGGATTTTTAAGGTGCCGGGGGTTCGGGTAAACTTTTCTTAGATTCATCCATAGTAGAGTCTGTAACGACCTGGGGAACGACTCCAATAGCCCTGGCGGCGCTTTAGAGTGGTTTAGGAGCATTGTATTAGCGACGCAATAGGAATTAGGCGATTTTGCCAGTTTTCCGTGTGTGTTAGCCCACAGATTTTTTAGGTGCCGGGGGTCCGGGTCGAATTTTCTTCCATTCTTCCATAGTAGCCTCCGTAACGACCTGGTAAACAACTCCAGTAGCCCCGGCGGCGCATTGGAGGGGTTAAGGAGCATTTTATTGGCGAAGCAATAGGAATCAGGCGATTTTGCCAATTTTTTGTTTGTGTTAGCCCACAGATTTTTTAGGTGCCGGGGGTTCGGGTCAAATTTTCTTGGATTCTTCTATAGTAGCGTCCGTAATGACTTGGGAGCGAGACCAGTAGCCCTGCGGCGCTATAGAGGGGTTTAGGAGCATTTTATTGGCGACGCAATAGGAATTAGGCGATTTTGCCAGTTTTTCATATGTGTTAGCCCACAGATATTTTTGGTGCCGGGGGTCCGGGTAAACTTTTCTTTGATTCTTCCATAGTAGCATCCGTAACGACCTGGGGAATGACTCCAGTAGCCCCAGCGGCGCTTTAGAGGGGTTTAGGATCATTTTATTAGAGACGCAATAGGAATTAGGCAATTTTTTCTATTTTTTGTGTATGTTAGCCCACAGAGTTTTTACGTGCCAGGGGTCCGTGTCGAATTTTCTAGGATTTTTCTATAGTAGCATCCGTAACGACCAGGGAACAACACCAGTAGCCCCAGCGGCGCTATATAGGGGTTTAGGAGCATTTTATTGGCGACGCAATAGGAATTAGGCAATTTTGCCAGTTTTTCGTGTGTGTTAGCCCACGAATTTTTTAGGTGCCAGGGGTCCGGGTCGAATTTTCTTTGATTCTTCCATAGTAGCGTCCGTAACGACCTGGGGAATGACTCCAATAGCCCCAGCGGCACTTTAGAGTGGTTTAGGAGCATTTTATTAGCAACGCAATAGGAATTAGGTGATTTTGCCAATTTTTTCGTGTGTGTTAGCCCACAGATTTTTTTGGTGTCGGAGGTCCGGGTCAAATTTTCTTGGATTCTTAAATAGTAGCGTCCGTAATGACCAGGGGAACGACTCCAGTAGCCCCAGCGGCGCTTTAGAGGGGTTTAGGATCATTTTATTAGAGACGCAATAGGAATTAGGCGATTTTGCCAGTTTTTCGTGTGTGTTAGCCTACGGATTTTTTATGTTACAGGGGTCCGTGTCGAATTTTCTTGGATTCTTCTATCGTAGCGTCTGTAACGACCTAGGGAACGACTCCAGTAGGCCTGACGGCGCTATAAAGGTGTTTAGGAGCATTTTATTGGCGATGCAACAGGAATTAGGCGATTTTGCCAGTTTTTCATTGGTGTTAGCCCACAGATTTTTAAGGTGCCAGGGGTTCGGGTAAAATTTTCTTGGATTCTGCCATAGTAGCATCCGTAACGACCTAGGGAATGACTCCAGTAGCCTCGGCGGCGCTTTAGAGTGGTTTAGGAGCATTTTATTAGCGACGCAATAGGAATTAGGCAATTTTGCCAGTTTTCCGTGTGTGTTAGCCCACAGATTTTTTAGGTGCTGGGGGTCCGGGTTGATTTTTCTAGGATTCTTCTATGGTAGCGTCTGTAACGACCTGGGGAACGACTCCAGTAGCCCCGGCGGCGCTATAGAGGGGTTTAAGAGCATTTTATTGGCGACGTAATAGGAATTAGGCAATTTTGCCAGTTTTTCGTGTGTGTTAGCCATGGATTTTTTTGGTGCCGGGGGTCCAGGTCAAAGTTTCTTTGATTCTTCCATAGTAGCGTCCGTAACGACCTGGTTAACGACTCCAGTAGCCCTAGTGGCGCTTTAGAGGGATTTAGGAGCATTTTATTAGAGATGCAATAGGAATTAGCTAATTTTCCAGTTTTTTGTGTGTGTTAGCCCACGGATTTTTTACGTGCCAGGGGTCTGTGTCGAATTTTCTTGGATTCTTCTATCGTAGCGTTCGTAACGACCTATGGAATGACTCCAGTAGCACCGGCGGTGCTATAGAGGGGATTAGGAGCATTTTATTGGCGACGCAATAGAAATTAGGCGATTTTGCCAGTTTTTCATGTGTGTTAGCCCACGGATTTTTAAGGTGCCGGGGGTCCGGGTAAAAGTTTCTTAGATTCTGCTATAGTAGCGTCCGTAACGACCTGGGGAACGACTCCAGTAGCCCCGGCGGTGCATTACAGTGGTTTAGGAGCATTTTATTAGCGACGCAATAGGAATTAGGCGATTTTGCCAGTGTTCCGTGTGTGTTAGCCCACGGATTTTTTAGGTGTCGAGTGTTCGGGTCAAATTTTCTTCCAATCTTCCATTGTAGCATCCGTGACAACCTGTTAAACGACTGCAGTAGCCCCGGCGGCGCATTGGAGGGGTTAAGGAGCATTTTATTGGCGAAGCAATAGGAATTAGGCGATTTTGCCAGTTTTTCGTGTGTGTTAGACCACAGATTGTTTAGGTGCCAGAGGTATGGGTCGAATTTTCTTCCATTCTTCCATAGTAGCGTCCGTAATGACCTGGGAAACGACTCCAGTAGCCCCGGCGGTGCTATAGAGGGGTTAAGGAGCATTTTATTAGCGAAGCAATAGGAATTAGGCGATTTTGCCAGTTTTTCGTGTGTGTTAGCCCACGGATTTTTTACGTGCCAGGGGTCCGGGTCGAATTTTCTTTGATTCTTCCATAGTAGCGTCCGTAACGACCTGGGGAATGACTCCAATAGCCCCGGCGGCACTTTAGAGTGGTTTAGGAGCATTTTATTAGCAACGCAATAGGAATTAGGTGATTTTGCCAATTTTTCGTGTGTGTTAGCCCACAGATTTTTTTGGTGTCGGAGGTCCTGGTCAAATTTTCTTGGATTCTTAAATAGTAGCGTCTGTAACGACCAGGGGAACGACTCCAGTAGCCCCAGCGGCGCTTTAGAGGGGTTTAGGATCATTTTATTAGAGACGCAATAGGAATTAGGCGATTTTGCCAGTTTTTCGTGTGTGTTAGCCCACGGATTTTTTTATGTGCCAGGGGTCCGTGTCGAATTTTCTTGGATTCTTCTATCGTAGCGTCCGTAACGACCTGGGAAACGATTCCAGTAGGCCTGACGGCGCTATAAAGGTGTTTAGGAGCATTTTATTGGCGACGCAATAGGAATTAGGCGATTTTGCCAGTTTTTCATTGGTGTTAGCCCACTGATTTTTAAGGAGCCAGGGGTTCGGGCAAAATTTTCTTGTATTCTGCCATAGTAGCATCCGTAACGACCTAGGGAATGACTCCAGTAGCCTCGGGGGCGCTTTAGAGTGGTTTAGAAGCATTTTATTAGCGATGCAATAGGAATTAGGCGATTTTGCCAGTTTTTAGCCCACAGATTTTTTAGGTGTCGGGGGTCCGGGTCAAATTTTCTTGGATTCTTTTATAGTAGCGTCCGTAACGACCTGGAAAACGACTCCAGTAGCCCCAGCAGTGCATTAAAGGGGTTAAGGAGCATTTTATTGGCAAAACAATCGGAATTAGGCGATTTTGCCAATTTTTCGTTTGTGTTCCACAGATTTTTTAGGTGCTTGGGGTTGGGGTAAAAAATTTCTTGGATTCTTCCATAGTAGCATCCGTAACGACCTGGGGAACGACTCCAGTAGCCCCGGTGGTGCTTTAGAGTGGTTTAGGAGCATTTTATTGGCGACGCAATAGGAATTAGGCGATTTTGCAAGTTTTTCGTGTGTGTTAGCCCACAGATTTTTTAGGTGCCAGGGGTCTGGGTCAAATTTTCTTCCATTCTGCCATATTAGCGTCCGTGAAGACCTGGGAAACGACTCCAGTAGCCCCGGCGGCGCATTAGAGGGGTTAAGGACCATTTTATTGGCGAAGCAATAGGAATTAGGTGATTTTGCTAGTTTTTCATGTGTGTTAGCCCACATATTTTCTAGGTGCCGAGGGTTCGGGTCAAATTTTCTTGGATTCTTTTATAGTAGCATCCGTAACGACCTGGGAATGACACTAGTAGCCCCAACGGCGCTATAGAGGGGTTTAGTAGCATTTTATTGGCGACGCAATAGGAATTACGCGATTTTGTCAGTTTTCCGTGTGTGTTAGCCCACAGATTTTTTAGGTGCCGGGGGTCCGGGTCGAATTTTCTTGGATTCTTCTATAGTAGCGTCCGTAACGACCTGGTAAACAACTCCAGTAGCCCCAGCGGCGCATTGGAGGGGTTTAGGAGCATTTTATTGGCGAAACAATCGAAATTAGGTGATTTTGCCAGTTTTTCGTATGTGTTAGACCACAGATTTTTTAGGTGCCTAGGGTTGAGGTAAAATTTTTATTGGATTCATTCATAGTAGCGTCCGTAACGACCTGGGGAACAACTCCAGTAGCCCCGGCGGTGCTTTAGAGTGGTTTAGGAGCATTTTATTGGCGACGCAATAGGAATTAGGCGATTTTGCAAGTTTTTCCTGTGTGTTAGCCCACGGATTTTTTAGGTGCTAGGGGTATAGGTCGAATTTTCTTCCATTCTGCCATAGTAGCGTCCGTAACGACATGGGAAGTGACTCCAGTAGCCCCGATGGTGCATTAGAGGGGTTAAGGAGTATTTTATTGGCGAAGCAATAGGAATTAGGCGATTTTGCCAGTTTTTCGTGTGTGTTAGCTCACGGATTTTTTAGGTGCCGAGGGTTCAGGTCAAATTTTCTTGGATTCTTCTATAGTAGCGTCCGTAACGACCTGGAAATGACACCAGCAGCCCCGACGGCACTATAGAGGGGTTTAGGAGCATTTTAGGTGCCGAGGGTTCGGGTCAAATTTTCTTGGATTCTTCTATAGTAGCCTCTGTAACGACCTGGTAAACAACTCCAGTAGCCCCGGCGGCGCATTGGAGGGGTTAAGGAGCATTTTAGGTGCTGAGGGTTTGGGTCAAATTTTCTTGGATTCTTCTATAGTAGCATCCGAAACGACCTGGAAACGACACCATCAGCCCCGACGACACTATAGAGGGGTTTAGGAGCATTTGTTTTCGATGCAATAGGAATTAGGCGATTTTGCTAGTTTTTCGTGTGTGTTAGCCTACGGATTTTTTTGGTGCCGGGGGTTCGGGTCAAATTTTCTTGGATTCTTCCATAGTAGCATTCGTAACGACCTGGGGAATCACTCCAGTAGCTCCAGCGGCGCTTTAGAGGGTTTAAGAGCATTTTATTAGAGACGCAATAGGAATTAGGCGATTTTGCCAGTTTTTCGTGTGTGTTAGCCCACGGATTTTTACGTGCCAGGGGTCCGTGTCGAATTTTCTTGGATTCTTCTATAGTAGCATCCGTAACGACCTGGGGAACGACTCTAGTAGCCCCGGCGGCGCTATAGAAGGGTTTAGGAGCATTTTATTGGCGACGCAATAGGAATTAGGCCATTTTGAAAGTTTTTCATGAGTGTTAGCCCACGGATTTTAAAGGTGTTGGGGATCCGGGTAAATATTTCTTGGATTCTGCTATAGTAGAGTCCGTAACGACCTAGGGAACGACTCCAGTAGCCCCGGCGGCGCTTTGGAGTGGTTTAGGAGCATTGTATTAGCGACGCAATAGGAATTAGGCGATTTTACCAGTTTTTCGTGTGTGTTAGCTCACGGATTTTTTAGGTGCCGAGGGTTCGGGTCAAATTTTCTTGGATTCTTCTATAGTAGCGTCTTTAACAACCTGGAAACGATACCAGCAGCCCCGACGACACTATAGAGGGGTTTAGGAGCATTTTGTTTCGATGCAATAGGAATTAGGCAATTTTGCTAGTTTTTCGTGTGTGTTAGCCCACGGATTTTTTTGGTGCCGGGGGTCCGGGTCAAATTTTCTTGGATTCCTCCATAGTAGCGTTCGTAACGACCTGGGGAATCACTCCAGTAGCTCCAGCGGCGCTTTAGAGGGGTTTAAGATTATTTTATTAGAGACGCAATAGGAATTAGGCGATTTTGCCAGTTTTTCGTGTGTGTTAGCCCACGGATTTTTTACGTGCCAGGGGTCCGGGTCGAATTTTCTTTGATTCTTCCATAGTAGCGTCCGTAACGACCTGGGGAATGACTCCAATAGCCCCGGCGGCACTTTAGAGTGGTTTAGGAGCATTTTATTAGCAACGCAATAGGAATTAGGTGATTTTGCCAATTTTTCGTGTGTGTTAGCCCACAGATTTTTTTGGTGTCGGAGGTCCTGGTCAAATTTTCTTGGATTCTTAAATAGTAGCGTCCGTAACGACCAGGGGAACGACTCCAGTAGCCCCAGCGGCGCTTTAGAGGGGTTTAGGATCATTTTATTAGAGACTCAATAGGAATTAGGCGATTTTGCCAGTTTTTCGTGTGTGTTAGCCCACGGATTTTTTATGTGCCAGGGGTCCGTGTCGAATTTTCTTGGATTCTTCTATCGTAGCGTCCGTAACGACCTGGGAAACGACTCCAGTAGGCCTGACGGCGCTATAAAGGTGTTTAGGAGCATTTTATTGGCGACGCAATAGGAATTAGGCGATTTTGCCAGTTTTTCATTGGTGTTAGCCCATTGATTTTTAAGGAGCCAGGGGTTCGGGTAAAATTTTCTTGGATTCTGCCATAGTAGCATCCGTAACGACCTAGGGAATGACTCCAGTAGCCTCGGGGGTGCTTTAGAGTGGTTTAGGAGCATTTTATTAGCGACGCAATAGGAATTAGGCGATTTTACCAGTTTTTAGCCCACAGATATTTTAGGTGTCGGGGGTCCGGGTCAAATTTTCTTGGATTCTTCTATAGTAGCGTCCGTAACGACCTGGAAAACGACTCCAGTAGCCCCAGCAGTGCATTAGAGGGGTTAAGGAGCATTTTATTGGCAAAACAATCGGAATTAGGCGATTTTGCCAATTTTTCGTGTGTGTTCCATAGATTTTTTAGGTGCTTGGGGTTGGGGTAAAAAATTTCTTGGATTCTTCCATAGTAGCGTCCGTAACGACCTGGGGAACGACTCCAGTAGCCCCGGTGGTGCTTTAGAGTGGTTTAGGAGCATTTTATTGAAGACGCAATAGGAATTAGGCGATTTTGCAAGTTTTTCGTGTGTGTTAGCCCACAGATTTTTTAGGTGCCAGGGGTCTGGGTCAAATTTTCTTCCATTCTGCCATAGTAGCGTCCGTGACGACCTGGGAAACGACTCCAGTAGCCCCGGCGGCGCATTAGAGGGGTTAAGGACGATTTTATTGGCGAAGCAATAGGAATTAGGCAATTTTGCTAGTTTTTCGTGTGTGTTAGCCCACATATTTTCTAGGTGCCGAGGTTTCGGGTCAAATTTTCTTGGATTCTTTTATAGTAGCATCCGTAACGACCTGGGAATGACACCAGTAGACCCAACGGCGCTATAGAGGGGTTTAGGAGCATTTTATTGGCGATGCAATAGGAATTACGCGATTTTGCCAGTTTTCCGTGTGTGTTAGCCCATAGATTTTTTAGGTGCCGGGGGTCCGGGTCGAATTTTCTTGGATTCTTCTATAGTAGCGTCCGTAACGACCTGGTAAACAACTCCAGTAGCCCCAGCGGCGCATTGGAGGGGTTTAGGAGCATTTTATTGGCGAAACAATCGGAATTAGGCGATTTTGCCAGTTTTTCGTATGTGTTAGACCACAGATTTTTTAGGTGCCTAGGGTTGAGGTAAAATTTTTCTTGGATTCATTCATAGTAGCGTCCGTAACGACCTGGGGAACGACTCCAGTAGCCCCGGCGGTGCTTTAGAGTGGTTTAGGAGCATTTTATTGGCGACGCAATAGGAATTAGGCGATTTTGCAAGTTTTTCCTGTGTGTTAGCCCACGGATTTTTTAGGTGCTAGGGGTATAGGTCGAATTTTCTTCCATTCTGCCATAGTAGCGTCCGTAACGACATGGGAAGTGACTCCAGTAGCCCCGATGGTGCATTAGAGGGGTTAAGGAGTATTTTATTGGCGAAGCAATAGGAATTAGGCGATTTTGCCAGTTTTTCGTGTGTGTTAGCTCACGGATTTTTTAGGTGCCGAGGGTTCAGGTCAAATTTTCTTGGATTCTTCTATAGTAGCGTCCGTAACGACCTGGAAACGACACCAGCAGCCCCGACGGCAGTATAGAGGGGTTTAGGAGCATTTTAGGTGCCGAGGGTTCGGGTCAAATTTTCTTGGATTCTTCTATAGTAGCCTCTGTAACGACCTGGTAAACAACTCCAGTAGCCCCGGCGGCGCATTGGAGGGGTTAAAGAGCATTTTAGGTGCTGAGGGTTTGGGTCAAATTTTCTTGGATTCTTCTATAGTAGCATCCGAAACGACCTGGAAACGACACCATCAGCCCCGACGACACTATAGAGGGGTTTAGGAGCATTTTTTTCGATGCAATAGGAATTAGGCGATTTTGCCAGTTTTTCGTGTGTGTTAGCCCACGGATTTTTTTGGTGCTGGGGGTTCGGGTCAAATTTTCTTGGATTCTTCCATAGTAGCGTTCGTAACGACCTGGGGAATCACTCCAGTAGCTCCAGCGGCGCTTTAGAGGGTTTAAGAGCATTTTATTAGAGACGCAATAGGAATTAGGCGATTTTGCCAGTTTTTCGTGTGTGTTAGCCCACGGATTTTTACGTGCCAGGGGTCCGTGTCGAATTTTCTTGGATTCTTCTATAGTAGCATCCGTAACGACCTGGGGAACGACTCTAGTAGCCCCGGCGGCGCTATAGAAGGGTTTAGGAGCATTTTATTGGCGACGCAATAGGAATTAGGCCATTTTGAAAGTTTTTCATGAGTGTTAGCCCACGGATTTTAAAGGTGTTGGGGATCCGGGTAAATATTTCTTGGATTCTTCTATAGTAGAGTCCGTAACGACCTAGGGAACGACTCCAGTAGCCCCGGCGGCGCTTTGGAGTGGTTTAGGAGCATTGTATTAGCGACGCAATAGGAATTAGGCGATTTTACCAGTTTTTCGTGTGTGTTAGCTCACGGATTTTTTAGGTGCCGAGGGTTCGGGTCATATTTTCTTGGATTCTTCTATAGTAGCGTCCTTAACAACCTGGAAACGACACCAGCAGCCCCGACGACACTATTTAGGAGCATTTTTTTTCGATGCAATAGGAATTAGGCAATTTTGCTAGTTTTTCGTGTGTGTTAGCCCACGGATTTTTTTGGTGCCGGGGGTCCGAGTCAAATTTTCTTGGATTCTTCCATAGTAGCGTTCGTAACGACCTGGGGAATCACTCCAGTAGCTCCAGCGGCGCTTTAGAGGGGTTTAAGATTATTTTATTAGAGACGCAATAGGAATTAGGCTATTTTGCCAGTTTTTCGTGTGTGTTAGCCCACGGATTTTTTACGTGCCAGGGGTCCGGGTCGAATTTTCTTTGATTCTTCCATAGTAGCGTCCGTAACGACCTGGGGAATGACTCCAATAGACCCGGCGGCACTTTAGAGTGGTTTAGGAGCATTTTATTAGCAACGCAATAGGAATTAGGTGATTTTGCCAATTTTTCGTGTGTGTTAGCCCACAGATTTTTTTGGTGTCGGAGGTCCTGGTCAAATTTTCTTGGATTCTTAAATAGTAGCGTCCGTAACGACCAGGGGAACGACTCCAGTAGCTCCAGCGGTGCTTTAGAGGGGTTTAGGATTATTTTATTAGAGACGCAATAGGAATTAGGCGATTTTGCCAGTTTTCCGTGTGTGTTAGCCCACAGATTTTTTAGTTTCCAGGGGTATGGGTCGACTTTTCTTGGATTCTTCTATAGTAGCGTCCGTAACGACCTGGTAAACAACTCCGGTAGCCCCAGCGGCGCATTGGAGGGGTTTAGGAGCATTTTATTGGCGAAACAATCGGAATTAGGCGATTTTGCCAGTTTTTTGTGTGTGTTAGACCAAAGATTTTTTAGGTGCCTAGGGTTGGGGTATAAATTTTCTTGGATTCATTCATAGTAGCATCCGTAACGACCTGGGGAACGACTCCAGTAGACACGGCGGTGCTTTAGAGTGGTTTAGGAGCATTTTATTGGCGACGCAATAGGAATTAGGCGATTTTGCAAGTTTTTCCTGTATGTTAGCCAACGGATTTTTTAGGTGCCAGGAGTCTAGGTCGAATTTTCTTCCATTCTGCCATAGTAGCGTCCGTAACGACATGGGAAACGACTCCAGTAGCCCCGGCGGCGCTTTAGAGTGGTTTAGGAGCATTTTATTAGGTGCCGGGGGTCCGGGTCGAATTTTCTTCCATTCATCCATAGTAGCGTCTGTAACGACCTGGTAAATGACTCCAGTAGCACCGGCGGCACATTGGAGGGGTTAAGGAGAATTTTATTGGCGAAGCAATAGGAATTAGGCGATTTTGCTAGTTTTTCGTGTGTGTTAGCCCACATATTTTTTAGGTGCCAGGGGTTCGGGTAAAATTTTCTTGGATTCTTCTATAGTAGCTTCCATAACGACCTGGGAACGACACCAGTAGCCCAGAAGCACTATAGAGGGGTTTAGGAGCATTTTATTGGCGACGCAATAGGATTAGGCAATTTTGCCAATTTTTCGTGTGTGTTATAGCCCACGGATTTTTAAGGTGCCGGGGGTCCGGGTCAAATTTTCTTGGATTCTTCCATAGTAGCGTCCGTAACGACCTGGGGAACGACTCCTATAGCCCCGGCGGCGATTTAGAGGGGTTAAGGAGCATTTAATTGGCGAAGCAATAGGAATTAGGCAATTTTGCCAGTTTTTCAAGTGTGTTAGCCCACAGAATTTTTAGGTGCCGGGGGTCCGAGTCGAATTTTCTTTGGTTCTTCCATAGTAGCGTCCGTAACGACCTGGGGAACGACTCCAGTAGCCCCAGCGGCGCTTTAAAGGTGTTTAGGAGCATTTTATTAGAGACGCAATTGGAATTAGGCGATTTTGCCAGTTTTTCATGTGTTAGCCCACGGATTTTTTACGTGCCAGGGGTCTGTGTCGAATTTTCTTTGATTCTTTTATAGTAGCATCCGTAAAGACCTGGGGAACGACTCCAGTAGCCCCGGCGATGCTATAGAAGGGTTTAGGAGCATTTTATTGGCGACGCAATAGGAATTATGAGTTTTTGCTAGTTTTTCGTGTGTGTTAGCCCACGGATTTTTAAGGTGCCGGGGGTCCGGGTCAAATTTTCTTGGATTCTTCCATAGTAGCGTCCGTAACGACCTGGGGAATGACTCCAATAGCCCCGACGGCTCTTTAGAGTAGTTTAGGAGCATTTTATTAGCGAGACAATAGGAATTAGGCAATTTTGCCAGTTTTCCGTATTTGTTAGCCCCCGGATATTTTAGGTGCCGGGGGTCCGGGTTGAATTTTCTTCCATTCTTCCATAGTAGGGTCCGTAATGACCAGGTAAACGACTCCAGTAGCTCCGGCGGAGCATTAGAGGGGTAAAGGAGCATTTAGTTGGCGAAGCAATAGGAGTTAGGCGATTTTGCCAGTTTTTCGTGTGTGTTAGCCCACGGATTTTTTACGTGCCAGGGGTCTGTGTCGAATTTTCTTTGATTCTTCTATAGTAGCATCCGTAACTACCTAGGGAACGACTCCAGTAGCCCCGGCGACGCTATAAAAGGGTTTAGGAGCATTTTATTGGCGACGCAATAGGATTAGGCAATTTTGCTAGTTTTTCGTGTGTGTTAGCCCTTGGATTTTTAAGGTGCCGGGGGTCCGGGTCAAATTTTCTTGTATTCTTCAATAGTAGCGTCCGTAACGACCTGGGGAACGACTCCAATAGCCCCGGCGGTGCTTTAGAGGGGTTAAGGAGCATTTAATTGGCGAAGCAATAGGAATTAGGCTATTTTGCCAGTTTTTCGTGTGTGTTAGCCAACAGATTTTTTAGGTGCCTAGGGTCCGGGTTAAATTTTCTTGGATTCTTCCATAGTAGCGTCCGTAATGATCTGCAGAACAACTCCAGTAGTCCGGCTGCGCTATTGAGGGGTTGAGGAGCATTTTATTGGTGACGCAATAGGAAGTAGGCAATTTTGCCAGTTTTTCGTGTGTGTTAGCCCACGGATTTTTTAGTTGTCGGGGGTCCGGGATAAATTTTCTTGGATTCTTCCATAGTAGCGTCTGTAACGACCTGGGGAATTACTCTAGTAGCCCCGGCAGCGCTTTAGAGGGGTTTAGGAACATTTTATTTGCGACGCAATAAGAGTTTGCCAAATTTGCACGTTTTTCGTATGTGTTAGCCCACAGATTTTTGAGGTGTCGGGGGTTCGGGTCGAATTTTCTTTGATTCTTTCATAGTAGCGTCTGTAACGACCTGGGGAACGACTGCAGTAGCTCCGGCGGCGTATAGAGGGGTTTAGGAGCATTTTATTAGAGACGCAATAGGAATTAGGCAATTTTGCCAGTGTTTCGTGTATGTTAGCCCACAGAGTTTTTACGTGCCAGGGGTCCGTGTCGAATTTTCTTTGATTCTTCCAAATTAGCGTCCGTAACGACCTGGAGAATGACTCCATTAGCCCCAGTGGCGCTTTAAAGGGATTTAGGAGCATTTTATTAGAAACACAATTGGAATTAGGCGATTTTGCCAGTTTTTCATGTGTGTTAGCCCACGGATATTTTACGTGCCAGGGGTCTGTGTCGAATTTTCTTGGATTCTTCTATAGTAGCATCTGTAACGACCTGGGGAACGACTCCAGTAGCCACGGCGACGTTATAGAAGGGTTTAGGAGCATTTTATTGGCGACGCAATAGGAATTATGAGTTTTTGCTAGTTTTTCGTGTGTGTTAGCCCACAGATTTTTAAGGTGCCGGGGGTCCGGGTCAAATTTTCTTGGATTCTTCCATAGTAGCGTCCGTAACGACCTGGGGAATTACTCCAATAGCCCCGGCGGCGCTTTAGAGTGATTTAGGAGCATTTTATTAGCGACGCAATAGGAATTAGGCAATTTTGCCAGTTTTCCGTGTTTGTTAGCCCACAGATATTTTAGGTGTCGGGGGTCCGGGTTGAATTTTCTTCCATTCTTCCATAGTAGAGTCCGTAATGACCAGGTAAACGATTCCAGTAGCCCCAGCGGTGCATTAGAGGGGTAAAGGAGCATTTAATTGGCGAAGCAATAGGAGCTAGGCGATTTTGCCAGTTTTTCGTGTGTGTTAGCCCACAGATTTTTTAGGTGCCTGGGGTTCGGGTTACAATTTTCTTGGATTCTTCCATAGTAGCGTCCGTAACTACCTGGGGAATGACTCCAGTAGCCCCGGCGACGCTATAGAAGGGTTTAGGAGCATTTTATTGGCGACACAATAGGAATTATGAGTTTTTGCTAGTTTTTCGTGTGTGTTAACGCCCACAGATTTTTAAGGTGCCGGGGGTCCGGGTCAAATTTTATTGGATTCTTCCAAAGTAGCGTCCATAACGACCTGGGGAAAGACTCCAATAGCCCCAGCGGCGCTTTAGAGTGGTTTAGGAGCATTTTATTAGCGACACAATAGGAATTGGGCAATTTTGCTAGTTTTCCGTGTGTGTTAGCCCACAGATTTTTTAGGTGCTGGGGGTTCAGGTTGATTTTTCTAGGATTCTTCTATAGTAGCATCCGTAACGACCTCGGGAACGACTCCACTAGCCCCGGCGGCGCTATAGAGGGGTTTAGGAGCATTTTATTGGCCACGTAATAGGAATTAGGCGATTTTGCCAGTTTTTCGTTTGTATTAGCCCACGGATTTTTTAGGTGCTGGGGGTTCTGGTCAAATTTGCTTGGATTCTTCTACAGCAGCGTCCGTAACGACACCAGTAGCCCCGTAGGCGCTATAGAGAAGTTTAGGAGCATTTTATTTGCGACGCAATAGGAATTAGGCGATTTTGCCAGTTTTTCGTGTGTGTTAGCGACAGATTTTTTTGGTGCCGGGGGTCCAGGTCAAATTTTCTTTGATTCTTCCATAGTAGCGTCCGTAACGACTTGGGGAACGACTCCAGTAGCCCTAGCGGCACTTTGGAGGGATTTAGGAGCATTTTATTAGAGATGCAATAGGAATTAGCCAATTTTCCAGTTTTTCGTGTGTGTTAGCCCTCAGATTTTTTACGTGCCATGGTCCGTGTCAAATTTTCTTGGATTCTTCTATCGTAGCATTCATAACGACCTGGGGAATGACTCAAGTAGCCCTGGTGGTGCTATAGAGGGGTTTAGGAGCATTTTATTGGCGACGCAATAGGAATTAGGCGATTTTGCCAGTTTTTCATGTGTGTTAGCCCACGGATTTTTAAGGTGCCGGGGGTCCGGGTAAAAGTTTCTTGGATTCTGCTATAGTAGCGTCCGTAACGACCTGGGGAACGACTCCAGTAGCCCCGGCGACGCTTTAGAGTGGTTTAGGAGCATTTTATTAGCGACGCAATAGGAATTAGGCGATTTTGCCAGTTTTCCGTGTGTGTTAGCCCACGGATTTTTTAGGTACTGGCTGTCCGGGTCAACTTTTCTTCCATTCTTCCATTGTAGCGTCCGTGATGACCTGTTATACAACTGCAGTAGCCCCGGCGGCACATTGGAGGTGTTAAGGATCATTTTATTGGCGAAGCAATAGGAATTAGGCGATTTTGCCAGTTTTTCGTGTGTGTTAGACCACCGATTTTTTAGGTGCCTGGGGTTCGGGTTAAAATTTTCTTGGATTCTTCTATAGTAGCGTCCATAACGACCTGGGAACGATACCAGTAGTCCCAGCAGCACTATAGAGGGGTTTAGGAGCATTTTATTGGCGACGCAATAGGATTAGGCAATTTTGCCAGTTTTTCGTGTGTTATAGCCCACGGATTTTTATGGTGCCGGGGGCCCGGGTCAAATTTTCTTGTATTCTTCTATAGTAGCGTCCGTAACAACCTGGGGAATGACTCCAATAGCCCCGGTGGCGCTTTAGAGGGGTTAAGGAGCATTTAATTGGCGAAGCAATAGGAATTAGGCGATTTTGCCAGTTTTTCGTGTGTGTTAGCCCACGGATTTTTTAGTTGCCAAGGGTCCGGGATAAATTTTCTTGGATTCTTCCATAGTAGCGTCTGTAACGACCTAGGGAATTACTCTAGTAGCCCCGGCAGCGCTTTAGAGGGTTTTAGGAATATTTTATTTGCGACGCAATAAGAGTTTGCCAAATTTGCACGTTTTTCGTATGTATTAGCCCACAGATTTTTGAGGTATCGGGGGTTCGGGTCGAATTTTCTTTGATTCTTCCATAGTAGCGTCCGTAACGACCTGGGGAATGACTCCAGTAGCTCCGGCGGCGTATAGAGGGGTTTAGGAGCATTTTATTAGAGACGCAATAGGAATTAGGCAATTTTGCCAATTTTTCGTGTATGTTAGCCCACAGAGTTTTTACGTGCCAGGGGTCCGTGTCGAATTTTCTAGGATTCTTCTATAGTAGCATCCGTAATGACCTGGGAACAACACCAGTAGCCCCAGCGGCGCTATAGAGGGGTTTAGGAGCATTTTATTGGCGACGCAATAGGAATTAGGCAATTTTGCCAGTTTTTCATGTGTGTTAGCCCACAGAATTTTTAGGTGCCAGGGGTCTGGGTCGAATTTTCTTTGATTCTTCCATAGTAGCATCCGTAACGACCTGGGGAACGACTCCAGTAGCCCCAGCGGCGCTTTAAAGGGGTTTAGGAGCATTTTATTAGAGACGCAATTGGAATTAGGCGATTTTGCCAGTTTTTCATGTGTTAGCCTACGGATTTTTTACGTGCCAGGGGTCTGTGTGGAATTTTCTTTGATTCTTCTATAGTAGCATCCGTAAAGACCTGGGGAACGACTCCAGTAGCCCCGTCGATGCTATAGAAGGGTTTAGGAGCATTTTATTGGCGACGCAATAGGAATTATGAGTTTTTGCTAGTTTTTCGTGTGTGTTAGCCCATGGATTTTTAAGGTGCCGGGGGTCCGGGTCAAATTTTCTTGGATTCTTCCATAGTAGCGTCCGTAACGACCTGGGGAATGACTCCAATAGCCCCAGCGGCGCTTTAGAGTGGTTTAGGAGCATTTTATTAGCGACACAATAGGAATTAGGCAATTTTGCCAGTTTTCCGTGTTTGTTAGCCCCTGGATATTTTAGGTGCCGGGGGTCCGGGTTGAATTTTCTTCCATTCTTCCATAGTAGGGTCCGTAATGACCAGGTAAACGACTCCAGTATCCCCGGCGGTGCATTAGAGGGGTAAAGGAGCATTTAATTGGCGAAGCAATAGGAGTTATGCGATTTTGCCAGTTTTTCGTGTGTGTTAGCCCACAGATTATTTAGGTGCCTGGGGTTCGGGTTACAATTTTCTTGTATTCTTCCATAGTAGCGTCCGTAACTACCTGGGGAATGACTCCAGTAGCCCCGGCGACGCTATAGAAGGGTTTAGGAGCATTTTATTGGCGACGCAATAGGAATTATGAGTTTTTGCTAGTTTTTCGTGTGTGTTAGCCCACAGATTTTTTAGGTGCTCGGGGTCTAGGTTGAATTTTCTAGGATTCTTCTATCGTAGCGTCCGTAACGACCTCGAGAATGACTCCAGTAGCCCCGGCGGCGCTATAGAGGGGTTTAGGAGCATTTTATTGGCGACGCAATAGGAATTAGGCGATTTTGCCAGTTTTTCGTTTGTGTTATCCCACGGATTTTTTAGGTGCCGGGGTTCTGGTCAAATTTTCTTGGATTCTTCTACAGCAGCGTCCGTAACAACACCAGTAGCCCCGTAGGCGCTATAGAGGAGTTTAGGTGCATTTTATTGGCGACGCAATAGGAATTAGGCGATTTTGCCAGTTTTTCGTGTGTGTTAGCGACAAATTTTCTTGGATTCTTCTACAGCAGCGTCCATAATGACACCAATAGCCCCGGAGGTGCTATAGAGGGGTTTAGGAGCATTTTATTGGCGACGCAATAGGAATTAGGCCATTTTGCCAGTTTTTCATGTGTGTTAGCCCACGGATTTTTAAGGTGCTGGGGGTCAGGGTAAAAGTTTCTTGGATTCTGCTATAGTAGCGTCCGTAACGACTTGGGGAACGACTCTAGTAGCCCCAGCGGCGCTTTAGAGTGGTTTAGGAGCATTTTATTAGCGACGCAATAGGAATTAGGTGATTTTGCCAGTTTTCCGTCCGTGTTAGCCCACGGATTTTTTAGGTACCGGCTGTCCGGGTCAAATTTTCTTCCATTCTTCAATTGTAGCGTCCGTGATGACCTGTTAAACAACTACAGTAGCCCCGGCGGCGCATTGGAGGGGTTAAGGAGCATTTTATTGGCGAAGCAATAGGAATTAGGCGATTTTGCCAGTTTTTCGTGTGTGTTAGACCACATATTTTTTAGGTGCCTGGGGTTCGGGTTAACATTTTCTTGGATACTTCCATAGTAGCGTCTGTAATGACCTGGGGAACGACTCCAGTAGCCCCAGTGGTGCTTTAGAGTGGTTTAGAAGCAGTTTTTTGGCGACGCAATAGAAATTTGGCGATTTTGCTAGTTTTTCGTGTGTGTTAGCCCACAGATTTTTTAGGTGCTAGAGGTGTGGGTCGAATTTTCTTCCATTCTTCCATAGTAGCGTCCGTAACGACCTTGGAAACGACTCCAGTAGCCCCGACGGCGCTATAGAGGGGTTAAGGAGCATTTTATTAGCGAAGCATTAGGAATTAGGCGATTTTGCCAGTTTTTCGTGTATGTTAGCCCACGGATTTTTTACGTGCCTGGGGTCAGTGTCGCATTTGCTAGGATTCCTCTATAGTAGCGTCCGTAACGACCTGGGGAACGACTCCTGTAGCCCCGGCGACACTATAGAGGGGTTTAGGAGCATTTTATTGGCGACGCAATAGGAATTAGGCGATTTTGCTAGTTTTTCATTGGTGTTAGCCCATGGATTTTTAAGGTGCCGGGGGTTCGGGTAAAATTTTCTTAGATTCATCCATTGTAGCGTCCATAACGACCTGGGGAACGACTCCAATAGCCCCGGTGGCGCTTTAGAGTGGTTTAGGAGCATTTTATTAGCGACGCAATAGGAATTAGGCAATTTTGCCATATTTTCGTGTGTGTTAGCCCACGGAGTTTTTACATGCTAGGGGTCCGTGTCGAATTTTCTAGGATTCATCTATAGTAGCATCCGTAACGACCAGGGAACGACACCAGTAACCCCAGCGGCGCTATAGAGGGGTTTAGGAGCATTTTATTGACGACGCAATAGGAATTAGGCAATTTTGCCAGTTTTTCGTGTGTGTTAGCCCACGGATTTTTTAGGTGCCTGGGGTCCGGGTCGAATTTTCTTTGATTCTTCCATAGTAGCATCCGTAACGACCTGGAAATGACTCCAATAGCCCCGGCGGCGCTTTAGAGTGGTTTAGGAGCATTTTATTAGCGACGCAATAGGAATTAGGCAATTTTGCCAGTTTTCCGTGTATGTTAGCCCACGGATATTTTAGGTGCCGGGGGTCCGGGTTGAATTTTCTTCCATTCTTCCATAGTAGAGTCCGTAATGACTAGGTAAACGACTTCAGTTCGGCGATGCATTGGAGGGGTTAAGGAGCATTTAATTGGCGAAGCAATAGGAGTTAGGCGATTTTGCCAGTTTTTCGTGTGTGTTAGTCCACAGATTATTTAGGTGCCTGGGGTTCGGGTTACAATTTTCTTGATTTCTTCCATAGTAGCGTCCGTAACGACATGGGGAATGACTCCAGTAGCCCCGGCGACGCTATAGAAGGGTTTAGGAGCATTTTATTGGCGACGCAATAGGAATTATGAGTTTTTGCTAGTTTTTCGTGTGTGTTAGCCCACAGATTTTTAAGGTGCCGGGGGTTCGGGTCAAAATTTCTTGGATTCTTCCAAAGTACCGTCCATAACGACCTGGGGAAAGACTCCAATAGCCCCAGCGGCACTTTAGAGTGGTTTAGGAGCATTGTATTAGCGACACAATAGGAATTAGGCAATTTTGCCAGTTTTCCGTGTGTGTTAGCCCACAGATTTTTTAGGTGCTGGGGGTCCGGGTTGATTTTTCTAGGATTCTTCTATAGTAGCGTCTGTAACGACCTGGGAAACGACTCCAGTAGCCCCGGCGGCGCTATAGAGGGGTTTAAGAGCATTTTATTGGCGACGCAATAGGAATTAGGCGATTTTGCCAGTTTTTCGTGAGTGTTAGCCACGGATTTTTTTGGTGCCGGGGGTCCAGGTCAAAGTTTCTTTGATTTTTCCATAGTAGCGTCCGTAACGACCTGGGGAACGACTCCAGTAGCCCTAGCGGAGCTTTAGAGGGATTTAGGAGCATTTTATTAGAGATGCAATAGGAATTAGCCAATTTTCCAGTTTTTCGTGTGTGTTAGCCCACAGATTTTTTACGTGTCAGGGGTCCGTGTTGAATTTTCTTGGATTCTTCTATTGTAGCGTTCGTAACGACCTGGGAAATGACTCCAGTAGCCCCAGCGGTGCTATACAGGGGTTTAGGAGCATTTTATTGGCGACGCAATAGGAATTAGGCGATTTTGCCAGTTTTTCATGTGTGTTAGCCCACAGATTTTTAAGGTGCCGGGGGTCCGGGTAAACGTTTCTTGGATTCTGCCATAGTAGCGTCCATAACGACCTGGGGAACGACTCCAGTAGCCCTGGCGGCGCTTTAGAGTGGTTTAGGAGCATTTTATTAGCGACGCAATAGGAATTAGGCGATTTTGCCAGTTTTCTGTGTGTGTTAGCCCACGGATTTTTTAGGTGCATGGTGTCCGGGTTAAATTTTCCTCCAATCTTCCATTGTAGCGTCCGTGACGACGTGTTAAACGACTGCAGTAGCCCCGGCGGTGCATTGGAGGGGTTAAGGAGCATTTTATTGGCGAAGCAATAGGAATTAGGCGATTTTGCCAGTTTTTCGTGTGTGTTAGACCACATATTTTTTAGGTGCCTGGGGTTCGGGTTAACATTTTCTTGGATACTTCCATAGTAGCGTCTGTAACGACTTGGGGAACGACTCCAGTAGCCCCAGTGGTGCTTTAGAGTGGTTTAGAAGCAGTTTATTGGCGACGCAATAGAAATTTGGCGATTTTGCTAGTTTTTCGTGTGTGTTAGCCCACAGATTTTTTAGGTGCCAGAGGTCTAGGTCGAATCTTCTTCCATTCTTCCATAGTAGCGTCCGTAACGACCTGGGAAATGACTCCAGTAGCCCCGGCGGCGCTATAGAGGGGTTAAGGAGCATTTTATTAGCGAAGCAATAGGAATTAGGCAATTTTGCCAGTTTTTCGTGTGTGTTAGCCCACGGATTTTTTTGGTGCCTGGGGTCCGGGTCGAATTTTCTTTGATTCTTCCATAGTAGCATCCGTAACGACCTGGGAATGACTCCAATAGTCCCGGCGATGCTTTAGAGTGGTTTAAGAGCATTTTATTAGCGACGCAATAGGAATTAGGCAATTTTGCCAGTTTTCCGTGTGTGTTAGCCCACAGATATTTTATGTGCCGGGGGTCCGGGTTGAATTTTCTTCCATTCTTCCATAGTAGAGTCCATAATGACTAGGTAAACGACTCCAGTAGCCCCGGCGGTGCATTGGAGGGGTTAAGGAGCATTTAATTGGCGAAGCAATAGGAGTTAGGCGATTTTGCCAGTTTTTCGTGTGTGTTAGTCGACAGATTATTTAGGTGCCTGGGGTTCGGGTTACAATTTTCTTGATTTCTTCCATAGTAGCGTTCGTAACGACCTGAGAAATGACTCCAATAGCCCCGACGACGCTATAGAGGGGTTTAAGAGCATTTTATTGGCGACGCAATAGGAATTATGAGTTTTTGCTAGTTTTTCATGTGTGTTAGCCCACAGATTTTTAAGGTACCGGGGGTTCGGGTCAAAATTTCTTGGATTCTTCCAAAGTACCGTCCATAACGACCTGGGGAAAGACTCCAATAGCCCCAGCGGCGCTTTAGAGTGGTTTAGGAGCATTTTATTAGCGACACAATAGGAATTAGGCAATTTTGCCAGTTTTCCGTGTGTGTTAGCCCACAGATATTTTAGGTGCTGGGGTTCCGGGTTGAATTTTCTAGGATTCTTCTATAGTAGCGTTCGTAACGACCTGGGGAACGACTCCAGTAGCCCCGGCGGCGCTATAGAGGGGTTTAAGAGCATTTTATTGGCGACGCAATAGGAATTAGGCGATTTTGCCAGTTTTTCGTGAGTGTTAGCCACGGATTTTTTTGGTGCCGGGGGTCCAGGTCAAAGTTTCTTTAATTTTTCCATATTAGCGTCCATAACGACCTGGGGAACGACTCCAGTAGCCCTAGCGGCGCTTTAGAGGGATTTAGGAGCATTTTATTAGAGATGCAATAGGAATTAGCCAATTTTCCAGTTTTTCGTGTGTGTTAGCCCACAGATTTTTTACGTGTCAAGGGTCCGTGTCGAATTTTCTTGGATTCTTCTATTGTAGCGTTCGTAACGACCTGGGGAATGACTCCAGTAGCCCCAGCGGTGCTATACATGGGTTTAGGAGCATTTTATTGGCGACGCAATAGGAATTAGGCGATTTTGCCAATTTTTCATGTGTGTTAGCCCACAGATTTTTAAGGTGCCGGGGGTCCGGGTAAACATTTCTTTGATATTTCCACAGTAGCGTCCGTAACGACCTGGGGAACGACTCCAGTAGCCCCGGTGGCGCTTTAGAGTGGTTTAGGAGCATTTTATTAGCGACGCAATAGGAATTAGGCGATTTTGCCAGTTTTCCGTCTGTGTTAGCCCACGGATTTTTTAGGTGCCGGGTGTCCGGGTTAAATTTTCTTCCAATCTTCCATTGTAGCGTCCGTGACGACGTGTTAAACGACTGCAGTAGCCCCGACGGTGCATTGGAGGGGTTAAGGAGCATTTTATTGGCGAAGCAATAGGAATTAGGCGATTTTGCCAATTTTTCGTATGTGTTAGCCCACAGATTTTTTAGGTGCCTGGGGTTCGGGTTAACATTTTCTTGGATACTTCCATAGTAGCGTCTGTAACGACTTGGGGAACGACTCCAGTAGCCCCAGTGGTGCTTTAGAGTGGTTTAGAAGCATTTTATTGGCGACGCAATAGGAATTAGGCGATTTTGCTAGTTTTTCGTGTGTGTTAGCCCACAGATTTTTTAGGTGCCGGGGTTCTGGGTCGAATTTTCTTCCATTCTTCCATAGTAGCGTCCATAACGACCTAGTAAATGACTCCAGTAGCCCCGGCGGCGCATTGGAGGGGTTAAGGAGCATTTTATAGGCAAAGCAAAAGGAATTAGGCGATTTTGCCAGTTTTTCGTGTGTGTTAGCCCACGGATTTTTTAGGTGCTGGGGGTTCGGGTCAAATTTTTTTTGGATTCTTCTACACTAGCGTCCATCACGACCTGGGAATGACACCAGTAGCCCCGGCTGCGCTATAGAGTAGTTTAGGAGCATTTTATTGGCGACGTAATTGAAATTAGGCAATTTTACTAGTTTTTTGTGTGTGTTAGCCCGTGGATTTTTTAGGTGCTGGGAATCTGGGTCAAATTTTCTTTGATTATTCCATAGTAGTGTCCGTAACGACCTAGGGAACGACTCCAGTAGCCCCAGCGGCGCTTTAGTGGGGTTTAGGAGCATTTTATTAGAGACGCAATTGAAATTAGACGATTTTGCCAGTTTTTCGTGTGTGTTAGCCCACGGATTTTTTACGTGCCAGGGGTCCTTGTCAAATTTTCGTGGATTCTTCTATAGTAGCATCCGTAACGACCCGGGGAACGACTCCAGTAGCCCCGGGGACGCTATAGAGGGGTTTAGGAGCATTTTATTGGCGACGCAATAGGAATTAGGCAATTTTGCCAGTTTTTCGTGTGTGTTAGCCCATGGATTTTTAAGGTGCCGGGGGTCTGGGTAAAAGTTTCTTGGATTCTTCTATAGTAGTGTACGTAACGACCTGGGAATGACTCCAATAGCCCCGGCGGCGCTTTAGAGTGGTTTAGGGGCATTTTATTAGCGACGCAATAGGAATTAGGCAATTTTGCTAATTTTCCGTGTGTGTTAGCCTACAGATATTTTAGGTGCCGGGGGTCCGGGTTGAATTTTCTTCCATTATTCCATAGTACAGTCCGTAATGACTAGGTAAACGACTCCAGTAGCCCCAGCGGTGCATTGGAGGGGTTAAGGAGCATTTAATTGGCGAAGCAATAGGAGTTAGGCGATTTTGCCAGTTTTTCGTGTGTGTTAGCCCACAGATTTTTTAGGTTCCTGGGGTTCGGGTTACAATTTTCTTGGATTCTTCCATAGTAGCATCCGTAACGACCTGGGGAACAACTCCAGTAGCCCCGGCGATGTTATAGAAGGGTTAAGGAGCATTTTATTGGCGAAGCAATAGGAATTAGGCGATTTTGCCAGTTTTTCGTGTGTGTTAGACCACATATTTTTTAGGTGCCTGGGGTTCGGGTTAACATTTTCTTGGATACTTCCATAGTAGCGTCTGTAACGACTTGGGGAACGACTCCAGTAGCCCCAGTGGTGCTTTAGAGTGGTTTAGAAGCAGTTTATTGGCGACGCAATAGAAATTTGGCGATTTTGCTAGTTTTTCGTGTGTGTTAGCCCACAGATTTTTTAGGTGCCAGAGGTCTAGGTCGAATCTTCTTCCATTCTTCCATAGTAGCGTCCGTAACGACCTGGGAAATGACTCCAGTAGCCCCGGCGGCGCTATAGAGGGGTTAAGGAGCATTTTATTAGCGAAGCAATAGGAATTAGGCAATTTTGCCAGTTTTTCGTGTGTGTTAGCCCACGGATTTTTTTGGTGCCTGGGGTCCGGGTCGAATTTTCTTTGATTCTTCCATAGTAGCATCCGTAACGACCTGGGAATGACTCCAATAGCCCCAGCGGTGCTTTAGAGTGGTTTAGGAGCATTTTATTAGCGACGCAATAGGAATTAGGCAATTTTGCCAGTTTTCCGTGTGTGTTAGCCCACAGATATTTTATGTGCCGGGGGTCCGGGTTGAATTTTCTTCCATTCTTCCATAGTAGAGTCCATAATGACTAGGTAAACGACTCCAGTAGCCCCGGCGGTGCATTGGAGGGGTTAAGGAGCATTTAATTGGCGAAGCAATAGGAGTTAGGCGATTTTGCCAGTTTTTCGTGTGTGTTAGTCGACAGATTATTTAGGTGCCTGGGGTTCGGGTTACAATTTTCTTGATTTCTTCCATAGTAGCGTTCGTAACGACCTGGGGAATGACTCCAATAGCCCCGACGACGCTATAGAAGGGTTTAGGAGCATTTTATTGGCGACGCAATAGGAATTATGAGTTTTTGCTAGTTTTTCATGTGTGTTAGCCCACAGATTTTTAAGGTACCGGGGGTTCGGGTCAAAATTTCTTGGATTCTTCCAAAGTACCGTCCATAACGACCTGGGGAAAGACTCCAATAGCCCCAGCGGCGCTTTAGAGTGGTTTAGGAGCATTTTATTAGCGACACAATAGGAATTAGGCAATTTTGCCAGTTTTCCGTGTGTGTTAGCCCACAGATTTTTTAGGTGCTGGGGTTCCGGGTTGATTTTTCTAGGATTCTTCTATAGTAGCGTTTGTAACGACCTGGGGAACGACTCCAGTAGCCCCGGCGGCGCTATAGAGGGGTTTAAGAGCATTTTATTGGCGACGCAATAGGAATTAGGCGATTTTGCCAGTTTTTCGTGAGTGTTAGCCACGGATTTTTTTGGTGCCGGGGGTCCAGGTCAAAGTTTCTTTAATTTTTCCATATTAGCGTCCATAACGACCTGGGGAACGACTCCAGTAGCCCTAGCGGCGCTTTAGAGGGATTTAGGAGCATTTTATTAGAGATGCAATAGGAATTAGCCAATTTTCCAGTTTTTCGTGTGTGTTAGCCCACAGATTTTTTACGTGTCAAGGGTCCGTGTCGAATTTTCTTGGATTCTTCTATTGTAGCGTTCGTAACGACCTGGGGAATGACTCCAGTAGCCCCAGCGGTGCTATACATGGGTTTAGGAGCATTTTATTGGCGACGCAATAGGAATTAGGCGATTTTGCCAATTTTTCATGTGTGTTAGCCCACAGATTTTTAAGGTGCCGGGGGTCCGGGTAAACGTTTCTTGGATTCTGCTTTAGTAGCGTCCGTAACGACCTGGGGAACGACTCCAGTAGCCCCGGTGGCGCTTTAGAGTGGTTTAGGAGCATTTTATTAGCGACGCAATAGGAATTAGGCGATTTTGCCAGTTTTCCGTCTGTGTTAGCCCACGGATTTTTTAGGTGCCGGGTGTCCGGGTTAAATTTTCTTCCAATCTTCCATTGTAGCGTCCGTGACGACGTGTTAAACGACTGCAGTAGCCCCGACGGTGCATTGGAGGGGTTAAGGAGCATTTTATTGGCGAAGCAATAGGAATTAGGCGATTTTGCCAGTTTTTCGTGTGTGTTAGACCACATATTTTTTAGGTGCCTGGGGTTCGGGTTAACATTTTCTTGGATACTTCCATAGTAGCGTCTGTAACGACTTGGGGAACGACTCCAGTAGCCCCAGTGGTGCTTTAGAGTGGTTTAGAAGCAGTTTATTGGCGACGCAATAGAAATTTGGCGATTTTGCTAGTTTTTCGTGTGTGTTAGCCCACAGATTTTTTAGGTGCCAGAGGTCTGGGTCGAATTTTCTTCCATTCTTCCATAGTAGCGTCCATAACGACCTGGTAAATGACTCCAGTAGCCCCGGCGGCGCATTGGAGGGGTTAAGGAGCATTTTATAGGCAAAGCAAAAGGAATTAGGCGATTTTGCCAGTTTTTCGTGTGTGTTAGCCCACGGATTTTTTAGGTGCTGGGGGTTCGGGTCAAATTTTTTTTGGATTCTTCTACACTAGCGTCCATCACGACCTGGGAATGACACCAGTAGCCCCGGCTGCGCTATAGAGTAGTTTAGGAGCATTTTATTGGCGACGTAATTGAAATTAGGCAATTTTACTAGTTTTTTGTGTGTGTTAGCCCGTGGATTTTTTAGGTGCTGGGAATCTGGGTCAAATTTTCTTTGATTATTCCATAGTAGTGTCCGTAACGACCTAGGGAACGACTCCAGTAGCCCCAGCGGCGCTTTAGTGGGGTTTAGGAGCATTTTATTAGAGACGCAATTGAAATTAGACGATTTTGCCAGTTTTTCGTGTGTGTTAGCCCACGGATTTTTTACGTGCCAGGGGTCCTTGTCAAATTTTCGTGGATTCTTCTATAGTAGCATCCGTAACGACCCGGGGAGCGACACCAGTAGCCCCGGGGACGCTATAGAGGGGTTTAGGAGCATTTTATTGGCGACGCAATAGGAATTAGGCAATTTTGCCAGTTTTTCGTGTGTGTTAGCCCATGGATTTTTAAGGTGCCGGGGGTCTGGGTAAAAGTTTCTTGGATTCTTCTATAGTAGTGTACGTAACGACCTGGGAATGACTCCAATAGCCCCGGCGGCGCTTTAGAGTGGTTTAGGGGCATTTTATTAGCGACGCAATAGGAATTAGGCAATTTTGCTAATTTTCCGTGTGTGTTAGCCTACAGATATTTTAGGTGCCGGGGGTCCGGGTTGAATTTTCTTCCATTATTCCATAGTACAGTCCGTAATGACTAGGTAAACGACTCCAGTAGCCCCAGCGGTGCATTGGAGGGGTTAAGGAGCATTTAATTGGCGAAGCAATAGGAGTTAGGCGATTTTGCCAGTTTTTCGTGTGTGTTAGCCCACAGATTTTTTAGGTTCCTGGGGTTCGGGTTACAATTTTCTTGGATTCTTCCATAGTAGCGTCCGTAACGACCTGGGGAACAACTCCAGTAGCCCCGGCGATGTTATAGAAGGGTTAAGGAGCATTTTATTGGCGATGCAATAGGAATTAGGCGATTTTGCCAGTTTTTCGTGTGTGTTAGACCACATATTTTTTAGGTGCCTGGGGTTCGGGTTAACATTTTCTTGGATACTTCCATAGTAGCGTCTGTAACGACTTGGGGAACGACTCCAGTAGCCCCAGTGGTGCTTTAGAGTGGTTTAGAAGCAGTTTATTGGCGACGCAATAGAAATTTGGCGATTTTGCTAGTTTTTCGTGTGTGTTAGCCCACAGATTTTTTAGGTGCCAGAGGTCTAGGTCGAATCTTCTTCCATTCTTCCATAGTAGCGTCCGTAACGACCTGGGAAATGACTCCAGTAGCCCCGGCGGCGCTATAGAGGGGTTAAGGAGCATTTTATTAGCGAAGCAATAGGAATTAGGCAATTTTGCCAGTTTTTCGTGTGTGTTAGCCCACGGATTTTTTTGGTGCCTGGGGTCCGGGTCGAATTTTCTTTGATTCTTCCATAGTAGCATCCGTAACGACCTGGGAATGACTCCAATAGCCCCAGCGGTGCTTTAGAGTGGTTTAGGAGCATTTTATTAGCGACGCAATAGGAATTAGGCAATTTTGCCAGTTTTCCGTGTGTGTTAGCCCACAGATATTTTATGTGCCGGGGGTCCGGGTTGAATTTTCTTCCATTCTTCCATAGTAGAGTCCATAATGACTAGGTAAACGACTCCAGTAGCCCCGGCGGTGCATTGGAGGGGTTAAGGAGCATTTAATTGGCGAAGCAATAGGAGTTAGGCGATTTTGCCAGTTTTTCGTGTGTGTTAGTCGACAGATTATTTAGGTGCCTGGGGTTCGGGTTACAATTTTCTTGATTTCTTCCATAGTAGCGTTCGTAACGACCTGGGGAATGACTCCAATAGCCCCGACGACGCTATAGAAGGGTTTAGGAGCATTTTATTGGCGACGCAATAGGAATTATGAGTTTTTGCTAGTTTTTCATGTGTGTTAGCCCACAGATTTTTAAGGTACCGGGGGTTCGGGTCAAAATTTCTTGGATTCTTCCAAAGTACCGTCCATAACGACCTGGGGAACGACTCCAATAGCCCCAGCGGCGCTTTAGAGGGGTTTAGGAGCATTTTATTGGCGACACAATAGGAATTAGGCAATTTTGCCAGTTTTCCGTGTGTGTTAGCCCACAGATTTTTTAGGTGCTGGGGTTCCGGGTTGATTTTTCTAGGATTCTTCTATAGTAGCGTTTGTAACGACCTGGGGAACGACTCCAGTAGCCCCGGCGGCGCTATAGAGGGGTTTAAGAGCATTTTATTGGCGACGCAATAGGAATTAGGCGATTTTGCCAGTTTTTCGTGAGTGTTAGCCACGGATTTTTTTGGTGCCGGGGGTCCAGGTCAAAGTTTCTTTAATTTTTCCATATTAGCGTCCATAACGACCTGGGGAACGACTCCAGTAGCCCTAGCGGCGCTTTAGAGGGATTTAGGAGCATTTTATTAGAGATGCAATAGGAATTAGCCAATTTTCCAGTTTTTCGTGTGTGTTAGCCCACAGATTTTTTACGTGTCAAGGGTCCGTGTCGAATTTTCTTGGATTCTTCTATTGTAGCGTTCGTAACGACCTGGGGAATGACTCCAGTAGCCCCAGCGGTGCTATACATGGGTTTAGGAGCATTTTATTGGCGACGCAATAGGAATTAGGCGATTTTGCCAATTTTTCATGTGTGTTAGCCCACAGATTTTTAAGGTGCCGGGGGTCCGGGTAAACGTTTCTTGGATTCTGCTTTAGTAGCGTCCGTAACGACCTGGGGAACGACTCCAGTAGCCCCGGTGGCGCTTTAGAGTGGTTTAGGAGCATTTTATTAGCGACGCAATAGGAATTAGGCGATTTTGCCAGTTTTCCGTCTGTGTTAGCCCACGGATTTTTTAGGTGCCGGGTGTCCGGGTTAAATTTTCTTCCAATCTTCCATTGTAGCGTCCGTGACGACGTGTTAAACGACTGCAGTAGCCCCGGCGGTGCATTGGAGGGGTTAAGGAGCATTTTATTGGCGAAGCAATAGGAATTAGGCGATTTTGCCAGTTTTTCGTGTGTGTTAGACCACATATTTTTTAGGTGCCTGGGGTTCGGGTTAACATTTTCTTGGATACTTCCATAGTAGCGTCTGTAACGACTTGGGGAACGACTCCAGTAGCCCCAGTGGTGCTTTAGAGTGGTTTAGAAGCAGTTTATTGGCGACGCAATAGAAATTTGGCGATTTTGCTAGTTTTTCGTGTGTGTTAGCCCACAGATTTTTTAGGTGCCAGAGGTCTGGGTCGAATTTTCTTCCATTCTTCCATAGTAGCGTCCATAACGACCTGGTAAATGACTCCAGTAGCCCCGGCGGCGCATTGGAGGGGTTAAGGAGCATTTTATAGGCAAAGCAAAAGGAATTAGGCGATTTTGCCAGTTTTTCGTGTGTGTTAGCCCACGGATTTTTTAGGTGCTGGGGGTTCGGGTCAAATTTTTTTTGGATTCTTCTACACTAGCGTCCGTCACGACCTGGGAATGACACCAGTAGCCCCGGCTGCGCTATAGAGTAGTTTAGGAGCATTTTATTGGCGACGTAATTGAAATTAGGCAATTTTACTAGTTTTTTGTGTGTGTTAGCCCGTGGATTTTTTAGGTGCTGGGAATCTGGGTCAAATTTTCTTTGATTATTCCATAGTAGTGTCCGTAACGACCTAGGGAACGACTCCAGTAGCCCCAGCAGCGCTTTAGTGGGGTTTAGGAGCATTTTATTAGAGACGCAATTGAAATTAGACGATTTTGCCAGTTTTTCGTGTGTGTTAGCCCACGGATTTTTTACGTGCCAGGGGTCCTTGTCAAATTTTCGTGGATTCTTCTATAGTAGCATCCGTAACGACCCGGGGAGCGACACCAGTAGCCCCGGGGACGCTATAGAGGGGTTTAGGAGCATTTTATTGGCGACGCAATAGGAATTAGGCAATTTTGCCAGTTTTTCGTGTGTGTTAGCCCATGGATTTTTAAGGTGCCGGGGGTCCGGGTAAAAGTTTCTTGGATTCTTCTATAGTAGTGTACGTAACGACCTGGGAATGACTCCAATAGCCCCGGCGGCGCTTTAGAGTGGTTTAGGGGCATTTTATTAGCGACGCAATAGGAATTAGGCAATTTTGCTAATTTTCCGTGTGTGTTAGCCTACAGATATTTTAGGTGCCGGGGGTCCGGGTTGAATTTTCTTCCATTATTCCATAGTACAGTCCGTAATGACTAGGTAAACGACTCCAGTAGCCCCAGCGGTGCATTGGAGGGGTTAAGGAGCATTTAATTGGCGAAGCAATAGGAGTTAGGCGATTTTGCCAGTTTTTCGTGTGTGTTAGCCCACAGATTTTTTAGGTTCCTGGGGTTCGGGTTACAATTTTCTTGGATTCTTCCATAGTAGCATCCGTAACGACCTGGGGAACAACTCCAGTAGCCCCGGCGATGTTATAGAAGGGTTTAGGAGCATTTTATTGGCGACGCAATAGGAATTATGAGTTTTTCCTAGTTTGACGTATGTGTTAGCCCACAGATTTTTAAGGTGCCGGGGGTCCGAGTCAAATTTTCTTGGATTCTTCTATAGTAGCCTCCGTAACGACCTGGGGAAAGACTCCAATAGACCCGGCGACGCTTTAGAGTGGTTTAGGAGCATTTTATTAGCGATGCAATAGGAATTAGGCAATTTTGCCAGTTTTTCATGTGTGTTAGCCCACGGAGTTTTTACGTGCCAGGGGTCCGTGTCGAATTTTCTAGGATTCTTCTATAGTAGCATCCGTAACGACCAAGGAACGACACCAGTAGCCCCAGCGGCGCTATAGAGGGGTTTAGGAGCATTTTATTGGCGACGCAATAGGAATTAGGAAATTTTGCCAGTGTTTCGTGTGTGTTAGCCCATGGATTTTTTAGGTGTCGGGGGTCCGTGTCGAATTTTCTTTGATTCTTCCATAGTAGCATCCGCAACGACTTGGGGAACGACTCCAATAGCCCCGGCGACGCTTTAGAGTGGTTTAGGAGCATTTTATTAGCGACGCAATAGGAATTAGGCAATTTTGCCAGTTTGCCGTGTGTGTTAGCCCATGGATATTTTAGGTGCCGGGGGTCCGGGTTGAATTTTCTTCCATTTTTCCATATTAGAGTCCGTAATGACTAGGTAAACGACTCCAGTAACCCCGGCGGTGCATTGGAGGGGTTAATGAGCATTTAATTGGCGAAGCAATAGGAGTTAGGCGATTTTGCCAGTTTTTCGTGTGTGTTAGCCCACAGATTTTTTAGGTGCCTGGGGTTCGGGTTACAATTTTCTTGGTTTATTCCATAGTAGCGTCCGTAATGACCTAGGGAACAACTCTAATAGCCTCGGAGATGCTATAGAAGGGTTTAAGAGCATTTTATTGGCGACGCAATAGGAATTATGAGTTTTTGCTAGTTTTTCGTGTGTGTTAGCCCACAGATTTTTAAGGTGCCGGGGGTCCGGGTCAAATTTTCTTCCATTCTTCCATAGTAGCCTCCGTAACGACCTGGGGAAAGACTCCAATAGCCTCGGCGGTGCTTTAGAGTGGTTTAGGAGCATTTTATTAGCGACGCAATAGGAATTAGGCAATTTTGCCAGTTTTCCGTGTGTGTTAGCCCACAGATTTTTTAGGTGCTGGGGGTCCGGGTTGAATTTTCTAGGATTCTTCTATAGTAACGTCTGTAACGACCTGGGGAACGACTCCAGTAGCCCCGGCGGCGCTATCGAGGGGTTTAGGAGCAATTTATTGGCGACGCAATAGGAATTAGGCGATTTTGCCAGTTTTTCGTATGTGTTAGCCACGAATTTTTTTGGTGCCGGGGGTACAGGTCAAATTTTCTTTGATTCATCCATAGTAGCGTCCGTAAAGACCTGGGGAACGACTCCAGTAGCCCTAGCGGCGCTTTAGAGGGATTTAGGAGCATTTTATTAGAGATGCAATAGGAATTAGCCAATTTTCCAGTTTTTCGTGTGTGTTAGCCCATGGATTTTTTACGTGCCAGGGGTCCGTGTCGAATTTTCTTGGATTCTTCTATCGTAGCGTTCGTAACGACCTGGGGAATGACTCTAGTAGCCCCGGCGGTGCTATACAGGGGTTTAGGAGCATTTTATTGGAGACGCAATAGGAATTAAGCGATTTTGCCAGTTTTTCATGTGTGTTAGCCCACAAATTTTTAAGGTGCCGGGGGTCCAGGTAAAAGTTTCTTGGATTCTGCTATAGTAGCGTCCGTAACGACCTGTGGAACGACTCCAGTAGCCCCAGTGGTGCTTTAGAGTGGTTTAGAAGCAGTTTATTGGCGACGCAATAGGAATTTGGCGATTTTGCTAGTTTTTCGTGTGTGTTAGCCTACGGATTTTTTACGTGCCAGAGGTTTGGGTCGAATTTTCTTCCATTCTTCCATAGTAGCGTCCGTAACGACCTGGGAAACGACTCCAGTAGCCCCGGCGGCGCTATAGAGGGGTTAAGGAGCATTTTATTGGCGAAGCAATAGGAATTAGGCGATTTTGCCAGTTTTTCATGTATGTTAGCCCACGGATTTTTTATGTGCCTGGGGTCCGTGTCGAATTTGCTAGGATTCTTCTATAGTAGCGTCCGTAATGACCTGGGGAACGACTCCTGTAACCCTGGCGGTGCTATACAGGGGATTCGGAGCATTTTATTGGCGAAGCAATAGGAATTAGGCGATTTTGCCAGTTTTTCATGTATGTTAGCCCACGGATTTTTAAGGTGCCGGGGGTCCGGGTAAAGGTTTCTTGGATTCTGCTATAGTAGCATCCGTAACGACCTGGGGAATGACTCCAGTAGCCCCGGCGGTGCTTTAGAGTGGTTAAGGAGCATTTTATTGGCGATGCAATAGTAATTAGGCAATTTTGCAAGTTTTTCGTGTGTGTTAGCCCACAGATTTTTTAGGCACCGAGGGTCCGGGTCGAATTTTCTTCAATTCTTCCATAGTAGCCTCCGTAACGACCTGGTAAACAACTCCAGTAGTCCCGGCGGTGCATTGGAGGGGTTAAGGAGCATTTTATTGGCAAAGCAATAGGAATCAGGCGATTTTGCCAGTTTTTTGTTTGTGTTAGCCCACGGATTTTTTAGGTGCCGGGGGTTCGGGTCAAATTTTCTTGGATTCTTCTATAGTAGCATTCGTAATGACTTGGGAATGAGACCAGTATCCCCGGCGGCGCTATAGAGGGGTTTAGGAGTATTTTATTGGCGATGCAATAGGAATTAGGCGATTTTGCCAGTTTTTCGTATGTGTTAGCCCACAGATATTTTTGGTGCCGGGGGTCTGGGTCAAATTTTCTTTGATTCTTCCATAGTAGCATCCGTAACGACCTGGGGAACGACTCAAATAGCCCCAGCGGCGCTTTAGAGGGGTTTAGGAGCATTTTATTAGAGACGCAATAGGAATTAGGTAATTTTGCCAGTTTTTCGTGTGTGTTAGCGCACAGAGTTTTTACGTGCCAGGGGTCCGTGTCGAATTTTCTAGGATTCTTATATAGTAGCATACGTAACGACCTGGGAGCGACACCAGTAGCCCCAGCGGAGCTATAGAGGGGTTTAGGAGCATTTTATTGGCGACGCAATAGGAATTAGGCAATTTTGCCAGTTTTTCGTGTGTGTTAGCCCACGGATTTTTTAGGTGCTGGGGGTCCGGGTCGAATTTTCTTTGATTCTTCAATAGTAGCGTCCGTAAAGACCTGGGGAATGACTCCAATAGCCCCGGCGGTGCTTTAGAGTGGTTTAGGAGCATTTTATTAGCGATGCAATAGGAATTAGGCAATTTTGCCAATTTTCCGTGTGTGTTAGCCCACGGATATTTTAGGTGCCGGGGGTCCGGGTTGAATTTTCTTCCATTATTCCATAGTACAGTCCGTAATGACTAGGTTAACGACTCCAGTAGCCCCAACGGTGCATTGGAGGGGTTAAGGAGCATTTAATTGGCGAAGCAATAGGAGTTAGGCGATTTTGCCAGTTTTTCGTGTGTGTTAGCCCACAGATATTTTAGGTGCCTGGGGTTCGGGTTACAATTTTCTTGGATTCTTCCATAGTAGCGTCCGTAATGACCTGGGGAACGACTCCAGTAGCCCCGGCGACGCTATAGAAGGGTTTAGGAGCATTTTATTGGCGACGCAATAGGAATTATGAGTTTTTGCTAGTTTTTCGTGTGTGTTAGCCCACAGATTTTTAAGGTACCGGGGGTCCGGGTCAAATTTTCTTGGATTCTTCCATAGTAGCGTCCGTAACGACCTGGGGAAAGACTCCAATAGCCCCGGCGGCGCTTTAGAGTGGTTTAGGAGCATTTTATTAGCGACGCAATAGGAATTAGGCAATTTTGCCAGTTTTCCGTGTGTGTTAGCCCACAGATTTTTTAGGTGCTGGAGGTCTGGGTTGAATTTTCTAGGATTCTTCTATAGTAGCGTCTGTAACGACCTGGGGAACGACTCCAGTAGCCCCGGCAGCGCTATAGAGGGTTTAGAAGCATTTTATTGGCGACGCAATAGGAATTAGGCGATTTTGACAGTTTTTCGTGTGTGTTAGCCACGGATTTTTTTGGTGCCGGGGGTCCAGGTCAAATTTTCTTTGATTCTTCCATAGTAGCGTCCGTTACGACCTGGGGAAAGACTCTAGTAGCCCTAGCGGCGCTTTAGAGGGATTTAGGAGCATTTTATTAGAGATGCAATAGGAATTAGCCAATTTTCCAGTTTTTCGTGTGTGTTAGCCCACGGAATTTTTATGTGCCAGGGGTTCGTGTCGAATTTTGTTGGATTCTTCTATCGTAGCGTTCGTAACGACCTGGGTAACGACTCCAGTAGCCCCAGCGCTGCTATACAGGGGTTTAGGAGTATTTTATTGGCAAAGCAATAGGGATTAGGCGATTTTGCCAGTTTTTCATGTGTGTTAGCCACGGATTTTTAAGGTGCCGGGGGTCCGGGTAAAAGTTTCTTGGATTCTGCAATAGCAGCGTCTATAACGACCTGGGGAACGACTCCAGTAGCCCCGATGGCGCTTTAGAGTGGTTTAGGAGCATTTTATTAGCGACGCAATAGGAATTAGGCAATTTTGCCAGTTTCCGTGTGTGTTAGCCCACAGATTTTTTAGGTGTCGGGGGTCCTAGTCGAATTTTCTTCCATTATTCCATAGTAGCGTCCGTAACGACCTGGGAAACGACTCTAGTAGCCCCGGCGGCGCATTAGAGAGGTTAAGGAGCATTTTATTAGCGAATTAATAGGAATTAGGCGATTTTGCCAGTTTTTCGTGTATGTTAGCCCACGGATTTTTTACGTGCCAGGGGTCCGTGTCGAATTTGCTAGGATTCTTCTATAGTAGCGTCCGTAACGACCTGGGGAACGACTCCTGTAGCCCCAGCGGTGCTATAGAGGGGTTTAGGAGCATTTTGTTGGCGACGCAATAGAAATTAGGCGATTTTGCCAGTTTTTCATTGGTGTTAGCCTATGGATTTTTAAGGTGCCGGGGGTTCGGGTAACATTTTCTTAGATTCTTCCATAGTAGCGTCCGTAACGACCTGGGGAACGACTCCAGTAGCCCCGGCGGCGCTCTAGAGTGGTTTAGAAGCATTTTATTGGCGACGCAATAGGAATTAGGAGATTTTGCAAGTTTTTCGTGTGTGTTAGCCCACAGATATTTTAGGTGCCAGGGGTCTAGGTTGAATTTTCTTCCATTCTGCCATAGTAGCGTCCGTAACGACATGGGAAACGACTCCAGTAGCCCCGGCGACGCATTAGAGGGGTTAAGGAGCATTTTATTGGCGAAGCAATAGGAATTAGGCGATTTTGCCAGTTTTTCGTGTGTGTTAGCTCACAGAATTTTTAGGTGCCGAGGTTTCGGGTCAAATTTTTTTGGATTCTTCTATAGTAGCGTCCGTAACAACCTCGAAATGACACCAGCAGCCCCGACGGCGGTATAGAGGGGTTTAGGAGCATTTTATTGGCAATGTAATAGGAATTAGGCGATTTTGCCAGTTTTTCGTGTGTGTTAGCCCACAGATTTTTTTGGTGCCGGGGGTCCGGGTCACATTTTCTTAGATTCTTACATAGTAGCATCCGTAACGACCTGGGGAACGACTCCAATAGCCCTAGCGGTGCTTTAGAGGGATTTAGGATCATTTTATTAGAGATGCAATAAGAATTAGGCGATTTTTCCAGTTTTTCGTTTGTGTTAGCCCATGGATTTTTTTATTGGCGACGCAATAGGAATTAGGCCATTTTGAAAGTTTTTCATGTGTGTTAGCCCACAGATTTTTAAGGTGCCGGGGGTCCGAGTCGAATTTTCTTCCATTCTTCTATAGTAGCGTCCGTAACGACCTGGTAAACGACTCCAGTAGAACCGGCGGCACATTAGAGGGGTTAAGGAGCATTTTATTGGCGAAGCAATAGGAATTAGGCAATTTTGCCAGTTTTTCATGTGTGTTAGGCCACAGATTTTTTTGGTGCCGGGGGTCCGGGTCAAATTTTCTTGGATTCTTCCATAGTAGCGTCCGTAACGACCTGGGGATTGACTCCAGTAGCCCCGGCGGCGCTTTAGAGGGGTTTAGGAGCATTTTATTTTCGACGCAATAAGAGTTTCCGAAATTTGCCAGTTTTTCGTAGATGTTAGCCCACGGATTTTTTAGGTGTCGGGGGTTCGGGTTGAATTTTCTTTGATTCTTCCATAGTAGCATCCGTAACGACCTGGGGAACGAATCCAGTAGCTCCGGTGGCGCTATAGAGGGGTTTAGGAATATTTTATTAGAGACGCAATAGGAATTACGCGATTTTGCCAGTTTTTCGTGTGTGTTAGCCCACAGATCTTTTACATGCCAGGGGTCCGTGTCGAAATTTCTAGGATTATTCAATAGTAGCGTCCGTAACGACCTGGGGAACAACTTCTGTAGCCCCGGAGGCGCTATAGAGGGGTTTAGGAGCATTTTATTGGCGACGCAATAGGAATTAGGCGATTTTGCCAGTCTTTCATGTATGTTAGCCCACAGATTTTTAAGGTGCCGGGGGTCCGGGTAAAACTTTCTTGGATTCTGCCATAGTAGCATCCGTAATGACCAGGGGAACGACTCTAGTGGACTCGGTGGCTCTTTAGAGTGGTTTAGGAGCATTTTATTAGCGACGCAATAGGAATTAGGCGATTTTGCCAGTTTTCCGTGTGTGTTAGCCCACAAATTTTTTAGGTGCCGGGGGTTCTGGTTGAATTTTCTTTCATTCTTCCATAGTAGCGTCCGTAACGACCTGGTAAACGACTCCAGTAGCACCGGCGGCACATTGGAGGGGTTAAGGAGCATTTTACTGGCGAAGCAATAGGAATTAGGCGATTTTGCTAGTTTTTCGTGTGTGTTAGCCCACAGATTTTTTAGGTGCCAGGGGTTTGGGTCAAATTTTCTTGGATTCTTCTATAGTAGCGTCCATAACGACTTGGGAACGACACCAGTAGCCCCAGCGGCACTATAGAGGGGTTTTGGAGCATTTTATTGGCGACGCAATAGGATTAGGCAATTTTGCCAGTTTTTTGTGTGTGTTAGCCCATGGATTTTTAAGGTGCCGGGGTCTGGGTCAAAATTTCTTGGATTCTTCCATAGTAGGGTCCGTAACGACCTGGAGAACGACTCCAATAGCCCCGGCGGCGCTTTAGAGTGGTTTAGGAGCATTTTATTAGCGATGCAATAGGAATTAGGCGATTTTGCCAGTTTTCCGTGTGTGTTAGCCCACGGATTTTTTAGGTGCCAGGGGTACGGGTCGAATTTTCTTCCATTCTTCCATAGTAGCGTCTGTACCGACCAGGTAAACGACTCCAGTAGCCCCGGCGGTGCATTGGAAGGGTTAAGGAGCATTTTATTGGCGAAGCAATAGGAATTAGGCGATTTTGCCAGTTTTTCGTATGTGTTAGCCCACAGTTTTTTAGGTGCCTAGGGTTCGGGTTAAAATTTTCTTGGATTCTTCCATAGTAGCATCCATAACGACTTGGGGAACGAATCCAGTAGCCCATCTGCGCTATAGAGGGGTTGAGGAGCATTTTCTTGGCGACGCAATAGGAAGTAGGCGATTTTACCAGTTTTTTGTGTGTGTTAGCCCACAGATTTTTTAGGTGCCGAGAGTCCGGGTCGAATTTTCTTATATTCTTCCATAGTAGCGTTCGTAACGACCTGGGGAATGACTTCAGTAGCCCTGGCGGCGCTTTAAAGGGGTTAAGGAACATTTTATTGGCGACGCAATAGGAATTAGGCGAGTTTGCCAGTTTTTCGTGTGTATTAGCCCATGGATTTTTTAGGTGCCGGGGGTACAGGTCGAATTTTCTTGGATTCTTCCATAGTAGCATCCGTAATGACCTGGGGAATGACTCTAGTAGCCCCGGTGGTGCTTTAGAGTAGTTTAGGAGCATTTTATTGGCGACGCAATAGGAATTAGGCAATTTTGCAAGTTTTTCGTGTGTGTTAGCCCACTGATTTTTTAGGTGCTAGGGGTCTGGGTCGAATTTTCTTCCATTCTTCAATAGCAACGTCCGTAACGACCTGGTAAATGACTCCAGTAGCCCCGGCGGCGCATTAGAGGGGTTAAGGAGCATTTTATTGGCGAACTAATAGGAATTAGGCGATTTTGCCAGTTTTTCGTTTGTGTTATCCCATGGATTTTTTAGGTGCCGGGGTTCTGGTCAAATTTTCTTGGATTCTTCTACAGCAGCGTCCGTAACGACACCAGTAGCCCCGTAGGCGCTATAGAGGAGTTTAGGTCAATTTTATTGGCGACGCAATAGGAATTAGGCGATTTTGCCAGTTTTTCGTGTGTGTTAGCGACAAATTTTCTTGGATTCTTCTACAGCAGCGTCCGTAATGACACCAATAGCCCCGGAGGTGCTATAGAGGGGTTTAGGAGCATTTTATTGGCGACGCAATAGGAATTAGGCCATTTTGCCAGTTTTTCATGTGTGTTAGCCCACGGATTTTTAAGGTGCCAGGGGTCAGGGTAAAAGTTTCTTGGATTCTGCTATAGTAGCGTCCGTAACGACCTGGGGAACGACTCTAGTAGCCCCAGCGGCGCTTTAGAGTGGTTTAGGAGCATTTTATTAGCGACGCAATAGGAATTAGGTGATTTTGCCAGTTTTCCGTCCGTGTTAGCCCACGGATTTTTTAGGTACCGGCTGTCCGGGTCAAATTTTCTTCCATTCTTCAATTGTAGCGTCCGTGACGACCTGTTAAACAACTGCAGTAGCCCCGGCGGCGCATTGGAGGGGTTAAGGAGCATTTTATTGGCGAAGCAATAGGAATTAGGCGATTTTGCCAGTTTTTCGTGTGTGTTAGACCACATATTTTTTAGGTGCCTGGGGTTCGGGTTAACATTTTCTTGGATACTTCCATAGTAGCGTCTGTAATGACCTGGGGAACGACTCCAGTAGCCCCAGTGGTGCTTTAGAGTGGTTTAGAAGCAGTTTATTGGCGACGCAATAGAAATTTGGCGATTTTGCTAGTTTTTCGTGTGTGTTAGCCCACAGATTTTTTAGGTGCTAGAGGTGTGGGTCGAATTTTCTTCCATTCTTCCATAGTAGCGTCCGTAACGACCTGGGAAACGACTCCAGTAGCCCCGACGGCGCTATAGAGGGGTTAAGGAGCATTTTATTAGCGAAGCAATAGGAATTAGGCGATTTTGCCAGTTTTTCGTGTATGTTAGCCCACGGATTTTTTACGTGCCTGGGGTCAGTGTCGCATTTGCTAGGATTCCTCTATAGTAGCGTCCGTAACGACCTGGAGAACGACTCCTGTAGCCCCGGAGACACTATAGAGGGGTTTAGGAGCATTTTATTGGCGACGCAATAGGAATTAGGCGATTTTGCTAGTTTTTCATTGGTGTTAGCCCATGGATTTTTAAGTTGCCGGGGGTTCGGGTAAAATTTTCTTAGATTCATCCATAGTAGCGTCCATAACGACCTGGGGAACGACTCCAATAGCCCCGGCGGCGCTTTAGAGTGGTTTAGGAGCATTTTATTAGCGACGCAATAGGAATTAGGCAATTTTGCCATATTTTCGTGTGTGTTAGCCCACGGAGTTTTTACGTGCTAGGGGTCCGTGTCGAATTTTCTAGGATTCATCTATAGTAGCATCCGTAACGACCAGGGAACGACACCAGTAACCCCAGCGGCGCTATAGAGGGGTTTAGGAGCATTTTATTGGCGACGCAATAGGAATTAGGCAATTTTGCCAGTTTTTCGTGTGTGTTAGCCCACGGATTTTTTAGGTGCCTGGGGTCCGGGTCGAATTTTCTTTGATTCTTCCATAGTAGCATCCGTAACGACCTGGGAATGACTCCAATAGCCCCGGCGGCGCTTTAGAGTGGTTTAAGAGCATTTTATTAGCGACGCAATAGGAATTAGGCAATTTTGCCAGTTTTCCGTGTGTGTTAGCCCACAGATATTTTAGGTGTCGGGGGGACGGGTTGAATTTTCTTCCATTCTTCCATAGTAGAGTCCGTAATGACTAGGTAAACGACTTCAGTAGCCCCGGCGGTGCATTGGAGGGGTTAAGGAGCATTTAATTGGCGAAGCAATAGGAGTTAGGCGATTTTGCCAGTTTTTCATGTGTGTTAGTCCACAGATTATTTAGGTGCCTGGGGTTCGGGTTACAATTTTCTTGATTTCTTCCATAGTAGCGTCCGTAACGACATGGGGAATGACTCCAGTAGCCCCGGCGACGCTATAGAAGGGTTTAGGAGCATTTTATTGGCGACGCAATAGGAATTATGAGTTTTTGCTAGTTTTTCGTGTGTGTTAGCCCACAGATTTTTAAGGTGCCGGGGGTTCGGGTCAAATTTTCTTGGATTCTTCCAAAGTACCGTCCATAACGACCTGGGGAAAGACTCCAATAGCCCCAGCGGCACTTTAGAGTGGTTTAGGAGCATTTTATTAGCGACACAATAGGAATTAGGCAATTTTGCCAGTTTTCCGTGTGTGTTAGCCCACAGATTTTTTAGGTGCTGGGGGTCCGGGTTGATTTTTCTAGGATTCTTCTATAGTAGCGTCTGTAACGACCTGGGGAACGACTCCAGTAGCCCCGGCGGCGCTATAGAGGGGTTTAAGAGCATTTTATTGGCGACGCAATAGGAATTAGGCGATTTTGCCAGTTTTTCGTGAGTGTTAGCCACGGATTTTTTTGGTGCCGGGGGTCCAGGTCAAAGTTTCTTTGATTTTTCCATAGTAGCATCCGTAACGACCTGGGGAACGACTCCAGTAGCCCTAGCGGCGCTTTAGAGGGATTTAGGAGCATTTTATTAGAGATGCAATAGGAATTAGCCAATTTTCCAATTTTTCGTGTGTGTTAGCCCACAGATTGTTTACGTGTCAGGGGTCCGTGTCGAATTTTCTTGGATTCTTCTATTGTAGCGTTCGTAACGACCTGGGGAATGACTCCAGTAGCCCCAGCGGTGCTATACAGGGGTTTAGGAGCATTTTATTGGCGACGCAATAGGAATTAGGCGATTTTGCCAGTTTTTCATGTGTGTTAGCCCACAGATTTTTAAGGTGCCGGGGGTCCGGGTAAACGTTTCTTGGATTCTGCCATAGTAGCATCCGTAACGAAATGGGGAACGACTCCAGTAGCCCCGGCGGCGCTTTAGAGTGGTTTAGGAGCATTTTATTAGCGACGCAATAGGAATTAGGCGATTTTGCCAGTTTTCTGTGTGTGTTAGCCCACGGATTTTTTAGGTGCATGGTGTCCGGGTTAAATTTTCCTCCAATCTTCCATTGTAGCATCCGTGACGACGTGTTAAACGACTGCAGTAGCCCCGGCGGTGCATTGGAGGGGTTAAGGAGCATTTTATTGGCGAAGCAATAGGAATTAGGCGATTTTGCCAGTTTTTCGTGTGTGTTAGACCACATATTTGTTAGGTGCCTGGGGTTCGGGTTAACATTTTCTTGGATACTTCCATAGTAGCGTCTGTAACGACTTGGGGAACGACTCCAGTAGCCCCAGTGGTGCTTTAGAGTGGTTTAGAAGCAGTTTATTGGCGACGCAATAGAAATTTGGCGATTTTGCTAGTTTTTCGTGTGTGTTAGCCCACAGATTTTTTAGGTGCCAGAGGTCTAGGTTGAATTTTCTTCCATTCTTCCATAGTAGCGTCCGTAACGACCTGGGAAACGACTCCAGTAGCCCCGGCGGCGCTATAGAGGGGTTAAGGAGCATTTTATTAGCGAAGCAATAGGAATTAGGCAATTTTGCCAGTTTTTCGTGTGTGTTAGCCCACGGATTTTTTAGGTGCCTGGGGTCCGGGTCGAATTTTCTTTGATTCTTCCATAGTAGCATCCGTAACGACCTGGGAATGACTCCAATAGCCCCGGCGGCGCTTTAGAGTGGTTTAAGAGCATTTTATTAGCGACGCAATAGGAATTAGGCAATTTTGCCAGTTTTCCGTGTGTGTTAGCCCACAGATATTTTATGTGCCGGGGGTCCGGGTTGAATTTTCTTCCATTCTTCCATAGTAGAGTCCATAATGACTAGGTAAACGACTCCAGTAGCCCCGGCGGTGCATTGGAGGGGTTAAGGATCATTTAATTGGCGAAGCAATAGGAGTTAGGCGATTTTGCCAGTTTTTCGTGTGTGTTAGTCCACAGATTATTTAGGTACCTGGGGTTCGGGTTACAATTTTCTTGATTTCTTCCATAGTAGCGTCCGTAACGACCTGGGGAATGACTCCAATAGCCCCGACGACGCTATAGAAGGGTTTAGGAGCATTTTATTGGCGACGCAATAGGAATTATGAGTTTTTGCTAGTTTTTCGTGTGTGTTAGCCCACAGATTTTTAAGGTGCCGGGGGTTCGGGTCAAATTTTCTTGGATTCTTCCAAAGTACCGTCCATAACGACCTGGGGAAAGACTCCAATAGCCCCAGCGGCGCTTTAGAGTGGTTTAGGAGCATTTTATTAGCGACACAATAGGAATTAGGCAATTTTGCCAGTTTTCCGCGTGTGTTAGCCCACAGATTTTTTAGGTGCTGGGGTTCCGGGTTGATTTTTCTAGGATTCTTCTATAGTAGCGTTTGTAACGACCTGGGGAATGACTCCAGTAGCCCCGGCGGCGCTATAGAGGGGTTTAAGAGCATTTTATTGGCGACGCAATAGGAATTAGGCGATTTTGCCAGTTTTTCGTGAGTGTTAGCCACGGATTTATTTGGTGCCGGGGGTCCAGGTCAAAGTTTCTTTAATTTTTCCATATTAGCGTCCATAACGACCTGGGGAACGACTCCAGTAGCCCTAGCGGCGCTTTAGAGGGATTTAGGAGCATTTTATTAGAGATGCAATAGGAATTAGCCAATTTTCCAGTTTTTCGTGTGTGTTAGCCCACAGATTTTTTACGTATCAGGGGTCCGTGTCGAATTTTCTTGGATTCTTCTATTGTAGCGTTCGTAACGACCTGGGGAATGACTCCAGTAGCCCCAGCGGTGCTATACATGGGTTTAGGAGCATTTTATTGGCGACGCAATAGGAATTAGGCGATTTTGCCAATTTTTCATGTGTGTTAGCCCACAGATTTTTAAGGTGCCGGGGGTCCGGGTAAACGTTTCTTGGATTCTGCTATAGTAGCGTCCGTAACGACCTGGGGAACGACTCCAGTAGCCCCGGTGGCGCTTTAGAGTGGTTTAGGAGCATTTTATTAGCGACGCAATAGGAATTAGGCGATTTTGCCAGTTTTCCGTCTGTGTTAGCCCACGGATTTTTTAGGTGCCGGGTGTCCGGGTTAAATTTTCTTCCAATCTTCCATTGTAGCGTCCGTGACGACGTGTTAAACGACTGCAGTAGCCCCGGCGGTGCATTGGAGGGGTTAAGGAGCATTTTATTGGCGAAGCAATAGAAATTAGGCAATTTTGCCAGTTTTTCGTGTGTGTTAGACCACATATTTTTTAGGTGCCTGGGGTTCGGGTTAACATTTTCTTGGATACTTCTATAGTAGCGTCTGTAACGACTTGGGGAACGACTCCAGTAGCCCCAGTGGTGCTTTAGAGTGGTTTAGAAGCAGTTTATTGGCGACGCAATAGAAATTTGGCGATTTTGCTAGTTTTTCGTGTGTGTTAGCCCACAGATTTTTTAGGTGCCAGAGGTCTGGGTCGAATTTTCTTCCATTCTTCCATAGTAGCGTCCATAACGACCTGGTAAATGACTCCAGTAGCCCCGGCGGTGCATTGGAGGGGTTAAGGAGCATTTTATAGGCAAAGCAAAAGGAATTAGGCGATTTTGCCAGTTTTTCGTGTGTGTTAGCCCACGGATTTTTTAGGTGCTGGGGGTTCGGGTCAAATTTTTTTTGGATTCTTCTACACTAGCGTCCGTCACGACCTGGGAACGACACCAGTAGCCCCGGCTGCGCTATAGAGTGGTTTAGGAGCATTTTATTGGCGACGTAATTGAAATTAGGCAATTTTACCAGTTTTTTGTGTGTGTTAGCCCGTGGATTTTTTAGGTGCTGGGAATCTGGGTCAAATTTTCTTTGATTATTCCATAGTAGTGTCCGTAACGACCTAGGGAACGACTCCAGTAGCCCCAGCGGCGCTTTAGTGGGGTTTAGGAGCATTTTATTAGAGACGCAATTGGAATTAGACGATTTTGCCAGTTTTTCGTGTGTGTTAGCCTACGGATTTTTTACGTGCCAGGGGTCCTTGTCAAATTTTCGTGGATTCTTCTATAGTAGCATCCGTAACGACCCGGGGAGCGACACTAGTAGCCCCGGGGACGCTATAGAGGGGTTTAGGAGCATTTTATTGGCGATGCAATAGGAATTAGGCAATTTTGCCAGTTTTTCGTGTGTGTTAGCCCACGGATTTTTAAGGTGCCGGGGGTCCGGGTAAAAGTTTCTTGGATTCTTCTATAGTAGTGTACGTAACGACCGGGGAATGACTCCAATAGCCCCGGCGGCGCTTTAGAGTGGTTTAGGGGCATTTTATTAGCGACGCAATAGGAATTAGGCAATTTTGCCAATTTTCCGTGTGTGTTAGCCTACAGATATTTTAGGTGCCGGGGGTCCGGGTTGAATTTTCTTCCATTATTCCATAGTACAGTCCGTAATGACTAGGTAAACGACTCCAGTAGCCCCAGCGGTGCATTGGAGGGGTTGAGGAGCATTTAATTGGCGAAGCAATAGGAGTTAGGCGATTTTGCCAGTTTTTCGTGTGTGTTAGCCCACAGATTTTTTAGGTTCCTGGGGTTCGGGTTATAATTTTCTTGGATTCTTCCATAGTAGCGTCCGTAACGACCTGGGGAACAACTCCAGTAGCCCCGGCGATGCTATAGAAGGGTTTAGGAGCATTTTATTGGCGACGCAATAGGAATTATGAGTTTTTCCTAGTTTGACGTATGTGTTAGCCCACAGATTTTTAAGGTGCCGTGGGTCCGGGTCAAATTTTCTTGGATTCTTCCATAGTAGCCTCCGTAACGACCTGGGGAAAGACTCCAATAGACCCGGCGACGCTTTAGAGTGGTTTAGGAGCATTTTATTAGCGACGCAATAGGAATTAGGCAATTTTGCCAGTTTTCCGTGTGTGTTTGCCTACAGACTTTTTAGGTGCTGGGGGTCTGGGTTGAATTTTCTAGGATTCTTCTATAGTAGTATCTGTAACGACCTGGGGAACGACTCCAGTAGCCCCGACGGTGCTATTGAGGGTTTAGGAGCATTTTATTGGCGACGCAATAGGAATTAGGCGATTTTGCCAGTTTTTCGTGTGTGTTAGCCATGAATTTTTTTGGTTCCGCGGGTCCAGGTCAAATTTTCTTTGATTCTTCGATAGTAGCGTTCGTAACGACCTGGGGAACGACTCCAGTAGCTCTAGCGGCGCTTTAGAGGGATTTAGGAGTATTTTATTAGAGATGCAATAGGAATTAGCCAATTTTCCAGTTTTTTGTGTGTGTTAGCCCACGGAATTTTTACGTGCCAGGGGTCCGTGTCGAATTTTCTTAGATTCTTCTTTCGTAGCATTCGTAACGACCTGGGGAATGACTCCAGTAGCCCCGGCGGTGCTATACAGGGGTTTAGGAACATTTTATTGGCGACGCAATAGGAATTAGGCGATTTTGCCAGTTTTTCATGTGTGTTAGCCCACGGATTTTTAAGGTGCCAGGGGTCTGGGTAAAGGTTTCTTGGATTCTGCTATAGTAGCGTCCGTAACGACCTGGGGAACGACTCCAGTAGCCCCGGCGGTGCTTTAGAGTGGTTTAGGAGCATTTTATTAGCGACGCAATAGGAATTAGGCGATTTTGCCAGTTTTTCGTGTGTGTTAGCCCACGGATTTTTTACGTGCCAGGGGTCTAGGTCAAATTTGCTAGGATTCTTCTATAGTAGTGTCCGTAACTACCTGGGGAACGACTCCTGTAGCCCCGACGGCACTATAGAGGGGTTTAGGAGCATTTTATTGGCGACGCAATAGGAATTAGGCGATTTTGCCAGTTTTTCATTGGTGTTAGCCCATGGATTTTTAAGGTGCCGGAGGTTCGGGTAAAATTTTCTTAGAATCATCCATAGTAGCGTCTGTAACGACCTGAGGAACGAATCCAATAGCCCCGACGGCGCTTTAGAGTGGTTTAGGAGCATTTTATTAGCGACGCAATAGGAATTAGGCGATTTTACCAGTTTTCCGTGTGTGTTAGCCCACAGAGATTTTAGGAGCCGGGGGTCCGGGTCGAATTTTCTTCCATTATTCCATAGTAGCCTCCGTAACGACCTGGTAAACAACTCCAGTAGCCCTGGCGCTGCATTGGAGGGGTTAAGGAGCATTTTATTGGCGAAGCAATAGGAATCAGGCGATTTTGCCAGTTTTTTGTTTGTGTTAGCCCACGAATTTTTTAGGTGCCGGGGGTTCGGGTCAAATTTTCTTGGATTCTTCTATAGTAGCGTCCGTAACGACCTGGGGAATGACTCCAGTAGCCCCAGCGGCGCTTTAGAGGGGTTTAGGAGCATTTTATTAGAGACGCAATAGGAATTAGGCAATTTTGCCAGTTTTTCATGTGTGTTAGCCCACGGAGTTTTTACGTGCCAGGGGTCCGTGTCGAATTTTCTAGGATTCTTCTATAGTAGCATCCGTAACGACCAGGGAACGACACCAGTAGCCCCAGCGGCGCTATAGAGGGGTTTAGGAGCATTTTATTGGCGACGCAATAGGAATTAGGAAATTTTGCCAGTGTTTCGTGTGTGTTAGCCCATGGATTTTTTAGGTGTCGGGGGTCCGTGTCGAATTTTCTTTGATTCTTCTATAGTAGCATCCGCAACGACTTGGGGAACGACTCCAATAGCCCCGGCGACGCTTTAGAGTGGTTTAGGAGCATTTTATTAGCGACGCAATAGGAATTAGGCAATTTTGCCAGTTTGCCGTGTGTGTTAGCCCATGGATATTTTAGGTGCCGGGGGTCCGGGTTGAATTTTCTTCCATTTTTCCATATTAGAGTCCGTAATGACTAGGTAAACGACTCCAGTAACCCCGGCGGTGCATTGGAGGGGTTAATGAGCATTTAATTGGCGAAGCAATAGGAGTTAGGCGATTTTGCCAGTTTTTCGTGTGTGTTAGCCCACAGATTTTTTAGGTGCCTGGGGTTCGGGTTACAATTTTCTTGGTTTATTCCATAGTAGCGTCCGTAATGACCTAGGGAACAACTCTAATAGCCTCGGCGATGCTATAGAAGGGTTTAAGAGCATTTTATTGGCGACGCAATAGGAATTATGAGTTTTTGCTAGTTTTTCGTGTGTGTTAGCCCACAGATTTTTAAGGTGCCGGGGGTCCGGGTCAAATTTTCTTCCATTCTTCCATAGTAGCCTCCGTAACGACCTGGGGAAAGACTCCAATAGCCTCGGCGGCGCTTTAGAGTGGTTTAGGAGCATTTTATTAGCGACGCAATAGGAATTAGGCAATTTTGCCAGTTTTCCGTGTGTGTTAGCCCACAGATTTTTTAGGTGCTGGGGGTCCGGGTTGAATTTTCTAGGATTCTTCTATAGTAACGTCTGTAACGACCTGGGGAACGACTCCAGTAGCCCCGACGGCGCTATCAAGGGGTTTAGAAGCAATTTATTGGCGACGCAATAGGAATTAGGCGATTTTGCTAGTTTTTCGTATGTGTTAGCCACGAATTTTTTTGGTGCCGGGGGTACAAGTCAAATTTTCTTTGATTCATCCATAGTAGCGTCCGTAAAGACCTGAGGAACGACTCCAGTAGCCCTAGCGGCGCTTTAGAGGGATTTAGGAGCATTTTATTAGAGATGCAATAGGAATTAGCCAATTTTCCAGTTTTTCGTGTGTGTTAGCCCATGGATTTTTTACGTGCCAGGGGTCCGTGTCGAATTTTCTTGGATTCTTCTATCGTAGCGTTCGTAACGACCTGGGGAATGACTCTAGTCGCCCCGGCGGTGCTATACAGGGGTTTAGGAGCATTTTATTGGAGACGCAATAGGAATTAGGCGATTTTGCCAGTTTTTCATGTGTGTTAGCCCACAAATTTTTAAGGTGCCGGGGGTCCAGGTAAAAGTTTCTTGGATTCTGCTATAGTAGCGTCCGTAACGACTTGGGGAACGACTCCAGTAGCCCCGGCGGCGCTTTAGAGTGGTTCAGGAGCATTTTATTAGCTACGCAATAGGAATTAGGCGATTTTGCCAGTTTTCCGTATGTGTTAGCCCACGGATTTTTTATCTGCCGTGTGTCCGGGTCAAATTTTCTTCCAATCTTTCATTGTAGCGTCCGTGACGACCTGTTAAACGACTGCAGTAGCCCCGGCGGCGCATGGGAGGGGTTAAGGAGCATTTTATTGGCGAAGCAATAGGAATTAGGCGATTTTGCCAGTTTTTCGTGTGTGTTAGACCACAGATTTTTTAGGTGCCTGTGGTTCGGGTTACAATTTTCTTGGATTCTTCCATAGTAGCGTCTGTAACGACCTGGGGAACGACTCCAGTAGCCCCAGTGGTGCTTTAGAGTGGTTTAGAAGCAGTTTATTAGCGACGCAATAGGAATTTGGCGATTTTGCTAGTTTTTCGTGTGTGTTAGCCCACGGATTTTCTACGTGCCAGAGGTTTGGGTCAAATTTTCTTCCATTCTTCCATAGTAGCGTCTGTAACGACCTGGGAAACGACTCCAGTAGCCCCGGCGGCGCTATAGAGGGGTTAAGGAGCATTTTATTGGCGAAGCAATAGGAATTAGGCGATTTTGCCAGTTTTTCATGTATGTTAGCCCACGGATTTTTTATGTGCCTGGGGTCCGTGTCAAATTTGCTAGGATTCTTCTATAGTAGCATCCGTAACGACCTGGGGAACGACTCCTGTAACCCTGGCGGTGCTATACAGGGGTTTCGGAGCATTTTATTGGCGAAGCAATAGGAATTAGGCGATTTTGCCAGTTTTTCATGTATGTTAGCCCACGGATTTTTAAGGTGCTGGGGGTCCGGGTAAAGGTTTCTTGGATTCTGGTATAGTAGCATCCGTAACGACCTGGGGAACGACTCCAGTAGCCCCGGCGGTGCTTTAGAGTGGTTAAGGAGCATTTTATTGGCGATGCAATAGTAATTAGGCAATTTTGCAAGTTTTTCGTGTGTGTTAGCCCACAGATTTTTTAGGCACCGAGGGTCCGGGTCGAATTTTCTTCAATTCTTCCATAGTAGCCTCCGTAACGACCTGGTAAACAACTCCAGTAGCCCCGGCGGTGCATTGGAGGGGTTAAGGAGCATTTTATTGGCAAAGCAATAGGAATCAGGCGATTTTGCCAGTTTTTTGTTTGTGTTAGCCCATGGATTTTTTAGGTGCCGGGGGTTCGGGTCAAATTTTCTTGGATTCTTCTATAGTAGCATTCGTAATGACTTGGGAACGAGACCAGTATCCCCGGCGGCGCTATAGAGGGGTTTAGGAGTATTTTATTGGCGATACAATAGGAATTAGGCGATTTTGCCAATTTTTCGTATGTGTTAGCCCACAGATATTTTTGGTGCCGGGGGTCTGGGTCAAATTTTCTTTGATTCTTCCATAGTAGCATCCGTAACGACCTGGGGAACGACTCAAATAGCCCCAGCGGCACTTTAGAGGGGTTTAGGAGCATTTTATTAGAGACGCAATAGGAATTAGGTAATTTTGCCAGTTTTTCGTGTGTGTTAGCGCACAGAGTTTTTACGTGCAAGGGGTCCGTGTCGAATTTTCTAGGATTCTTCTATAGTAGCATACGTAACGACCTGGGAGCGACACCAGTAGCCCCAGCGGAGCTACAGAGGGGTTTAGGAGCATTTTATTGGCGACGCAATAGGAATTAGGCAATTTTGCCAGTTTTTCGTGTGTGTTAGCCCACGGATTTTTTAGGTGCCGGGGGTCCGGGTCGAATTTTCTTTGATTCTTCAATAGTAGCGTCCGTAAAGACCTGGGGAATGACTCCAATAGCCCCGGCGGTGCTTTAGAGTGGTTTAGGAGCATTTTATTAGCGACGCAATAGGAATTAGGTAATTTTGCCAATTTTCCGTGTGTGTTAGCCCACGGATATTTTAGGTGCCGGGGGTCCGGGTTGAATTTTCTTTCATTATTCCATAGTACAGTCCGTAATGACTAGGTTAACAACTCCAGTAGCCCCAGCGGTGCATTGGAGGGGTTAAGGAGCATTTAATTGGCGAAGCAATAGGAGTTAGGCGATTTTGCCAGTTTTTCGTGTGTGTTAGCCCACAGATTTTTTAGGTGCCTGGGGTTCGGGTTAGAATTTTCTTGGATTCTTCCATAGTAGCGTCCGTAATGACCTGGGGAACGACTCCAGTAGCCCCGGCGACGCTATAGAAGGGTTTAGGAGCATTTTATTGGCGACGCAATAGGAATTATGAGTTTTTGCTAGTTTTTCGTGTGTGTTAGCCCACAGATTTTTAAGGTACCGGGGGTCCGGGTCAAATTTTCTTGGATTCTTTCATAGTAGCGTCCGTAACGACCTGGGAAAAGACTCCAATAGCCCCGGCGGCGCTTTAGAGTGGTTTAGGAGCATTTTATTAGCGACGCAATAGGAATTAGGCAATTTTGCCAGTTTTCCGTGTGTGTTAGCCCACAGATTTTTTAGGTGCTGGAGGTCTGGGTTGAATTTTCTAGGATTCTTCTATAGTAGCGTCTGTAACGACCTGGGGAACGACTCCAGTAGCCCCGGCAGCGCTATTGAGGGTTTAGAAGCATTTTATTGGCGACGCAATAGGAATTAGGCGATTTTGACAGTTTTTCGTGTGTGTTAGCCACAGATTTTTTTGGTGCCGGGGGTCCAGGTCAAATTTTCTTTGATTCTTCCGTAGTAGCGTCCGTTACGACCTGGGGAAAGACTCTAGTAGCCCTAGCGGCGCTTTAGAGGGATTTAGGAGCATTTTATTAGAGATGCAATAGGAATTAGCCAATTTTCCAGTTTTTCGTGTGTGTTAGCCCACGGAATTTTTACGTGCCAGGGGTTCGTGTCGAATTTTGTTGGATTCTTCTATCGTAGCGTTCGTAACGACCTGGGTAACGACTCCAGTAGCCCCAGCGCTGCTATACAGGGGTTTAGGAGTATTTTATTGGCAAAGCAATAGGGATTAGGCGATTTTGCCAGTTTTTCATGTGTGTTAGCCACGGATTTTTAAGGTGCCGGGGGTCCGGGTAAAAGTTTCTTGGATTCTGCAATAGCAGCGTCTATAACGACCTGGGGAACGACTCCAGTAGCCCCGATGGCGCTTTAGAGTGGTTTAGGAGCATTTTATTAGCGACGCAATAGGAATTAGGCAATTTTGCCAGTTTCCGTGTGTGTTAGCCCATGGATTTTTTAGGTGTCGGGGGTCCTAGTCGAATTTTCTTCCATTATTCCATAGTAGCATCCGTAACGACCTGGGAAACGACTCCAATAGCCCCAGCGGCGCTATAGAGGGGTTAAGGAGCATTTTATTAGCGAATTAATAGGAATTAGGCGATTTTGCCAGTTTTTCGTGTATGTTAGCCCACGGATTTTTTACGTGCCAGGGGTCCGTGTCGAATTTGCTAGGATTCTTCTATAGTAGCGTCCGTAACGACCTGGGGAACGACTCCTGTAGCCCCAGCGGTGCTATAGAGGGGTTAAGGAGCATTTTGTTGGCGACGCAATAGAAATTAGGCGATTTTGCCAGTTTTTCATTGGTGTTAGCCTATGGATTTTTAAGGTGCCGGGGGTTCGGGTAACATTTTCTTAGATTCTTCCATAGTAGCGTCCGTAACGACCTGGGGAACGACTCCAGTAGCCCCGGCGGCGCTCTAGAGTGGTTTAGGAGCATTTTATTAGCGAGGCAATAGGAATTAAGCGATTTTGCCAGTTTTCCGTGTGTGTTAGCCCACAGATTTTTTAGGTGTCGGGGGTTTGGGTCGAATTTTCTTCCATTCTTCCATAGTAGCCTCCGTAACGACCTGGTAAACAACTCCAGTAGCCCCGGCGGCTCATTAGAGGGGTTAAGGAGCATTTTATTGGCGAAGCAATAGGAATCAGGCAATTTTGCCAGTTTTTTGTTTGTGTTAGCCCACAGATTTTTTAGGTTCTAGGGGTCCGGATCAAAGTTTCTTTGATTCTTCCATAGTAGCATCCGTAACGACCTGGGGAATGACTCCAGTATCCCCAGCGGTGCTTTAGAGGGGTTTAGGAGCATTTGATTAGACACGCAATGGGAATTAGGCAATTTTGCCAGTTTTTCATGTGTGTTAGCCCATAGATTTTTTACGTGCCAGGGGTTCGGATCAAATTTTCTTGGATTCTTCTATAGTAGCATCTGTAACGACCTGGGAATGACACCAGTAGCCCCGGCGGCGCTATAAAGGGGTTTAGGAGCATTTTATTGACGACACAACAGGAATTAGGCGATTTTGCCAGTTTTTCATGTGTGTTAGCCCAAAAAATTTTAAGGTACCGGGGGTTCGGGTCAAATTTTCTTGGATTCTTCTATACTAGCGTACATAACGAACTGGGAATGACACCAGTAGCCCCGGCGGTGCTATAGAGGGGTTTAGGAGCATTTTATTGGCGATGCAATAGGAATTAGGCAATTTTGCTAGTTATTCATTTGTGTTAGCCCACGGATTTTTTTGGTGCCGGGAGTCTGGGTCAAATTTTCTTGGATTCTTCAATAGTAGCGTCCGTAACGACCTGGGGAACCACTCCAGTAGCCCCAACGACGCTTTAGAGGGGTTTAGGAGCATTTTATTAGAGACGTAATAGGAATTAGGCGATTTTGCTAGTTTTACGTGTGTGTTAGCCCATGGATTTTTTACGTGCCAGGGGTCCGTGTCGAATTTTCTTGGATTCTTCTATAGTAGCGTCCTTAAGACCTGGGTAATGACTCCAGTAGCCCCGGCGACGCTATAAAGGGGTTTAGGAGCATTTTATTGGCAACGCAATAGGAATTAGGAGATTTTGCCAGTTTTTCGTGTGTGTTAGCCCACGGATTTTTAAGGTGCCGGGGGTCCGGGTTGAATTTTCTTCCATTCTTCCATAGTAGTATCCCTAACGACCATGTAAACAACTCTAGTAGCCCAGGCGGTGCATTGGAGGGGTTAAGGAGCATTTAATTGGCGAAGCAATAGGAATTAGGTGATTTTGTCAGTTTTTCGTGTGTGTTAGCCCACAGATTTTTTAGGTGCCTGGGTTCGGGTTTAAATTTTCTTGGATTCTTCCATAGTAGCGTCCGTAATGATCTGCGGAACGACTCCAATAGCCTGACTGCGCTATAGAGGGGTTGAGGAACATTTTATTGACGACGCAATAGGAAGTAGGCAATTTTGCTAGTTTTTCGTGTGTGTTAGCCCCACAGATTTTTTAGGTGCTGGGGGTCCGGGATAAATTTTCTTGGATTCTTCCATAGTAGCGTCTGTAACCAGCTGGGGAATTAATCCAGTAGACCCGGCGGCGCTTTAGTCTGTTTAGGAACATTTTATTTTCGACGCAATAAGAGTTTGCCAAATTTGCTAGTTTTTTGTATGTGTTAGCCCACGGATTTTTGAGGTGTCGGAGGTTCGGGTCGAATTTTCTTTGAATCTTCCATTGTAGCATCCGTAACAACCTGGGGAACGACTCTATTAGCTCCGGCGGCGCTATAGAGGGGTTTAGGAGCATTTTATTAGAGACGCAATAGGAATTAGGCGATTTTTCCAGTTTTTTGTGTGTGTTAGCCTACGGATGTTTTACGTGCCAGGGGTCTGTGTCGAATTTTCTATGATTCTTCTATAGTTGCTTCCGTAACGACCTGGGAAAGACACCAGTAGCCCCAGCGGCGCTATAGATGGTTTTAGGAGCATTTTATTGGCGACGCAATAGGAATTAGGCAATTTTGCCAGTTTTTCGTGTGTGTTAACCCACGGATTTTTTACGTGCCGGGGGTCCGGGTCAAATTTTCTTTGATTCTTCCATAGTAGCATCCGTAACGACCTGGGGAACGACTCCAGTAGCCCCAGCGGCGCTTTAGAGGGGTTTAGGAGCATTTTATTAGAGACGCAATTGGAATTAGGCGATTTTGCCAGTTTTTCGTGTGTGTTAGCCCACAGATTTTTTACGTGCCAGGGGTCTGTGTCGAATTTTCTTGGATTCTTCTATAGTAGCGTCCATAACGACCTGGGGAACGACTCCAGTAGCCCCGGCGATACTATAGAGGGGTTTAGTAGCCTTTTATTGGTGACCCAATAGGAATTAGGAGTTTTTGCTAGTTTTTCGTGTGTGTTAGCCCACAGATTTTTAAGGTGTCGGGGGTCCAGGTCACATTTTCTTGGATTCTTCTGTAGTAGCGTCCGTAACGACCTGGGGAATGACTCCAATATCCCCGGTGGCGCTTTAGAGTGGTTTAGGAGCATTTTATTAGCGACGCAATAGGAATTAGGCGATTTTTCCAGTTTTCCGTGTGTGTTAGCCCACGGATTTTTTAGGATCCGGGGGTCCGGGTTGAATTTTCTTGGATTCTGCCATAGTAGCGTCCGTAATGACTCCAGTAGACCCGGTGGCGCTTTAGAGTGGTTTAGGAGAATTTTATTAGCGAGGCAATAGGAATTAGGCGATTTTGCCAGTTTTCCGTGTGTGTTAGCCCACAGATTTTTTAGGTGCCGGGGGTCCGAGTTGAATTTTCTTGGATTCATTTATATTAGCATCCGTAACGACCTGGTAAATGACTCCAGTAGCCGTGGTGGCGCATTGGAGGGGTTAAGGAGTATTTTATTTGCGAAGCAATAGAAATTAGGCGATTTTGCCAGTTTTTCGTTTGTGTTAGCCCACAGATTTTTTAGATGCTTGGGGTTATGGTCAAATTTTATTGGATTCTTCTATAGTAGCGTCCGTAACGACCTGGGAAAGACACCAGTAGCCCCGGAGGCGCTATAGAGGGGTTTAGGAGCATTTTAATGGCGACGCAACAGGAATTAGGCGATTTTGCCAGTTTTTCATGTGTGTTAGCCCACGGATTTTTTTGGTGCCGGGGGTCCAGGTCAAAGTTTCTTAGATTCTTCCATAGTAGCGTCCGTAACGACCTGGGGAACGACTTCAATAGCCCTAGCGGTGCTTTAGAGGGATTTAGGATCATTTTATTAGAGATGCAATAGGAATTAGGCGATTTTTCCAGTTTTTCGTTTGTGTTAGCCCATGGATTTTTATGGTTCCGGGGGTCCAAGGCAAAGTTTCTTGGATTCTTCAATAGTAGCGTCCGTAACGACCTGGGGAATGACTCCAATAGCCCCGGAGGCTCTTTAGAGTGGTTAAGGAGCATTTTATTAGCGACGCAATAGTAATTAGGTGATTTTGTCAGTTTTCAATGTGTGTTAGCCTATGGATTTTTAAGGTGCCGGGGGTCCGGGTAAAAGTTTCTTGGATTCTGCTATAGTAGCGTCCGTAATGACCTAGCGAACAACTCCAGTAGCCCCGGCGGCGCTTTTGAGTGGTTTAGGAGCATTTTATTAGCGATGCAATAGGAATTAGGCGATTTTGCCAGTTTTCCGTGTGTGTTAGCCCACGAATATTTTAGGTGCCGGGGGTCCGGGTCGAATTTTCTTGGATTCTTTTATAGTAGCGTCCGTAACGACCTGCAAATGACACCAGTAGCCCCAGCGACGCTATAGAGGGGTTTAGGAGCATTTTATTGGCGACGCAATAGGAATTAGGCGATTTTGCCAGTTTTTTGTGTGTGTTTGCCAACGGATTTTTTAGGTACCGGGGGTCCGGGTCGAATTTTCTTCCATTCTTCCATAATAGCGTCCGTATCAACCTGGTAAACGACTCAAGTAGCCCCGGCGGCGCATTGGAGGGGTTAAGGAGCATTTTATTTGCGAAACAATAGGAATTAGGCAATTTTGCCAGTTTTTCATGTGTGTTAGACCATAGATTTTTTAGGTGCCAAGGGTCTGGTTTGAATTTTCTTCCATTCTTCCATAGAAGCGTCCGTAACGAACTAGGAAACGACTCCAGTAGCCTCGACGGTGCATTAAAGGAGTTAAGGAGCATTTTATTGGCGAAGCAATAGGAATTAGGCGATTTTGCCAGTTATTCGTGTATGTTAGTCCACAGATTTTTTAGGTGCCTAGGGTTCGAGTTAATTTTCTTGGATTTTTCTATAGTAGCGTCCGTAACGACTTGGGAATGACACCAGTAGCCCCGGCGGCACTATAGAGGGGTTTAGGAGCATTTTATTGGCGACGCAATAGCAATTAGGTGATTTTGCCAGTTTTTCGTGTGTGTTAGCCCACAGATTTTTTTGGTGTCGGGGGTCCGGGTCAAATTTTCTTGGATTCTTAAATAGTAGAGTCCGTAACGACCTGGGGAACGACTTCAGTAGCCCCAGCAACGCTTTAGAGGGGTTCAGGACCATTTTATTAGAGACGCAATAGGAATTAGGCGATTTTGCCAGTTTTTCGTGTGTGTTAGCCCACAGATTTTTTATGTGCCAGGGGTTCGGGTAGAATTTTCTTGGATTCTTCTATAGTAGCGTTCGTAACGACCTGGTAAACAACTCCAGTAGCCCCAGCGGCGCATTGGAGGGGTTAAGGAGCATTTTATTGGCGAAACAATCGGAATTAGGCGATTTTGCCAGTTTTTCGTGTGTGTTAGACCAGAGATTTTTTAGGTACCTAGGGTTGGGGTAAAAATATTTCTTGGATTCATTCATAGTAGCGTCCGTAATGACCTGAGGAACGGCTCCAGTAGCCCCGGCAGTTCTTTAAAGTGGTTTAGGAGCATTTTATTGGCGACGCAATAGGAATTAGGCGATTTTGCAAGTTTTCGTATGCGTTATCCCACAGATTTTTTAGGTGCTAGGGGTTTGGGTCAAATTTTCTTCCATTTTGCCATAGTAGCGTCCGTAACGACCTGGGAAACGACTCCAGTAGCCCCGGCGGCGCATTAGAGGGGTTAGGGACCATTTTATTGGCGAAGCAATAAGAATTAGGCGGTTTTGCCAGTTTTTCGTGTGTGTTAGCCCACGGATTTTCTAGGTGCCGAGGGTTCGGGTCAAATTTACTTGGATTATTTTATAGTAGCGTCTGTAATGACCTGGGAATGACAACAGTAGCCCCGACAGTGCTATAGAGGGGTTTAGGAGCATTTTATTGGCGACGCAATAGGAATTAGGCGATTTTGCCAGTTTTCCGTGTGTGTTAGCCCACAGATTTTTTAGGTGCCGGGGGTCCGGGTCGAATTTTCTTGGATTCTTCTATAGTAGCATCCGTAACGACCTGGTAAACAACTCCAGTAGCCCCAGCGGCGCATTGGAGGAGTTAAGGAGCATTTTATTGGTGAAACAATCGGAATTAGGTGATTTTGCCAGTTATTCATGTGTGTTAGACCACAGATTTTTTAGGTGCCTAGGGTTGGGGTAAAAACTTTCTTGGATTCATTCATAGTAGCCTCCGGAACGACCTGGGGAATGGCTCCAGTAACCCCGGCGGTGCTTTAGAGTGGTTTAGGAGCATTTTATTAGCGACGCAGTAGGAATTAGGCGATTTTGCAAGTTTTTCGGTGTGTTAGCCCACAGATTTTTTAGGTGCCAGGGGTCTGGGTCAAACTTTCTTCCATTCTTCCATAGTAGCGTCCGTAACGACCTGGGAAACGACTCTAGTAGCCCCGGCGGCGCTTTAGAGGGGTTAAGGACCATTTTATTGGCGAAGTAATAGGAATTAGGCGATTTTGCCAGTTTTTCGTGTGTGTTAGCCCACGGATTTTCTAGGTGCCGAGGGTTCGGGTCAAATTTTCTTGGATTCTTTTATAGTAGCGTCCATAACGACCTGGGAATGACACCAGTAGCCCCGACGGCGCTATAGAGTGGTTTAGGAGCATTTTATTGGCAACGCAATAGAAATTAGGCGATTTTGCCAGTTTTCCGTGTGTGTTAGCCCACAGATTTTTAAGGTGCCGGGGGTCCAGGTCGAATTTTCTTGGATTCTTCTATAGTAGCGTCCGTAACGACCTGGTAAACAACTCCAGTAGCCCCAGCGGCGCATTGGAGGGGTTAAGGAGCATTTTATTGGCGAAACAATTAGAATTAGGCGATTTTGCCAATTTTTCGTGTGTGTTAGACCACAGATTTTTTAGGTGCCTAGGGTTGGGGTAAAACATTTCTTGGATTCATTCATAGTAGCGTCAATAACGACCTGGGGAACGGCTCCAGTAGCCCCGGCGGTGCTTTAGAGTGGTTTAGGAGCATTTTATTGGCAACGCAATAGGAATTAGGCGATTTTGTAAGTTTTCGTGTGTGTTAGCCCACAGATTTTTTAGGTTTCAGGGGTCTGGGTCAAATTTTCTTCCATTCTGCCATAGTAGCGTCCGTAACGACCTGGGAAACGACTCTAGTAGCCCCGGCGGCGCATTAGAGAGGTTAAGGACCATTTTATTGGCGAAACAATAGGAATTAGGCGATTTTGCCAATTTTCGTGTGTGTTAGCCCACGGATTTTCTAGGTGCCGAGGGTTTGGGTCCAATTTTCTTGGATTCTTTTATAGTAGCGTCCGTAATGACCTGGGAATGACAAAAGTAGCCCCGACGGCGCTATAGAGGGGTTTAGGAGTATTTTATTGGCGACGCAATAGGAATTAGGCGATTTTGCCAGTTTTACGTGTGTGTTAGCCCACAGATTTTTTAGGTGTCGGGGGTCCGGGTCGAATTTTCTTGGATTCATTCATAGTAGCGTCCGTAACGACCTGGGGAATGACTCCAGTAGGCCCGGCGGTGCTTTAGAGTGGTTTAGAAGCATTTTATTGGCGACGCAATAGGAATTAGGAGATTTTGCAAGTTTTTCGTGTGTGTTAGTCCACAGATATGTTAGGTGCCAGGGGTCTAGGTTGAATTTTCTTCCATTCTGCCATAGTAGCGTCCGTAACGACATGGGAAACGACTCCAGTAGCCCCGGCGACGCATTAGAGGGGTTAAGGAGCATTTTATTGGCGAAGCAATAGGAATTAAACGATTTTGCCAGTTTTTTGTGTGTGTTAGCTCACAGATTTTTTAGGTGCCGAGGTTTCGGGTCAAATTTTCTTGGATTCTTCTATAGTAGCGTCCGTAACGACCTGGAAATGACACCAGCAGCCCCGACGGCGGTATAGAGGGGTTTAGGAGCATTTTATTGGCAATGTAATAGGAATTAGGCGATTTTGCCAGTTTTTCGTGTGTGTTAGCCCATAGATTTTTTTGGTGCCGGGGGTCCGGGTCACATTTTCTTAGATTCTTCCATAGTAGCATCCGTAACGACCTGGGGAACGACTCCAATAGCCCTAGCGGTGCTTTAGAGGGATTTAGGATCATTTTATTAGAGATGCAATAAGAATTAGGCGATTTTTCCAGTTTTTCGTTTGTGTTAGCCCATGGATTTTTTTATTGGCGACGCAATAGGAATTAGGCCATTTTGAAAGTTTTTCATGTGTGTTAGCCCACAGATTTTTAAGGTGCCGGGGGTCCGAGTCGAATTTTCTTCCATTCTTCTATAGTAGCGTCCGTAACGACCTGGTAAACGACTCCAGTAGAACCGGCGGCACATTAGAGGGGTTAAGGAGCATTTTATTGGCGAAGCAATAGGAATTAGGCAATTTTGCCAGTTTTTCATGTGTGTTAGCCCACAGATTTTTTTGGTGCCGGGGGTCCGGGTCAAATTTTCTTGGATTCTTCCATAGTAGCGTCCGTAACGACCTGGGGATTGACTCCAGTAGCCCCGGCGGCGCTTTAGAGGGGTTTAGGAGCATTTTATTTTCGACGCAATAAGAGTTTCCGAAATTTGCCAGTTTTTCATAGATGTTAGCCCACAGATTTTTTAGGTGTCGGGGGTTCGGGTCGAATTTTCTTTGATTCTTCCATAGTAGCGTCCGTAACGACCTGGGGAACGAATCCAGTAGCTCCGGTGGCGCTATAGAGGGGTTTAGGAACATTTTATTAGAGACGCAATAGGAATTACGCGATTTTGCCAGTTTTTCGTGTGTGTTAGCCCACAGATCTTTTACATGCCAGGGGTCCGTGTCGAAATTTCTAGGATTATTCAATAGTAGCATCCGTAACGACCTGGGGAACAACTTCTGTAGCCCCGGTGGCTCTTTAGAGTGGTTTAGGAGCATTTTATTGGCGATGCAATAGGAATTAGGCGATTTTGCCAGTTTTCCGTGTGTGTTAGCCCACGGATTTTTAAGGTGCCGGGGGTTCTGGTTGAATTTTCTTTCATTCTTCCATAGTAGCGTCCGTAACGACCTGGTAAACGACTCCAGTAGCACCGGCGGCACATTGGAGGGGTTAAGGAGCATTTTACTGGCGAAGCAATAGGAATTAGGCGATTTTTCTAGTTTTTCGTGTGTGTTAGCCCACAGATTTTTTAGGTGCCAGGGGTTTGGGTCAAATTTTCTTGGATTCTTCTATAGTAGCGTCCATAACGACTTGGGAACGACACCAGTAGCCCCAGCGGCACTATAGAGGGGTTTAGGAGCATTTTATTGGCGACGCAATAGGATTAGGCAATTTTGCCAGTTTTTCGTGTGTGTTAGCCCATGGATTTTTTAGGTGCCGAGGGTCTGGGTCAAATTTTCTTTGATTCTTCCATAGTAGTGTCCGTAATGACTTGGGGAACGACTCCAGTAGCCCTAGCGGCGCTTTAGAGAGGTTTAGGAGCATTTTATTTGAGACGCAATTGGAATTAGGCGATTTTTCCAGTTTTTCGTGTGTGTTTGCCCATGGATTTTTTACGTGCCAGGGGTCCATGTCGAATTTTCTTGGATTCTTCTATAGTAGCGTCCGTAACGACCTGGGGAATGACTCCAGTAGCCCCGGCGATGCTATAGAGGGGTTTAGGAGCATTTTATTGGCGACGCAATAGGAATTAGGCGATTTTGCTAGTTTTTCGTGTGTGTTAGCCCATGGATATTTAAGGTGCCGGGGTCTGGGTCAAAATTTCTTGGATTCTTCCATAGTAGGGTCCGTAACGACCTGGAGAACGACTCCAATAGCCCCGGCGGCGCTTTAGAGTGGTTTAGGAGCATTTTATTAGCGATGCAATAGGAATTAGGCGATTTTGCCAGTTTTCCGTGTGTGTTAGCCCACGGATTTTTTAGGTGCCAGGGGTACGGGTCGAATTTTCTTCCATTCTTCCATAGTAGCGTCTGTACCGACCAGGTAAACGACTCCAGTAGCCCCGGCGGTGCATTGGAAGGGTTAAGGAGCATTTTATTGGCGAAGCAATAGGAATTAGGCGATTTTGCCAGTTTTTCGTATGTGTTAGCCCACAGATTTTTTAGGTGCCTAGGGTTCGGGTTAAAATTTTCTTGGATTCTTCCATAGTAGCATCCATAACGACTTGGGGAACGAATCCAGTAGCCCATCTGCGCTATAGAGGGGTTGAGGAGCATTTTCTTGGCGACGCAATAGGAAGTAGGCGATTTTACCAGTTTTTTGTGTGTGTTAGCCCACAGATTTTTTAGGTGCCGAGAGTCCGGGTCGAATTTTCTTATATTCTTCCATAGTAGCGTTCGTAACGACCTGGGGAATGACTTCAGTAGCCCTGGCGGCGCTTTAGAGGGGTTAAGGAGCATTTTATTGGTGACGCAATAGGAATTAGGCGAGTTTGCCAGTTTTTCGTATGTATTAGCCCATGGATTTTTTAGGTGCCGGGGGTACAGGTCGAATTTTCTTGGATTCTTCGATAGTAGCATCCGTAATGACCTGGGGAATGACTCTAGTAGCCCCGGTGGTGCTTTAGAGTAGTTTAGGAGCATTTTATTGGCGACGCAATAGGAATTAGGCGATTTTGCAAGTTTTTCGTGTGTGTTAGCCCACTGATTTTTTAGGTGCTAGGGGTATGGGTCGAATTTTCTTCCATTCTTCAATAGCAACGTCCGTAACGACCAGGTAAATGACTCCAGTAGCCCCGGAGGCGCATTAGAGTGGTTAAGGAGCATTTTATTGGCGAACCAATAGGAATTAGGCGATTTTGCCAGTTTTTCGTGTGTGTTAGCCCACGGATTTTTTAGGTGCCGAGGGTTCGGGTCAAAGTTTCTTGGATTCTTCTATAGTAGCGTCCATATCGACCTGGGAACGACACCAGTAGCCCCGGCGGCGCTATAGAGGGGTTTAGAAGCATTTTATTGGCGACGCAATAGGAATTAGGCGATTTTGCTAGTTTTTCGTTTGTGTTAGCCCACGAATATTTTTTGTGCCTAGGGTCCGGGTCAAATTTTCTTGGATTCTTCCATAGTAGCGTCCATAACAACCCGGGGAACCACTCTTGTAGCCCCAGCGGCGCTTTAGAGGGGTTTAGGAGCATTTTATTAGAGACACAATAGGAATTAGGGGATTTTGCTAGTTTTTCGTGTGTGTTAGCCCACAGATTTTTTACGTGCCAGGGGTCCTTGTCGAATTCTCTTGGATTCTTCTATAATAGCATCCGTAACGACTTGGGGAACGACTCCAGTAGTGTTTGTAACGACCTGATAAACGCCTCTAGTAGCCCCGGTGGCGCATTGGAGGGGTTAAGGAGCATTTTATTGGCGAAGCAATAGGAATTAGGCGATTTTGCCAGTTTTTCGTGTGTGTTAGACCACAGATTTTTTGGGTGCCTAGGGTTCAGGTTAAAAATTTCTTGGATTCTGCCATAGTAGCGTCCGTAACGACTTGGGAACGACTCTAGTAGCCCCGGCAGCGCTTTAGAGTGGCTTAGGACCATTTTATTAGCGACGCAATAGGAATTAGGCGATTTTGCCAGTTTTCCGTGTTTGTTAGCCCACTGAATTTTTAGGTGCCAGGGGTCCGGGTCGAATTTTCTTCCATTCTTCTATAGTAGCGTCTGTAACGATCTGGTAAACGACTCCAGTAGCCCCGGCGGCGCATTGGAGGGGTTAAGTAGCATTTTATTGGCGAAGCAATAGGAATTAGGCGATTTTGCCTGTTTTTCATTTGTGTTAGCCCACAGATTTTTTAAGTGCCGGGGGTTCGAGTCAAATGTTCTTGGATTCTTCGATAGTAGCGTCCGTAACGACCTGGGAACGACACCAGTAGCCCCTGCGGCGCTATAGAGGGGTTTAGGAGCATTTTATTGGCGACGCAATAGGAATTAGGCTATTTTGCCAGTTTTTCGTGTGTGTTAGCCCACAGATGTTTTTGGTGTCGGGGGTCTGGGTCAAAATTTCTTTGATTCTTCCATAGTAGCGTCCGTAACAACCTGGCGAACGACTCCAGTAGCCCCAGCGGCGCTTTAGAGGGGTTTAGGATTATTTTATTAGAAACACAATAGGAATTAGGCGGTTTTGCCAGTTTTTCTTGTGTGTTAGCCCACGAATTTTATATGTGCCAGGGGTCCGTGTCTAATTTTCTTGGATTATTTTATCGTAGCGTCTGTAACGACCTAGGGAACAACTCTAATAGCCTCGGCAATGCTATAGAGGGGTTTAGGAGCATTTTATTGGCGACGCAATAGGAATTAGGCGATTTTGCCAGTTTTTCGTGTGTGTTAGCCCACGGATTTTTATGGTGTCGGGGGGTCTGGGTAAAATTTTCTTGGATTCTGCCATAGTAGCGTCCGTAACGACTTGGGGAACGACTCCTGTAACCCCGGCGGCGTTTTAGAGTGGTTTAGGAGCATTTTATTAGCGACGCAATAGGAATTAGGCGATTTTGCCAGTTTTCCGTGTGTGTTAGCCCACAGATTTTTTAGGTGCCAGGGGTCCGGGTCAAATTTTCTTCCATTCTTCCATAGTAGCGTCCGTAACGACCTGGTAAAGGACTCTAGTAGCCCCGGCAGCGCATTGGAGGGGTTAAGGAGCATTTTATTGGTGAAGCAATAGGAATTAGGCGATTTTGCCAGTTTTTCGTATGTGTTAGACCACAAATTTTTTAGGTGCCTGGGGTTCGAGTTAAAATTTTCTTGGATTCTTCTATAGTAGCGTCCGTAGCGACCTGGGGAACGACTGCAGTAGCCCCGGCGGTGCTTTAGAGTGGTTTAGGAGCATTTTATTGGCGACGCAATACGAATTAGGCGATTTTGCCAGTTTTTTGTGTGTGTTAGCCCACATAATTTTTAGGTGACAGGGGTCTGGGTTGAATTTTCTTCCATTCTTCAATAGTAGCATCCGTAACGACCTGTAAACGACTCTAGTAGCACCGGCGGCGCATTAGAGGGGTTAAGGAGCATTTTATTGGTGAAGCAATAGGAATTAGGCAATTTTGCTAGTTTTTCGTGTGTGTTAGCCCACAAATATTTTAGGTGCCGAGGGTTCGTTCCAATTTTCTTCCATTCTTCCATTGTAGCGTCCGTACCGACCAGGTAAACGACTCCAGTAGCCCCGGTGGTGCATTAGAGGGGTTAAGGAGCATATTATTGGCGAAGCAATAGGAATTAGGCGATTTTGCCAGTTTTTCGTGTGTGTTAGCCCACAGATTTTTAAGGTGTCGGGGGTCTGGGTCAAATTTTCTTGGATTCTTCCATAGTAGTGTCCGTAACGACCTGGGGAACGACTCCAATAGCCCCAGCGGCGCTTTAGAGTGGTTTAGGAGCACTTTATTAGCAACGCAATAGGAATTAGGCGATTTTGCCAATTTTTCGTGTGTGTTAGCCCACACATATTTTTGGTGCCTGGGGTACGGGTCAAATTTTGTTTGATTCTTCCATAGTAGCGTCCATAACGACCTGGGGAATGACTCCAATAGCCCCGGTGGCTCTTTAGAGTGGTTTAGGAGCATTTTATTAGCGACGCAATAGTAATTAGGCAATTTTGTCAGTTTTCCGTATGTGTTAGCCTACAGATTTTTTAGGTGCCGGGGGTACGGGTTGAATTTTCTTCCATTCTTCCATAGTAGCATCCGTACCGACCTGGGGAACGACTCCAGTAGCCCCGGCGGCGCATTGGACTGGGTTAAGGAGCATTTTATTGGCGAAGCAATAGGAATTAGGCAATTTTGCCAGTTTTTCGTGTGTGTTAGACCACAGATATTTTAGGTGCCTAGGGTTCAGGTTAAAAAATTCTTGGATTCTTCCATAGTAGCATCCGTAATGACCTGGGAACGACTCTAGTAGCCCCGGCGGTGCTTTAGAGTGGTTTAGGAGCATTTTATTGGCGACGCAATAGGAATTAGGCGATTTTGCAAGTTTTTCGTGTGTGTTAGCCCACTGATTTTTTAGGTGCTAGGGGTCTGGGTCGAATTTTCTTCCATTCTTCAATAGTAACGTCCGTAACGACCTGGTAAATGACTCCAGTAGCCCCGGCGGCGCATTAGAGGGGTTAAGGAGCATTTTATTGGCGAACCAATAGGAATTAGGCGATTTTGCCAGTTTTTCGTGTGTGTTAGCCCACGGATTTTTTAGGTGCCGAGGGTTCGGGTCAAAGTTTCTTGGATTCTTCTATAGTAGCGTCCATATCGACCTGGGAACGACACTAGTAGCCCCGGCGGCGCTATAGAGGGGTTTAGAAGCATTTTATTGGCGACGCAATAGGAATTAGGCGATTTTGCTAGTTTTTCGTGTGTGTTAGCCCACGAATATTTTTTGTGCCGAGGGTCCGGGTCAAATTTTCTTGGATTCTTCCATAGTAGCCTCCGTAACAACCCGGGGAACCACTCTTGTAGCCCCAGCGGCGCTTTAGAGGGGTTTAGGAGCATTTTATTAGAGACACAATAGGAATTAGGGGATTTTGCTAGTTTTTCGTGTGTGTTAGCCCACAGATTTTTTACGTGCCAGGGGTCCTTGTCGAATTCTCTTGGATTCTTCTATAATAGCATCCGTAACGACTTGGGGAACGACTCCAGTAGTGTCTGTAACGACCTGATAAACGCCTCTAGTAGCCCCGGTGGCGCATTGGAGGGGTTAAGGAGCATTTTATTGGCGAAGCAATAGGAATTAGGCGATTTTGCCAGTTTTTCGTGTGTGTTAGACCACAGATTTTTTAGGTGCCTAGGGTTCAGGTTACAAATTTCTTGGATTCTGCCATAGTAGCGTCCGTAACGACTTGGGAACGACTCTAGTAGCCCCGGCAGCGCTTTAGAGTGGCTTAGGAGCATTTTATTAGCGACGCAATAGGAATTAGGCGATTTTGCCAGTTTTCCGTGTGTGTTAGCCCACAGAATTTTTAGGTGCCAGGGGTCCGGGTCGAATTTTCTTCCATTTTTCTATAGTAGCGTCTGTAACGATCTTGTAAACGACTTCAGTAGCCCCGGCGGCGCATTGGAGGGGTTAAGTAGCATTTTATTGGCGAAGCAATAGGAATTAGGCGATTTTACCTATTTTTCATTTGTGTTAGCCCACAGATTTTTTAAGTGCCGGGGGTTCGAGTTAAATGTTCTTGGATTCTTCGATAGTAGCGTCCGTAACGACCTGGAACGACACCAGTAGCCCCTGCGGCGCTATAGAGGGGTTTAGGAGCATTTTATTGGCGACACAATAGGAATTAGGCTATTTTGCCAGTTTTTCGTGTGTGTTAGCCCACAGATGTTTTTGGTGTCGGGGGTCTGGGTCAAAATTTCTTTGATTCTTCCATAGTAGCGTCCGTAACGACCTGGGGAACGACTCCAGTAGCCCCAGCGGCGCTTTAGAGGGGTTTAGGATTATTTTATTAGAAACGCAATAGGAATTAGGCGGTTTTGCCAGTTTTTCTTGTGTGTTAGCCCACGGATTTTATATGTGCCAGGGGTCCGTGTCTAATTTTCTTGGATTATTCTATCATAACGTCCGTAACGACCTAGGGAACAACTCTAATAGCCTCGGCAGTGCTATAGAGGGGTTTAGGAGCATTTTATTGGCGATGCAATAGGAATTAGGCGATTTTGCCAGTTTTTCGTGTGTGTTAGCCCACGGATTTTTATGGTGTCGGGGGGTCTGGGTAAAATTTTCTTGGATTCTGCCATAGTAGCGTCCGTAACGACTTGGGGAACGACTCCTGTAACCCCGGTGGCGTTTTAGAGTGGTTTAGGAGCATTTTATTAGCGACGCAATAGGAATTAGGCAATTTTGCCAGTTTTCCGTGTGTGTTAGCCCACAAATTTTTTAGGTGCCAGGGGTCCGGGTCAAATTTTCTTCCATTCTTCCATAGTAGCGTCCATAACGACCTGGTAAAGGACTCTAGTAGCCCCGGCAGCGCATTGGAGGGGTTAAGGAGCATTTTATTGGTGAAGCAATAGGAATTAGGCGATTTTGCCAGTTTTTCATATGTGTTAGACCACAAATTTTTTAGGTACCTGGGGTTTGAGTTCAAATTTTCTTGGATTCTTCTATAGTAGCGATCGTAGCGATCTGGGGAACGACTGCAGTAGCCCCGGCGGTGCTTTAGAGTGGTTTAGGAGCATTTTATTGGCGACGCAATACGAATTAGGCGATTTTGCCAGTTTTTCGTGTGTGTTAGCCCACATAATTTTTAGGTGACAGGGGTCTGGGTTGAATTTTCTTCCATTCTTCAATAGTAGCATCCGTAACGACCTGTAAACGATTTTAGTAGCACCGGCGGCGCATTAGAGGGGTTAAGGAGCATTTTATTGGTGAAGCAATAGGAATTAGGCAATTTTGCTAGTTTTTCGTGTGTGTTAGCCCACAGATTTTTTAGGTGCCGAGGGTTCGTTCCAATTTTCTTCCATTATTCCATTGTAGCGTCCGTACCGACCAGGTAAATGACTCCAGTAGCCCCGGTGGTGCATTAGAGGGGTTAAGGAGCATATTATTGGCGAAGCAATAGGAATTAGGCGATTTTGCCAGTTTTTTGTGTGTGTTAGCCTACGGATTTTTAAGGTGCCGGGGGTCTGGGTCAAATTTTCTTGGATTCTTCCATAGTAGTGTCCGTAACGACCTGGGGAACGACTCCAATAGCCCCGGCGGCGCTTTAGAGTGGTTTAGGAGCACTTTATTAGCAACGCAATAGGAATTAGGCGATTTTGCCAATTTTTCGTGTGTGTTAGCCCACAGATTTTTTTGGTGCCGGGGGTACGGGTCAAATTTTCTTTGATTCTTCCATAGTAGCGTCCATAACGACCTAGGGAATGACTCCAATAGCCCCGGTGGCTCTTTAGAGTGGTTTAGGAGCATTTTATTAGCGACGCAATAGTAATTAGGTGATTTTGTCAGTTTTCCGTATGTGTTAGCCTACAGATTTTTTAGGTGCCGGGGGTACGGGTTGAATTTTCTTCCATTCTTCCATAGTAGCATCCGTACCGACCTGGGGAACGACTTCAGTAGCCCCGGCGGCGCATTGGACTAGGTTAAGGAGTATTTTATTGGCAAAGCAATAGGAATTAGGCAATTTTGCCAGTTTTTCGTGTGTGTTAGACCACAGATATTTTAGGTGCCTAGGGTTCAGGTTAAAAATTTCTTGGATTCTTCTATAGTAGCATCCGTAATGACCTGGGGAACGACTCTAGTAGCCCCGGCGGTGCTTTAGAGTGGTTTAGGAGCATTTTATTGGCGACGCAATAGGAATTAGGCGATTTTGCAAGTTTTTCGTGTGTGTTAGCCCACTGATTTTTTAGGTGCTAGGGGTCTGGGTCGAATTTTCTTCCATTCTTCAATAGTAACGTCCGTAACGACCTGGTAAATGACTCCAGTAGCCCCGGCGGCGCATTAGAGGGGTTAAGGAGCATTTTATTGGCGAACCAATAGGAATTAGGCGATTTTGCCAGTTTTTCGTGTGTGTTAGCCCACGGATTTTTTAGGTGCCGAGGGTTCGGGTCAAAGTTTCTTGGATTCTTCTATAGTAGCGTCCGTAACGACCTGGGAATGACACCAGTAGCCCCGGCGGCGCTATAGAGGGGTTTAGGAGCATTTTATTGGTGACGCAATAGGAATTAGGTGATTTTGCTAGTTTTTCGTGTGTGTTAGCCCACGAATATTTTTTGTGCCAAGGGTCCGGGTCAAATTTTCTTGGATTCTTCTATAGTTGCGTCTGTAACAACCTGGGGAACCACTCTTGTAGCCCCAGCGGCGCTTTAGAGGGGTTTAGGAGCATTTTATTAGAGACACAATAGGAATTAGGGGATTTTGCTAGTTTTTCGTGTGTGTTAGCCCATAGATTTTTTACGTGCCAGGGGTCCTTGTCGAATTCTCTTGGATTCTTCTATAATAGCATCCGTAACGACTTGGGGAACGACTCCAGTAGTGTCTGTAACGACCTGATAAACGACTCTAGTAGCCCCGGTGGCGCATTGGAGGGGTTAAGGAGCATTTTATTGGCGAAGCAATAGGAATTAGGCGATTTTGCCAGTTTTTCGTGTGTGTTAGACTACAGATTTTTTAGGTGCCTAGGGTTCAGGTTAAAAATTTCTTGGATTCTGCCATAGTAGCATCCGTAACGACTTGGGAACGACTCTAGTAGCCCCGGCAGCGCTTTAGAGTGGCTTAGGAGCATTTATTAGCGACGCAATAGGAATTAGGCAATTTTGCCAGTTTTCCGTGTGTGTTAGCCCACAGAATTTTTAGGTGCCAGGGGTCCGGGTCGAATTTTCTTCCATTCTTCTGTAGTAGCGTCTGTAACGATCTGGTAAACGACTCCAGTAGCCCCGGCGGCGCATTGGAGGGGTTATGTAGCATTTTATTGGCGAAGCAATAGGAATTAGGCGATTTTGCCTGTTTTTCATTTGTGTTAGCCCACAGATTTTTTAAGTGCCGGGGGTTCGAGTCAAATGTTCTTGGATTATTCGATAGTAGCGTCCGTAACGACCTGGGAATGACACCAGTAGCCACTGCGGCGCTATAGAGGGGTTTAGGAGCATTTTATTGGCGACGCAATAGGAATTAGGCTATTTTGCCAGTTTTTCGTGTGTGTTAGCCCACAGATGTTTTTGGTGTCGGGGGTCTGGGTCAAAATTTCTTTGATTCTTCCATAGTAGCGTCCGTAACGACCTGGGGAACGACTCCAGTAGCCCGAGCGGCACTTTAGAGGGGTTTAGGATTATTTTATTAGAAACGCAATAGGAATTAGGCGGTTTTGCCAGTTTTTCTTGTGTGTTAGCCCACGGATTTTATATGTGCCAGGGGTCCGTGTCTAATTTTCTTGGATTATTCTATCGTAGCGTCCGTAACGACCTAGGGAACAACTCTAATAGCTTCGGCAGTGCTATAGAGGGGTTTTATTAGCATTTTATTGGCGACGCAATAGGAATTAGGCGATTTTGCCAGTTTTTCGTGTGTGTTAGCCCACAGATTTTTATGGTGTCGGGGGGTCTGGGTAAAAGTTTCTTGGATTCTGCCATAGTAGCGTCCGTAACGACTTGGGGAACGACTCCTGTAACCCCGACGGCGTTTTAGAGTGGTTTAGGAGCATTTTATTAGCGACGCAATAGGAATTAGGCGATTTTGCCAGTTTTCCGTGTGTGTTAGCCCACAGATTTTTTAGGTGCCAGGGGTCTGGGTCAAATTTTCTTCCATTCTTCCATAGTAGCGTCCGTAACGACCTGGTAAAGGACTCTAGTAGCCCCGGCAGCGCATTGGAGGGGTTAAGGAGCATTTTATTGGTGAAGCAATAGGAATTAGGCGATTTTGCCAGTTTTTCATATGTGTTAGACCACAAATGTTTTAGGTGCCTGGGGTTCGAGTTAAAATTTTCTTGGATTCTTCTATAGTAGCGTCCGTAGCGACCTGGGGAACGACTGCAGTAGCCCCGGCAGTGCTTTAGAGTGGTTTAGGAGCATTTTATTGGCGACGCAATACGAATTAGGCGATTTTGCCAGTTTTTTGTCTGTGTTAGCCCACATAATTTTTAGGTGACAGGGGTCTGGGTTGAATTTTCTTCCATTATTCAATAGTAGCATCCGTAACGACCTGTAAACGACTCTAGTAGCACCGGCGGTGCATTAGAGGGGTTAAGGAGCATTTTATTGGTGAAGCAATAGGAATTAGGCAATTTTGCTAGTTTTTCGTGTGTGTTAGCCCACAGATTTTTTAGGTGCCGAGGGTTCGTTCCAATTTTCTTCCATTCTTCCATTGTAGCATCCGTACCGACCAGGTAAACGACTCCAGTAGCCCCGGTGGTGCATTAGAGGGGTTAAGGAGCATATTATTGGCGAAGCAATAGGAATTAGGCGATTTTGCCAGTTTTTTGTGTGTGTTAGCCCACGGATTTTTAAGGTGCCGGGGGTCTGGGTCAAATTTTCTTGGATTCTTCCATAGTAGTGTCCGTAACGACCTGGGGAACGACTCCAATAGCCCCGGCGGCGCTTTAGAGTGGTTTAGGAGCACTTTATTAGCAACGCAATAGGAATTAGGCGATTTTGCCAATTTTTCGTGTGTGTTAGCCCATGGATTTTTTAGGTGCCGGGGTTCGGGTCGAATTTTCTTCCATTCTTCCATAGTAGCGTCCGTACCGACCAGGTAAACGACTCCAGTAGCCCTGGCGGTGCATTGGAGGGGTTAAGGAGCATTTTATTAGCGAAGCAATAGGAATTAGGCGATTTTGCCAGTTTTTTGTCTGTGTTAGCCCACATAATTTTTAGGTGACAGGGGTCTGGGTTGAATTTTCTTCCATTATTCAATAGTAGCATCCGTAACGACCTGTAAACGACTCTAGTAGCACCGGCGGTGCATTAGAGGGGTTAAGGAGCATTTTATTGGTGAAGCAATAGGAATTAGGCAATTTTGCTAGTTTTTCGTGTGTGTTAGCCCACAGATTTTTTAGGTGCCGAGGGTTCGTTCCAATTTTCTTCCATTCTTCCATTGTAGCATCCGTACCGACCAGGTAAACGACTCCAGTAGCCCCGGCGGTGCTTTAGAGTGGTTTAGGAGCATTTTATTGGCGACGCAATACGAATTAGGCGATTTTGCCAGTTTTTCGTGTGTGTTAGCCCACATAATTTTTAGGTGACAGGGGTCTGGGTTGAATTTTCTTCCATTCTTCAATAGTAGCATCCGTAACGACCTGTAAACGACTCCAGTAGCACCGGCGGCGCATTAGAGGGGTTTAGGAGCATTTTATTAGAGACGCAATTGGAATTAGGCGATTTTGCCAGTTTTTCGTGTGTGTTAGGCCACAGATTTATTACGTGCCAGGGGTCCGTCTCAAATTTTCTTGGATTCTTCCATAGTAGCGTCCGTAACGACCTAGGGAACGACTCCAATAGCCCCGGCAGCGCTTTAGAGTGGTTTAGGAGCATTTTATTGGCGACGCAATAGGAATTAGGCGATTTTGCTAGTTTTTCGTGTGTGTTAGCCCATTGATTTTTTAGGTGTCAGGGGTCCGAGTCGAATTTTCTTCCATTCTTCTATAGTAGCGTCCGTACCGACCAGGTAAATGACTCCAGTAGCCCCGGCGGTGCATTAGAGGGGTTAAGGAGCATTTTATTGGCGAAGCAATAGGAATTAGGCGATTTTGCCAGTTTTTCTTGTGTGTTAGCCCTTGGATTTTTAAGGTGCCGGGGGTCTGGGTAAAATTTTCTTAGATTCTTCCATAGTAGCATCCGTAACGACCTAGGGAACGACTCCAATAGCCTCGGCGGCGCTTTAGAGTGGTTTTGGAGCATTTTATTAGCGATGCAATATGAATTAGGCGATGTTTTCCAGTTTTTCGTGTGTGTTAGCCCATGGATTTTTTAGGTGCCGGGGGTTCGGGTCGAATTTTCTTCAATTCTTCCATAGTAGCATCCGTACCCACCAGGTAAACGACTCCAGTAGCCCCGGCGGTGCAATGGAGGGGTTAAGGAGCATTTTATTGGCGAAGTAATAGGAATTAGGTGATTTTGCCAGTTTTTCGTGTGTGTTAGCCCACAAATATTATAGGTGCCTGGGGTTCGGGTTAAAATTTTCTTAGATTCTTCCATAGTAGCGTCCGTAACGACCTGGGGAATGACTCCAATAGCCCGGTTGCGCTATAGAGGGGTTGAGGAGCATTTTATTGGCGACGCAAAAGGTAGTAGGCGATTTTGCCAGTTTTTCGTGTGTGTTAGCCCACGGATTTTTTAGGTGCCGAGGGTCCGGGTCAAATTTTCTTGGATTCTTCCATAGTAGCGTGCGTAACGACCTGGGGAATGACTCCAGTAGCCCCGACGGCGCTTTAGAGGGGTTTAGGAGCATTTTATTTGCGATGCAATAAGAGTTTGCCAAATTTTCTAGATTTTCGTATGTGTTAGCCCACAGATTTTTTAGGTGTCGTGGGGTCGGGTTGAATTTTCTTTGATTCTTCCATAATAGAGTACGTAGCGACCTAGGGAACGACTCCAGTAGCTCCGGCGGCGCTATAGAGGGGTTTAGGAGAATTGTATTAGAGACGCAATAAGAATTAGGCAATTTTGCCAGTTTTTCGTGTGTGTTAGCCCACGAATTTTTTACGTGCCAGGGGTCCGTGTCGAATTTTCTAGGATTATTCTATAGTAGCATACGTAACAACCTGGGAACGAGTCTTGTAGCCCCGACGGCGCTATAGAGGGGTTTAGGAGCATTTGATTGGCGACGCAATAGGAATTAGGCAATTTTGCCAATTTTTCATGTGTGTTAGCCCACGGATTTTTAAGGTGCCGGGGATCCGAGTAATATTTTCTTGGAGTCTGCCATAGTAGCGTCCGTAACGACCTGGAGAACGACTCCAGTAGCCCCGGCGGCGCTTTAGAGTGGTTTAGGAGAATTTTATTAGCGACGCAATAGGAATTAGGCGATTTTGCAAGTTTTCCGTGTGTGTTAGCTTAGGGATATTTTAGGTGTCGGGGGTCCGGGTCAAATTTTATTCCATTCTTCCATAGTAGCGTCCGTAATGACCTGGTAAACGACTCCAGTAGCCCCGGCGGCGCATTGGAGGGGTTAAGGAGCATTTTATTGGCGAAGCAATAGGAATTAGGCGATTTTGCTAGTTTTTTGTGTGTGTTAGACCACAGATATTTAAGGTGCCGGGGGTCCGGGTAAAATTTTCTTGGATTCTACTAGAGTAGCATCCGTAACGACCTGGGGAATGACTCCAGTAGCCCCGGCGGCGCTTTAGAGGGGTTAAGGAGCATTTTATTAGCGACGCAATAGGAATTAGGCAATTTTTCCAGTTTTCCGTGTGTGTTAGCCCACAGATTTTTTAGGTGTCGGGTGTCCGGGCCGAATTTTCTTCCATTCTTCCATATTAGTATCCGTAACGACATGGTAAACGACTCCAGTAGCCTCGGCGGCGCATTAGAGGGGTTAAGGAGTATTTTATTGGCGAAGCAATAGGAATTAGGCGATTTTGCCAGTTTTTCGTGTGTGTTTGCCCACGGATTTTTTAGGTGGCGGGGGTCTGGGTTGAATTTTCTTCCATTCTTCCATAGTAGAGTCTGTAATGACCAGGTAAATGACTCCAGTAGCCCCGACGGTGCATTGGAGGGGTTAAGGAGCATTTTATTAGCGAAGCAATAGGAATTAGGCGATTTTGCCAGTTTTTCGTGTGTGTTAGTCCACGGATTTTTTTGGTGTCGAGGGTCTGGGTCAAATTTTCTTGGATTCTTCTATAGTAGAGTCTGTAACGACCTGGGGAACGACTCCAGTAGCCCTGGCGACACTATAGAGGGGTTTAGGAGCATTTTATTGGCGATGCAATAGGAATTAGGCAATTTTGCTAGTTTTTCGTGTGTTTTAGCCCACGGATTTTTTTGGTGCCGAGGGTCCGGGTCAAAGTTTCTTGGATTCTTCTATAGTAGAGTCTGTAACGACCTGTGGAACGACTCCAGTAGCCCTGGCGGCGCTATAGAGGGGTTTAGGAGCATTTTATTGGCGACGCAATAGGAATTAGGCGATTTTGCCAGTTTTTTCATGTGTGTTAACCCACGGATTTTTAAGGTGATGGGGGTCTGGGTAAAATTTTCTTGGATTCTGCCATAGTAGCTCTGTAACGACCTAGGGAACGACTCCAGTAGCCTCGACGACGCTATAGAGGGGTTTAGAAGTATTTTATTGGCAACGCAATAGAAATTAGGCGATTTTGCCAGTTTTTTCATGTGTGTTAGCCCACAGATTTTTAAGTTGCCGGGGGTCCGTGTCGAATTTTCTTAGATTCTTCTATAGTAGCGTCCGTAACGCCCCGGCGGTTCATTGGAGGGGTTAAGGAGCATTTTATTGGCGAAGCAATAGGAATTAGGCGATTTTGCCAGTTTTTCGTGTGTGTTAGCCCACGGATTTTTTCGGTGCCGGGGGTCTAGGTCAAATTTTCTTGGATTCTTCCATAGTAGCATCCGTAACGACCTTGGGAACAACTCTAATAGCCCCGGCGGTGCTTTAGAATGGTTTAGGAGCATTTTATTAGCGACACAATAGGAATAAGGCGATTTTGCCAGTTTTTCGTGTGTGTTAGACCATAGATGTTTTAGGTGCCTAGGGTTGGGGTAACAATTTTCTTAGATTCTGCCATAGTAGCGTCCGTAACGACCTGGGGAACGACTCCAGTAGCCCTGGCGGTGCTTTAGAGTGGTTTAGGAGCATTTTATTGGCGACGCAATAGGAATTAGGCGATTTTGCCAGTTTTTCGTGTGTGTTCGCCCACATATTTTTTAGGTGCCAGGGGTCTGGTTCGAATTTTCTTCCATTCTTCCATAGAAACGTCCGTAACGACCTGGGAAATGACTCCAGTAGCCCCGACGGCGCATTAGAGGTGTTAAGGAGCATTTTATTGGCGAAGCAATTGGTATTAGGCGATTTTGCCAGTTTTTCGTGTGTGTTATCCCACAGATTTTTTAGGTGCCGGGGGTCCGGATCGAATTTTCTTCCATTCTTCCATAGTAGCGTCTGTAACGACCTGGTAAACGACTCTAGTAGCACCGGCGGCGCATTAGAGGGGTTAAGAAGCATTTTATTGGCGAAGCAATAGGAATTAGGCAATTTTGCCAGTTTTTCGTGTGTTAGCCTACGGATTTTTTAGGTGCCGGTGGTTCGGGTCAAATTTTCTTGGATTCTTCTATAGTAGCATCCGTAACGACCTGAGAATGACACCAGTAACCCCGGTGGTGCTATAGAGGGGTTTAAGAGCATTTTATTGGCGACGCAATAGGAATTAGGCAATTTTGCCAGTTTTTCGTGTGTTAGCCCACGGATTTTTTAGGTGCCGGGGGTACGGGTCAAAATTTCTTTGATTCTTCCATAGTAGCGTCCGTAACGACCTGGAGAACGACTCCAGTAGCCCCAGAGGCGCTTTAGAAGGGTTTAGGAGCATTTTATTAGAGACGCAATAGGAATTAGGCGATTTTGCCAGCTTTTTGTGTGTGTTAGCCCACAGATTTTTTACGTGCCAGGGGTCCGTGTCGAAATTTCTTGGATTCTTCTATAGTAGCATCCGTAATGACATGGGGAATGACTCCAATAGCCCCGGCGACGCTATAGAGGGATTTAGGAGCATTTTATTGGCGACGCAATAGGAATTAGGCGATTTTGCCAGTTTTTCGTGTGTGTTAGCCCACGGATTTTTAAGGTGCCGGGGGTCTGGGTTAAAGTTTTTTGGATTATTCCATAGTAGCGTCCGTAACGACCTGGGGAACGACTCCAATAGCCCCGGCGGCGCTTTAGAGTGGTTTAGGAGCATTTTATTAGCAACGCAATAGGAATTAGGCGATTTTGCCAGTTTTTCGTGTGTGTTAGCCCACGAATTTTTTAGGTGCCAGGGGTCCGTGTCGAAATTTCTTAGATTATTCTATAGTAGCGTCCGTAACGACCTGGTAAGGAATCCAGTAGCCCCGGCGGTTCATTGGAGGGGTTAAGTATTATTTTATTGGTGAAGCAATAGGAATTAGGCGATTTTGCTAGTTTTTCGTGTGTGTTAGCCCACGGATTTTTTCGGTGCTGGGGGTCTGGGTCAAATTTTCTTGGATTCTTCCATAAGAGCATCCGTAACGACCTTGGGAACGACTCCAATAGCCCCGGCAGCGCTTTAGAGTGGTTTAGGAGCATTTTATTAGCGACACAATAGGAATAAGGCGATTTTGCCAGTTTTTCGTGTGTGTTAGACCATAGATGTTTTAGGTGCCTGGGGTTGGGGTAACAATTTTCTTGGATTCTGCCATAGTAGCGTCCGTAACGACCTGGGAATGACTCCAGTAGCCCCGGCGGTGCTTTAGAGTGGTTTAGGAGCATTTTATTGGCGACGCAATAGGAATTAGGCAATTTTGCCAGTTTTTCGTGTGTGTTCGCCCACAGATGTTTTAGGTGACAGGGGTCTGGTTCGAATTTTCTTAAATAGAAGCGTCCGTAACGACCTGGGAAATGACTCCAGTAGCCCCGACGGCGCATTAGAGGTGTTAAGGAGCATTTTATTGTCAAAGCAATTGGAATTAGGCAATTTTGCCAGTTTTTTATGTGTGTTAGCTCACGGATTTTTTAGGTGCGAGGGTCGGGTCAAATTTCTTGGATTTTTCTATAGTAGCTTCCGTAACGACCTGGGAATGACACCAGTAGACCCGGCAGCGCTATAGAGGGGTTTAGGAGCATTTTATTGGCGACGCAATAGGAATTAGGCGATTTTGCCAGTGTTTCGTGTGTGTTAACCATGGATGTTTTTGGTGCCGGGGGTCCGGGTCAAATTTTCTTGAATTCTTCCATAGTAGAATCCGTAACGACCTAGGGAACCACTCCAGTAGCCCCAGCGGCGCTTTAGAGGGGTTTAGGAGCATTTTATTAGAGACGCAATAGAAATCAGGCGATTTTGCCAGTTTTTCGTGTGTGTAAGCCCACGAATGTTTTATGTGGTAGGGGTCCATGTCGAATTTTCTTTGATTCTTCTATAGTAGTGTCCGTAACGACCTGAGGAACGACTCCAGTAGCCCCGGCGGCGCTACAGAGGGGTTTAGGAGCATTTTATTAGAGACGCAATAGGAATTAGGCGGTTTTTCCAGTTTTTCGTGTGTGTTAGCCCACAGATTTTTTACGTGCCAGGGGTCCGTGTCGAAATTTCATGGATTCTTCTATCGTAGCGTCCGTAACGACCTGGGGAACGACTCCAGTAGCCCCGGCGGCGCTATAGAGGGGTTTAGGAGCATTTTATTTACGACGCAATAGGAATTAGGAGATTTTGCCAATGTTTCATGTGTGTTAGCCCACGGATTTTTAAGGTGCCGGGGGTCTGGGTAAATGTTTCTTAGATTCTACCATAGTAGCATCTGTAACAACCTGGGGAACGACTCCAGTATCCCCGGCGACGCTTTAGAGTGGTTTAGGAGCATTTTATTAGCAACGCAATAGAAATTAGGCGATTTTGCCAGTTTTTCGTGTGTTATCCCACAGATTTTTTAGGTGCCGGGGGTCCGGGTTGAATTTTCTTCCATTCTTCCATAGTAGCGTCTGTTACGACCTGGTAAACGACTCTAGTAGCACCGGAGGCGCATTAGAGGGGTTAAGAAGCATTTTATTGGCGAAGCAATAGGAATTAGGCAATTTTGCCAGTTTTTCGTGTGTGTTAGCCCACGGATTTTTTAGGTGCCGATGGTTCGGGTCAAATTTTCTTGGATTCTTCAATAGTAGCATCTGTAATGACCTGGGAATGACACCAGTAGCCCCGGCGGCGCTATAGAGGGGTTTAGGAGCATTTTATTGGCGATGCAATAGGAATTAGGCGATTTTACTAGTTTTTCGTTTGTGTTAGCCCACAGATGTTTTTGGTGCTGGGGGTCTCGATCAAATTTTCTTTGATTCTTCCAAAGTAGCGTCCGTAACGACCTGGGAAACGACTCCAGTAGCCCCAGCGGTGCTTTAGAGGGGTTTAGGATTATTTTATTAGCGACGCAATAGGAATTAGGCGATTTTGCCAGTTTTTCTTGTATGTTAGCCCACAGATTTTTTACGTGCCAGGGTTCCGTGTCTAATTTTCTTGGATTATTCTATCATAGCGTCCGTAACGACATGGTAAACGACTCCATTAGCCTCGGCGGCGCATTAGAGGGGTTAAGGAGTATTTTATTGGCGAAGCAATAGGAATTAGGCGATTTTGCCAGTTTTTCGTGTGTGTTTGCCTACAGATTTTTTAGGTGGCGGGGGTCTGGGTTGAATTTTCTTCCATTCTTCCATAGTAGAGTCTGTAATGACCAGGTAAATGACTCCAGTAGCCCCGGCGGTGCATTAGAGGGGTTAAAGAGCATTTTATTGGCGAAGCAATAGGAATTAGGCGATTTTGCCAGTTTTTCGTGTTTGTTAGCCCACGAATTTTTTAGGTGCCGGGGGTCCGTGTCGAATTTTATTAGATTCTTCTATAGTAGCGGCCGTAATGACCTGATAAGGAATCCAGTAGCCCCGGTGGTTCATTGGAGGGGTTAAGGAGCATTTTTTTGGTGAAGCAATAGGAATTAGGTGATTTTGCCAGTTTTTCGTGTGTGTTATCCCACGGATTTTTTCGATGTCGGGGGTCTAGGTCAAACTTTCTTGGATTCTTCCATAGTAGCATCCGTAACAACCTTGGGAACGACTCCAATAGCCCCGGCGGCGCTTTAGAGTGGTTTAGGAGCATTTTATTAGCGACACAATAGGAATAAGGCGATTTTGCCAGTTTTTCGTGTGTGTTAGACCATAGATGTTTTAGGTGCCTGGGGTTGGGGTAACAATTTTCTTGGATTCTGCCATAGTAGCGTCCGTAACGACCTGGGGAACGACTCCAGTAGCCCCGGCGGTGCTTTAGAGTGGTTTAGGAGCATTTTATTGGCGACGCAATAGGAATTAGGCAATTTTGCCAGTTTTTCGTGTGTGTTAGCCCATAGATATTTTAGGTGCCTGGGGTTCGGGTTAAAATTTTCTTAGATTCTTCCATAGTAGCGTCCGTAACGACCTGGGGAACGATTCCAGTAGCCCGGTTGCGCTATAGAGGGGTTGAGGAGCATTTTATTGGCGACGCAATAGGAAGTAGGCGATTTTGCCAATATTTTGTGTGTGTTAGCCCTACGGATTTTTAAGGTGCTGAGGGTCCAGGTAAAATTTTCTTGGATTCTTCCATAGTAGCGTCCGTAACGACCTGGAGAATGACTCCAGTAGCCCCGGTGGTGCTTTTTTTTTTTTTTTTATGGGAACAGACCCTACACGAGGCTCCCACCTCTCGTGCACAGTCAGGGGTTAAGCAACACCCCCAAGCCTTAACATAAATAATTAAAATAAAAATACAAGGAGGGGGACATAAACCTTACCTCCGATCCTACGGTGGTTCATAAGTCGGCTAACCTATTAAGGTCGACTAACTCATCCCCGATACAAAAAAAGACTAACTATAACTAGAAAGCAGTAAACCTGTGAGAGGACTCCTCCCGGTACAATTCAACTATGAAAGCATAAATAAGGGAGACTCTCCCCTTCCATGAGACAAAGGAAAGTAACCTACACTAGTCCTATTCAACTATGCTACGTACCAAACATAGCTACATTGAAGAAGAACAAGTATACGAAACTTCTATCTCGCATGGGATGGGAAAACTCTTTTCATCTTTGCTCTTTTTAGTCTTGTCGTACCAGGTAAATCCAGGTGAAGTGTGCCTTTGTATCAGTATCATGATTACCAGCTAAGGAGGCTGAAAGGAGAGGAAGTATATGGAGCTATAATATCCAATAGCCTTGGAGTTGTTGTGGAGAAAATTGAGAGCCTGAATATCAGAACAAGTGTAGCTGCATTCGAACACCTGCATGGTGGTCCAAGTATATGGTTGCTGCAGGTATTGAGGGATGTTGGGTTGTGCTGGAGAGGCCCTAGTAAGCCATGCTTTAGTATCTATTTGTTTACAATTATGTGGACCTACACCTACAAGTAGCCAAGGAAACAAACAAACATGGTTGTTGCAGTCCTGTACCCAGTTCCTTGCTGCCTCTCTAGCTGCAGTGATAGCTTGTTTGTTGTTGCAGGTTAGGTTCAGTAGTAGATCCCTCTTTTGGTGCCTGCACAGGCAAACAACACCAGAAAAACACACAAGCAAACAAATCTGGCTAGTGACTTGTAGATGCTCATTGTGTGCTGCATATGTTGCATACTGCTGCTGCTGTGCTGCATATGGGAGGTACAAAGGGTGGGTAATGATGGCTGCAGGTTCCCTGAGAAGCCAAGCATTCTCAACTTTGAGGTTGTAGCAGGTGTGCATCTGTAAACCTGCATTAGCAACTAACAATTATGGCAAGTGAAAAGGCTGGTGCAGGTTTGTGTGCAACTCCTTGTTGCTGCCATTGTAGTTAGTCTGCTTGTTTGTCTTTGTTTTGAAGTGGTTCAACTTCTTGAAGTACCTGCACAGACAAACAAAACCAACAAACCATACAACCAAAGAAGTATGTAAGCTGCTGTAACCAATACTATTAGCTTGTAGTTGGTCCTTGTCTGCTGCAGGTTGGTGGAGCTGTTGCAGATGTTAATGGAATGCATCTGGTATGCATGGAGAAGTGATGGGAGTAGGTGAGGCCCTTGCATGTGTGGCTGTTGTCTCCCTTTTTCTGAGACTTTGTGTACCTGCACAAACAATTAACAAAGAGCCAAACAAATATGGGAACTGTAATGTCTCCCTCTATTTGACTCTTTGTGGAACTGTACACAGCTTCTTGTTGCCTCCAAAGAGAGAGTGGTCAGCTCCTTTGAAGTGTTCAGCTCATTAAAGTACCTGCACATGTCCACCAAAATAAGACAACATGCTAACAAGAATTGTAGATGGTCCTTCTGAGCTGCAGGGTAAAGTTGTTGGAGTTGTTGAATACTGCTGCTGGGGCTGTTGTTGTGGAAGGAGAAAGACTGAATCACAATCCTGGTGGTCAGCTTCTTAGAGTAAATATGTGCCAATAGCCAAGGAAGCAAGCAATGAAGATTACTGTAGTCCTGGAACCAGTTTCTTATTGCCTCTGTAGCTGAAGTGGTAATATGCTTGTTGTAGATCGCTCTTTTGGGTTTGGGATACCTGCATAGACAAACAAAACCAGAAGAATACAGAAACAAGTAAATGTGCATCTCCTTGTTGCTTCCTTTGTGATTAGGCTGCTTGCTGGTGTCAATTACACAAGAAGGGAGATCCTTTGTTGTGATCAGGTTCAGCTTCTTGTAGTACCTGCACAGACAAACAAAACCAACAAACCACACAACCAAAGAAATCTGCATGCTGCTGTAATTAGCTTGTATTTGTTCCTTGTTTGCTGCAGGTTGTTGGAGTTGTTGCTGGGGTGTGTTGATAATAGAGAGTGTGGATGGCAAGCTTAGTGTGCATCTCCATAGAAGCCCCAGATAACTGTAGCCCTTATAGCAGTTCCAAATAGGTTCTAAACAAAAACAGCCAACTAAAGACAAGCAACCAAACAAGCAGGTGTTGAGCTGCTGCAGGTGTTGAGCTATTGCAGGTAATACAGGTTTTGCACAAGGAGCTGCTGCAGGTGTTGAGCTATTGGAGAAGGTATAGGTAGAGTAGTGATTAGGAGATGAGGTCCAGTTATTTTAGATGGATTTAGGAGCATTTTATTTGCGATGCAATAAGAGTTTGCCAAATTTGCCAGTTTTTCGTATGTTTTAGCCCACGAATATTTTAGGTGTCGGGGGTTCGGGTCGAATTTTCTTTGATTCTTCCATAGTAGCGTCAATGACGACCTAGGGAACGACTCCAGTAGCCCCGGTGGCACTTCAGAGCGGTTTAGAAGCATTTTATTAGAGATGCAATAGGAATTAGGCGATTTTGCCAGTTTTCCGTGTGTTAACTAGCCCACAGATATTTTAGGTGCCGTGGGTCTGGGTCGAATTTTCTTCCATTCTTCCATAGTAGCGTCCGTACCAACTAGGTAAATGACTCCAGTAGCCCCGGCGGTGCATTAGAGGGGTTAAGGAGCATTTTATTGGCGAAGAATAGGAATTAGGCGATTTTGCCAGTTTTTCATGTGTGTTAGCCCACGGATTTTTTAGGTGCCGGGGGTACGGGTCGAATTTTCTTCCATTGTTCCATAGTAGCGTCCGTAACGACCTAGTAAACGACACTAGTAGCCCCGGAGGCGCTTTAGAGTGGTTTAGGAGCATTTTATTAGCGACGCAATAGGAATTAGGCGATTTTGCCAGTTTTCCGTGTGTGTTAGCCCACGAATGTTTTAGGTGCCGGGTGTCCGGGTTGAATTTTCTTCTATTCTTCCATAGTATTGTCTGTAACGACCTAGTAAACGACTCCAGTAGCCCCAGCGGCGCATTAGAGGGGTTAAGGAGCATTTTATTGGCGAAGCAATAGGAATTAGGCGATTTTGCCAGTTTTTCATTTATGTTGGCCCACGGATTTTTAAGGTGCGGGGGGTTCTGGTCAAATTTTATTAGATTCTTCTATAGTAGCGTCCGTAACGACCTGGGAACGACACCAGTAGCCCCAGAGGAGCTATAGAGAGGTTTAGGAGCATTTTATTGGCGACGCAATAGGAATTAGGCTATTTTGCCAGTTTTTCGTGTGTGTTAGCCTACGGATTTTTTTGGTGCCGGGGGTCCAGGTCAAATTTTCTTTGATTCTTCCATAGTAGCGTCCGTAACGACTTGGGGAACGACTCCAATAGCACCAGCGGCGCTTTAGAGGGATTTCGGAGCATTTTATTAGAGACGCAATAGGAATTAGGCGATTTTTCCAATTTTTCGTGTGTGTTAGCCCACGGATTTTTTACGTGCCAGGTGTCCGTGTCGAATTTTCTTGGATTCTTCTATTGTAGCGTCCGTAACGACCTGAGGAACGACTCTAGTAGCCCCGGCGGCGCTATATAGGGGTTTAAGAGCATTTTATTGGCGACGCAATAAGAATTAGACAATTTTGCCAGTTTTTCATGTGTGTTAGCCCACAGATTTTTAAGGTGCTGGGGGTTCGGGTAAAATTTTCTTGGATTCTTCTATAGTAGCATCCGTAACGACCTGGCGAATGACTCCAGTTGCTCCGGCGACGCTTTAGAGGGGTTAAGGAGCATTTTATTAGCGACGCAATAGGAATTAGGCGATTTTGCCAATTTTCCGTGTGTGTTAGCCCACAGAATTTTTAGGTGTCAGGTGTCCGGGCCAACTTTTCTTCCATTCTTCCATTCTTCCATATTAGCATCCGTAACGACCTGGTAAACGACTCCAGTAGCCTCGGCGGCGCATTAGAGGGGTTAAGGAGCATTTTATTGGCGAAGCAATAGGAATTAGTCGATTTTGCTAGTTTTTCGTGTGTGTTATACCACAGATTTTTTAGGTGCCTGGGGTTCGGGTTAAAATTTTCTTGGATTCTTCCATAGTAGCGTCCGTAACGACCTGGGGAAGGACTCCAGTAGCTCCGGTGGTGCTTTAGAGTGGTTTAGGAGCATTTTATTGGCGACGCAATAAGAATTTGGCGATTTTGCCAGTTTTTCGTGTGTGTTAGCCCACGGATTTTTTAGGTGCTAGGGGTCTGGGTCGAATTTTCTTGAATTATTCTATCGTAGCATCCGTAATGACCTGAGGAACGACTCCAGTAGCCCTGACGGCGCTATATAGGGGTTTAGGAGCATTTTATTAGCGACGCAATAAGAATTAGATGATTTTACGAGTTTTTCATGTGTGTTAGCCTACAGATTTTTAAGGTGCCGGGGGTCCGGGTAATATTTTCTTGGATTCTACTATAGTAGCATCCGTAACGACCTGGCGAATGACTCCAGTAGCCCCGGTGGCGCTTTAGAGGGGTTAAGGTGCATTTTATTAGCGACGCAATAGGAATTAGGCTATTTTGCCAGTTTTCCGTGTGTGTTAGCCCACAGACTTTTTAGGTGTCGGATGTTCGGGCCGAATTTTCTTCCATTCTTCCATATTAGCATCCGTAACGACCTGGTAAACGACTCAAGTAGCCTCGGCGGCGCATTAGAGTGGTTAAGGAGCATTTTATTGGCGAAGCAATAGGAATTAGGCGATTTTGCCAGTTTTTCGTGTGTGTTATACCATAGATTTTGTAGGTGCCTGAGGTTCGGGTTAAAATTTTCTTGGATTCTTCCATAGTAGCGTCCGTAACGACCTGGGGAAGGACTCCAGAAGCCCCGGTGGTGCTTTAGAGTGGTTTAGGAGCATTTTATTGGCGACGCAATAAGAATTTGGCGATTTTGCCAGTTTTTCGTGTGTGTTAGCCCACGGATTTTTTAGGTGCCAGGGGTCTGGGTCGAAGTTTCTTTGATTGTTCTATCGTAGCGTCCGTAACGACCTAGGGACGACTCTAGTAGCCCCGGCAGCGCTATAGAGGGGTTTAGGAGAATTTTATTGGCAACGCAATAGGAATTAGGCGATTTTGCTAGTTTTTCATGTGTGTTAGCCTACGGATTTTTAAGGTGTCGGGGGGTCCGGGTAAATGTTTCATGGATTCTGCCATAGTAGCGTCCGTAACGACTTGGGGAACGACTCTAGTAGCCCCGGCGGCGTTTTAGAGTGGTTTAGGAGCATTTTATTAGCGACGCAATAGGAATTAGGCGATTTTGCCAGTTTTTCGTGTGTGTTAGCCCACGGATTTTTTAGGTGCTAGGGGTCTGGGTCGAATTTTCTTGAATTATTCTATCGTAGCATCCGTAATGACCTGAGGAACGACTCCAGTAGCCCTGACGGCGCTATATAGGGGTTTAGGAGCATTTTATTAGCGACGCAATAAGAATTAGATGATTTTACGAGTTTTTCATGTGTGTTAGCCTACAGATTTTTAAGGTGCCGGGGGTCCGGGTAATATTTTCTTGGATTCTACTATAGTAGCGTCCGTAACGACCTGGCGAATGACTCCAGTAGCCCCGGCGGCGCTTTAGAGGGGTTAAGGTGCATTTTATTAGCGACGCAATAGGAATTAGGCTATTTTGCCAGTTTTCCGTGTGTGTTAGCCCACAGACTTTTTAGGTGTCGGATGTTCGGGCCGAATTTTCTTCCATTCTTCCATATTAGCATCCGTAACGACCTGGTAAACGACTCAAGTAGCCTCGGCGGCGCATTAGAGTGGTTAAGGAGCATTTTATTGGCGAAGCAATAGGAATTAGGCGATTTTGCCAGTTTTTCGTGTGTGTTATACCACAGATTTTGTAGGTGCCTGAGGTTCGGGTTAAACTTTTCTTGGATTCTTCCATAGTAGCGTCCGTAACGACCTGGGGAAGGACTCCAGTAGCCCCGGTGGTGCTTTAGAGTGGTTTAGGAGCATTTTATTGGCGACGCAATAAGAATTTGGCGATTTTGCCAGTTTTTCGTGTGTGTTAGCCCACGGATTTTTTAGGTGCCAGGGGTCTGGGTCGAAGTTTCTTTGATTGTTCTATCGTAGCGTCCGTAACGACCTAGGGACGACTCTAGTAGCCCCGGCAGCGCTATAGAGGGGTTTAGGAGAATTTTATTGGCAACGCAATAGGAATTAGGCGATTTTGCTAGTTTTTCATGTGTGTTAGCCTACGGATTTTTAAGGTGTCGGGGGGTCCGGGTAAATGTTTCATGGATTCTGCCATAGTAGCGTCCGTAACGACTTGGGGAACGACTCTAGTAGCCCCGGCGGCGTTTTAGAGTGGTTTAGGAGCATTTTATTAGCGACGCAATAGGAATTAGGCGATTTTGCCAGTTTTTCGTGTGTGTTAGCCCACGGATTTTTTAGGTGCCGGAGGTCCGGGTCGAAATTTCTTCCATTCTTCCATAGTAGCATCCGTAACGACCTGTTAACGACTCCAGTAGCCCCGGCGGCGCATTGGAGGGGTTAAGGAGCATTTTATTGGCGAAGCAATAGGAATTAGGCGATTTTGCCAGTTTTTCGTATGTGTTAGACCACAGATTTTTTAGGTACCTGGGGTTCGAGTTAAAATTTTCTTGGATTCTTCTATAGTAGCGTTCGTAACGACCTGGGGAACGACTAAAGTAGCCCCGGCGGCGCTTTAGAGTGGTTTAGGAGCATTTTATTAGCGACGCAATAGGAATTAGGCGATTTTGCAAGTTTTTCGTGTGTGTTAGCCCACGAATTTTTTAGGTGCCAGGGGTCCGTGTCGAATTTTCTTAGATTCTTCTATAGTAGCGTCCGTAACGACCTGGTAAGGAATCCAGTAGCCCCGGCGGTTCATTGGAGGGGTTAAGGATCATTTTATTGGTGAAGCAATAGGAATTAGGCAATTTTGCTAGTTTTTCGTGTGTGTTAGCCCACAGATTTTTTAGGTGCCGAGGGTTCGGTCCAATTTTCTTGGATTCTTCTATAGTAGCGTCTGTAACGACCTGGGAATGACACCAATAGCCCCTGCGGCGCTTTAGAGGGGTTTAGGAGCATTTTATTGGCGACGCAATAGGAATTAGGCAATTTTGCCAGTTTTTCGTGTGTGTTAGCCCCGCGGATTTTTTAGGTGCCGGGGGTCCGGGTCAAATTTTCTTGGATTCTTCCATAGTAGCGTCTGTAATGACCTGGGGAATGACTCCAGTAGCCCCGGCGGCGCTTTAGAGGGGTTTAGGAGCATTTTATTTGCGACGCAATAAGAGTTTGCCAAATTTGCCAGTTTTTCGTATGTGTTAGCCCACGGATTTTTTAGGTGTCGGGGGTTCCGGTCGAATTTTCTTTGATTTTTCCATAGTAGCATCCGTAACGACCTGGGAAACGACTCTAGTAGCTCCGGTGGCGCTATAGAGGGGTTTAGGAGCATTTTATTAGAGACGCAATAAGAATTAGGCGATTTTGCCAGTTTTTCGTGTGTGTTAGCCCACGGATTTTTTATGTGCCGGGGGTACGGGTCGAATTTTCTTCAATTATTCCATAGTAGCGTCCGTAACGACCTGGTAAACGACTCTAGTAGCCCCAGCGGCGCTTTAGAGTGGTTTAGGAGCATTTTATTAGCGACGCAATAGGAATTAGGCAATTTTGCAAGTTTTCCGTGTGTGTTAGCCCACGGATGTTTTAGGTGCCGGGTGTCCGGGTCGAATTTTCTTCCATTCTTCCATTGTAGCATCCATAACGACCTGGTAAACGACTCCAGTAGCCCCGGCAGCGCATTGGAGGGGTTAAGGAGCATTTTATTGGCGAAGCAATAGGAAGTAGGCGATTTTGCCAGTTTTTTGTTTGTGTTAGCCCACAGATTTTTTAGGTGCCGGGGGTTCTGGTCAAATTTTCTTGGATTCTTCTATAGTAGCATCCGTAACGACCTTGGAACGACACCAGTAGCCCCGGAGGCGCTATAGAGGGGTTTATGAGCATTTTATTGGCGACGCAATAGGAATTAGACGATTTTGCCAGTTTTTCGTGTGTTAGCCTACGGATTTTTTTGGTGTCGGGGGTCCAGGTCAAATCTTCTTTGATTCTGCCATAGTAGCATCCGTAACGACCTAGAGAACGAGTCCAGTAGCCCCAGCGGCGCTTTAAGAGGGATTTAGGAGCATTTTATTAGAGACGCAATAGGAATAAGACGATTTTTTCAGTTTTTCGTGTGTGTTAGCCCACAGATTTTTTACGTGCCAGGGGTCCGTGTCGAATGTTCTTGGATTCCTCTATCGTAGCATCCGTAACGACCTGGGGAACAACTCCGTAGCCCCGGTGGTGCTATAGAGGGGTTTAGGAGCATTTTATTGGCGACGCAATAGGAATTAGGCGATTTTGCCAGTTTTTCATGTGTGTTAGCCCATAGATTTTTAAGGTGCCGGGGTTCCGGGTAAAGTTTTCTTGGATTCTGCTAGAGTAGCGTCCGTAATGACCTAGGGAATGACTCCAGTAGCCCCGGCGGCGCTTTAGAGGGGTTAAGGAGCATTTTATTAGCGACGCAATAGGAATTAGGCGATTTTGCCAGTTTTCCGTGTGTGTTAGCCCACAGATTTTTTAGGTGTCGGATGTCCGGGCCGAATTTTCTTCCATTCTTCTATATTAGCATCCGTAACGACATGGTAAACGACTCCAATAGCCTCGGCGGCACATTAGAGGGGTTAAGGAGCATTTTATTAGCGAAGCAATAGGAATTAAGCGATTTTGCCAGTTTTTCGTGTGTGTTAGCCCACAGATTTTTTAGGTGCCAGGGGTCTGGGTTGAATTTTCTTCCATTCTTCTATAGTAGAGTATGTAATGACCAGGTAAACGACTCTAGTAGCCCCGGTGGTGCATTGAAGGGGTTAAGGAGCATTTTATTAGCGAAGCAATAGGAATTAGGCGATTTTGCCAGTTTTTCGTGTGTGTTAGCCCACAGATTTTTTAGGTGCCGTGGGTTCGGGTTAAATTTTCTTGGATTCTTCTATAGTAGCGTCCATAACAACCTGGGAATGACACCAGTAGCCCCGGCGATGCTATAGAGGGGTTTAGGAGCATTTTATTGGCGACGCAATAGGAATTAGGCAATTTTGCTAGTTTTTCGTGTGTGTTAGCCCACGGATTTTTTTGGTGCCGGGGGTCCGGGTCAAATTTTCTTGGATTCTTCTATAGTAGAGTCCGTAACGACCTGGGTAACGACTCCAGTAGCCCTGGCGGCGCTATAGAGGGGTTTAGGACTATTTTATTGGCGACGCAATAGTAATTAGGCGATTTTGCCAGTTTTTTCATGTGTGTTAGCCCACGGATTTTTAAGGTGCCGGGGGTCTGGGTAAAAGTTTCTTGGATTCTGCCATAGTAGCGTCCGTAGAGACCTAGGGAATGACTTCAGTAGCCCCGACGGCGCTATAGAGGGGTTTAGGAGCATTTTATTTGCAATGCAATAGGAATTAGGCGATTTTGCCAGTTTTTTTCATGTGTGTTAGCCCACAGATTTTTAAGGTGCCGGGGGTCTGGGTAAAATTTTCTTGGATTCGGCCATAGTAGCGTTTGTAACAACCTGGGGAACGACTCCAGTAGCCTCGGCGACGCTATAGAGGGGTTTAGGAGCATTTTATTGGCGACGCAATAGAAATTAGGCAATTTTGCCAGTTTTTCGTGTGTGTTAGCCCACTAATTTTTTAGGTGCCGGGGGTCCGGGTCGAATTTTCTTAGATTCTTCTATAGTAGCGTCCGTAACGACCTGGTAAACGACTCCAGTAGCCCCGGCGGTGCATTGGAGGGGTTAAGGAGCATTTTATTGGTGAAGCAATAGGAATTAGGCGATTTTGCCAGTTTTTCGTGTGTGTTTGCCCACGAATTTTTTCGGTGCCGAGGGTCTGGGTCAAATTTTCATGGATTCTTCCATTATAGCATCCATAATGACCTGGGGAACGACTCCAGCAGCCCCGGCGGCGCTTTAGAAGGGTTTAGGAGCATTTTATTAGCGATGCAATAGGAATTAGGCGATTTTGCGTGTTTTCCGTGTCTGTTAACCCACGGATTTTTTACGTGCCAGGGGTCCATGTCGAATTTTCTAGGATTCTTCTATAGTAGCATCCGTAACGACCTGGAGAACGAGTCCTGTAGCCCCGGCGGCGCTATAGAGGGGTTTAGGAGCATTTGATTGGCGATGCAATAGGAATTAGGCAATTTTGCCAATTTTTCATGTGTGTTAGCCCACGGATTTTTAAGGTGTCGGGTGTCCAGGTAATATTTTCTTGGATTCTGCCATAGTAGCGTCCGTAACGACCTGGGGAACGACTCCAGTAGCCCCGGCGACGCTTTAGAGTGGTTTAGGAGCATTTTATTAGCGACGCAATAGGAATTAGGCAATTTTGTCTGTTTTTCGTGTGTGTAAGCCCACGGATTTTTAAGGTGCCAGGGGTCTTTGTCAAATTTTCTTGGATTCTTCCATAGTAGCGTCCGTAATGACCTGGTGAAAGACTCCACTAGCCCCGGCGGCGCTTTAGAGTGGTTTAGGAGCATTTTATTAGCGACGCAATAGGAATTAGGCGATTTTGCCAGTTTTTCGTGTGTGTTAGCCCACAGTTGTTTTAGGTGCCGGGGGTCCGGGTCGAATTTTCTTCCATTCTTCCATAGTTGCGTCCGTACCGACCAGGTAAACAACTCCAGTAGCCCCGGCGGTGCATCGAAGGGGTTAAGGAGCATTTTGTTGGCGAATCAATAGGAATTACGCGATTTTGCCAGTATTTCGTGTGTGTTAGCCCACAGATTTTTTAGGTGTCTGGGTTCGGGTTAAAATTTTCATGGATTCTTCCATAATAGCGTCCATAATGACCTGGGGAATGACTCCAACAGCCCGGCTGCGCTATAGAGGGTTGAGTAGCATTTTATTGGCGATACAATAGAAAGTAGGCGATTTTGCCAGTTTTTCGTGTGTGTTAGCCCCGTGGATTTTTTAGGTGCCGGGGGTCCGGGTCAAATTTTCTTGGATTCTTCCATAGTAGCGTCTGTAATTACGTGGGGAATGACTCCAGTAGCCCCGGCGGCGCTTTAGATGGGTTTAGGAGCATTTTATTTGCGACGCAATAAGAGTTTGCCAAATTTGCCAGTTTTTCGTATGTGTTAGCCCACGAATTTTTTAGGTGTCGGGGGTTCCGGTCGAATTTTCTTTGATTTTTCCATAGTAGCATCCGTAACGACCTGGGAAACGACTCTAGTAGCTCCGGCGGCGCTATAGAGGGGTTTAGGAGCATTTTATTTACGACGCAATAGGAATTAGGCAATTTTGCCAATTTTTCATGTTTGTTAGCCCACGGATTTTTAAGGTGCCGGGGGTCCAGGTAAAATTTTCTTGGATTCTGCCATAGTAGCGTCCGTAACGACCTGGGGAACGACTCCAGTAGCCCCGACGACGCTTTAGAGTGGTTTAGGAGCATTTTATTAGCGACGCAATAGAAATTAGGCCATTTTGCCAGTTTTTCGTGTGTGTTAGCCCATAGATTTTTTAGGTGCCGGGGGTCCGGGTCGAATTTTCTTCCAATCTTCCATAGTAGCATCCGTAACGACCTGGTAAACGACTCCAGTAGCCCCGGCGGCGCATTGGAGGGGTTAAGGAGCATTTTATTGGCGAAGCAATAGTAATTAGGCGATTTTGCCAGTTTTTTGTGTGTGTTAGCCCACGGATTTTTAGGTACCGAGGGTTCGGGTTAAATATTCTTGGATTCTTCTATAGTAGCGTCCGTAATGACCTGGGAACGACACCAATAGCCCCGGCGGCGCTATAGAGGGGTTTAGGAGCATTTTATTGGCGACGCAATAGGAATTAGGCGATTTTGCTAGTTTTTCGTGTGTGTTAGCCCACGGATTTTTAAGGTGACGGGGGTCCGGGTCAAATTTTCTTGGATTCTTCTATAGTAGCATCTGTAACGACCTGGTAAACGACTCCAGTAGCCTCGGCGGTGCATTAGAGGGGTTAAGGAGCATTTTATTGGCAAAGAAATAGGTATTAGGTGATTTTGCCAGTTTTTCATGTGTGTTAGCCAATGGATTTTTTACGTGCCAGGGGTCCATGTCAAATTTTCTTGGATTCTTCTATAGTAGCGTCCGTAACGACCTAGGAGCGACACCAGTAGCCCAGCGGTGCTATAGAGGGGTTTAGGAGCATTTTATTAGAGACGCAATTGGAATTAGGCAATTTTACCAGTTTTTCGTGTCTGTTAGCCCATGGATTTTTTATGTGCCAGGGGTCCGTGTCAAATTTTCTTAGATTCCTCTATAGTAGCATCCGTAACGACCTAGGAACGACACCAGTAGCCCAGCGGCGCTATAGAGGGGTTTAGGAGCATTTTATTAGAGACGCAATTGGAATTAGGCAATTTTACCAGTTTTTCGTGTATGTTAGCCCATTGATTTTTTAGGTTCTGGGGGTCCATGTCGAATTTTCTTTTATTCTTCCATAGTAGCGTCCGTAACGACCTGGGGAACGACTCCAGTAGCCCCAGCAGCGCTTTAGAGGGGTTTAGGAGCATTTTATTAGAGACGCAATTGGAAGTAGGCAATTTTGCCAGTTTTTCGTGTGTGTTAGCCCACGGATTTTTTACGTGCCAGGGGTCCGTGTCGAATATTTCTTGGATTCTTCTATAGTACCATCCGTAACGACCTGGGGAACGACTCCAGTAGCCTCGGCGACGCTATAGAGGGGTTTAGGAGTATTTTATTGGCGACGCAATAGGAATTAGGCGGTTTTGCCAGTTTTTCGTGTGTGTTAGCCCACGGATGTTTAAGGTGCCGGGGGTCCGGGTCAAATTTTCTTATATTCTTCTATAGTAGCATCCGTAACGACCTGGTAAACGACTCAAGTAGCCCCAGCGGCGCATTAGAGTGGTTAAGGAGCATTTTATTGGCGACGCAATAGGAATTAGGCGATTTTGCCAGTTTTTCGTGTGTGTTAGCCCACGGATTTTTAAGGTGCCGGGGGTCTGGGTAACATTTTCTTAGATTCTGCCATAGCAGCGTCTGTAACAACCTGGGGAACGACTCCAGTAGCCTCGGTGGCGCTTTAGAGTGGTTTAGGAGCATTTTATTAGCGACGCAATAGAAATTAGGCGATTTTGCCAGTTTTTCATGTATGTTATCCCATAGATTTTTTAGGTGCCAGGGGTCCGGATCGAATTTTCTTCCATTCTTCCATAGTAGCGTCTGTAACGACCTGGTAAACGACTCTAGTAGCACCGGCGGCGCATTAGAGGGGTTAAGGAGCATTTCATTGGCGAAGCAATAGGAATTAGGCAATTTTGCTAGTTTTTCGTGTGTGTTAGCCCACGGATTTTTTAGGTGCCGGTGGTTTGGTCAAATTTTCTTGGATTCTTCTATAGTAGCGTCCGTAACGACCTGGGAATGACACCAGTAACCCCGGTGGAACTATAGAGGGGTTTAGGAGCATTTTATTGGCGATGCAATAGGAATTAGGCAATTTTGCTAGTTTTTCGTGTGTTTTAGCCCACGGATTTTTAAGGTGCTGGGAGTCTGGGTTAAAATATCTTGGATTCTTCCATAGTAGCATCCGTAACGACCTGGGGAATGACTCCAATATCCCCGGTGGCGCTTTAGAGTGGTTTAGGAGTATTTTATTACCGATGCAATAGGAATTAGGCGATTTTGCCAGTTTTTCGTGTGTGTTAGCCCACGAATTTTTTAGGTGTCGGGGGTTCGGGTCGAATTTTCTTAGATTCTTCTATAGTAGCGTCCGTAACGACCTGGTAAACGACTCCAGTAGCTCCGGCGGTGCATTGGAGGGGTTAAGGAGCATTTTATTGGTGAAGCAATAGGAATTAAGCGATTTTTGCCAGTTTTTCGTGTGTGTTAGCCCACAGACTTTTTCGGTGCCGGGGGTCTGGGTCAAATTTTCTTGGATTCTTCCATAGTAGCATCCGTAACGACCTGGGGAACGACTCCAATAGCCCCGGCGGCGCTTTAGAGTGGTTTAGGAGTATTTTATTAGCGACGGAATAGGAATTAGGCAATTTTGCCAGTTTTTCGTGTGTGTTAGCCCACGAATTTTTTAGGTGTCGGGGGTTCGGGTCGAATTTTCTTAGATTCTTCTATAGTAGCGTCCGTAACGACCTGGTAAACGACTCCAGTAGCCCCGGCGGTGCATTGGAGGGGTTAAGGAGCATTTTATTGGTGAAGCAATAGGAATTAGGCGATTTTGCCAGTTTTTCGTGTGTGTTAGCCCACAGATATTTTCAGTGCCGGGGGTCTGGGTCAAATTTTCTTGGATTCTTCCATAGTAGCATCCGTAACGTCCTGGGGAACGACTCCAATAGCCCCGACGGCGCTTTAGAGTGGTTTAGGAGCATTTTATTAGCGACACAATAGGAATAAGGCGATTTTGCCAGTTTTTCGTGTGTGTTAGCCCACGGATTTTTTAGGTGCCAGGGATTCGGGTCTAATTTTCTTCCATTCTTCCATAGTAGCATCCGTACCGACCAGGTAAACGACTCCAGTAGCCCCGACGGTGCATTGGAGGGGTTAAGGAGCATTTTATTGGCGAAGCAATAGGAATTAGGCGATTTTGCCAGTTTTTCGTGTGTGTTAGCCCACAGATATTTTAGGTGCCTAGGGTTCGGGTTAAAATTTTCTTAGATTCTTCCATAGTAGCGTCCGTAACGACTTGGGGAACGACTCCAGTAGCCCGGCTGCGCTATAGAGGGGTTGAAGAGCATTTTATTGGCGACGCTATAGGAAGTAGGCGATTTTGCCAATATTTTGTGTGTGTTAGCCCTACGGATTTTTAAGGTGCCGAGGGTCCAGGTCAAATTTTCTTGGATTCTTCCATAGTAGCGTCCGTAACGACATGGGGAATGACTCCAGTAGCCCCGACGGCGCTTTAGAGGGATTTAGGAGCATTTTATTTGCGATGCAATAAGAGTTTGCCAAATTTGCCAGTTTTTCGTATGCGTTAGCCCACGAATTTTTTAGGTGTCGGGGGTTCGGGTCGAATTTTCTTTGATTCTTCCATAGTAGCATCCGTGACGACCTAGGGAATGACTCTAGTAGCTCCGGCGACCCTATAGAGGGGTTGAGGAGCATTTTATTAGAGACGCAATAGGAATTAGGCGATTTTGCCAGTTTTTCGTGTGTGTTAGCCCACGGATTTTTTACGTGCCAGGGGTCCGTGTCGAATTTGCTAGGATTCTTCTATAGTAGCATCCGTAACAACCTGGGGAACGACTCCTGTAGCCCCGGCGGCGCTATAGAGGGGTGTAGGAGCATTTTATTAGTGACGCAATAGGAATTAGGCGATTTTGCCAGTTTTTCATGTGTGTTAGCCCACAGATTTTTAAGGTGCCGGGTGTCCGGTTAAACTTTTCCTGGATTCTTCCCTAGTAGCGTCCGTAACGACCTAAGGAACAACTCCAGTAGCCCCGGCGGCGCTTCAGAGTGGTTTAGGAGCTTTTTATTAGCGACGCAATAGGAATTAGGCGATTTTGCCAATTTTCCGTGTGTATTAGCCCACAAAAATTTTAGGTGCCGGGGGTCCAGGTCGAATTTTCTGCCATTTTTCAATAGTAGCGTTCGTAACGACCTGTTAAACGACTCCAGTAGCACTGGCGGCGCATTGGAAGGATTAAGGAGCATTTTATTTGCAAAGCAACAGGAATTAGGCGATTTTGCGAGTTTTTCGTGTGTGTTAGCCCACGGATTTTTTAGGTGTCGGGGGTTTGGGTCAAGTTTTCTTGGATTCTTTTATTATAGTATCCGTAACGACCTGGAAACTATACCAATAGCCCCAGCAGCGCTATAGAGGGGTTTAGGAGCATTTTATTGGCGACGCAATAGGAATTAGGCAATTTTGCCAGTTTTTCGTGTGTGTTAGCCCACGGATTTTTTAGGTGCCGGGGGTCTGGGTCAAATTTTCTTTGATTCTTCCATAGTAGTGTCCGTAACGACCTGGGGAACAACTCCAGTAGCCCCAGCGGCGCTATAGAGGGGTTTAGGAGTATTTTATTAGAGACGCAATAGGAATTAGGCCATTTTGCTAGTTTTTCATGTGTGTTAGCCCACGGATTTTTAAGGTGCCGGGGGTCTGGGTCAAATTTTCTTGGATTCTTCCATAGTTGCGTCCGTAACGACCTGGGGAACGACTCCAATAGCCCCAGCGGCGCTTTAGAGTGGTTTAGGAGCATTTTATTAGCAACGCAATAGGAATTAGGCGATTTTGCCAGTTTTCTATGTGTGTTAGCCCACGGATTTTATAGGTGCCGGGGGTCTGGGTTGAATTTTCTTCCATTCTTCCATAGTAGAGTCCGTACCGACTAGGTTAATGACTCCAGTAGCCCCGGCGGTGCATTGAAGGGGTTAAGGAGCATTTTATTGGCAAAGGAATAGGAATTAGGCGATTTTGCCAATTTTTCGTGTGTGTTAGCCCACAGATTTTTTAGATGCCCGGGTTCGGGTATAAACTTTTCTAGGATTCTTCCATAATAGCGTCCATAACAACCTCAAGAATGACTCCAGCAGCCCAGCTGCGCTATAGAGGGGTTGAGGAGCATTTTATTGGCGACGCAATAGGAAGTAGGCGATTTTGCCAATTTTTCGTGTGTGTTAGCCCCACAGATTTTTTAGGTGCCGGGGGTCCGGGTCAATTTTTCTTGGATTCTTCCATAGTAGCGTCCGTAATGACCTGGGGAATGACTCTAGTAGCCCCGGCGGCGCTTTAGAGGGGTTTAGGAGCATTTTATTTGCGACGCAATAAGAGTTTGCCAAATTTCCCAGTTTTTCGTATGTGTTAGCCCACGAATTTTTTAGGTGTCGGGGGTTCGGGTCGAATTTTCTTTGATTCTTCCATAGTAGCGTCCGTAACGATCTGGGGATCGACTCCAGTAGTTCCGGCGGCGCTATAGAGTGGTTTAGGAGCATTTTATTAGAGATGCAATAGGAATTAGGCGATTTTGCCAGTTTTTCGTGTGTGTTAGCCCACGGACATTTTACGTGCCAGGGGTCCGTGTCGAATTTTCTAGGATTCTTCAATAGTAGCGTCCTGGAGAACGAGTCTTGTAGCCCCGGCGGCACTATAGAGGGGTTTAGGAGCATTTGATTGGCGACGCAATAGGAATAATCAATTTTGCCAATTTTTCATGTGTGTTAGCCCACGGATTTTTAAGGTGCCGGGGGTCTAGGTAATATTTTCTTGGATTCTGCAATAGTAGCGTCCGTAACGACCTGGGGAACGACTCCAGTAACCCCGGCGGCGCTTTAGAGTGGTTTAGGATCATTTTATTAGCGATGCAATAGAAATTAGGCGATTTTGCCAGTTTTTCGTGTGTGTTAGCCCACAGACTTTTTCGGTGCCGGGGGTCTGGGTCAAATTTTCTTGGATTCTTCCATAGTAGCATCCGTAACGACCTGGGGAACGACTCCAATAGCCCCGGCGGCGCTTTAGAGTGGTTTAGGAGTATTTTATTAGCGACGCAATAGGAATTAGGCGATTTTGCCAGTTTTTCGTATGTGTTAGCCCACGAATTTTTTAGGTGTCGGGGGTTCGGGTCGAATTTTCTTCCATTCTTCTATAGTTGCGTCCGTATCGACCAGGTAAACGACTCCAGTAGCCCCGGTGGTGCATTGAAGGGGTTAAGGGGCATTTCATTGGCGAAGCAATAGGAATTAGGCGATTTTGCCAGTTTTTCGTGTGTGTTAGCCCACAGATATTTTAGGTGTCTGGGTTCGGGTTAAACTTTTCATGGATTCTTCAATACTAGCGTCCATAATGACCTGGGGAATGACTCCAGCAGCCCGGCTGCGTTATAGAGGGGTTGAGGAACATTTTATTGGCGACGCAATAGGTAGTAGGCGATTTTGCCAGTTTTTCGTGTGTTAGCCCCACGGATTTTTTAGTTGCCGGGGGTATGGGTCAAATTTTTTTAGATTCTTCCATAGTAGCGTCCGTAATGACCTGGAGAATGACTCCAGTAGCCCCGGCGGCGGTTTAGAAGGGTTTAGGAGCATTTTATCTGCGACGCAATAAGAGTTTGCCAAATTTGCCAGTTTTTCGTATGTGTTAGCCCACGGATTTTTTAGGTGTCGGGGGTCCGGGTCGAATTTTCTTTGATTCTTCCATAGTAGCGTCCGTAACGACCTGGGGAACGACTCCAATAGCCCCGGCGGCGCTTTAGAGTGGTTTAGGAGCATTTTATTAGCGACGCAATAGGAATTAGGCAATTTTGCCAGTTTTCCATGTGTGTTAGCCCACGGATTTTTTAGGTGCCGGGGGTACGGGTCGAATTTTCTTCCATTCTTCCATAGTAGAGTCCGTACCGACTAGGTTAACGACTCCAGTAGCCCGGCAGTGCATGGAAGGGGTTAAGGAGCATTTTATTTGCGAAGCAATAGGAATTAGGCGATTTTGCCAGTTTTTAGTGTGTGTTAGCCCACAGATTTTTTAGATACCTGGGTTAGGGTTAAAATTTTCTTGGATTCTTCCATAATAGCACCCATAACGACCTGGGGAACGACTCCAGCAGCCCGGCTGTGCTATAGAGGGGTTGAGGAGCATTTTATTGGCGACGCAATAAGAAGTAGGCGATTTTTCCAGTTTTTCATGTATGTTAGCCCAGGGATTTTTTAGGTGCCGGGGGTCCGGGTCAAATTTTCTTGGATTCTTCCATAGTAGCGTCCGTAACGACCTAGGAACGGAGTCCTATAGCCCCGGCGGCGCTATAGAGGGGTTTAGGAGCATTTGATTGGCGACGCAATAGGAATTAGGCAATTTTGCCAATTTTTCATGTGTGTTAGCCCACGGATTTTTAAGGTGCCGAGGGTCCAGGTAAAATTTTCTTGGATTCTGCCATAGTAGCGTCCGTAACGACCTGGGGAACGACTCTAGTAGCCCCGGCGACGCTTTAGAGTGGTTTAGGAGCATTTTATTAGCGACGCAATAGGAATTAGGCAATTTTGTCAGTTTTTCGTGTGTGTTAGCCCACGGATTTTTAAGGTGCCAGGGGTCTGGGTCAAATTTTCTTGGATTCTTCCATAGTAGCGTCCGTAACGACCTGGGGAACGACTCCAATAGCCCCGGCGGCGCTTTAGAGTGGTTTAGGAGCATTTTATTAGCGACGCAATAGGAATTAGGCGATTTTGCCAGTTTTCCGTGTGTTAGCCCACGGTTGTTTTAGGTGCCGGGGGTCCGGGTCGAATTTTCTTCCATTCTTCCATAGTTGCGTCCGTACCGACTAGGTAAACGACTCTAGTAGCCCCGGTGGTGCATTGAAGGGGTTAAGGAGCATTTTGTTGGCGATTCAATAGGAATTAGGCGATTTTTCCAGTTTTTCGTGTGTGTTAGCCCATAGATTTTTTAGGTGCCTAGGTTCGGGTTAAAATTTTCATGGATTCTTCCATAATAGCGTCCATAATGACCTGGGTAATGATTCCAGCAGCCCGGCTGCACTATAGAGGGGTTGAAGAGCATTTTATTGGCGACACAATAGGTAGTAGGCGATTTTGCCTGTTTTTCGTGTGTGTTAGCCCCACAGATTTTTTTGGTGCCGGGGGTCCGGGTCAAATTTTCTTGGATTCTTCCATAGTAGCGTCTTTAATGACGTGGGGAATGACTCCAGTAGCCCTGGCGGCGCTTTAGAGGGGTTTAGGAGCATTTTATTTGCGACGCAATAAGAGTTTGCCAAATTTGCCAGTTTTTCGTATGTGTTAGCCCACGGATTTTTTAGGTGTCGGGGGTTCCGGTCAAATTTTCTTTGATTCTTCCATAGTAGCATCCGTAACGACCTGGGAAACGACTCTAGTAGCTCCGGCGGCGCTATAGAGGGGTTTAGGAGCATTTTATTAAAGATGCAATAAGAATTAGGCGATTTTGCCAGTTTTTAATCTGTGTTAGCCCACGGATTTTTTACGTGCCAAGGGTCCGTGTCGAATTTTCTAGGATTCCTCTATAGTAGCGTCCGTAACGACCTGGGGAACGAGTCCTATAGCCCCGGTGGCGCTATAGAGGGGTTTAGGAGCATTTGATTGGCGACGCAATAGGAACTAGGCAATTTTGCCAATTTTTCATGTTTGTTAGCCCACGGATTTTTAAGGTGCTGGGGGTCTAGGTAAACTTTTCTTGGATTCTGCCATAGTAGCGTCTGTAACGACCTGGGGAACGACTCCAGTAGCCCCGACGGCGCTTTAGAGTGGTTTAGGAGCATTTTATTAGCGACGCAATAGGAATTAGGCAATTTTGCCAGTTTTTCGTGTGTGTTAGCCCACAAATTTTTTAGGTGCCGGGGGTCCGGGTCGAATTTTCTTCCATTCTTCCATAGTAGCGTCCGTAACGACCTGGTAAACGACTCCAGTAGCCCCGGCGACTCATTGGAGGGGTTAAGGAGCATTTTATTGGCGAAGCAATAGGAATTAGGCGATTTTGCCAGTTTTTCGTGTGTGTTAGCCCACAGATTTTTTAGGTGCCGAGGGTTCGGGTCAAATTTTCTTTGATTCTTCTATAGTGGCGTCCGTAATGACCTGGGAACGACACCAATAGCCCCGGCGACGCTATAGAGGGGTTTAGGAGCATTTTATTGGCGACGCAATAGGAATTAGGCGATTTTGCTAGATTTTCGTGTGTGTTAGCCCACGGATTTTTAAGGCGTCGGGGGTCCGGGTCAAATTTTCTTGGATTCTTCTATAGTAGCGTCTGTAACGACCTGGTAAATGACTCAAGTAGCCTCGGCGGTGCATTAGAGGGGTTAAGGAGCATTTTATTGGCAAAGCAATAGGAATTAGGCAATTTTGCCAGTCTTTCATGTGTGTTAGCCCATGGATTTTTTACGTGCCAGGGGTCCGTGTCAAATTTTTCTTGGATTCTTCTATAGTAGCGTCCGTAACGACCTGGTAAATGACTCTAGTAGCCTCGGCGGTGCATTAGAGGGGTTAAAGAGCATTTTATTGGCAAAGCAATAGGAATTAGGCAATTTTGCCAGTCTTTCATGTGTGTTAGCCCATGGATTTTTTACGTGCCAGGGGTCCGTGTCAAATTTTCTTGGATTCCTCTATAGTAGCATTCGTAACGACCTAGGAATGACACCAGTAGCCCAGCGGCGCTATAGAGGGGTTTAGGAGCATTTTATTAGAGACGCAATTGGAATTAGGCAATTTTACCAGTTTTTCGTGTGTGTTAGCCCATTGATTTTTTAGGTTCTGGGGGTCTGTGTCGAATTTTCTTTTATTCTTCCATAGTAGCGTCTGTAACGACCTGGGGAACGACTCTAGTAGCCCCAGCGACGCTTTAGAGGGGTTTAGGAGTATTTTATTAGAGACGCAATTGGAATTAGGCAATTTTGCCAGTTTTTCGTGTGTGTTAGCCCACGGATTTTTTACGTGCCACGGGTCCGTGTCGAATTTTCTTGGATTCTTCTATAGTAGCATCCGTAACGACCTAGAGAACGACTCCAGTAGCCTTGGCGATGCAATAGGAATTAGGCGATTTTGCCAGTTTTTCGTGTGTGTTAGCCCACGAATGTTTAAGGAGCCAAGGGTACATGTCGAATTTTCTTGGATTCTTCTATAGTAGTGTCCATAACGACCTGGGGAACGACTCTAGTAGCCCCGGCGGCACTATAGAGGGGTTTAGGAGCATTTTATTAGAGACGCAATAGGAATTAAGCAATTTTTCCAGTTTTCGTGTGTGTTAGCCCACGGATTTTTTATGTGCCAGGGGTCCGTGTCGAATTTTCTTGGATTCTTCTATTGTAGCGTCCGTAAAGACCTGGGGAACGACTCCAGCAGCCCCGGCGCTGCTATAGAGGGGTTTAGGAGCATTTTATTGGCGACGCAATAGGAATTAGGCGATTTTGCCAGTTTTTTCATGTGTGTTAGCCCACGGATTTTTAAGGTGCCAGGGGTCTGGCTAAAATTTTCTTGGATTCTGCCATAGTAGCGTACGTAACGACCTAGGGAACGACTTCAGTAGCCCCGGCAGTGCTTTAGAGTGGTTTAGGAGCATTTTATTAGAGATGCAATAGAAATTAGGCAATTTTGCCAATTTTTCATGTGTGTTAGCCCACGGATTTTTTACGTGCCAAGGGTCCGTGTCGAATGTTCTTGGATTCCTCTATCGTAGCATCCGTAACAACATAGGGAACAACTCCAGTAGCCCCGGCGGCGCTATAAAAGGGTTTAGGAGTATTTTATTGGCAACGCAATAGGAATTAGGCGATTTTACCAATTTTCATGTGTATTAGCCCACAAATTTTTAAGGTGCCGGGGGTCCGGGTAAACGTTTCTTGAATTCTTCATAGTAGCGTCCGTAACGACATAGATAACGAGTACAGTAGCCCCAGCGGCGCTTTAGAGTGGTTTAGGAGCATTTTATTAGCGACGCAATAAGAATTAGGCGATTTTGCCAGTTTTCCGTGTGTGTTAGCCCACGAATATTTTAGGTGCCGGGGGTCCGGGTCGAATTTTCTTAGATTCTGCTATAGTAGTATCCGTAACAACCTGGTAAACGACTCAAGTAGCCCCGGCGGCGCATTGGAGGGGTTAAGAAGCATTTTATAGGCGAAACAATAGGAATTAGGCAATTTTGCCAGTTTTTCATGTGTGTTAGACCATAGATTTTTTAGGTGCCTGGGGTTGGGGTAACAATTTTCTTGGATTCTGCCATAGTTGCGTCCGTAACGACCTGGGGAAAGACTCCAATAGCCCCGGCGGTGCTTTAGAGTGGTTTAGGAGCATTTTATTGGCGACGCAATAGGAATTAGGCGATTTTGCCAGTTTTTCATGTGTGTTCGCCCACGGAATTTTTAGGTGCCAAGGGTCTGGTTTGAATTTTCTTCCATTCTTCCATAGAAGCGTCCGTAACGACCTGGGAAATGACTCCAGTAGCCCCGACGGCGCATTAGAGGTGTTAAGGAGCATTTTATTGGCGAAGCAATTGGAATTAGGCGATTTTGCCAGTTTTTCATGTGTGTTAGCTCACGGATTTTTTAGGTGCCGAGGGTTCGGGTCAAATTTTCTTGGATTCTTCTATAGTAGCATCCGTAACGACCAGGGAATGACACCAGTAGCCCCGGCAGCGCTATAGAATGGTTTAGGAGCATTTTATTGGCGACGCAATAGGAATTAGGCGATTTTGCCAGTTTTTCGTGTGTGTTAGCCTACGGATTTTTTTGGTGCCGGGGGTTCGGCTCAAACTTTCTTGAATTCTTCCATAGTAGCATCTGTAACGACATGGGGAACCACTCCAGTAGCCCCAGCAGTGCTTTAGAGGGGTTTAGAAGCAATTTATTAGAGACGCAATAGAAATTAGGCGATTTTGCAAGTTTTTCATGTGTGTTCGCCCACGGAATTTTTCGGTACCAGGGGTCTGGTTCGAATTTTCTTCTATTCTTTAATAGAAGCGACCGTAACGACCTGGGAAATGACTCCAGTAGCCCCGACGGCGCATTAGAGGTGTTAAGGAGCATTTTATTGGCAAAGCAATTGGAATTAGGCGATTTTGCCAGTTTTTCGTGTGTGTTAGCCCACGGATTTTTTTGGTGCCGGGGGTCTGGGTCAAATTTTCTTGATTCTTCCATAGTAGCATCCGTAACGACCTGGGGAACCACTCCAGTAGCCCAAGCGGCGCTTTAGAGGGGTTTAGGAGCATTTTATTTGACACGCAATAGAAATTAGGCGATTTTGCTAGTGTTTCGTGTGTGTTAGCCCACGAATGTTTTATGTGCTAGGGGTCCGTGTCGAATTTTCTTAGATTCTTCTATAGTAGTGTCCGTAACGACCTAGGGAACGACTCTAGTAGCCCCGGCGGCGCTATAGAGGGGTTTAGGAGCATTTTATTAGAGTCGCAATAGGAATTAAGCAATTTTTCCAGTTTTTCGTGTGTGTTAGCCCACGGATTTTTTATGTGCCAGGGGTCCGTGTCGAATTTTCTTGGATTTTTCTATCGTAGCGTCTGTAACGACCTGGGGAACGACTCCAGCAGCCCCGGCGGTGCTATAGAGGGGTTTAGGAGCATTTTATTGGCGACGCAATAGGAATTAGGCGATTTTGCCAGGTTTTTCATGTGTGTTAGCCCACTGATTTTTAAGGTGCCGGGGGTCTGGCTTATATTTTCTTGGATTCTGCCATAGTAGCGTACGTAACGACCTAGGGAATGACTCCAGTAGCCCCGGCAGTGCTTTAGAGTGGTTTAGGAGCATTTTATTAGAGATGCAATAGAAATTAGGCAATTTTGCCAATTTTTCATGTGTGTTAGCCCACGGATTTTTTACGTGCCAAGGGTCCGTGTCGAATGTTCTTGGATTCCTCTATCGTAGAATCCGTAACAACATAGGGAACAACTCCAGTAGCCCCGGCGGCGCTATAGAGGGGTTTAGGAGCATTTTATTGACAACGCAATAGGAATTAGGCGATTTTGCCAATTTTCATGTGTATTAGCCCACAAATTTTTAAGGTGCCGGGGGTCCGGGTAAACTTTTCTTGAATTCTGCTATAGTAGCGTCCGTAACGACCTAGAGAACGAGTACAGTAGCCCCAGCGGCGCTTTAGAGTGGTTTAGGAGCATTTTATTAGCGACGCAATAGGAATTAGGCGATTTTGCCAGTTTTCCGTGTGTGTTAGCCCACGAATATTTTAGGTGCCGGGGGTCCGGGTCGAATTTTCTTAGATTCTTCTATAGTAGTATCCGTAACAACCTGGTAAACGACTCAAGTAGCCCCGGCGGCGCATTGGAGGGGTTAAGGAGCATTTTATTGGCGAAACAATAGGAATTAGGCGATTTTGCCAGTTTTTCGTGTGTGTTAGACCATAGATTTTTAGGTGCCTGGGGTTGGGGTAACAATTTTCTTGGATTCTGCCATAGTAGCGTCCGTAACGACCTGGGGAAAGACTCCAGTAGCCCCGGCGGTGCTTTAGAGTGGTTTAGGAGCATTTTATTGGCGACGCAATAGGAATTAGGCGATTTTGCCAGTTTTTCATGTGTGTTCGCCCACAGAATTTTTAGGTGCCAGGGGTCTGGTTCGAATTTTCTTCCATTCTTCCATAAAAGCGTCTGTAACGACCTGGTAAATGACTCCAGTAGCCCCGACGGCGCATTAGAGGTGTTAAGGAGCATTTTATTGGCGAAGCAATTGGAATTAGGCGATTTTGCCAGTTTTTCGGGTGTGTTAGCTCACGGATTTTTTAGGTGCCGAGGGTTCGGGTCAAATTTTCTTGGATTCTTCTATAGTAGCATCCTTAACGACCATGGAATGACACCAGTAGCCCCGGCAGCGCTATAGAGGGGTTTAGGAGCATTTTATTGGCGACGCAATAGGAATTAGGCGATTTTGCCAGTTTTTCGTGTGTTAGCCTACGGATTTTTTTGGTGCCGGGGGTTCGGCTCAAACTTTCTTGAATTCTTCCATAGTAGCATCTGTAACGACATGGGGAACCACTCCAGTAGCCCCAGCAGTGCTTTAGAGGGGTTTAGGAGCATTTTATTAGAGACGCAATAGAAATTAGGCGATTTTGCCAGTTTTTCCTGTGTGTTAGCCCACGAATGTTTCATGTGCTAGGGGTCCGTGTCGAATTTTCTTGGATTATTCTATAGTAGTGTCTATAACGACCTAGGGAATGACTCCAGTAGCCCTAGCGGCGCTATAGAGGGGTTTAGGAGCATTTTATTTACGACGCAATAGGAATTAGGCGATTTTGCCAGTTTTTCAAGTGTGTTAGCCCACGGATTTTTAAGGTGCCGGGGGTCTGGGTAAAATTTTCTTGGATTCTGCCATAATAGAGTCTGTAACAACCTGGGGAATGACTCCATTAGCCCCGGTGGCGCTTTAGAGTGGTTTAGGAGCATTTTATTAGCGACGCAATAGAAATTAGGCGATTTTGCCAGTTTTTCGTATGTGTTATCCCACAGATTTTTTAGGTGCCGGGGGTCCGGGTCGAATTTTCTTCCATTCTTCCATAGTAGCGTCTGTAACGACCTGGTTAACGACTCCAGTAGCACCGGCGGCGCATTAGAGGGGTTAAGGAGCATTTTATTGGTAAAGCAATAGGAATTAGGCGATTTTGCCAGTTTTTCGTGTGTGTTAGCCCACGGATTTTTTAGGTGCCGGTGGTTCGAGTTAAATTTTCTTGGATTCTTCTATAGTAGCGTCCGTAACGACCTGGGAATGACACCAGTAACCCCGGTGGCGCTATAGATGGGTTTAAGAGCATTTTATTGGCGACGCAATAGAAATTAGGCAATTTTGCCAGTTTTTCATGTGTTAGCCCACGGATTTTTTAGGTGCCGGAGGTACGGGTCAAATTTTCTTTGATTCTTCCATAGTAGTGTCCGTAACGACCTGAGAATGACTCCAGTAGCTCCAGCGGTGCTTTAGAGTGGTTTAGGAGCATTTTATTGGAGACGCAATAGGAATTAGACAATTTGGCCAGTTTTTCGTGTGTGTTAGCCCATCGATTTTTTACGTGCCAGGGGTCCGTGTCGAATTTTCTTGAATACTTCTATAGTAGCATCCGTAATGACCTGGGGAACGACTCCAGTAGCCCCGGCGATGCTATAGAGGGGTTTAGGAGCATTTTATTGGCGAGGCAATAGAAATTAGGCGATTTTGCCAATTTTTCGTGTGTGTTAGCCCACAGATTTTTTAGGTGCCGGGGGTCCGGGTCAAATTTTCTTAGATTCTTCTATAGTAGAGTCCGTAACGACCTGGTAAACGACTCCAGTAGCCCCGGCGGTGCATTGGAGGGGTTAAGGAGCATTTTATTGGTGAAGCAATAGGAATTAGGCAATTTTGCCTATTTTTCGTGTGTGTTAGCCCACAGATTTTTTAGATGCCCGGGTTCGGATTAAAATTTTCTTTGATTCTTCCATAATAGCGTCCATAACGACCTCGGGAATGACTCCAGCAGCCCTGCTGCCCTATAGATGGGTTGAGGAGCATTTTATTGGCGACACAATAGGAAGTAGGCGATTTTGCCAGTTTTTCGTGTGTGTTAGCCCCACGGATTTTTTAGGTGCCAGGGGTCCGGGTCAAATTTTCTTGGATTCTTCCATAGTAGCGTCCGTAATGACCTGGGGAATGACTCTAGTAGCCCCGGCGGCGCTTTAGAGGGGTTTAGGAGCATTTTATTTGCGACGCAATAAGAGTTTGCCAAATTTGCCAGTTTTTCGTTTGTGTTAGCCCACGAATTTTTTAGGTGTCGGGGGTTCGGGTCGAATTTTCTTTGACTCTTCTATAGTAGAGTCCGTAACAACCTGGGGAACGACTCCAGTAGCTCCGGCGGCGCTATAGAGGGGTTTAGGAGCATTTTATTAGAGACGCAATAGGAATTAGGCGATTTTTGCCAGTTTTTTGTGTGTGTTAGCCCACAGATTTTTTACGTGCCACGGGTCCGTGTCGAATTTCCTAGGATTCTTCTATAGTAGCGTCCGTAACAACCTGGGGAACGACTCCTGTAGCCCCGGCGGCACTATAGAGGGGTGTAGGAGCATTTTATTGGTGACGCAATAGGAATTAGGCGATTTTGGAAGTTTTACATGTGTGTTAGCCCACAGATTTTTTAGGTGCTGGGGTCCAGGTCGAATTTTCTTCCATTTTTCAATAGTAGCGTCCGTAACGACCTGGTAAACGACTCCAGTAGCACTGGCGGCGCATTGGAGGTGTTAAGGAGCATTTTATTGGTAAAGCAATAGGAATTAGGCGATTTTGCCAATTTTTCGTGTGTGTTAGCCCACGGATTTTTTAGGTGCTGGGGGTTCGGGTCAAATTTTCTTGGATTCTTTTATAGTAGCGTCCGTAACGACCTGCAAATGACACCAGTAGCCCCAGCGGCGCTATAGAGGGGTTTAGGAGCATTTTATTGGCGACGCAATAGGAATTAGGCGATTTTGCCAGTTTTTCGTGTGTGTTTGCCCACGGATTTTTTAGGTGCCGGGGGTTCGGGTCAAATTTTCTTTGATTCTTCTAAAGTAGTGTCCATAACAACCAAGAGAATGACTCTAGTAGCCCCAGCGGCGCTTTAGAGGGGTTTAGGAGCATTTTATTAGAGACGCAATTGGAATTAGGCGATTTTGCCAGTTTTTCGTGTGTGTTAGCCCACAGATTTTTTACGTGCCAAGGGTCCATGTCGAATTTTCTTGGATTCTTCTGTAGTAGCGTACGTAACGACCTGGGGAACGACTCCAGTAGCCCCAGCGATGCTATAGACGGGTTTACGAGCATTTTATTGGCGACGCAATAGGAATTAGGCAATTTTGCCAGTTTTTCGTGTATGTTAGCCCACAGATTTTTAAGGTGCCGGGGGTCTGGTTCAAATTTTCTTGGATTCTTCCATAGTTGCGTCCGTAACGACTTGGGGAATGACTCCAATAGCCCCGGCGGCGCTTTAGAGGTGTTTAGGAGCATTTTATTAGCGACGCAATAGGAATTAGGCGATTTTGCCAGTTTTCCGTGTGTGTTAGCCCACGGATTTTTTAGGTGCCGGGGGTCCGGGTCGAATTTTCTTCCATTCTTCCATAGTAGAGTCCGTACCGACTAGTTTAACGACTCTAGTAGCCCCGGCGGTGCATTGAAGGGGTTAAGGAGCATTTTATTGGCGAAGCAATAGGAATTAGGCGATTTTGCCAGTTTTTCGTGTGTGTTAGCCCACAGATTTTTTAGAAGCCCGGGTTCGGGTTAAACTTTTCTAGGATTCTTCCATAATAGCGTCCATAACGACCTCGGGAACGACTCCAACAGCCCAGCTGCGCTATAGAGTGGTTGAGGAGCATTTTATTGGCGACGCAATAAGAAGTAGGCGATTTTGCCGGTTTTTTGTGTGTGTTAGCCCACGGATGTTTTACGTGCCAGGGGTCCGTGTCGAATTTCCTAGGATTCTTCTATAGTAGCGTCCGTAACAACCTGGGGAACGACTCTTGTAGCCCCGGTGGCGCTATAGAGGGGTGTAGGAGCATTTTATTGGTGACGTAATAGGAATTAGGCGATTTTGCCAGTTTTTCATGTGTGTTAGCCCACAGATTTTTAAGGTGCCGGGGGTCCGGTTAAACTTTTTTTGGATTCTACCATAGTAGCGTCCGTAAGGACCTAAGGAACGACTACAGTAGCACTGGCGGCGCTTCAGAGTGGTTTAGGAGCATTTTATTAGCGACGCAATAGGAATTAGGCGATTTTGCCAGTTTTCCGTGTGTGTTAGCCCACAGATTTTTTAGGTGCCGGGGGTCCGGGTCGAATTTTCTTCCATTCTTCAATAGTAGCATCCGTAACGACCTGGTAAACGACTCCAGTAACACTGGCGGCGCATTGGAGGTGTTAAGGAGCATTTTATTAGCAAAGCAATAGGAATTAGGTGATTTTGCCAGTTTTTCGTGTGTGTTAGCCCACGGATTTTTAAGGTGCTGGGGGTTCAGGTCAAATTTTCTTGGATTCTTTTATAGTAGCGTCCGTAACGACCTGGAAACGACACCAGTAGCCCCAGCGGCGCTATAGAGGGGTTTAGGAGCATTTTATTGGCGACACAATAGGAATTAGGCGATTTTGCCAGTTTTTCGTGTGTGTTAACCCACGGATTTTTTAGGTGCCGGGGTACGGGTCAAATTTTCTTTGATTCTTTCATAGTAGTGTCCGTAACGACCTGGAGAATGACTCCAGTAGCCCCAGCGGCGCTTTAGAGGGGTTTAGGAGCATTTTATTAGAGACGCAATTGGAATTAGGCGATTTTGCTAGTTTTTCGTGTGTGTTAGCCCACGGATATTTTACGTGCCAGGGGTCCGTGTTGAATTTTCTTGGATTCTTCTATAGTAGCGTACGTAACGACCTGGGGAACGACTCCAGTAGCCCCGGCGATGCTATAGAGGGGTTTAGGAGCATTTTATTGGCGACGCAATAGGAATTATGCGATTTTGCCAGTTTTTCGTGTGTGTTAGCCCATGAATTTTTAAGGTGCCGGGGGTCTGGTCAAATTTTCTTGGATTCTTCCATAGTTGCGTCCGTAAAGACCTGGGGAACGACTCCAATAGCCCCGGCGGCGCTTTAGAGTGGTTTAGGAGCATTTTATTAGCGACGCAATAGGAATTAGGCGATTTTGCCAGTTTTCTGTGTGTGTTAGCCCACAGATTGTTTAGGTGCCGGGCGTCCGGGTCGAATTTTCTTCCATTATTCCATAGTAGAGTCCGTACCGACTAGGTTAACGACTCCAGTAGCCCCGGCGGTGCATTGAAGGGGTTAAGGAGCATTTTATTGGCGAAGCAATAGGAATTAGGCAATTTTGTCAATTTTTCGTGTGTGTTAGCCCATAGATTTTTTAGATACCTGGGTTCGGGTTAAAATTTTCTTGGATTCTTCCATAATAGCGCCCATAACGACCTGGGGAATGACTCCAGCAGCCCGGCTGCACTATAGAGGGGTTGAGGAGCATTTTATTGGCGACGCAATAGGAAGTAGGCGATTTTGCCAGTTTTTCGTGTGTGTTAGCCCACAGATTTTTTAGGTGCCGGGGGTCCGGGTCAACTTTTCTTGGATTCTTCCATAGTAGCGTCTGTAATGACCTGGGAAATGACTCTAGTAGCCCCGACGGCGCTTTAGAGGGGTTTAAGTGCATTTTATTTGCGACGCAATAATAATTTGCCAAATTTGCCAGATTTTCGTATGTGTTAGCCTACGGATTTTTTAGGTGTCGGGGGTTCGGGTCAAATTTTCTTTGATTCTTCCATAATAGCATCCGTAACAACCTGGGGAACTACTCCAGTAGCCCCGACGGCGCTTTAGAGTGGTTTAGGAGCATTTTATTAGCGACGCAATAGGAATTAGGCAATTTTGTCAGTTTTTCGTGTGTGTTAGCCCACGGATTTTTAAGGTTCCGGGGGTTTGGGTCAAAATTTCTTGGATTCTTCCATAGTAGCGTCCGTAATGACCTGGGGAACGACTCCAATAGCCCCGGCGGCGCTTTAGAGTGGTTTAGGAGCATTTTATTAGCGACGCAATAGAAATTAGGCGATTTTGCCAGCTTTCCGTGTGTGTTAGCCCATGGTTGTTTTAGGTGCCGGGGGTCCGGGTCGAATTTTCTTCCATTCTTCCATAGTTGCGTCCGTACCGACCAGGTAAACGACTCCATTAGCCCCGGCGGTGCATTGAAGGGGTTAAGGACCATTTTATATGCGAAGCAATAGAAATTAGGCGATTTTGCCTGTCTTTCGTATGTGTTAGCCCATAGATTTTTTAGGTGCCTGGGTTAGGGTTAAAATTTTCATGGATTCTTCCATAATAGCGTCCATAATGACCTGGGGAACGAAGCAGCCCGGCTGCGCTATAAAGGGGTTGAGGAGCATTTTATTGGCGACGCAATAGGTAGTAGGCGATTTTGCCAGTTTTTCGAGTGTATTAGCACCACGGAATTTTTAGGTGCCGGAGGTCCGGGTCGAATTTTCTTTGATTCTTCCATATTAGCATCCGTAACGACCTGGGAAATGACTCTAGTAGCTCCGGCGGCGCTATAGAGGGGTTTAGAAGCATTTTATTAGAGACGCAATAAGAATTAGGCGATTTTGCCAGTTTTTCGTGTGTGTTAGCCCACAGATTTTTTACGTGCCAGGGGTCCGTGTCGAATTTTCTAGGATTCCTCTATAGTAGCGTCCGTAACGACCTAGGAACGGAGTCCTATAGCCCCGGCGGCGCTATAGAGGGGTTTAGGAGCATTTGATTGGCGACGCAATAGCAATTAGGCAATTTTGCCAATTTTTCATGTGTGTTAGCCCACGGATTTTTAAGGTGCCGGGGGTCCAGGTAAAATTTTCTTGGATTCTACCATAGTAGAGTCCGTAACGACCTGGGGAACGACTCCAGTTGCTCCGACGGCGCTTTAGAATGGTTTAGAAGCATTTTATTAGCGACGCAATAGGAATTAGGCTATTTTGCCAGTTTTCCGTGTGTGTTAGCCCACAGATATTTTAGGTGCCGGGGGTCCGGGTCGAATTTTGTTCCATTCTTCCATAGTAGCGTCCGTAACGACCTGTTAAACGACTCCAGTAGCCCCGGCGGTGCATTGGAGGGGTTAAGGAGCATTTTATTGGCGAAGCAATAGGAATTAGGCGATTTTGCCAGTTTTTCGTGTGTGTTAGCCCACAGATATTTTAGGTGCCTAGGGTTCGGGTTAAAATTTTCTTAGATTCTTCCATAGTAGCGTCCGTAACGACCTGGGGAACGACTCCAGTAGCCCGGCTGCGCTATAGAGGGGTTGAGGAGCATTTTATTGGCGATGCAATAGGAAGTAGGCGATTTTGCCAATATTTTGTGTGTGTTAGCCCTACGGATTTTTAAGGTGCCGAGGGTCCAGGTCAAATTTTCTTGGATTCTTCCATAGTAGCGTCCGTAACGACATGGGGAATGACTCCAGTAGCCCCGGCGGCGCTTTAGAGGGATTTAGGAGCATTTTATTTGCGATGCAATAAGAGTTTGCCAAATTTGCCAGTTTTTCGTATGCGTTAGCCCACGAATTTTTTAGGTGTCGGGGGTTCGGGTCGAATTTTCTTTGATTCTTCCATAGTAGCATCCGTGACGACCTAGGGAACGACTCTAGTAGCTCCGGCGGCGCTATAGAGGGGTTTAGGAGCATTTTATTAGAGACGCAATAGGAATTAGGCGATTTTGCCACTTTTTCGTGTGTGTTAGCCCACGGAGTTTTTACGTGCCAGGGGTCCGTGTCGAATTTGCTAGGATTCTTCTATAGTAGCGTCCGTAACAACCTGGGGAACGACTCCTGTAGCCCTGGCGGCGCTATAGAGGGGTGTAGGAGCATTTTATTAGTGACGCAATAGGAATTAGGTGATTTTGCCAGTTTTTCATGTGTGTTAGCCCACAGATTTTTAAGGTGCCGGGGGTCCGGTTAAACTTTTCTTGGATTCTGCCCTAGTAGCGTCCGTAACGACCTAAGGAACAACTCCAGTAGCTCCGGCGGCGCTTCAGAGTGGTTTAGGAGCATTTTATTAGCGACGCAATAGGAATTAGGCGATTTTGCCAATTTTCTGTGTGTTAGCCCACAAAATTTTTAGGTGCCGGGGGTCCGGGTCGAATTTTCTGCCATTTTTCAATAGTAGCATTCGTAACGACCTGGTAAACGACTCCAGTAGCACTGGCGGCGCATTGGAAGGATTAAGGAGCATTTTATTTGCAAAGCAACAGGAATTAGGCGATTTTGCGAGTTTTTCGTGTGTGTTAGCCCACGGATTTTTTAGGTGTAGGGGGTTTGGGTCAAGTTTTCTTGGATTCTTTTATTGTAGCATCCGTAACGACCTGGAAACTATACCAGTAGCCCCAGCAGCGCTATAGAGGGGTTTAGGAGCATTTTATTGGCGACGCAATAGGAATTAGGCAATTTTGCCAGTTTTTCGTGTGTGTTAGCCCACAGATTTTTTAGGTGCCGGGGGTCCGGGTCAAATTTTCGTTGATCCTTGCATAGTAGTGTCCGTAACGACCTGGAGAACAACTCCAGTAGCCCCAGCGGCACTTTAGAGGGGTTTAGGAGCATTTTATTAGAGACACAATTGGAATTAGGCAATTTTGCCAGTTTTTCGTGTGGGTTAGCCCACAGATTTTTTATGTGCCATGGGTCCGTGTCGAATTTTCTTGGATTATTCTATAGTAGCGTACGTAACGACCTGGGGAACGACTCCAGTAGCCCCGGCTATGCTATAGAAGGGTGTAGGAGCATTTTATTAGCTACGCAATATGAATTAGGCGATTTTGCTAGTTTTTCGTGTGTGTTAGCCCACGGATTTTTAAGGTGCCGGGGGTCTGGGTCAAATTTTCTTGGATTCTTCCATAGTTGCGTCCGTAACGACCTGGGGAACGACTCCAATAGCCCCAGCGGCGCTTTAGAGTGGTTTAGGAGCATTTTATTAGGGAGGCAATAGGAATTAGGCGATTTTGCTAGTTTTCCGTGTGTGTTAGCCCACGGATTTTTTAGGTGCCAGGGGTCCGGGTCAAAGTTTTTTGGATTCTTCCATAGTAGCATCCGTGACGACCTAGGGAACGACTCTAGTAGCTCCGGCGGCGCTATAGAGGGGTTTAGGAGCATTTTATTAGAGACGCAATAGGAATTAGGCGATTTTGCCACTTTTTCGTGTGTGTTAGCCCACGGAGTTTTTACGTGCCAGGGGTCCGTGTCGAATTTGCTAGGATTCTTCTATAGTAGCGTCCGTAACAACCTGGGGAACGACTCCTGTAGCCCTGGCGGCGCTATAGAGGGGTGTAGGAGCATTTTATTAGTGACGCAATAGGAATTAGGTGATTTTGCCAGTTTTTCATGTGTGTTAGCCCACAGATTTTTAAGGTGCCGGGGGTCCGGTTAAACTTTTCTTGGATTCTGCCCTAGTAGCGTCCGTAACGACCTAAGGAACAACTCCAGTAGCTCCGGCGGCGCTTCAGAGTGGTTTAGGAGCATTTTATTAGCGACGCAATAGGAATTAGGCGATTTTGCCAATTTTCTGTGTGTTAGCCCACAAAATTTTTAGGTGCCGGGGGTCCGGGTCGAATTTTCTGCCATTTTTCAATAGTAGCATTCGTAACGACCTGGTAAACGACTCCAGTAGCACTGGCGGCGCATTGGAAGGATTAAGGAGCATTTTATTTGCAAAGCAACAGGAATTAGGCGATTTTGCGAGTTTTTCGTGTGTGTTAGCCCACGGATTTTTTAGGTGTAGGGGGTTTGGGTCAAGTTTTCTTGAATTCTTTTATTGTAGCATCCGTAACGACCTGGAAACTATACCAGTAGCCCCAGCAGCGCTATAGAGGGGTTTAGGAGCATTTTTTTGGCGACGCAATAGGAATTAGGCAATTTTGCCAGTTTTTCGTGTGTGTTAGCCCACAGATTTTTTAGGTGCCGGGGGTCCGGGTCAAATTTTCTTTGATCCTTGCATAGTAGTGTCCGTAACGACCTGGAGAACAACTCCAGTAGCCCCAGCGGCACTTTAGAGGGGTTTAGGAGCATTTTATTAGAGACACAATTGGAATTAGGCAATTTTGCCAGTTTTTCGTGTGTGTTAGCCCACAGATTTTTTATGTGCCATGGGTCCGTGTCGAATTTTCTTGGATTATTCTATAGTAGCATACGTAACGACCTGGGGAACGACTCCAGTAGCCCCGGCTATGCTATAGAAGGGTGTAGGAGCATTTTATTAGCTACGCAATAGGAATTAGGCGATTTTGCTAGTTTTTCGTGTGTGTTAGCCCACGGATTTTTAAGGTGCCGGGGGTCTGGGTCAAATTTTCTTGGATTCTTCCATAGTTGCGTCCGTAACGACCTGGGGAACGACTCCAATAGCCCCAGCGGCGCTTTAGAGTGGTTTAGGAGCATTTTATTAGGGAGGCAATAGGAATTAGGCGATTTTGCTAGTTTTCCGTGTGTGTTAGCCCACGAATTTTATAGGTGTCGGGGGTCTGGGTTAAATTTTCTTCCATTCTTCCATAGTAGAGTCCGTACCGACTAGGTTAATGACTCCAGTAGCCCCGGCGGTGCATTGAAGGGGTTAAGGAGCATTTTATTGGCAAAGCAATAGGAATTAGGCGATTTTGCCAATTTTTCGTGTGTGTTAGCCCACAGATTTTTTAGATGCCCGGGTTCGGGTTAAACTTTTCTAGGATTCTTCCATAATAGCGTCCATAACAACCTCGGGAATGACTCCAGCAGCCCAGCTGCGCTATAGAGGGGTTGAGGAGCATTTTATTGGCGACGCAATAGGAAGTAGGCGATTTTGCCAATTTTTCGTGTGTGTTAGCCCCACGGATTTTTTAGGTGCCGGGGGTCCGGGTCAATTTTTCTTGGATTCTTCCATAGTAGCGTCCGTAATGACCTGGGGAATGACTCTAGTAGCCCCGGCGGCGCTTTAGAGGGGTTTAGGAGCATTTTATTTGCGACGCAATAAGAGTTTGCCAAATTTCCCAGTTTTTCGTATGTGTTAGCCCACGAATTTTTTAGGTGTCGGGGGTTCGGGTTGAATTTTCTTTGATTCTTCCATATTAGCGTCCGTAACGATCTGGGGATCGACTCCAGTAGCTCCGGCGGCACTATAGAGTGGTTTAGGAGCATTTTATTAGAGACGCAATAGGAATTAGGCGATTTTGCCAGTTTTTCGTGTGTGTTAGCCCACGGACTTTTTACGTGCCAGGGGTCCGTGTCGAATTTTCTAGGATTCTTCAATAGTAGCGTCCGTAACAACCTGGAGAACGAGTCCTGTAGCCCCGGCGGCACTATAGAGGGGTTTAGGAGCATTTGATTGGCGACGCAATAGGAATAATCAATTTTGCCAATTTTTCATGTGTGTTAGCCCACGAATTTTTAAGGTGCCGGGGGTCCAGGTAACATTTTCTTGGATTTTGCAATAGTAGCGTCCGTAACGACCTGGGGAACGGCTCCAGTAGCCCCGGCGGCGCTTTAGAGTGGTTTAGGATCATTTTATTAGCGATGCAATAGAAATTAGGCGATTTTGCCAGTTTTTCGTGTGTGTTAGCCCAGGTATTTTTAAGGTGCCGGGGGTCTGGGTCAAATTTTCTTGGATTCTTCCATAGTAGCGTCCGTAAAAACCTGGGGAACGACTCCAATAGCCCGGCGGCGCTTTAGAGTAGTTTAGGAGCATTTTATTAGCGACGCAATAGGAATTAGGCAATTTTTTTAGTTTTTCGTGTGTGTTAGCCCACGGTTTTTTTAGGTGCCGGGGGTCTGGGTCGAATTTTCTTCCATTCTTCCATAGTTGCGTCCGTATCGACCAGGTAAACGACTTCAGTAGCCCCGGTGGTGCATTGAAGGGGTTAAGGGGCATTTCATTGGCGAAGCAATAGGAATTAGGCGATTTTGCCAGTTTTTCGTGTGTGTTAGCCCACAGATATTTTAGGTGTCTGGGTTCGGGTTAAACTTTTCATGGATTCTTCCATACTAGCGTCCATAATGACCTGGGGAACGACTCCAGCAGCCCGGCTGCGTTATAGAGGGGTTGAGGAACATTTTATTGGCGACGCAATAGGTAGTAGGCGATTTTGCCAGTTTTTCGTGTGTGTTAGCCCCACGGATTTTTTAGTTGCCGGGGGTATGGGTCAATTTTTTTTGGATTCTTCCATAGTAGCATCCGTAATGACCTGGAGAATGACTCCAGTAGCCCCGGCGGCGCTTTAGAAGGGTTTAGGAGCATTTTATCTGCGACGCAATAAGAGTTTGCCAAATTTGCCAGTTTTTCGTATGTGTTAGCCCACGGATTTTTTAGGTGTCGGGGGTTCGGGTCGAATTTTCTTTGATTCTTCCATATTAGCGTCCGTAACGACCTGGGGAACGACTCCAATAGCCCCGGCGGCGCTTTAGAGTGGTTTAGGAGCATTTTATTAGAGACACAATTGGAATTAGGCAATTTTGCCAGTTTTTCGTGTGTGTTAGCCCATAGATTTTTTATGTGCCATGGGTCCGTGTCGAATTTTCTTGGATTATTCTATAGTAGCGTACGTAACGACCTGGGGAACGACTCCAGTAGCCCCGGCTATGCTATAGAAGGGTGTAGGAGCATTTTATTAGCTACGCAATAGGAATTAGGCGATTTTGCTAGTTTTTCGTGTGTGTTAGCCCACGGATTTTTAAGGTGCCGGGGGTCTGGGTCAAATTTTCTTGGATTCTTCCATAGTTGCGTCCGTAACGACCTGGGGAACGACTCCAATAGCCCCAGCGGCGCTTTAGAGTGGTTTAGGAGCATTTTATTAGGGAGGCAATAGGAATTAGGCGATTTTGCTAGTTTTCCGTGTGTGTTAGCCCACGAATTTTATAGGTGTCGGGGGTCTGGGTTAAATTTTCTTCCATTCTTCCATAGTAGAGTCCGTACCGACTAGGTTAATGACTCCAGTAGCCCCGGCGGTGCATTGAAGGGGTTAAGGAGCATTTTATTGGCAAAGCAATAGGAATTAGGCGATTTTGCCAATTTTTCGTGTGTGTTAGCCCACAGATTTTTTAGATGCCCGGGTTCGGGTTAAACTTTTCTAGGATTCTTCCATAATAGCGTCCATAACAACCTCGGGAATGACTCCAGCAGCCCAGCTGCGCTATAGAGGGGTTGAGGAGCATTTTATTGGCGACGCAATAGGAAGTAGGCGATTTTGCCAATTTTTCGTGTGTGTTAGCCCCACGGATTTTTTAGGTGCCGGGGGTCCGGGTCAATTTTTCTTGGATTCTTCCATAGTAGCGTCCGTAATGACCTGGGGAATGACTCTAGTAGCCCCGGCGGCGCTTTAGAGGGGTTTAGGAGCATTTTATTTGCGACGCAATAAGAGTTTGCCAAATTTCCCAGTTTTTCGTATGTGTTAGCCCACGAATTTTTTAGGTGCCGGGGGTTCAGGTTGAATTTTCTTTGATTCTTCCATATTAGCGTCCGTAACGATCTGGGGATCGACTCCAGTAGCTCCGGCGGCACTATAGAGTGGTTTAGGAGCATTTTATTAGAGACGCAATAGGAATTAGGCGATTTTGCCAGTTTTTCGTGTGTGTTAGCCCACGGACTTTTTACGTGCCAGGGGTCCGTGTCGAATTTTCTAGGATTCTTCAATAGTAGCGTCCGTAACAACCTGGAGAACGAGTCCTGTAGCCCCGGCGGCACTATAGAGGGGTTTAGGAGCATTTGATTGGCGACGCAATAGGAATAATCAATTTTGCCAATTTTTCATGTGTGTTAGCCCACGAATTTTTAAGGTGCCGGGGGTCCAGGTAACATTTTCTTGGATTTTGCAATAGTAGCGTCCGTAACGACCTGGGGAACGGCTCCAGTAGCCCCGGCGGCGCTTTAGAGTGGTTTAGGATCATTTTATTAGCGATGCAATAGAAATTAGGCGATTTTGCCAGTTTTTCGTGTGTGTTAGCCCAGGTATTTTTGAGGTGCCGGGGGTCTGGGTCAAATTTTCTTGGATTCTTCCATAGTAGCGTCCGTAAAAACCTGGGGAACGACTCCAATAGCCCGGCGGCGCTTTAGAGTAGTTTAGGAGCATTTTATTAGCGACGCAATATGAATTAGGCAATTTTTTTAGTTTTTCGTGTGTGTTAGCCCACGGTTTTTTTAGGTGCCGGGGGTCTGGGTCGAATTTTCTTCCATTCTTCCATAGTTGCGTCCGTATCGACCAGGTAAACGACTTCAGTAGCCCCGGTGGTGCATTGAAGGGGTTAAGGGGCATTTCATTGGCGAAGCAATAGGAATTAGGCGATTTTGCCAATTTTTCGTGTGTGTTAGCCCACAGATATTTTAGGTGTCTGGGTTCGGGTTAAACTTTTCATGGATTCTTCCATACTAGCGTCCATAATGACCTGGGGAACGACTCCAGCAGCCCGGCTGCGTTATAGAGGGGTTGAGGAACATTTTATTGGCGACGCAATAGGTAGTAGGCGATTTTGCCAGTTTTTCGTGTGTGTTAGCCCCACGGATTTTTTAGTTGCCGGGGGTATGGGTCAATTTTTTTTGGATTCTTCCATAGTAGCATCCGTAATGACCTGGAGAATGACTCCAGTAGCCCCGGCGGCGCTTTAGAAGGGTTTAGGAGCATTTTATCTGCGACGCAATAAGAGTTTGCCAAATTTGCCAGTTTTTCGTATGTGTTAGCCCACGGATTTTTTAGGTGTCGGGGGTTCGGGTCGAATTTTCTTTGATTCTTCCATATTAGCGTCCGTAACGACCTGGGGAACGACTCCAATAGCCCCGGCGGCGCTTTAGAGTGGTTTAGGAGCATTTTATTAGCGACGCAATAGGAATTAGGCAATTTTGCCAGTTTTCCATGTGTGTTAGCCCACAGATTTTTTAGGTGCCGGGGGTCCGGGTCGAATTTTCTTCCATTCTTCCATAGTAGAGTCCGTACCGACCTAGGAACGGAGTCCTATAGCCCCGGCGGTGCTATAGAGGGGTTTAGGAGCATTTGATTGGCGACGCAATAGGAATTAGGCAATTTTGCCAATTTTTCATGTGTGTTAGCCCACGGATTTTTAAGGTGCCGGGGGTCCAGGTAAAATTTTCTTGGATTCTGCCATAGTAGCGTCCGTAACGACCTGGGGAACGACTCCAGTAGCCCCGGCGACGCTTTAGAGTGGTTTAGGAGCATTTTATTAGCGACGCAATAGGAATTAGGCAATTTTGTCAGTTTTTCGTGTATGTTAGCCCACGGATTTTTAAGGTGCCAGGGGTCTGGGTCAAATTTTCTTGGATTTTTCTATAGTAGCGTCCGTAACGACCTGGGGAACGACTCCAATAGCCCCGGCGGCGCTTTAGAGTGGTTTAGGAGCATTTTATTAGCGACGCAATAGGAATTAGGCGATTTTGCCAGTTTTCCTGGTGTGTTAGCCCACGGTTGTTTTAGGTGCCGAGGGTCCGGGTCGAATTTTCTTCCATTCTTCCATAGTTGCGTCCGTACCGACCAGGTAAACGACTCTAGTAGCCCCGACGGTGCATTGAAGGGGTTAAGGAGCATTTTGTTGGCGAATCAATAGGAATTAGGCGATTTTTCCAGTTTTTCGTGTGTGTTAGCCCATAGATTTTTTAGGTGCCTAGGTTCGGGTTAAAATTTTCATGGATTCTTCCATAATAGCGTCCATAATGACCTGGGTAATGAGTCCAGCAGCCCGGCTGCGCTATAGAGGGGTTGAAGAGCATTTTATTGGCGACACAATAGGTAGTAGGCGATTTTGCCTGTTTTTCGTGTGTGTTAGCCCCACAGATTTTTTAGGTGCCGGGGGTCCGGGTCAAATTTTCTTGGATTCTTCCATAGTAGCGTCTGTAATGACGTGGGGAATGACTCCAGTAGCCCCGGCGGCGCTTTAGATGGGTTTAGGAGCATTTTATTTGCGACGCAATAAGAGTTTGCCAAATTTGCCAGTTTTTCGTATGTGTTAGCCCACGAATTTTTTAGTTGTCGGGGGTTCCGATCGAATTTGCTTTGATTCTTCCATAGTAGCATCCGTAACGACCTGGGAAACGACTCTAGTAGCTCCGGCGGCGCTATAGAGGGGTTTAGGAGCATTTTATTAAAGACGCAATAAGAATTAGGCGATTTTGCCAGTTTTTCATCTGTGTTAGCCAACGGATTTTTTACGTGCCAGGGGTCCGTGTCGAATTTTCTAGGATTCCTCTATAGTAGCGTCCGTAACGACCTGGGGAACGAGTCCTATAGCCCCGGTGGCGCTATAGAGGGGTTTAGGAGCATTTGATTGGCGACGCAATAGGAATTAGGCTATTTTGCCAATTTTTCATCTTTTTTAGCCCACGGATTTTTAAGGTGCTGGGGGTCTAGGTAAAACTTTCTTGGATTCTGCCATAGTAGCGTCTGTAACGACCTGGGGAACGACTCCAGTAGCCCCGACGGCGCTTTAGAGTGGTTTAGGAGCATTTTATTAGCGACGCAATAGGAATTAGGCGATTTTGCCAGTTTTTTGTGTGTGTTAGCCCACAGATTTTTTAGGTGCCGGGGGTCCGGGTCGAATTTTCTTCCATTCTTCCATAATAGCGTCCGTAACGACCTGGTAAACGACTCCAGTAGCCCCGGCGGCGCATTGGAGGGGTTAAGGAGCATTTTATTGGCGAAGCAATAGGAATTAGGCGATTTTGCCAGTTTTTCGTGTGTGTTAGCCCACAGATTTTTTAGGTGCCGAGGGTTCGGGTCAAATTTTCTTTGATTCTTCTATAGTAGCGTCCGTAATGACCTGGGAACGACACAAATAGCCCCGGCGATGCTATAGAGGGGTTTAGGAGCATTTTATTGGCGACGCAATAGGAATTAGGCGATTTTGCTAGATTTTCATGTATGTTAGCCCACGGATTTTTAAGGTGCCGGGGGTCCGGGTCAAATTTTCTTGGATTCTTCTATAGTAGCGTCCGTAACGACCTGGTAAATGACTCTAGTAGCCTCGGTGGTGCATTAGAGGGGTTAAGGAGCATTTTATTGGCAAAGCAATAGGAATTAGGCAATTTTGCCAGTCTTTCATGTGTGTTAGCCCATGGATTTTTCACGTGCCAGGGGTCCGTGTCAAATTTTTCTTGGATTCTTCTATAGTAGCGTCCGTAACGACCTAGGAGCGACACCAGTATCCCAGCGGTGCTATAGAGGGGTTTAGGAGCATTTTATTAGAGACGCAATTGGAATTAGGCAATTTTACCAGTTTTTCGTGTGTGTTAGCCCATGGATTTTTTACGTGCCAGGGGTCCGTGTCAAATTTTCTTGGATTCCTCTATAGTAGCGTTTGTAATGACCTAGGAATGACACCAGTAGCCCAGCGACGCTATAGAGGGGTTTAGGAGCATTTTATTAGAGCAATTGGAATTAGGCAATTTTACTAGTTTTTCGTGTGTGTTAGCCCATTGATTTTTTAGGTTCTGGGGGTCTGTGTCGAATTTTCTTTTATTCTTCCATAGTAGCGTCCGTAACGACCTGGGAAACGACTCTAGTAGCCCCAGCGACACTTTAGAGGGGTTTAGGAGCATTTTATTGACAACGCAATAGGAATTAGGCGATTTTGCCAGTTTTTCGTGTGTGTTAGCCCACAGATTTTTTACGTGCCAGGGGTCCGTGTCGAATTTTCTTGGATTCTTCTATAGTAGCATCCGTAACGACCTAGGGAACGACTCCAGTAGCCTCGGCGATGCTATAGAGGGGTTTAGGAGCATTTTATTGGCGACGCAATAGAAATTAGGAGATTTTGCCAGTTTTTCGTGTGTGTTAGCCCACGAATGTTTAAGATGCCGGGGTCCGGGTCAAATTTTCTTATATTCTTCTATAGTAGTATCCGTAACAACCTGGTAAACGACTCAAGTAGCCCCGGCGGTGCATTGGAGGGGTTAAGGAGCATTTTATTGGCGAAACAATAGGAATTAGGCGATTTTGCCAGTTTTTCATGTGTGTTAGACCATAGATTTTTTAGGTGCCTGGGGTTGGGGTAACAATTTTCTTAGATTCTACCATAGTAGCGTCCGTAACGACCTGGGGAAAGACTCCAGCAGCCCCGGCGGTGCTTTAGAGTGGTTTAGGAGTATTTTATTGGCTACGCAATAGAAATTAGGCGATTTTGCCAGTTTTTCGTGTGTGTTCGCCCATGGATTTTTTAGGTGCCAGGGGTATGGTTCGAATTTTATTCCATTCTTCCATAGAAGCGTCCGTAATGACCTGAGAAATGACTCCAGTAGCCCCGACGGCGCATTAGAGGTGTTAAGGAGCATTTTATTGGCGAAGCAATTGGAATTAGGCGATTTTGCCAGTTTTTCGTGTGTGTTAGCCCACGGATTTTTTAGGTGCCGAGGGTTCGGGTCAAATTTTCTTGGATTCTTCTATAGTAGCATCCGTAACGACCTGGGAATTACACCAGTAACCCCGGCAGCGCTATAGAGGGGTTTAGGAGCATTTTATTGGCGACGCAATAAGAATTAGGCGATTTTGCCAGTTTTTCGTGTGTGTTAGCCCACGGATTTTGTTTGGTGCCGGGGGTCCGGGTCAAATTTTCTTGAATTCTTCCATAGTAGCATCCGTAACGACCTGGGGAACCACTCCAGTAGCCCCAACGGCACTTTAGAGGGGTTTAGGAGCATTTTATTAGAAACGCAATAGAAATTGATCGATTTTGCCAGTTTTTCCTATGTGTTAGCCCACGAATGTTTTATGTGCTAGGGGTACGTGTCGAATTTTCTTGGATTCATCTATAGTAGTGTCCGTAACGACCTGGGAACGACTCTAGTAGCCCCGGCGGCGCTATAGAGGGGTTTAGGAGCATTTTATTAGAGACGCAATAGGAATTAAGCAATTTTTCCAGTTTTCGTGTGTGTTAGCCCACGGATTTTTTATGTGCCAGGGGTCCGTGTCGAATTTTCTTAGATTCTTCTATTGTAGCATCCGTAACGACCTGGGGAACGACTCCAGCAGCCCCAGCGGTGCTATAGAGGGGTTTAGGAGCATTTTATTGGCGACGCAATAGGAATTAAGCGATTTTGCCAGTTTTTTCATGTGTGTTAGCCCACGGATTTTTAAGGTGCCGGGGGTCTGGCTAAAATTTTCTTGGATTCTGCTATAGTAGCGTACGTAACGACCTAGGGAACGACTTCAGTAGCCCCGGCAGTGCTTTAGAGTGGTTTAGGAGCATTTTATTAGAGATGCAATAGAAATTAGGCAATTTTGCCAATTTTTCATGTGTGTTAGCCCACGGATTTTTTACGTGCCAAGGGTCCGTGTCGAATGTTCTTGGATTCCTCTATCGTAGCATCCGTAACAACATAGGGAACAACTCCAGTAGCCCCGGCGGCGCTATAGAGGGGTTTAGGAGTATTTTATTGGCAACGCAATAGGAATTAGGCGATTTTGCCAATTTTCATGTGTATTAGCCCACAAATTTTTCAGGTGCCGGGGGTCCGGGTAAACGTTTCTTGAATTCTTCATAGTAGCGTCCGTAACGACCTAGAGAACGAGTACAGTAGCCCCAGCGGCGCTTTAGAGTGGTTTAGGAGTATTTTATTAGCGACGCAATAGGAATTAGGCGATTTTGCCAGTTTTCCGTGTGTGTTAGCCCACGAATATTTTAGGTGCCGGGGGTCCAGGTCGAATTTTCTTAGATTCTTCTATAGTAGTATCCGTAACAACCTGGTAAACGACTCAAGTAGCCCCGGCGGCGCATTGGAGGGGTTAAGGAGCATTTTATTGGCGAAACAATAGGAATTAGGCAATTTTGCCAGTTTTTCATGTGTGTTAGACCATAGATTTTTTAGGTGCCTAGGGTTGGGGTAACAATTTCTTGGATTCTGCCATAGTAGCGTCCGTAACGACCTGGGGAAAGACTCCAGTAGCCCCGGCGGTGCTTTAGAGTGGTTTAGGAGCATTTTATTGGCGACGCAATAGAAATTAGGCGATTTTGCCAGTTTTTCATGTGTGTTCGCCCACGGAATTTTTAGGTGCCAGGGGTCTGGTTCGAATTTTCTTCCATTCTTCAATAGAAGCGTCCGTAACGACCTGGGAAATGACTCCAGTAGCCCCGACGGCGCATTAGAGGTGTTAAGGAGCATTTTATTGGCGAAGCAATTGGAATTAGGCGATTTTGCCAGTTTTTCGTGTGTGTTAGCTCACAAATTTTTTAGGTGCCGAGGGTTCGGGTCAAATTTTCTTGGATTCTTCTATAGTAGCATCCGTAACGACCAGGGAATGACACCAGTAGCCCTGGCAGCGCTATAGAGGGGTTTAGGAGCATTTTATTGGCGACGCAATAGGAATTAGGCGATTTTGCCAGTTTTTCGTGTGTGTTAGCCCACGGATTTTTTTGGTGCCGGGGGTTCGGCTCAAACTTTCTTGAATTCTTCCATAGTAGCATCTGTAACGACATGGGGAACCACTCCAGTAGCCCCAGCAGTGCTTTAGAGGGGTTTAGGAGCAATTTATTAGAGACGCAATAGAAATTAGGCGATTTTGCCAATTTTTTCATGTGTGTTAGCCCACGGATTTTTAAGGTGCCGGGGTCTGGCTTAAATTTTCTTGGATTCTACCATAGTAGCGTACGTAACGACCTAGGGAATGACTCCAGTAGCCCCGGCAGTGCTTTAGAGTGGTTTAGGAGCATTTTATTAGAGATGCAATAGAAATTAGGCAATTTTGCCAATTTTTCATGTGTGTTAGCCCACGGATTTTTTACGTGCCAAGGGTCCGTGTCAAATGTTCTTGGATTCCTCTATCGTAGAATCCGTAACAACATAGGGAACAACTCCAGTAGTCCCGGCGGCGCTATAGAGGGGTTTAGGAGCATTTTATTGACAACGCAATAGGAATTAGGCGATTTTGCCAATTTTCATGTGTATTAGCCCACAAATTTTTAAGGTGCCGGGGGTCCGGGTAAACTTTTCTTAAATTCTGCTATAGTAGCGTCCGTAACGACCTAGAGAACGAGTACAGTAGCCCCAGCGGCGCTTTAGAGTGGTTTAGGAGCATTTTATTAGCGACGCAATAGGAATTAGGCGATTTTGCCAGTTTTCCGTGTGTGTTAGCCCACGAATATTTTAGGTGCCGGGGGTCCGGGTCGAATTTTCTTAGATTCTTCTATAGTAGTATCCGTAACAACCTGGTAAACGACTCAAGTAGCCCCGGCGGCGCATTGGAGGGGTTAAGGAGCATTTTATTGGCGAAACAATAGGAATTAGGCGATTTTGCCAGTTTTTCGTGTGTGTTAGACCATAGATTTTTAGGTGCCTGGGGTTGGGGTAACAATTTTCTTGGATTCTGCCATAGTAGCGTCCGTAACGACCTGGGGAAAGACTCCAGTAGCCCCGGCGGTGCTTTAGAGTGATTTAGGAGCATTTTATTGGCGACGCAATAGGAATTAGGCGATTTTGCCAGTTTTTCATGTGTGTTCGCCCACAGAATTTTTAGGTGCCAGGGGTCTGGTTCGAATTTTCTTCCATTCTTCCATAGAAGCGTCCGTAACGACCTGGGAAATGACTCCAGTAGCCCCGACGGCGCATTAGAGGTGTTAAGGAGCATTTTATTGGCGAAGCAATTGGAATTAGGCGATTTTGCCAGTTTTTCATGTGTGTTAGACCATGGATTTTTTAGGTGCCGGGGGTCCGGGTCAAATTTTCTTAGATTCTTCTATAGTAGCGTCCGTAACGACTTGGTAAACGACTCCAGTAGCCCCGGCGGTGCATTGGAGGGGTTAAGGAGCATTTTATTGGTGAAGCAATAGGATTTAGGCGATTTTGCCAGTTTTTCGTGTGTGTTAGCCCACGAATTTTTTTGGTGCCGGGGGTTCGGCTCAAACTTTCTCGAATTTTTCCATAGTAGCATCTGTAACGACATGGGGAACCACTCCAGTAGCCCCAGCAGTGCTTTAGAGGGGTTTAGGAGCATTTTATTAGAGACGCAATAGAAATTAGGCGATTTTGCCAGTTTTTCCTGTGTGTTAGCCCACGAATGTTTCATGTGCTAGGGGTCCGTGTCGAATTTTCTTGGATTATTCTATAGTAGTGTCTATAACGACCTAGGGAATGACTCCAGTAGCCCTAGCGGGGCTATAGAGGGGTTTAGGAGCATTTTATTTACGACGCAATAGGAATTAGGCGATTTTGCCAGTTTTTCAAGTGTGTTAGCCCACGGATTTTTAAGGTGCCGGGGGTCTAGGTAAAATTTTCTTGGATTCTGCCATAGTAGAGTCTGTAACAACCTGGGGAATGACTCCATTAGCCCCGGTGACGCTTTAGAGTGGTTTAGGAGCATTTTATTAGCGACGCAATAGAAATTAGTTGATTTTGCCAGTTTTTCGTGTGTGTTATCCCACAGATTTTTTAGGTGCCGGGGGTCTGGGTCGAATTTTCTTCCATTCTTCCATAGTAGCGTCTGTAACGACCTGGTTAACGACTCCAGTAGCACCGGCGGCGCATTAAAGGGGTTAAGGAGCATTTTATTGGCAAAGCAATAGGAATTAGGCGATTTTGCCCGTTTTTCGTGTGTGTTAGCCCACGGATTTTTTAGGTGCCGGTGGTTCGAGTTAAATTTTCTTGGATTCTTCTATAGTAGCGTCTGTAACGACCTGGGAATGACACCAGTAACCCCGGTGGCGCTATGGAGGGGTTTAAGAGCATTTTATTGGCGACGCAATAGAAATTAGGCAATTTTGCCAGTTTTTCATGTGTTAGCCCCTGGATTTTTTAGGTGCCCGGGGTACGGGTCAAATTTTCTTTGATTCTTCCATAGTAATGTCCGTAACAACCTGAGAATGACTCCAGTAGCTCCAGCGGTGCTTTAGAGTGGTTTAGGAGCATTTTATTGGAGACGCAATAGGAATTAGACGATTTGGCCAGTTTTTCGTGTGTGTTAGCCCACCGATTTTTTACGTGCCAGGGGTCCGTGTCGAATTTTCTTGGATACTTCTATAGTAGCATCCGTAATGACCTGGGGAACGACTCCAGTAGCCCCGGCGACGCTATAGAGGGGTTTAGGAGCATTTTATTGGCGAGGCAATAGAAATTAGGCGATTTTGCCAATTTTTCGTATGTGTTAGCCCACAGATTTTTTAGGTGCCGGGGGTCCGGGTCAAATTTTCTTAGATTCTTCTATATTAGCGTCCGTAACGACTTGGTAAACGACTCCAGTAGCCCCGGCGGTGCATTGGAGGGGTTAAGGAGCATTTTATTGGTGAAGCAATAGGAATTAGGCGATTTTGCCAGTTTTTCGTGTGTGTTAGCCCACGGATTTTTTCGGTACCGGGGGTCTGGGTCAAATTTTCTTGAATTCTGCCATAGTAGCGTCCGTAACGACCTAGAGAACGAGTATAGTAGCCCCGGCGGAGCTTTAGAGTGGTTTAGGAGCATTTTATTAGCGACATAATAGAAATAAGGCGATTTTGCCAATTTTTCGTGTGTGTTAGCCCACGGATTTTTTAGGTGCCGGGGGTACGGGTCTAATTTTCTTCCATTCTTCCATAGTAGCGTCCGTACCGACCAGGTAAACGACTCCAGTAGCCCCGGCGGTGCATATGAGGGGTTAAGGAGCATTTTATTGGCGAAGCAATAGGAATTAGGCGATTTTGCCAGTTTTTCGTGTGTGTTAGCCCACAGATATTTTAGGTGCCTAGGGTTCGGGTTAAAATTTTCTTATATTCTTCCATAGTAGCGTCCGTAACAACCTGGGGAACGACTCCAGTAGCCCAGCTGGGCTATAGAGGGGTTGAGGAGCATTTTAGTTGCGACGCAATAGGAAGTAGGCAATTTTGTCAATATTTTGTGTGTGTTAGCCCTACGGATTTTTAAGGTGCCGAGGGTCCAGGTCAAATTTTCTTGGATTCTTCCATAGTAGCGTCCGTAACAACCTGGGGAATGACTCCAGTAGCCTCGGCGGTGCTTTAAAGGGATTTAGGAGCATTTTATTTGCGATGCAATAAGAGTTTGCCAAATTTGCCAGTTTTTCGTATGTGTTAGCCCACGAAATTTTTAGGTATCGGGGGTTCGGGTCGAATTTTCTTTGATTCTTCCATAGTAGCTTCCGTGACGACCTAGGGAACGACTCCAGTAGCTCCGGCGGCGCTATAGAGGGGTTTAGGAGCATTTTATTAGAGACGCAATAGGAATTAGGCGATTTTGCCAGTTTTTCGTGTGTGTTAGCCCATGGATTTTTAAGGTGCCGGGGGTCCGGGTAAACTTTTCTTGATTTCTGCAATAGTAGCGTCCGTAACGACCGAGAGAATGAGTCCAGTAGCCCCAGCGGCGCTTTAGAGTTGTTTAGGAGCATTTTATTAGCGACGCAATAGAAATTAGTCAATTTTGCCAGTTTTCAGTGTGTGTTAGTCCACGAATATTTTAGGTGCCGGGGGTCCGGGTCGAATTTTCTTCCATTCTTCCGTAGAAGAGTCCGTACCGACTAGGTTAACGACTCCAGTAGCCCCGGCGTTGCATTGAAGGGGTTAAGGAGCATTTTATTGGCGAAGCAATAGGAATTAGGCAATTTTGCCTATTTTTCGTGTGTGTTAGCCCATAAATTTTTTAGATGCCCGGGTTCGGATTAAAATTTTCTTGGATTCTTCCATAATAGCGTCCATAACGACCTCGGGAATGACTCCAGCAGCCCGGCTGCCCTATAGATGGGTTGAGGAGCATTTTATTGGCGACGCAATAGGAAGTAGGCGATTTTGCCAGTTTTTCGTGTGTGTTAGCCCCACGGATTTTTTAGGTGCCGGGGGCCCGGGTCAAATTTTCTTAGATTCTTCCATAGTAGCGTCCGTAATGACCTGGGGAATGACTCTAGTAGCCCCGGCGGCGCTTTAGAGGGGTTTAGGAGCATTTTATTTGCGACGCAATAAGTGTTTGCCAAATTTGCCAGCTTTTCGTTTGTGTTAGCCCACGGATTTTTTAGGTGTCGGGGGTTCGGGTCGAATTTTCTTTGACTCTTCTATAGTAGAGTCCGTAACGACCTGGGGAACGACTCCAGTAGCTCCGGCGGCGCTATAGAGGGGTTTAGGAGCATTTTATTAGAGACGCAATAGGAATTAGGCGATTTTTGCCAGTTTTTCGTGTGTGTTAGCCCACGGATTTTTTACGTGCCACGGGTCCGTGTCGAATTTGCTAGGATTCTTCTATAGTAGCGTCCGTAACAACCTGGGGAACGACTCCTGTAGCCCCAGCGGCGCTATAGAGGGGTGTAGGAGCATTTTATTGGTGACGCAATAGGAATTAGGCGATTTTGCCAGTTTTTCATGTGTGTTAGCCCACAGATTTTTAAGGTGCCGGGGGTCCGGTTAAACTTTTCTTAGATTCTGCCATAGTAGCGTCCGTAACGACCTAAGGAACGACTCCAGAAGCCCCGGCGGTGCTTCAGAGTGGTTTAGGAGCATTTTATTAGCGACGCAACAGGAATTAGGCGATTTTGCCAGTTTTCTGTGTGTGTTAGCCCACAGATTTTTTAGGTGCTGGGGTCCAGGTCGAATTTTCTTCCATTTTTCAATAGTAGCGTCCGTAACGACCTGGTAAACGACTCCAGTAGCACTGGCGGCGCATTGGAGGTGTTAAGGAGCATTTTATTGGTAAAGCAATAGGAATTAGGCGATTTTGCCAATTTTTCGTGTGTGTTAGCCCACGGATTTTTTAGGTGCCGGGGGTTCGGGTCAAATTTTCTTGGATTCTTTTATAGTAGCGTCCGTAACGACCTACAAATGACACCAGTAGCCCCAGCGGCGCTATAGAGGGGTTTAGGAGCATTTTATTGGCGACGCAATAGGAATTAGGCGATTTTGCCAGTTTTTTGTGTGTGTTTGCCAACGGATTTTTTAGGTGCCGGGGGTTCGGGTCAAATGTTCTTTGATTCTTCTAAAGTAGTGTCCGTAACGACCAAGAGAACGACTCTAGTAGCCCCAGCGGCGCTTTAGAGGGGTTTAGGAGCATTTTATTAGAGACGCAATTGGAATTAGGCGATTTTGCCAGTTTTTCGTGTGTGTTAGCCCACAGATTTTTTACGTGCCAGGGGTCCATGTCGAATTTTCTTGGATTCTTCTGTAGTAGCGTACGTAACGACCTGGGGAACGACTCCAGTAGCCCCAGCGATGCTATAGACGGGTTTACGAGCATTTTATTGGCGACGCAATAGGAATTAGGCGATTTTGCCAGTTTTTCGTGTATGTTAGCCCACAGATTTTTAAGGTGCCGGGGGTCTGGGTCAAATTTTCTTGGATTCTTCCATAGTTGCGTCCGTAACGACTTGGGGAATGACTCCAATAGCCCCGGCGGCGCTTTAGAGTGGTTTAGGAGCATTTTATTAGCGACGCAATAGGAATTAGGCGATTTTGCCAGTTTTCCGTGTGTGTTAGCCCACGGATTTTTTAGGTGCCGGGGGTCCGGGTCGAATTTTCTCCCATTCTTCCATAGTAGAGTCCGTACCGACTAGGTTAACGACTCTAGTAGCCCCGGCGGTGCATTGAAGGGGTTAAGGAGCATTTTATTGGCGAAGCAATAGGAATTAGGCGATTTTGCCAGTTTTTCGTGTGTGTTAGCCCACAGATTTTTTAGATGCCCGGGTTCGGGTTAAACTTTTCTAGGATTCTTCCATAATAGCGTCCATAACGACCTCGGGAACGACTCCAGCAGCCCAGCTGCGCTATAGAGTGGTTGAGGAGCATTTTATTGGCGACGCAATAAGAAGTAGGCGATTTTGCCAGTTTTTCGTGTGTGTTAGCCCACGGATTTTTTACGTGCCAGGGGTCCGTGTCGAATTTGCTAGGATTCTTCTGTAGTAGCATCCGTAACAACCTGGGGAATGACTCTTGTAGCCCCGGCGGCGCTATAGAGGGGTGTAGGAGCATTTTATTGGTGACGCAATAGGAATTAGGCGATTTTGCCAGTTTTTCATGTGTGTTAGCCCACAGATTTTTAAGGTGCCGGGGGTCCGGTTAAACTTTTTTTGGATTTTACCATAGTAGCGTCTGTAAGGACCTAAGGAACGACTACAGTAGCACCGGCGGCGCTTCAGAGTGGTTTAGGAGCATTTTATTAGCGACGCAATAGGAATTAGGTGATTTTGCCAGTTTTCCGTGTGTGTTAGCCCACAGATTTTTTAGGTGCCGGGGGTCCGGGTCGAATTTTCTTCCATTCTTCAATAGTAGCGTCCGTAACGACCTGGTAAATGACTCCAGTAGCACTGGCGGCGCATTGGAGGTGTTAAGGAGCATTTTATTAGCAAAGCAATAGGAATTAGGCGATTTTGCCAGTTTTTCATGTGTGTTAGCCCACGGATTTTTAAGGTGCCGGGGGTTCAGGTCAAATTTTCTTGGATTCTTTTATAGTAGCGTCCATAACGACCTGGAAATGACACCAGTAGCCCCAGCGGCGCTATAGAGGGGTTTAGGAGCATTTTATTGGCGACACAATAGGAATTAGGCGATTTTGCCAGTTTTTCGTGTGTGTTAGCCTACGGATTTTTTAGGTGCCGGGGTACGGGTCAAATTTTCTTTGATTCTTCCATTGTAGTGTCCGTAACGACCTGGAGAACGACTCCAGTAGCCCCAGCGGCGCTTTAGAGTGGTTTAGGAGCATTTTATTAGAGACGCAATTGGAATTAGGCGATTTTGCTAGTTTTTCGTGTGTGTTAGCCCATGGATATTTTACGTGCCAGGGGTTCGTGTTGAATTTTCTTGGATTCTTCTATAGTAGCGTACGTAACGACCTGGGGAACGACTCCAGTAGCCCCGGCGATGTTATAGAGGGGTTTAGGAGCATTTTATTGGCGATGCAATAGGAATTATGCGATTTTGCCAGTTTTTCGTGTGTGTTAGCCCACGAATTTTTAAGGTGCCGGGGGTCTGGTCAAATTTTCTTGGATTCTTCCATAGTTGCGCTCGTAAAGACCTGGGGAACGACTCCAATAGCCCCGGCGGCGCTTTAGAGTGGTTTAGGAGCATTTTATTAGCGACGCAATAGGAATTAGGCGATTTTGCCAGTTTTCTGTGTGTGTTAGCCCACAGATTTTTTAGGTGCCGGGGGTTCGGGTCGAATTTTCTTCCATTCTTCCATAGTAGAGTCCGTACCGACTAGGTTAACGACTCCAGTAGCCCCGGCGGTGCATTGAAGGGGTTAAGGAGCATTTTATTGGCGAAGCAATAGGAATTAGGCAATTTTGTCAATTTTTCGTGTGTGTTAGCCCATAGATTTTTTAGATACCTGGGTTCGGGTTAAAATTTTCTTGGATTCTTCCATAATAGCGCCCATAACGACCTGGGGAATGACTCCAGCAGCCCGGCTGCACTATAGAGGGGTTGAGGAGCATTTTATTGGCGACACAATAGGAAGTAGGCGATTTTGCCAGTTTTTCGTGTGTGTTAGCCCACAGATTTTTTAGGTGCCGGGGGTCCGGGTCAAATTTTCTTGGATTCTTCCATAGTAGCGTCGGTAATGACCTGGGGAATGACTCTAGTAGCCCCGACAGCGCTTTAGAGGGGTTTAGGAGCATTTTATTTGCGACGCAATAATAGTTTGCCAAATTTGCCAGTTTTTCGTATGTGTTAGCCTACGGATTTTTTAGGTGTCGGGGGTTCGGGTCAAATTTTCTTTGATTCTTCCATAGTAGCATCCGTAACGACCTGGGGAACGATTCCAGTAGCCCCGACGGCGCTTTAGAGTGGTTTAGGAGCATTTTATTAGCGACGCAATAGGAATTAGCCAATTTTGTCAGTTTTTCGTGTGTGTTAGCCCACGGATTTTTAAGGTGCCGGGGGTTTGGGTCAAAATTTCTTGGATTCTTCCATAGTAGCGTCCGTAATGACCTGGGGAACGACTCCAATAGCCCCGGCGGCGCTTTAGAGTGGTTTAGGAGCATTTTATTAGCGACGCAATAGGAATTACGCGATTTTACCAGTTTTCCGTGTGTGTTAGCCCACGGTTGTTTTAGGTGCCGAGGGTCCGGGTCGAATTTTCTTCCATTCTTCCATAGTTGCGTCCGTACCGACCAGGTAAAGGACTCCAGTAGCTCCGGCGGTGCATTGAAGGGGTTAAGGAGCATTTTATTGGCGAAGCAATAGAAATTAGGCGATTTTGCCTGTCTTTCGTATGTGTTAGCCCACAGATTTTTTAGGTGCCTGGGTTAGGGTTAAAATTTTCATGGATTCTTCCATAATAGCGTCCATAATGACCTGGGGAACGACTCCAGCAGCCCGGCTGCGCTATAGAGGGGTTGAGGAGCATTTTATTGGCGACGCAATAGGTAGTAGGCGATTTTGCCAGTTTTTCGTGTGTGTTAGCACCACGGAATTTTTAGGTGCCGGGGGTCCGGGTCGAATTTTCTTTGATTCTTCCATATTAGCATCCTTAACGACCTGGGAAACGACTCTAGTAGCTCCGGCGGTGCTATAGAGGGGTTTAGAAGTATTTTATTAGAGACGCAATAAGAATTAGGCGATTTTTCCAGTTTTTCGTGTGTGTTAGCCCACAGATTTTTTACGTGCCAGGGGTCCGTGTCGAATTTTCTAGGATTCCTCTATAGTAGCGTCCGTAACGACCTAGGAACGGAGTCCTATAGCCCCGGCGGGGCTATAGAGGGTTTTAGGAGCATTTGATTGGCGACGCAATAGCAATTAGGCAATTTTGCCAATTTTTCATGTGTGTTAGCCCACGGATTTTTAAGGTGCCGGGGGTCCAGGTAAAATTTTCTTGGATTCTGCCATAGTAGAGTCCGTAACGACCTGGGGAACGACTCCAGTTGCTCCGACGGCGCTTTAGAATGGTTTAGGAGCATTTTATTAGCGACGCAATAGGAATTAGGCTAGTTTGCCAGTTTTCCGTGTGTGTTAGCCCACAGATATTTTAGGTGCCGGGGGTCCGGGTCGAATTGTCTTCCATTCTTCCATAGTAGCGTCCGTAACGACCTGTTAAACGACTCCAGTAGCCCCGGCGGCGCGTTGGAGGAGTTAAGGAGCATTTTATTGGCGAAGCAATAGGAATTAGGCGATTTTGTCAGTTTTTCGTGTGTGTTAGCCCACAGATTTTTTAAGTGCCGAGGGTTCGGGTCAAATTTTCTTGGATTCTTCTATAGTAGCGTCCGTAACGACCTGGGAATGACACCAATAGCCCCGGCGGCGCTATAGAGGGGTTTAGGAGCATTTTATTGGCGACACAATAGGAATTAGGCGATTTTGCTAGTTTTTCGTGTGTGTTAGCCTACGGATTTTTAAGGTGTCGGGGGTACGGGTCAAATTTTCTTGGATTTTTCTATAGTAGCGTCCGTAACGACCTGGGGAATGACTCCAGTAGCCCCGGCGGCGCTTTAGAGTGGTTTAGGAGCATTTTATTAGCGACGCAATAGGAATTAGGCGATTTTGCCAGTTTTCTGTGTGTGTTACCCCACGGATTTTTTAGGTGCCGGTGTTCCGGGTCGAATTTTCTTCCATTCTTCCATAGTAGCGATCGTAACGACCTGGTAAACGACTCTAGTAGCCTTGGCGGTGCATTAGAGGGGTTAAGGAGTATTTTATTAGAGATGCAATTGGAATTAGGCGATTTTGCCAGTTTTTCGTGTGTGTTAGCCCATGGATTTTTTACGTGCCAGGGGTCCGTATCAAATTTTCTTGGATTATTCTATAGTAGTGTCCGTAACGACCTAGGAGCGACACTGGTAGCCCAGCGGCGCTATAGAGGGCTTTAGGAGCATTTTATTAGAGACGCAATTGGAATTAGGTAATTTTACCAGTTTTTCGTGTGTGTTAGCCCATGGATTTTTTACGTGCCAGGGGTACGTTTCAAATTTTCTTGGATTCTTCTATAGTAGCGTCCTTAACGACTTAGGAACGACACCAGTAGCCCATCGGCGCTATAGAAGGGTTTAGGAGCATTTTATTAGAGACGCAATTGGAATTAGGCAATTTTACCAGTTTTTCGTGTGTCTTAGCCCATTGATTTTTTAGGTTCTTGGGGTCCGTGTCGAATTTTCTTTTATTCTTCCATAGTAGAGTCCGTAACGACCTGGGGAACGACTCCAGTAGCCCCAGCGGCACTTTAGAGGGGTTTAGGAGCATTTTCTTAGAGACGCAATTGGAATTAGGCAATTTTGCCAGTTTTTCATGTGTGTTAGCCCATGGATTTTTTACGTGCCAGGGGTCCGTGTCAAATTTTCTTGGATTCTTCTATAGTAGCGTCTGTAACGACCTAGGAACAACACCAGTAGCCCAGCGGCGCTATAGAGGGATTTAGGAGCATTTTATTAGAGACACAATTAGAATTAGGCAATTTTACCAGTTTTTCGTGTGTCTTAGCCCATTGATTTTTTAGGTTTTGGGGGTCCATGTCGAATTTTCTTTTGTTCTTCCATAGTAGAGTCCGTAACGACCTGGGGAACGACTCCAATAGCCCCAACGGTGCTTTAGAGGGGTTTTGGAGCATTTTATTAGAGACGCAATTGGAATTAGGCAATTTTGCCAGTTTTTCGTGTGTGTTAGCCCACGGATTTTTTACGTGCCAGGGGTCCGTATCGAATTTTCTAGGATTCTTCTATAGTAGCATCCGTAATGACCTGAGAACGACTCCAGTAGTCCCGGCGACGCTATAGAGGGGTTTAGGAGCATTTTATTGGCGACGCAATAGGAATTAGGCGATTTTGCCAGTTTTTCGTGTGTGTTAGCCCACGGATGTTTAAGGTGCCGGGGGTCCGGATCAAATTTTCTTGGATTCTTTCATAGTAGCGTCCGTAATGACCTGGGGAATGACTCCAGTAGCCCCGGCGGCGCTTTAGAGTCATTTAGGAGCATTTTGTTAGTGACGCAATAGGAATTAGGCGATTTTGCCAATTTTCTATGTGTGTTAGCCCACGGATTTTTTAGGTGTCGGGTCGAATTTTCTTCCATTCTTCCATAGTAGCGTCCATAACGACCTGGTAAACGACTCCAGTAGCCTCGGCGGTGCATTGGAGGGGTTAAGGAGCATTTTATTGGCAAAGCAATAGGAATTAGGCGATTTTGCCAGTTTTTCGTGTGTGTTAGCCAATAGATTTTTTAGGTGCCTGGGGTTAGGGTTAAAATTTTCTTGGATTCTTCTATAGTAGCGTCCGTAACGACCTGGGAAAACGACTCCAGTAGCCCCGGCGGTGCATTGGAGGGGTTAAGGAGCATTTTATTGGCGAAGCAATAGGAATTAGGCGATTTTGCCAGTTTTTCGTATGTGTTAGCCCACGGTTTTTTAGGTGCTGAGGGTTTGGGTCAAATTTTCTTAGATTCTTGTATAGTAGCGTCCGTAACAACCTGAGAACGACACCAGTAGCCCCGGCGGCACTATAGAAGGGTTTAGGAGCATTGTTTTTGCGACGCAATAAGAGTTTGCCAAATTTGCCAGTTTTTCGTATTTGTTAGCCCACAGATTTTTTAGGTGTCGGGGGTTCGGGTTGAATGTTCTTTGATTCTTCCATAGTAGCGTCCGTAACGACGTGGGGAATGACTCTAGTAGCTTTAGCGGCGCTATAGAGGGGTTTAGGAGAATCTTATTAGAGACGCAATAGGAATTAGGCGATTTCGCCAGTTTTTCGTGTGTGTTAGACCATGGATGTTTTACGTGCCAGGGGACCGTATCGAATTTTCTTGGATTTTTCTATCGTAGCGTCCGTAACAACCTAGGGAACGACTCCAGTAGCCCCGGCGGCACTATAGAGGGGTTTAGGAGCATTTTATTGGCGACGCAATAGGAATTAGGCGATTTTGCAAGTTTTTCATTTGTGTTAGCCCACGGATTTTTAAGGTGCCGGGGGTCCGGGTCAAAGTTTCTTGGTTTCTGCCATAGTAGCATCCGTAACGACCTGGGGAACGACTCTAGTTGCCCCGACGATGCTTTAGAGTGTTTTAGGAGCATTTTATTAGCGATGCAATAGGAATTAGGCGATTTTGCCAGTTTTCTGTGTGTGTTAGCCCACAGATTTTTTAGGTGCCGGGGGTCTGGGTCGAATTTTCTTCCATTCTTTCATAGTAGCGTCCGTAATGATCTGGAGAACGACTCCAGTAGCCCCAGCGGCGCATTGGAGGGGTTAAGGAGCATTTTATTGACGAAGCAATAGAAACACGGATTTTTTAGGTGCCGGGGGTTCGGGTCAAATTTTCTTGGATTCTTCTATAGTAGCGTCCGTAACGGCCTGGGAAAGACACCAGTAGCCCCGGCGGCACTATAGAGGGGTTTCGGAGCATTTTATTGGCGACGCAACAGAAATTAGGCAATATTACCAGTTTTTCGTGTGTCTTAGCCCATTGATTTTTTAGGTTCTGGGGGTCCGGGTCCAATTTTCTTTTATTCTTCCATAGTAGTATCTGTAATGACCTGGGGAACGACTCCAGTAGCCCCAGTGGCGCTTTAGAGGGGTTTAAGAGCATTTTATTAGAGACGCAATTGGAATTAGGCAATTTTGCCAGTTTTTCATGTGTGTTAGCGCATAGATTTTTTACGTGCCAGGTGTCCGTGTCAAATTTTCTTGGATTCTTCTATAGTAGCATCCGTAACAACCTGGGGAACGACTCTAGTAGCCTCGGCGACGCTATAGAGGGGTTTAGGAGCATTTTATTGGCGACGCAATAGGAATTAGGCGATTTTGCCAGTTTTTCCTGTGTGTTAGCCCACGGATTTTTAAGGTGCCGGGGGTTCGGGTAAAATTTTCTTGGATTCTGTCATACTAGCGTCTGTAACGACCTGTGGAACGACTCCAGTAGCCCCGGTGGCGCTTTAGAGTGGTTTAGGAGCATTTTATTTGCGACGCAATAGGAATTAGGCGATTTGGCCAGTTTTCCGTGTGTGTTAGCCCACGGATATTTTTAGGTGCCGGGGGTCCGGGTCGAATTTTCTTGGATTCTTCTATAGTAGCGTCCGTAACAACCTGGTAAATGACTCCAGTAGCCCTGGCGGCGCATTGGAGGGGTTAAGGAGCATTTTATTGGTGAAGCAATAGGAATTAGGCAAATTTGCCAGTTTTTCGTGTGTGTTAGCCCACAGATATTTTAGGTGACAGGGGTTCAGGTCAAATTTTCTTGGATTCTTCTATAGTAGCGTCCGTAAAGACCTGGGGAACGACTCCAGTAGCCCCGGCGGCGCTATAGAGGGATTTAGGAGCATTTTATTAGCGACGCAATACGAATTAGGCGATTTTGCCAGTTTTTCATTTGTGTTAGCCCACGGATTATTAAGGTGCCGGAGGTCCGGGTAAAATTTTCTAGGATTCTGCCATAGTAGCGTCCGTAAAGACCTGGGGAACAACTCCTGTAGCCCCGACGGCGCTTTAAAGTGGTTTAAAAGCATTTTATTAGCGACACTATAGGAAATAGGCGATTTTGCCAGTTTTCCGTGTGTGTCAGACCACGAATTTTTTAGGTGCCGGGGGTCCGGGTCGAATTTTCTTCCATTCTTCCATAGTAGCGTCCGTAATTACCTGGTAAACGACTCCAGTAGCCCCAGCGATGCATTGGAGGGGTTAAGGAGCATTTTATTGGCGAAGCAATAGGAATTAGGCGATTTTGCCAGTTTTTTCGTGTATGTTAGCCCACGGATTTTTTAGGTGCCGGGGGTCCGGGTCAAATTTTCTTCCATTCTTCCATAGTAGCATCTGTAACGACCTGGTAAACGACTCCAGTAGCACTGGCGGCGCATTAGAGGGGTTAATAAGCATTTTATTGGCAAAGCAATAAGAATTAGGCGATTTTGCCAGTTTTCCGTTTGTGTTAGCCCACGGACTTTTTAGGTGCCATAGGTTCAGGTCAAATTTTCTTGGATTCTTCTATAGTAGCATCCGTAACGACCTGGGAACGACACCAGTAGCCCCGGCGGCGCTATAGAGGGGTTTAGGAGCATTTTATTGGCGACGCAATAGAAATTAGGCAATTTTGCCAGTTTTTCGTGTGTGTTAGCCCACTGATTTTTTAGAAGCCGGGGGTCCGGGTCAAATTTTCTTTGATTCTTCCATAGTAGTGTCCGTTACGACCTGGGAAATGACTCCAGTAGCCCCGGGGGAAGAATCCTAGAAAATTCGTGGGCTTCCCCCGGAGCTACTAGAGTCGTTCCCTAGGTCGTTACGGATGCTACTATGGTAGAATCAAAGAAACTTCGACCCGAACCCCCGACACCTAAAAAATCCGTGGGCTAACAAATACGAAAAACTAGCAAATTTGGCAAACTCTTATTGCGTCGCAAATAAAATACTTATAAACCCCTCTATAGTGCCGCCGGGGCTACTGGTGTCGTTCTCGGGTCGTTACGAACGCTACTATAGAAGAATCCAAGAAAATTTGACCCGAACCCTCGGCACCTAAAAAATCTGTGGGTTAACACACACGAAAAACTGGCAAAATCGCCTAATTCCTATTGTTTCGCCAATAAAATGCTCCTTAACCCCTCTAATGCGCCATCGGGGTTACTGGAGTCATTTCCCATGTAGTTACGGATGCTACTATGGAAGAGTAGAGAAAAATTCGACCCAGATCCCTGACACCTAAAAGATTCGTGGGCTAACACACACGAAACAACTGGCAAAATCGCCTAATTCCTATTGCGTCGCCAATAAAATGCTTCTAAACTACTCTAAAGCACCGTCGGGGCTACTAGAGTCATTCCCCAGGTCGTTACGGACGCTACTATAGAAGAATCTAAGAAAATTTTAACCCGAACCCCAGGCACCTAAAAAATCTGTGGTCTAACACACACGAAAAACTGGCAAAAATCGTCTAATTCCTATTGCTTCGCCTATAAAATGCTCCTTAACCCCTCCAATACGCCGCCGGGGCTACTGGAGTCGTTTACCTAGTCGTTACGGACGCTACTATAGAAGAATGGAAGAAAATTCGACCCGGACCCCCAACACCAAAAATATCCATGGGCGAACATATACGAAAAATTGGCAAAATCACCTAATTCTTATTGTTTCGCCAATAAAATGCTCCTTAACCCTCTAATGCGCCGCCGGGGCTACTAAAGTCGTTCCCCAGGTCGTTACGGACGCTACTATGGAAGAATCCAAAAAAACATTGACCCGGACCCCCGGCACCTTAAAAATCCGTGGGCTAACACACACGAAAAACTGGCAAAATTGCCTAATTCCTATTGCGTCGCTAATAAAATGCTCCTAAACCCCTCTATAGCGCTGTCGGGTCTACTGGAGTCGTTCCCCAGGTCATTACGGACGCTACTATAGAAGAATCCTAGAAAATTCGACATGGACCCCTTGCACGTAAAAAATCCGTGGCCTAACACACACGAAAAACTGGCAAAATCGCCTAATTTCTATTGCGTCTCTAATAAAATGCTCCTAAACCCTTCTATAGCGCCGTCGGAGCATCGGGAGTCGTTCCATAAGTCGTTACGGACGCTACTATGGAAGAATCAAATAAAATTCGACCCGAACCCCCGACACCTAAAAAATCTGTGGGCTAACACATACGAAAAACTGGCAAATTTGGCAAACTCTTATTGCGTCGCAAATAAAAAGCTCCTAAACCCCTCTAAAGCACCGCCAGGGCTACTGGAGTCATTCCCCAGGTCGTGACGGACGCTACTATGGAAGTATCCAAGAAAATTTGACCCAGTCCCCCGACACCTAAAAAATCCGTGGGCTAACACACACGAAAAACTGGCAAAATTGCCTAATTCCTATTGCGTCGCCAATAAAATGCTCCTAAACCCCTATATAGCGCAGCCGAGCTACTGGAGTCGTTCCCCAGGTCGTTACGGACGCTACTATGGAAGAATCCAAGAAAATTTTACCCCGAACCCCAGGCACCTAAAATATCTGTGGACTAACACACACGTAAAACTGGCAAAATCGCCTAATTCCTATTGCTTCGCCAATAAAATGCTCCTTAACCCCTCCAATGCACCGCCGGGGCTACTAGAGTCGTTTACCAGGTCGTTACGGACGCTACTATGGAAGAATGGAAGAAAATTCGACCCGGACTCTCGGCACCTAAAAAATCCGTAGGCTAACACACACAGAAAACTGGCAAAATTGCCTAATTCCTATTGCGTCACTAATAAAATGCTCCTAAACTACTCTAAAGCGCCGCCGGGGCTATTGTAATCGTTCCCCAGGTCGTTACGGATGCTATTATGGAAGCATCCAAGAACATTTGACCCGGACCTCCGGCACCTTAAAAATCTATTGCCTAACACACATGAAAAACTGGCAAAATCGCCTAATTTCTATTGCGTCGCTAATAAAATGCTCCAAAACCCCTCTATAGCACCGTCGGGGCTACTGGAGTCGTTCCCCAGGTCGTTACGGACGCTACTATAGAAGAATCCAAGAAAATTCGACACGGACCCCTGGCACGTAAAAAATCCGTGGGCTAACACACACGAAAAACTGGCAAAATCGCCTAATTCCTATTGCGTCTTTAATAAAATGCTCCTAAACCCCTCGAAAGCGTTGTCGGAGCTACTGCAGTCATTCCCCAGGTCGTTACGGACGCTACTATGGAAGAATCAAAGAAAATTTGACCCGTACCCCTAGAACCAAAAAATATCTGTGGGCCAACACACACGAAAAACTGGCAAAATCGCCTAATTCCTATTGCGTTGCCAATAAAATGCTTCTAAGCCCCTCTATAGCGCCGCCGGGGCTACTGGTGTCGTTTCCCAGGTCGTTACGGACAATACTATGGAAGAATCCAAGAAAATTTTAACCCTAACCCCAGGCACCTAAAAAATCTATTGGGTAACACACACGAAAAATTGGCAAAATCGCCTAATTCCTATTGCTTTGCCAATAAAATGCTCCTTAACCCCTCCAATGCACCGCCGAGGCTACTGGAGTCGTTTACCAGGTCGTTACGGACGCTACTATGAAAGAATGGAAGAAAATTCGACCCGGACCCCTAGCACCTACAAAATCCATGGGCTAACACACACGGAAAACTAGTAAAATCGCCTAATTCATATTGCGTCGCTAATAAAATGCTCCTAAACCACTGTAAAGCGCCGCCGGGGCTACTGGAGTCATTCCCCAGGTCGTTACGGATGCTACTATGGAAGAATTGAAGAAATTTCGACCCGGAACCCCGGCACCTTAAAAATCTGTGGGCTAACACACACGAAAAACTGGCAAAATCGCCTAATTCCTATTGCGTCGCCAATAAAATGCTCCTAAACCCCTCTACAGCATCGCTGAGGCTACTGGAGTCGTTCGCCAGGTCGTTACGGATGCAACTATAGAAGAATCAAAGAAAATTCGACACAGACCCCTGGCACAATAAAATTCTGTGGGCTAACACATACGAAAAACTAGCAAAATTGTCTTATTCCAATTGCGTCTCTAATAAAATGCTCCTAAACCCCTCTAAAGCGCCGCTGGGGCTACTGGAGTCGTTCCCCAGGTCGTTACGGATACTACTATGGAAGAATAAAAGAAAATTGGACCCAGACCCCCAGAACCTAAAAAATCAATGGGCTAACACACACGAAAAACTAGTAAAATTGTTTAATTCCTATTGTGTCGCCAATAAAATGCTCCTAAATGCCTCTATAGGGCCGCCGGGGCTACTGGTGTCATTCTCAGGTTGTTACGGACGCTACTATAAAAGAATCCAAGAAAATTTGACCCGAAACCCCGGCACCTAAAAAATCTGTGGGCTAACACAAACGAAAAACTGGCAAAATTCTCTAATTCCTATTGCTTCGCCAATAAAATGCCCCTTAACCCCTCCAATGCGTCGCCGGGGCTACTGGAGTCGTTTACCAGGTCGTTACGGACGCTACTATGGTAGAATGGAAGAAAATTTAACCCGGACCCCCGGCACCTAAAAAATCTGTGGGCTAACACACACAGAAAACTGGCAAAATCGCCTAATTCCTATTGCGTCGCAAATAAAATGCTCCTAAACCACTCTAAAGCACCGCCGGGGCTACTGGAGTCATTCCCCAGGTAAAAAATCTGTGGGCTAACACACACGAAAAACTGGCAAAATCGCCTAATTCCTATTGCGTCTTTAATAAAATGCTCCTAAACCCCTCTAAAGCGTTGTCGGAGCTACTGCAGTCATTCCCCAGGTCGTTACGGACGCTACTATGGAAGAATCAAAGAAAATTTGACCCGTACCCCTAGGACCAAAAAAATCCGTGGGCTAACACACACGAAAAACTGGCAAAATCGCCTAATTCCTATTGCGTTGCCAATAAAATGCTTCTAAGCCCCTCTATAGCGCCGTCGGGGCTACTGGTGTCGTTTCCATGGTCGTTACGGACACTACTATGGAAGAATCCAAGAAAATTTTAACCCTAACCCCAGGCACCTAAAAAATCTATTGGCTAACACACACGAAAAATTGGCAAAATCGCCTAATTCCTTTTGCTTTGCCAATAAAATGCTCCTTAACCCCTCCAATGCACCGCCGAGGCTACTGGAGTCGTTTACCAGGTCGTTACGGACGCTACTATGAAATAATGGAAGAAAATTCGACCCGGACCCCCAACACCTACAAAATCCATGGGCTAACACACACGGAAAACAGGCAAAATCGCCTAATTCATATTGCGTCTCTAATAAAATGCCCCTAAACCACTATAAAGCGCCGTCGGGGCTACTGGAGTCATTCCCCAGGTCGCTACGGACGCTATTATAGAAGAGTCCAAGAAAATTTGACCCGGACCCATGGTACCATAAAAATCCGTGGGCTAACACACACGAAAAACTGGCAAAATCGCCTAATTCCTATTGCGTCTCTAATAAAATGCTCCTAAACCCCTCTAAAGCGCCGCTGGGGCTACTGGAGTGGTTCTCCAGGTCGTTACGGAAGCTACTATTTAAGAATCCAAGAAAATTTGTATCGGACCCCCGGCACAAAAACAATATGTGGGCTAACACACACGAAAAACTAGCAAAATCGCCTAATTCCTATTGCTTTACCAATAAAATGCTCCTAAACCCCTCTATAGCGCCGCCGGGGCTACTGTTGTCGTTCCCAGGTTGTTACGGACGCTACTATAGAAGAATCCAAGAAAATTTGACCCGAACCCCAAGCACCTAAAAAATCCGTGGGCTAACACAAACGAAAAACTGGCAAAATCGCCTAATTCCTAATGCTTCGCCAATAAAATGATCCTTAACCCCTCCAATGCGCCGGCGGGTCTACTGGAGTCGTTTACCAGGTCATTACAGACGCTACTATGGAAGAATGAAAGAAAATTCGACCCGGACCCCCGGCACCTAAAAACAATCTGTGGGCTAACACACATGGAAAACTGGCAAAATTGCCAAATTCCTATTTCGTCGCAAATAAAATGCTCCTAAACCACTCTAAAGCGCCGCCGGGGCTACTGGAGTCATTCCCCAGGTCGTTACGGACGCTACTATAGAAGAATCCAAGAAAATTTGACCCGGACCCCCGGCACCTTAAAAATCTGTGGGCTAACACACACGAAAAAGTGGCAAAATCGCCTAATTCCTATTGCGTCTCTAATAAAATGTTCCTAAACCCCTCTAAAGCGCCGCTGGGTCTACTGGAGTGGTTCCCCAGGTCGTTACGGACGCTACTATGGAAGAATCCATGAAAATTTTAACCCTAACCCCAGGCATCTAAAAAATATATTGTCTAACACACACGAAAAACTGGCAAAATCGCCTAATTCCTATTGCTTCGCCAATAAAATGCTCCTAAACCCCTCTATAGCGCCGCTGGGGCTATTGGTGTCGTTCCCAGGTCGTTACGGACGCTACTATGGAAGAATCCAAGAAAATTGTTACCCCAACCCCAGGCACCTAAAAAATCTAATGTCTAACACACACGAAAAACTGGCAAAATCGCCTAATTCCTATTGCTTCGCCAATAAAATGCTCCTTAACCCCTCCAATGCGCCACCGAGGCTACTGGAGTCGTTTACCAGGTCGTTACGGACTCTACTATGGAAGAATAGAAAAAAAATTTGACCCGGATCCCCGGCACCTAAAAAATCTATGGGCTAACACACTCGGAAAACTAGCAAAATCGCCTAATTCCTATTGCTTCGCCAATAAAATGCTCCTAAACCCCTCTATAGCGCCGCTGGGGCTATTGGTGTCGTTTCCAGGTCGTTACGGACGCTACTATAGAAGAATCCAAGAAAATTTGACCCGAACCCTCGGCATCTAAAAAATCCGTGGGCTAACACACACGAAAAACTAGCAAAATCGCCTACTTCCTATTGCTTCGCCAATAAAATGCTCCTTAACCCCTCCAATGCGCCACCGGGGCTACTAGAGTCGTATACCAGGTCGTTACGGACTCTACTATGGAAGAATAGAAAAAAATTCGACCCGGATCCCCGGCACCTAAAAAATCTGTGGGCTAACACACTCGGAAAATTGGCAAAATTGCATAATTCCTATTGCGTCGCTAATAAAATGCTCCTTAACCACTCTAAAGAGCCGCCGGGGCTACTGGAGTCGTTCCCCAGGTCGTTACGCACGCTACTATGGCAGAATCCAAGAAAATGTTACCTGGATCCCCGGCACCTTAAAAATCTGTGGGCTAACACACATGAAAAATTGGCAAAATTGCCTAATTCCTATTGCGTCGCCAATCAAATGCTCCTAAACCCCTCTATAGCGCCGCCGGGGCTACAAGACTCGTTCCCCTAGTCGTTACGGACGCTACTATAGAAGAATCCTAAAAAATTCGACACGGACCCCTAGCACGTAAAAAATTCGTGGGCTAACACACACGAAAAACTGGCAAAATCGCCTAATTCCTATTGCGTCTCTAATAAAATGCTCCTAAACCCCTCTATAGCGCCGTCGGAGCTACTGGAGTCGTTCCATAGGTCGTTACGGACGCTACTATGGAAGAATCAAAGAAAATTCGACCTGAACCCCCGACACCTAAAAAATCTGTGGGCTAACACATACGAAAAACTGGCAAATTTGGCAAACTCTTATTGCGTCGCAAATAAAAAGCTCCTAAACCCCTCTAAAGCACCGCTAGGGCTACTGGAGTCATTCCCCAGGTCGTGACGGACGCTACTATGGAAAATCAAAGAAAATTTGACCCGGTCCCCCGGCACCTAAAAAATCCGTGGGCTAACACACACGAAAAACGGTCAAAATTGCCAAATTCCTATTGCGCCGCCAATAAAATGCTCCTAAACCCCTCTATAGCACAGCCGAGCTACTGGAGTCATTCCGCAGGTCGTTACGGACGCTACTATGGAAGAATCCAAGAAAATTTTAACCCGAACCCTAGGCACCTAAAATATCTGTGGGCTAACACACACGAAAAACTGGCAAAAGCACCTAATTCCTATTGCTTCGCCAATAAAATGCTCCTTAACCACTCCAATGCACCGCTGGGGCTACTGGAGTAATTTACCTGGTCGGTACAGACGCTACTATGGAATAATGTAAGAAAATTCGACCCGTACCCTCGGCACCTAAAAAATCCGTGGGCTAACAAACACGGAAAAACTGGCAAAATCGCCTAATTCCTATTGCGTCACTAATAAAATGCTCCTAAACCACTGTAAAGCGCCGCCGGAGCTACTGGAGTCGTTCCCTAGGTCGTCACGGACGCTACTATGGAAGAATCAAAAAAAATTTGACCCGGACCCCCGGCACCTTAAAAATCTATGGGCTAACACATATGAAAAATTGGCAAAATCGCCTAATTCCTATTGTTTCGCCAATAAAATGCTCCTTAACCCCTCCAATGCACCGCCGGGGCTACTGGAGTCGTTTACTAGGTCATTACGGACGCTACTATAGAAGAATCTAAGAAAATTCGATCCGGACCCCCGGCACCTAAAAAATTCGTGGGCTAACACATACGGAAAACTGGCAAAATCGCCTAATTCCTATTGCGTCGCTAATAAAATGCTCCTAAACCACTCTAAAGCACCGTCGGGGCTATTGGAGTCGTTCCCCAGGTCTTTACGGACGCTACTATGAAAGAATCCAAGAAAATTTAACCCAGACCCCCGGCACCTTAAAAATCCGTGGGCTAACTCATACGAAAAACTGGCAAAATCGCCTAATTCCTATTGCGTCGCCAATAAAATGCTCCTAAACCCCTCTATAGCGTCGTCGGGGCTACTGGAGTCGTTCCCCAGGTCGTTACGAATGCTACTATAGAAGAATCCAAGAAAATTAGACACGGACCCCTGGCACATAAAAAATCTGTGGGCTAACACACACGAAAAACTGGCAAAATCGCCTAATTCCTATTGCGTCTCTAATAAAATGCTCCTAAACCCCTCTAAAGCGCCGCTGGGGCTACTGGAGTCGTTCCCCGGGTCGTTACGGACACTACTATGGAAGAATCAAAGAAAATATGACCCGGACCCCCGGCACCTAAAAAATCTGTGGGCTAACACACAAAACACTGGCAAAATTGCCTAATTCCAATTGCGTCGCCAATAAAATGCTCTTAAACCCCTCTATAGCGCCGCCGGGGCTACTGGTGTCGTTCCCGGGTCGTTACGAACGCTACTATATAAGAATTCAAGAAAATTTGACCCGAACCACCGGCACCTAAAAAATTCGTGGGCTAACACACACGAAAAACTGGCAAAATCGTCTAATTTCTATTGCTTCGCTAATAAAATGCTCCTTAACCCCTCCAATGCGCCGCTGGTGCTACTAGAGTCGTTTACCAGGTCGTTACAGACGCTACTATGGAAGAATGGAAAACAATTCGACCCGGACCCCCGGCACCTAAAAAATCTATGGGATAACACACACGGAAAACTGGCAAAATCGCCTAATTCCTATTGTGTCGCTAATAAAATGCTCCTAAGCCACTCTAAAGCGCCGCCGGGGCTACTGGAGTCGTTTCCCAGGTTGTTACGGACGCTACTATTGCAGAATCCAAGAAAAGTTTACCCGGACCCCCGGCACCTTAAATATCCGTGGGCTAACACACATGAAAAACTGGCAAAATCGCCTAATTCCTATTGCGTCGCCGGGACTACTGGAGTCGTTCCCCAGGTCGTTACGGACGCTACTATAGAAGAATCCAAGAAAATTCGACACGGACCCCTAGCACGTAAAAAATCCGTGGGCTAACATACATGAAAAACTGGCAAAATCGCCTAATTCCAATTGCGTCTCTAATAAAATGCTCCTAAACCCCTCTAAAGCGCCGCTACTATAGAAGAATCCAAGAAAATTTCTAGTCGTTACGGATGCTACTATCGAAGAATCCAAGAAAATTTAACCCAAACCCTCGGCACCTAAAAAATCCGTGAGTTAACACATACGAAAAACTGGCAAAATCGCCTAATTCCTATTGCTTCGCCAATAAAATGCTCCTTAACACCTCTAATGCGCCGCCGGGCTACTGGAGTCGTTTCCCAGGTCGTTACGGACGCTTCTATGGAAGAATGGAAGAAAATTCGAACCAGACCCCTGGCACCTAAAAAATCTGTGGGCTAACACACACGAAAAACTGGCAAAATCGCCTAATTCCTATTGCGTCGCCAATAAAATGCTCCTAAACTACTCTAAAGCACCACCGGGGCTACTGGAGTCGTTCCCCAGGTCGTTACGGACGCTACTATGGAAGAATCCAAGAAAATTGTTACCCCAACCCCAGGCACCTAAAAAATCTAAGGTCTAACACACACGAAAAATTGGCAAAATCGCCTAATTCCTATTGCTTCGCCAATAAAATGCTCCTTAACCCCTCCAATGCACCACCGGGGCTACTGGAGTCATTTACCAGGTCGTTACGGACGCTACTATGGAAGAATGGAAGAAAATTCGACCCGGACCCCCGGCACCTAAAAAATCCGAGGGCTAACACACACGGAAAACTAGCAAAATCGCCTAATTCCTATTGCGTCGCTAATAAAATACTCCTAAACCACTCTAAAGCATCGTCGGGGCTATTGGAGTCGTTCCCCAGGTCGTTACGGACGCTACTATAGAAGAATCCAAGAAAATTTGACCCAGACCCCCGGCACCTTAAAAATCCGTGGGCTAACACATATGAAAAACTGGAAAAATCGCCTAATTCCTATTGCGTCGCCAATAAAATGCTCCTAAACCCCTCTATAGCGCCGCCGGGGCTACTGGAGTCGTTCCCCAGGTCGTTACGGATGCTACTATAGAAGAATCTAAGAAAATTCGACACGGACCCCTGGCACGTAAAAAATTTGTGGGCTAACACACACGAAAAACTGGCAAAATCGACTAATTCCTATTGCGTCTTTAATAAAATGCTCCTAAACCCCTCTAAAGAGCCGTCGGAGCTACTGGAGTCGTTCCCCAGGTCATTACGGACGCTACTATGGAAGAATCAAAGAAATTTTGATCCGGACCCCCGGCACCAAAAAAATCCATGGGCTAACACACACGAAAAACTGGCAAAATCGCCTAAATCGTATTACGTCGCCAATAAAATGCTCCTAAACCCCTCTATAGTGCCGCCGGGGCTACTGGTGTCGTTCCCAGGTCATTACGGACGCTACTATAGAAGAATCCAAGAAAATATGACCCGAACCCTCGGCACCTAAAAAATCTGTGGGCTAACACACATGAAAAACTGGCAAAATCGCCTAATTCCTATTGCTTCGCCAATAAAATGCTCCTTAACCCCTCTAATGCGCCGTCGGGGCTACTGGAGTCTTTTCCCAGGTCGTTATGGACGCTACTATGGAAGAATCCAAGAAAATTTTAACCCTAACCCCAGGCACCTAAAAAATCTGTTGGCTAACACACACAAAAAACTGGCAAAATCGCCTAATTCCTATTGCTTCGCCAATAAAATGCTCCTTAACCCCTCCAATGCACCGCCGATGCTACTGGAGTCGTTTACCAGGTCGTTATAGACGCTACTATGGAATAATGGAAGAAAATTCGACCCGGACCCCCGGCATCTAAAAAATCCGTGGGCTAACAAATACGGAAAACTGGCAAAATCGCCTAATTCCTATTGAGTCGCTAATAAAATACTCCTAAACCACTCTAAAGCGCCGCCGGGGCTATTAGAGTCATTCCCCAGGTCGTTACGGATGCTACTATGGAAGAATCCAAGAAAATTTGACCCGTATCCCCGGCACCTTAAAAATCCGTGGGCTAACACACATGAAAAACTGGCAAAATCGCCTAATTCATATTGCATCCCCAATAAAATGCTCCTAAACCCCTCTATAGCGTCGCCAGGGCTACTGGAGTCGTTCCCCAGGTCTTTACGGATGCTACTATAGAAGAATCCAAGAAAATTCGACACGGACCGCTGGCACATAAAAAATCTGTGGGCTAACACACACGAAAAACTGGCAAAATTGCCTAATTCCAATTGCGTCTCTAATAAAATGCTCTTAAACCCCTATAAAGCGCCGCTAGGGCTGCTAGAGTCGTTCCCAGGTCATTACGGACACTACTATGGAAGAATCAAAGAAATTTTGACCCGGACCCCCGGCACCTAAAAAATCCATGGGTTAACACACACAAAAAACTGGTAAAATTGTCTAATTCCTATTGCGTCACCAATAAAATACTCCTAAACCCCTCTATAGCGCCGTCGGAGCTACTGGTATCGTTCCCAGGTCGTTACGGATGCTACTATAGAAGAATCCAAGAAAATTTGACCCGAACCCCCGGCACCTAAAAAATCTGTGGGCTAACATCCTTGATATTCATTGTATTCGGCCATTTTACATACTCGTACATTCCATGTACTGACGCTATTTGGCTGCATCGTCTCGTGATGAAGAGACAGGTACTAGAGATCATCAACCGGTGCTCCGTTGAAAATCCACATACACTTCCAGCTAGTTGGTGAGTCCTCCTAGTTCCCGGAGGATATTGAGCCTTCTTGTACAGTTTTATTGTCATTTCTTTTATTTTGATTATTGGTAGCCATGGACTTGTCATTGACACCTTTTAGACTTGGATAGAGGCTTCATAGACTGGAGTGTAGGGAGGTTGAACAGTTAATTCGAGGAGTCTTATTATATTTGTTGTTGAGTTGATGAATGTTTGGCCTTCGGCCCTCATATTGCGAATAGTATTTCATTAATTGAGTTTCCGCTAAAAGAATGTGATTGAATGAATGTGTGACTGGACCAGGTGGTTCGCTCGGAGGTCAGAAATGGCCTTCGGGTGTCGGCCACGCCTAGGGTACCCTCCCAAGGCGTGACAGGAAGTATCCGACTTTAACGGTTCAATCCCCCCTACGTTTGGCAACACAGGTATTGGGTTCGAGTATGGACTATACTCTTGCCCAATTTGGTGCTCGATACTCCTCCCAAGACTCAATGCTCATAAAACTCTATCCAATCAACTCAATCAACTCATATCAACAAGTCTAATTACAACTTGTCAACTCATAAACTCTACCATAATTGAATCTCTTCCAATCGTACTATCCGATCAATCTCAATCATCTCTTCAAAAGAAATTTAAATGCACAATTATAGCAACATATAGACATAACCAATCATTTACTCTATCCATTTGAGAAATCCTTGAGACTCATCACAACTCAAGACTTTAAATCACACTCTAAAATAGGCAACACTTCTTAGGAAAACAACCTCTTTTATCATAATCCACATAGTTAAGAAGATCAATAAAACATATTTAACAACTCATCTTCATCAACTCATATTCACATATAGGCTCATTTTGGGAACTCCTTGGCTCAACAACATCAACACATATAGGGTCAAATAAATAGGGGACAAAGTTCATACAAATATAAACTATACCAAGAAATTTTCATGAACATCTAACTTCAAAGCAAGAGTAGGGCACATGGGTGGACTCATGTAACACCCCCCAAAAATTTTCCCCTAAGATTCGGACCTTCTTATACACATGTGGGGACCATCATGTTTAGTTCGAAGTATGTGCTTGAGTTAAGAATAGTCCCTGAGAAATTAAAGAGCGTTGGAGGTGATGTGGGGTCATAGAGGATCCCTAGGACCGAGATAAGTCCCAAAAAGGTTCGTTGTGGCTAAGTTATGATGAGTTCATGTATGGGGTCGACTTCTAATGGCCCTATCTTTTGAAAGACGGAAATCTTGGTGGACCACGACTTATTAAATTAAAGGTCGTCGAGTCTTCTTTCCAACGCCACCAAGAATGTGAATTTTGGAGTTCGGAGTTGAAAGATATGATGATCCTAAGACGAGCTAGCACGGTAGGAATTTCATTTTTGGCCTGGGTTGCAACCGCTGGGGAAATGGCCCTGGCGCTATAAGGGTGCGATGCGCCACTATCGCGCCAGAAACATGCCTCAGTAGTTTGGGCTCTGGCGCGGCGCGCCACTAAAAGTTGTGCAGGGTTTTTCAGGCCAAATTCCCAGAACTCAGCACAATGGCCTTGGCGTTGTAAGGGCGCGACGCGCCACTATCGCGCCAGAAACATACCTCAGTAGTTTGGCCTCTAGAGCGGTGCGCCACTACGAGGTGTGCAGGTTTTAGGCATATTCAGCCTGGCGCTGCAATGGCGCGACGTGCCACTATCGCGCCAAGTGCGTTTTTAGCCTATTTTCAGAACTTTTGAGGAGGGGTAATTTGGGAACTTACCCAAGTTATATATGTATTGACATTGGTCATTTTGGGATCAAAATTTCCAGCTCTCTCTCTCTCTCTAAAAGCCCTAGAAATCTCTCTCTCTCTCTTCTTCTTCTTCTCCATTTCCAACCAAAAGAGTCCAAGAGCTTCAAGATTTGAGTCCTCCATTGAAGACCCAACACCAAGGTTTTCTTCAAGTCTTCCCTAAGGTATGTAAGGCTATCCAAAACATGGGCTAAGTCCACCCATGTGCCCTACTCTTGCTTTGAGGTTAGATATCCATGAAAAATGTAGTTTCTTGGTATGGTTCATGTTTGAATGAGTTTTGTCCCCTATTTATTTAATGCCATATGTGTTGATGTGTTGAGCTAAGAAATTCCTAAAACCTCCATGTTAGTATGAGTTGATGGAGATGACTTGTTATTATGTTTTGTTGATCTCTTTAGCCAAGTGATTATGGTGCTTAAGTCATTTTCCTTAAATGTGTTATTCTACTTGAATTGTTGAGCTAAAGTCATAAATTTTTGATGAGTCTTGAGGAGATGTCATAAATGCTTACCTAAATGAGGCTTGATTGAGTTAATTGGAGGATAGAATTGACGAGTGGACAAGGTCCTAAATGAGACTTGCTATTATGACTTAAATTGAGGATAGAGTTGATGAGTGGGAAATGTTCCACATGAAACTAGCCGTGAGGGCTTGTTTGAGATGATTGGAGGGAGTCTTATTAGCATAGAGTCATGGGAGGAGTATCGAGCACCGAAGCGGGTAAGAGTATAGTCCATACTCGAACCCCAGAAACTACACCGCCAACGTAGGTAGGGATGGAACCGTTAAAGTCGAATGCTTCCCATGGGATCGAACCATTAAAGTCGGATGTTTCCCATTTTACTGTCTTGAAATGATAGAACTTGACTAATCGATGGTATTCATGATTAGGGAGGCATTCATGCCCTGGCAAGGTATGGACGGACGTGGCAACAACATCTGATTGTTGTACTATCACCGGCTCATAGGTGATGGTTGTCGGTTAAGAGAAACTCCCATTTAGGCCTTGATAGTGCTCCGAGTCAATTGAGTTAAGTGGCTTATGAGTTAGTCCTGTCTAAACTATTCTTGTTGGACTTAGGACATTTGAGTGGGTTGTCATGTATATATGTATGAGTTGAGATCCTGAGTTGATATTGATGTTTTCTTAATGTGGTTTCATCCGGCCATTTTACATACTCGTATATTCCATGTACTGATGCCATTTGGCCTGCATCGTTTCATGATGCAGAGACAGGTACTAGAGATCATCAACCGGCGCTCCATTGAAGATCCACATACACTTCCAGCTAGTTGGTGAGTCCTCCTAGTTCCCGGAGGATATTGAGCCTTCTTGTACAGTTTTGTTGTCATTTCTTTTATTTTGATTGTTGGTAGCCATGGACTTGTCATTGGCACCTTTTAGACTTGGATAGAGGCTTCATAGACTGGAGTGTGGGGAGGTTGAACGGTTAATTCGAGGAGTCTTATTATATTTGTTGTTGAGTTGGTGAATGCTTGGCCTTCGGCCCTCATATTGCGAATAGTATTTCATTAATTGAGTTTCCGCTAAGAGAATGTGATTGAATGAATGTGTGACTGGACCAGGTGGTTCGCTCGGAGGTCAGAAATGGCCTTCGGGTGCCGGTTACGTCTAGGGTACCCTCTCGGGGCGTGACAACTCAACCCATGTTTTAGATAGCCTTACATACCTTAGTGAAGACTTGAAGAAAACCTTGTGGTTGGGTCTTCAATGGAGAACTCAAACCTTGAAGCTCTTGGAAATCTTCTTGTTGGAAATGGAGAAGAAGAAGAAGAGAGAGAGAGAGAGAGGGGGGGGGGGGGACTCCTAGGGCTTTTCTAGCGAGAGAGTGGGGGCTGAAAATATGTCCCCAAATTGGCCAAGGATGATACATATATAATTTAGGACAATTCCCAAATTGCCCCTTCTCAAAAGTTCTGAAAATAGGCTGAAAATGCACCTAGCGCGATAGTGGCGCGTCGCGCCATTGCAGCGCCAGGCCAATTACGCCTAAAACCTGCATACCTCTTAGTGGCGCGCCGCGCCAGAGACCAAACTACTGAGGCATATTTCTGGCGCGATAGTGGCGCGTCGCGCCACTACGGCGCCAAGCCCAGATTCCCAATAGTTGAACCCCAGGCCTGAAATTCCTGCTGCGCTAGTTCATCTTCGGATCGTCATATCTTTCGACTCCGAACCCCAAAAATTATATTCTTGGTGGCGTTGGAAAGAAGACTCAACGACCTTTAATTTGATAGGTCGTGGGCCACCCAAATTGTCGTCTTTCAAAAGATAGGGTTGTTAGAAGTCAATCCCTTTTTCGAACTCGTCCTAAAGCTTAGCCACGATGGATCCTTTGGACTCAACTTGGTCCTAGGGGTCCTTCGTGACCCCACATCACCTCTAACGCTGCTCAATTTCTCAAAGACTCACCTTACTCATGAAATTGCTTCACAATAACCGAGTTCGACCTTACATGTGTACAAGAAAGGTCCGAATCTTAGGGAAAAATTTTGAGGGGTGTTACATTAACCCTCATTTTCTGCATCGAATTCTGAATCACTTCTACATATTTTCTTACAAAGAAAACTCGACTTTTTGTGTGATTTGATGCTACCTTGGAGTTCGACAAAGTTGCAAGTGTTTGAGATACCGCTACTCCTGTAACATATCTTTCCATTTTATCTTGAATGGAAGTAATTTATTACCTTGGGTATAATAAGGGAATTAAATTTCTTATTTGACACAATGAATTCTGTGGACTCGGATATTTTTTTTTCCTAAATAAAAGTTTATGTTTTCAGGTCATTAAAACTTTTCTGGTTTACTGCTTTGAATACAACGTCTAACATAATTGTCAACTGTATAGATGCTTGCTTTCTCCAATCAGAACAAATAAAGAAATTAGTGCCTTTTAAATTAAGTAAAAAAACTGTCCATCAGAAGAAAGAAAACATTAATCAAATGATATTTATTATTATAATAACTTGACACAGATCTTCTTTCACGTACCCAACTGGCATTGACTTAGTTTTTTTGAGTAAGTCAAACTATTTATTGATAAATAAAAACCAACATGGTGTTGGAAATTAATTAAAGGTTGTTATACAACAAGTTGCTATAAATACAAAAGAGTATTTGATATATTGAATTACATCCTCTTTACTCCTTCAAATATTATTTTGTTCCAATTCCTCTCCATATTGATTTGATGGCAGCTTATAGTGCTGTAAGTTCTCTTCTTCAAACTCTTGTTGATCAACAAAATATTCCAGAACTCTTTCATGTTGACACTGCCCAAACGCTCGATTCTCTTTATGCTACTGCTGAATATTTTCAACATATCCTTGAAAATATTCGCAAGAGTAGTAGATTTGCCAGTGAAAAGATCAAATCTTTGGAGGACAAAATAAGAGTTATTAGTTATGCAGAAGATGTTGTTGAGATAAAAATTTCTCAAATTATCAAAGGCTCAAGCTGGACATTTGGAGTTTTACAACACCAGGATTTGCTACCACTTGTTGAAAAAATGGATACAATAAAGAAACAAGTGATGGAGATTCTTTCTCATGATGCTGATCAAGTTCTTGAATTATCTGAGGATTCCTTGATTGGCACTTCTTATACAAGTTATCCAATGTTGGAAGATGATATTGTGCACGGACTTGATGATGACTTGAAGATAATAGTTAAAAGATTGACAGGACCACCGTCGGATCTAGACATTGTCACAATATCAGGCATGGGTGGCATTGGCAAAACAACACTCGCTAAAAAAGCTTATGATCATCTAACAATCAGGTATCACTTTGACATTCTTGCCTGGGTTACAATATCTCATGAATTTAGGTGTAGAAATGTGTTTTTAGAAGCTTTACGTTGCATTTCAAAGCAAACAGATATTGTGAATACAAAAGATTATGATAAGATGGATGACAATGAGTTAGCTGACCTAGTACAGAAAAAGCTAAAGGGTCCAAGATACCTTGTTATTGTTGATGATATTTGGAGTAGGGATGTCTGGGATAGTATAAGAGGAATATTTCCTAATTATAACAACGGGAGTCGAATCTTATTGACTACTAGGGAAACTGAGGTAGCGATGTATGCAAATACTTGTAGCCCTCATGAGATGAGCCTTTTGAGTTTAGAAAACGGTTGGAAGTTACTTTGTGATACGGTGTTTGGACCAAAACATGAACATCCTCCTGAATTGGAAGAAGTTGGAATGGAGATAGTAGAAAAATGCCAAGGACTACCCTTAACAATTTCAGTGATTGCAGGACATCTTTCTAAAATGCCCAGGACATTAGGATGTTGGAAGGATGTTGCCCGAACCTTAAGTGAAATTATTGCTAGTCATCCCGATAAATGCTTAGGAGTGCTTGGTTTGAGTTACTATCACTTGCCTAATCACCTCAAAGCTTGCTTTCTTTTTATGAGTAGTTTCCCAGAGGATTTTCAGGTTGACACTCGGAGATTGATCCACTTATGGATTGCAGAAGGTTTCATAAGGACTTTTGGAAATGGTAAATGTTTGGAGGAAGTGGCAATAGATTATTTAAAGGACCTTATTAGCAGGAACTTGATACAGGTTAGAAAAAGGAGATTCAATGGTGAGATAAAAGCATGTGCAATGCATGATCTACTGCGTGAGTTCTGTTTGATAGAAGCTGAAATGGCAAAGTTTATGCATGTTGAGAGAACTCACCCTTCTCTTCCAAGACAAAAGCATAATGTTTGTCGCTTCAGTTTTCAAACAAAATTTTATTCAGTTGATGATTGTTGTAAGCTATTACCCCCTATTTCCAGATCTATCTACTTATTTTCTCACTTGGATTTACCTTTTTCACCCTGTATTAATCTTCTTGGGATATTTCCCATCTACCGCCGTGATCCTATAATACTTGAATTTTTCTCTCGTTTCATCCTTCTCAGGAGACTTCCCATCTACCATCGTATAATACATGAATTTTTCTCTCGTTTCAACCTTCTCAGGGTATTGGTCATCTTTAATAATGTTTTAATGTTAGAGTCATTTCCACTTGTGATTACAAAGTTGTTTCATTTGAGATATCTCCAAGTTCGATTTGATGGAGATATTCCTGAATCAATCTCAGAGCTTCAGAATTTACAAACTCTAATTTGTAGTGGTAATTCTTCGTATAGAACTTTACCTGAGAATATATGGATGATGAAGAAGTTGAGGTATATAAGTCTGTCTAGGAGAGCCACTTATTTACCCAGTCCTAGAAGAGAAAGTATTCTAAATAAGCATGTTGGGATGCCAAGTCTAGAGGAGCTTTCTGGTCTTTGTTACACCAGCTGTACAAAAGATGTCTTTTCTGGCATTCCCAATCTAAAGAGACTGATCATTCATCTGCCTTTTTTCTCATTCAAGAATTTGCCCAATTATTGGCTCATGGATTTGTCCAGCTTGAGAAAACTCGAAGCATTCAAATTTTGCTGGGACTTTAATTTGTTTTACCCCATCAAGAGTTTTGTTCTTCCAACATCACTTAAGAGGTTGACTTTAGCTAAGTTTTTGTATTTTCCTTGGGAAGACATATTATCAACTGTTATCATGTTGCCTAATCTTGAAGAGCTCAAACTCAAACTTTGTATGGCCAAGGATTTTGTATGGAGATTGAGTGATAAAGACAAGTTCAAAAGCTTGAAATTGTTGTTACTGAGTAACACAAATCTTAAGCGTTGGGAAGCTAGCAGTGATAACTTCCCAAATCTAAAACGCCTCGTTCTGAAAGATTGCTACAGGCTGCAAGAAATTCCAGCAGATTTTGGGGAAATTGGTACTTTAGAATCAATTGAGTTACATGATTGCAGCGCTACTGCTGAGGATTCTGCCAGAAATATTGAACAAGAACAAGAGGACATGGGAAATGATTTTCCTAAGGTTTACATCACTAACAGTCGCCGGTAAGTTTCAATTCTTCACATTATTAGTTACCTCATGTTTATTAAATCTTAGCTCCTTGAAATTAAGATGATGACTTCTACTTGTTATTTTGCATATGCAGGAAATTGGAACTTATTTTAAGGGACCATCTAATGATCTAATAATGCTATCTGATGTACTGTAATATCTACTTTGTTTTTATGTGATAGTTCGTAATGGATAAGGTTTCAAGCTATTATGTATAAGAATCGATGGTTTCACACTTTGAAAAATATCATGAACAAGTGGTTGTTTCCTTAAGCTAAATTGCTCAAAGATCCATTCTTTCTGGGAATAGACACACTTCAGTTTGATTCATTCTTGCTTGATGAAGCGAATTTTTAGTAAGTCAAATAATTTATTGATAACTAAACACTAACATGGTGTTGGAAATTAATTAAAGGGTGTTATACAACAAGTTAACAACAATTGGTTCTTTTTAAGTAAAAAAAGATCTGTCTATGGGAGAAAGAAAACATCATATATATATATATATATATACACTATCTTAAAAGAGGCTATTATTAGGGTTAAGGGAGAAAGAGAGATAATTATCTTTCTATTTCTAATGGGTCTTCTAATTGGGTTTGGGCATGTGGAATGGATATGGGTCGGGGCGGGTAAGAGAAAAAAATGGATTCGAATTTAAATTTGTCCAATAAAAAGATGACACGTAATACTTAATAATAATAGTAGTAATAATAGTAGTAGTAAGAAGAAGAAGAAGAGGAGGAGGCTGTTAGTTTTAGGGGTAAAAATGGACCAAAAAAATGGACTAAGAAGTATTTTTAGCCCAATAGATAAATGAGAAATATATTTAAACATTTTCGTATAGTCCAAGGTATTGTTTAGGAAAAGATATTTTGATCAATAGATTTAGTAGCAGATTGTGTTCCTATATACAATCTAAAAAAAGTCTTGATCAGAAGATGAATGTATCTTCATTAACTTTTCTTTAGCATACCAATAATAGGTTGTGGTGGGACGGTTGAGATCCCTCTGATTAATTAGAGATCTCGTAGGAGTGTCGTCTCCAAAAATGAGCCCTCGCAATGCATAAATCAAAATTTAATTCGAGTCCAATATGAGTATCGGGGCATAGAGTAAAAAAAAAACAAGAAAGAAGAAAAGACTTTCTTTTAGCATTATTTTTTGTTCATGTTCTCTTTTGGAAAGAAGAAAGGGAAAAATGCATCTCGTAAAGGATAACACATTTTTAAAAGGCATATTGCTTTTGAGACGCCATGACTCCACGTTGTCAAAATTTCTATCACATACATATAAATGAATGTCGTCGTTTTAAATTATGTGACATAGCTTGTATCGACATGAAATTTAAGAAATATGTTTTGATTGTGAAATATGTGACATCACCGAGTATGAAGCTTTTGCCATCTGAAAATAAGGTTAAATCTAGCATATTTTAATAACGGCGAAAATACATTAGATTCCAAGACTATCAACAAATAGTGAATATGTACTATCCCATATAATTTAGGAGCAAATTTAATTTTTTTTGCTCATTGAAAAAATGGTGTTACATAAAATGAAACGACGAAGGAGTTGGTAACATGTGGCCTTTCGAGGTAGCATAATTTCCTTAAGGTCTACATACATAACAGTCGCAGTAAGGTTTAATTCTCTATAAAAAGTTCTTCGATTCTTCACATTATTAAATTTACCTCTTTGACATTAAGAGGATGATTTCTGCTTGTTATCTTGAATATGCAGGGAACTGAAGCTTATTTTGAGGGCAATCTAATTCCATCTTCCAAATGTACAACCTTTTAGTTTATATTTTCAAAAATAAAATCTTTCGTTTTTATGTTCTTATTGTTTGTTAAATTCATCTTTTAGGAATAAGCATGTTTAATACACATTCTCTCCCATTTGTGATTTCGTATTTTGTAAACAGTAACTATTGATGTAATGTAATATATATTTTGTGTTATGTGATTGTTCAAAATGATTAAGGTTTCAATCTACTATGCATTGCCAATGGAGTATGTTAGAGTGGATAAAAAGTCTCACATTGGTTGGGAATGGGTTAGGGAGAGGAAGCATAACTAAAGTTTGATATGATAATAAATAATGAAAATAAATTGAATCTATATATAGATATAGATCCAGATATAGAGTTCTTACCATTTCCACTTGTGATTACAAAGTTATTTCATTTGAGATATCTCCAATTTCCATTTCACGTAGATATTCCTGAATCAATCTCAGAGCTTCAGAATTTGCAAACTCTAATTCGTAGTGGTATTCCTTCCGATATAACTTTACCTATGAAGATATGGACGATGAAGAACTTGAGGTATATACGTCTGGGAGGAGCCACTTATTTACCCATTCCTAGAGGAAAAAGTATTCTAAATCTAGAGGAATTTTCTGGTCTTTGTAGCACCAGTTGTACAAACGAAGCCTTTTCTGGCATTCCCAATCTAAAGAGATTGATCATTGAAGTACCTTTTCGCTGTAATAACTATTCGCCCAATGGACTAATGGATATGTCCAGCTTGATAAAACTCGAAGAACTCAAGTTTTCGGAAGACCCCGTCAATAGTATTGTTATTCCAACATCAATTAAGATGTTGAGTTTAAACAGGTGTAGTAATTTTATTTGGGAAGACATAACATCATCTGTTATCATGTTGCCAAATCTTGAAGAGCTGAAGCTTAAATCTTGTCGAGCCGATGATGATGTATGGAGATTGACTGATAAAGACAAATTCAAAAGCTTGAAGTCTTTGTTACTTAGAAGCCTAAATCTTATGCATTGGAAAGCAAGCAGTGATAACTTCCCAAATCTAAAACCCTTGTTCTGAAGGATTGCGGGTACCTGCAAGAAATTCCAACAGATTTTGGGGAAATTGGTACTTTGGAATCAATTGAGTTACATGATTGCAGCACTACCGCTGAGGATTCTGCAAGAAATATTGAACAAGAACAAGAGGATATGGGAAATAATATCCCTAAGGTCTAAATCCATAACAGTCGCAGTAAGTTCTAAACAGTTCTTCGATTCTCTTATCTTTGTTACATCCTACCTCCTTGAGATTAAGATGATGACTTAATACTTTTTATCTTGCATATGCAGGGGAATGGAGCTTATTTTAAGGGACCATCTAATGCCATCTTCCAAATGTAGAATCTTTTAGATTGTTAAATAAATTCATGTTTTAGGAATAAGCATGTTTAATACGCAGTCTTACTCTGTACTGTAATATCTATTTTGTGTTATGTGATTCTTCGAAATGAACGAGGTTTCAATCTATTATGCATTGCCTACGGAGTATAAGAATCGATGATTTCACATTTTGAATCTGTTTTGCTATGTTCAAGTCTACATGTTTTTCATTGATGGACGATGCTTTCACACTTTGAGATGATTGATATCGACAATCTTTCTCAAGGACTGTAGCAACAGCAAGCAATCTAGCTTCTGATAGGAATTTCAGAGTGTATAATCTCCATGGTGTCTAGGAGCATGATAAGTAAGTGATGAATAAGATTCTTTTACTTTTGTGAACTTTGACGTCTTTTTGATCGTTTACCAACATCAACTGTGTAAAAAATTGATCCACTTGATTCTGCTCCTATGAGAAAAAGTTAATGCAAATGTTGGTTATGTATTTGCATCTCTTAATGTAGTTTTCTTTTTTACTTTGGTTATCAGTACTATTTCTACTGTCAATACTTTTCTTTCTTCAGTATTTCATTGTAACTTTTTACTCTTGCATTGTTTTTGCAAACATGCTCTGAAGCATGATTTTTCTTGAGTCGAGGATTTATTGAAAACAGCTACAAAAATACGAGTAAGGGTCTACGTACACTATATCCTCCCCAGATCCCACTTATGGGATTACGTTAGGTATGTTTGTTGTTGTTGTAATGTAGTTTTCTCCTTCGTTTTCCCATTTGGATTTTTCGGCAAATTAAGAGAGCAAACGTTGTGCATTCTCTATGAAATAGAGGTCTCCACCCTTTGCTATGCTACTATATATCATCTGATTCTACACAAAAGTCTACTCTATTTTTTTAAAGCCAATTCTCTTACATAGGTAGTAGCAGAGCTACAATCAACGAAGGGTGGTAAGTTGAACATCCTTTCACCTAAAAAATATGGATTATGCATAATTTTGTTATATATGATCACTAGAGAAATTACTCGTGCTTCGCGCGATTACAGAACAAATTCAATTATAACTAAATATTTAATGTTTTAAATTTTGATAAAACAAAATAGATAGTCGCTATACATTGTGTTTCAATTTAAGCACTTGAAAATAAAAGCGAAAGTAAGACAAATCTTTGTAGCTTAATCTAAATGAAGCAATTTCACGACTTTATAATAAGGAGATGAAGTGATTAAAAGCGAATCTATTTATATTAAGATCATATGTCTCTATTTCTCACAGTGACGTCAACATGCTCTAGAGCAATAGCCTAATACTAAAGTTTCTTACTTTATACACTGTGATATTTCCACAGCATCTCATTGAATCGAGCTTCCACATGTACATCTTCAGCTGCATTTTTTTGGTCAATTAAAAGCCCTCACATATAGATATATGTTGTTAGTACCTATTAAAAGCATAAAATCAAATTCCATTTGGGATAAAAACATATATAACGTAGACTATCAAGTATGCTTATCATTCAGTGAAAATGGGATGGAAAATCATAGCTATAACACATATAAATCTTCATTGATTCGCGGCGGGTAGATCATAGCTATAACATATACAGAATATGTTGTTGCAGTAAAAGATTAAGCTTTATGAAATGGGGATAAGGAAAATTTGAAGAAAAAAACACTTCGAAACTTAATGTGTTTAAGAATTCTAGTCCCCGACTGAGGAAAATTAGTTGATGCACTGCAGATAAAAGAGGCAACAATCAAAATTTTGTTTTCTTAAGAACCAATTATTATGATTTCAATAACAATTGCTTCTCATATCTAGTGTGTGTATAAATACGTATGTGTTTTATTTTATTGCAAGAACAAATCCTAGCTTTTGTAATTCTAAAGAAAACAATGAACGTAAAATAATTAACAAAATTTAATTACTTCAAAGGGAATATGAGTGTATATATAGGTACCACAGAAGAGATGTGAGCACATCGAATAAGCTTTTGTCATGTCAGTCTGATATAATCTTGTACTCGTTTAAACAATCCATACTTTATCCTGCGGATGAACTTTATTCCTTCAATATTAATGGTAGCAGTCGTAAATTAAGATAACGGATAAAGTTCATTGTAAACTATTTATGCCACAACGTAAAGCACAACAGGAAAGAAGCACATTTTTGGTAAGTGATGAAATAATTCCAAAGTGGCTTGAGTAATTCTTATCCTTATAATCTAATTGTTTGGAAACACAAAAATATGTTTGGCCTATATGAAGGTTAAAACAAGTGGTGAAGGGAAAATTAATAACTAATATTTCTGCAAAAATAGAAAATATTATTGCTGATTTATGATTGCGCCACATCACTGGAATAAGGATCCTCTTTTATATATATATATACTCATAGTGTACATGTATTATATATCTGCCAACTTTTTTTTAGTTTATTCAGTTGGATGGACGGCTATTTAGGTTAGCCTGATGATTCTCTTATGGAAAGGTTTGAGAATTGCTCTAAAGAAGTGGAGACAACTGCTGGTCTGCAGCTTGAGCTCGGTGCTCGTATCACAGGCCTGCATTTGGGCGAGACATCTTTATATTCCATTGGAGCAACCATATCAAATGTTATTTTGTTACTCCATCTGCCCCATTTTATGCGGCAAAGTTTGACTGATACGGAATTTAAGTAAAAAAGAATGAGGTTTGAAACTTGTGGTGTATAACACGCCATAAACATTTGCTCCATGTGCTATAAAATCACGTCACTAAAATTCCTCGCAAATGCAAAGATTACTTAGTCCGCAATTTTTTTGAATAAGTATATTAGATCAAGATTAGATTTTGATTACATATTTGGATTTCTTAGCTAATGGATCATAACACCTACATATATAATTTATCTTGGATTTTAACTCATTGACCTGACGAGCAATTTTGAGGGCAACTTTGAGTTAACTAAGGATTGACTTTGATCCCGAGGTGTCCTAAAATTGTCAGACAAATGCTAGTATACAATGTGGAGTTTAATTACAAAAGATTTAACACAACTCATTCCCCAAAAGGAAAAGATACTCTGATCAATATATTTAGTAGCAGATTGTGTTCCTGTTTACAATCTAAAAAAAGTCTTGATCAGAAGGTGAATGTATCTTCATTAACTTTTCTTTAGCATACCATTAATAGGTTGTGTGGGTCGATTGACATCCCTCCGACCTTAATTAGGGTTCAAATTCTTGAAAAAAATTCTATTAGGAACATCCTCTCCAAAAATGAGCCTTGGCAATGCACAAATCCAAATTTAATCGGACTCAATATGAGTACCGGGTAATAGAGTGAAAAAACAAGGGAAAAAAAGGACTTTTCTTTTGCATCATTTTTTGTTCATGTTCTCTTTTGGAAAGGAGAAGGGGGAAAATGCAACTTGTAAAGGGTAACACATTTTTTAAGAGCATAAAGGCATATTGCTTTTGAGACGCCATGACTCCACGTTGTCAAAATTTCCATCAGATATATATGCATATAATTAATGGATGCCACGGTTTTAAATTATGTGACATAGCTTGTATCGATATGAAATTTAAGAAATATGACTTGATTTTAGGATACGTGATATTGTTGGTTGTGAAACTTTTGTCATCTGAAAATAAGGACAAATCTAGCATAGTTTAATAACGATGATAATAAATAACTAAATATGTACAATTTCATATAATCTAGTAGCAAATTTAATCTTTTTATTCATTAAAAAATAATATTACATAAAATGAAACGAAAGGAATTGGTAATATATGGTCTTTCGAAATAGCATATCATTCTATTTTTTCTTATTTAAATCCTTTTAATTTTCTCAGTGAGAATCACTTGATGATAAGGATGGACTTACTAGTACATATATATATATATACCGTACTCTTTTTCTTAGTTTGTCCTATTATTTCACCTTTTGTACTTTGTAATAAAGTACGATTTGCATGGACCTTATTGCAACAACAGGTCCACGAAGAACTATTCGGTATCCAGAATCAACTAGTACGGCTTATTAACATTTGCCTCACAGGAGTTCATTAAACGAGGAATCGCTTTTTACTAATAGCTTGTTTGGATTGATTTATTTTTAAATAGATTATAAGTTAAAAACTGCTTATAAATTAAAATAAAAGTAGTTGCAGGTCAACTTTTTTTTTTGACTTATAAGTTGTTTTCAACTTATAAACTGTTTAAAATAAGTTCATTCAAATAAATTCAACTATTTATTGGGGCTTATTTTAAACACAAAATAACTTTAAATTGGTTAGTCAAACACTCAAAAAAAGCTGAAAACAATTTATAAGCAGCTTATAAGCCAATTCAAACAGCCTCTAAGAGTACTCCTTTTAATTATTTTCGAGATTCGAATTCGAAATTTGTTACGCGCTAAGTATGAAAAATTGGCATTCATCTCGCCATACACTTTAGTGATGCTTGTTTAAAATTCGAAGGATATAACTTTTTGTACTTGATAGAGCCGGACCGATTTGAAAGGAGTATGTTAAGTAAATCAACCTTTTATCTAAAGCAACTTCAATAATTATTTCACGATAAGAATAGATTTCTTCGATCAATTGTGACACTCACCCCGCATGCACCCCGGCCCCACACTTTGCCCACATAAGAAAATGGGCCTGGATCTCTCATCCCCAAAAAAAGTATATGGCCTTTGGAACTTGGAAGTACCAATCGACCCTCTTTTTTTTGCTTGAGGCCCTTTTATCTTTGATGCACTATAGTCTATATATATTTGGAATATTTCAAAAGCATTTGTTCCAAACCAGCTAGAAGAAAGCTAATGCTTCCCCATTTCAATTTATGTGTCCAATTTTCATTTTCAATCCGTTAAAAAAGAATGTTATTTTGTATATTTAGTAACTTCTTAATTTTAATATTTTATATGTCATATTTAAGATTATAAAATTTAAAGGGTATCTCAGTATATTACACACATTTAGTTTAAGATAATAAAATTCAAAAAAAATAATAATAATCTTAAACTAAGTATCCAATCAAAGTAAAGCACGTAAAATAAAACGCAGTAAACATTTTCATTATCGACAAATTATTAGAAAACTCTTATTAGCTACGAGCAATTTCACGATGAATTTGATAGCGAATTCTTATTTTGGAATGTTAGTCATTTTATCAACGTTACACATAAAGTGCTCAAGATCATAGGAGGGAATATTTAAAAGGTAGTTATATTCTCTCCTCATTTTCAAGATTGTAGAATGTGATGCAGCTTCATTTATCATTCAAATGATAAAATATAAGTTTTCTTTTTGCTATTTTATTTAGGAATATTTTCATCTTTTTATTTAACCCTTATATATAGCTCCCTCCAATTCAAGTAACCATATCAAATCAACAAACTCAATACACAAAGCCTTTTAATTTCTTTTCTAGCTGCCTTCACATATTCTCTTCCAATACAAATATATCTTCCATAAAAGACTTAAAACATTATGGAAATGGTGATGAAGTTGAGAGCACAAAGTCCAGTGGTGATTTTTAGCAGAAGCACTTGTTGCATTTCTCATAGCATTGAAACCTTAATCCGAAATTTCGGAGCAAACCCTATTGTTTATGAACTTGATAGACTTCAAAATGGGAAGGAATTGGAGAGGGCATTGGTTGAATTAGGGTGTCAACAAAGTGTGCCTGTTGTGTTCATTGGGAATGAGTTAGTTGGAGGTTCTAATGAAATTATGAGTCTCAACATTAGAGGCAAACTCAAGCAATTGCTCATAAGGGCTAATGCAATTTGGGTATAGAAAATATATGCTTGTAATTTTTTGTTTAGTAATTAACCATGGGGTCCGAGGTAATTTGCGAACAGCTCTACTAATTCCATGAGTACTTGTGCTACCTACATCAACAGAGGTACTGGAGAACGTAACTCTGTCCATTAAAACTTGGACTGAAGAAAAGAAATCACCTAGTATTTGTCTCGGCAGAGATTTACCGGCTTTGAATTTTGATAGCTAAAATGTCTAGGTCTTGATGTCATTTTTGGGCAGTGAAAGACCTGGTTATTGAGGTTTTCTTTTATTTTCCTTTTTTTTAATCTCTAATTTTGTTGCTGATGTATTATTGAATATAATAACTAATGGTATGTTTTGGCCACAATTATCATCATTTTCTGCATTACTTATTCATGTCACATTCCAAATGTAATTGCACACAGAACCTTATAGAAAATTTAATAGCTATGTAGAGTCAATCGCAACTCTATCGTTTTAGGATATTCTAAAGGACACTTTTTTTTTTGTATATTTTAAAGAATAATTTAACTTTAATTATGACATGTTTAAAATTATAGATTCTAGAAGTTTTTCTTTTTTTATTAAATTTTATATTAATAAGGTAAGGCTGCGTACAATAGACCCTTGTGGTCAGGCCCTTCCCCGAACCCTGCGCATAGCGGGAGCCTTAGTGCACCGGGCTGCCTTTTTTATTAAATTTCATATTAAATTAAATATCTTCGTATAAAATGAAATAGAGAAATAGTGTACCTTGATCTTGTAACCTAAATATGATAATTTGTGACGATTTAGTAAAGGAGCTTATTTTATGGGTGAGAATATATAGATCACTTGTGATGATAAAATTGACATAGTACTTTATATATTCCCTTTCTTGATCAAGTAAATCACTTTATTCCTATAAAGGAATTTGAACCAAATTAATCATTTATCAACCAAACTAGTTAGAAGAAGCATCAAAATTTCTGTGTGGTACTTTTTTCTTCTCCTTTAGGTACGGATAATTATGTGGACTTTAATTTCAACAGCATGTATATACGTCTATACGTATATATATTGGAAAAAAAATATTTTTTCTCAAATAAAAAATAAGATTCTAATATCTTTGGTTGTATTGAAAAAGATTAGTCCAGCTGGATAACTAATTTCTTTTTCCTTTTGGCAGAGTAAGAACATTGTCCGTAAAAGAAGAAAATATTTGGCGGAATGACTTGAGAGACTCTTGTATTTGATTCCATTTGTAAGTTGAACCCTTATACTTGCAATTTTGCCAACTAAGCCCTTGAACTCACTGAAACACAATATTTTAAACTCATTTTTCATCTTATGTGTGTGCGTGTAGTACACTCATTTACACGTGGAATTCCACGTCATTTTTAGTGATACATAAGAAATTAAATGTTAAAAAAAATAATACAAAAAATAAAGGCTACTTTTGCATATTATGGAAATTTAGAACATTATTTTCTCCATATTTGCTCTCAAATTGAGAACCAAATTCATGTCAAAAGGGTGGAATTCTTACGTATTTGACTTGTATTTCAACCTATAAGTTCACAAACACAAACCCAATAAATCTTCATTACAATTTTAAATTTATTTCATAAATCCACAAAACTCATTTATCATTCTTGAAGCTTCATTAAGCTTATCAATGAAGTTTTTCAATTTTTCAATACTCACTATCACCCTTCACATTAACTCATACAAAATTCAAAAAATACTCACGAAATTGAGATTTTGAAATGTGAATGTGGCAAAATGAAAAGGGCTAGAGGTAGTCTTAGTTTGCAGCAAAAGAAGAGAATTTTGAAAAAGTATTTGGGGGCGAGGCAGTGATGCGGGGGCATTAAGAAGAAGAAGGAGGTGAGAATGATGGGGTCGAAGGAAAGGAGTGGAATGGAAGAAGAAATTTGATTGGTTGAGTGGGGGAAGGGGTGGCGGGCATCGGGCTGAAGCTTTCAAGAAGTTGACTTCTTCTTCTTCTTTTTGGGTGTTTTTTCTTTTTTTTATTTAAAAATTTAATATTTTTAATATAAAATATTATTTTCGTTTGCTTTAAAACGCGTGGAATCACGCATTATTCCAAGTCAGCAATATTAATGCCACATGTGTTTGGTCGATGGTCAGACGTGTTTAAAATATTGTGTTTCAATGAGTTTAAGGGTTCAGTTGGCAGAGTCGTAAGTATAAGGGTCCAACTTACAAACGGAGCCAAGTAAAATGGTCTCCCAGGTCATTCCACCAAAATATTTTTACATCATCAGGTTATTATTACGTGTTCTAGTATAGATAACTTATCTTATTTTCAAAATTACAAATTTCATATTATAATAATACTTACATGTAATTATCTTTTGAGTCATGGCTCGATAGTATATAGGAAAAAGAAAATCCTTACTATATGCATAGCTAAAACTTAATCACAAAATATATTCACTTCATTTAAAAGATTGTAATTACTCAATGTAAAAATTATAATTCGTAAATTTAAAGGCATGTATCAAAAGAAAAGACTAGCTATATGACCAAATTAAAGTATAATAACTTTATTTATACATCAAGAATCACAATGTGAAGGAAATTACAATGATCAAAGCTAAAAGACTCTCTATATATAAGTGGTAAAGTTTATTATGAAGACTCCTAGCTAGACCTAGTACACATGTTACATAGTCTTTATTAGTTCCTATACCCAAATGGCATTAGCCCTAATGAGTAATTGTTTAAGCTTACCCCTCACATTAAGGCTCATTATCTCATTTGCACCACCAACTAACTCTTTCCCAATAAATATTGCTGGCACACTGGGTTGACACCCTAGTTCCATCAATTCCTTCTCCATTTGCATCCCATTTGTATGTGTATCGAGCTCGTAAACTATAGGATTTGCTCCAAAACTACGGATTAAGGTCTCGATGGTATGAGAAATGCAACAACTATTCTTTGTAAAAATCACCACCGCGCTTGATGCTCCCAACTTCCTCACCATATCCATGCTTAAAATAGAAATTAAATGATGAATTTGGCCAAATGCCAAGATTTATAGCTTTTAGTGAAGAGAAAATTAGAAATTATGAAGGATACAAGAAATGGTATATGAAAGTTTGTGAAGTGACTTTGAGGCTTGATTTGTTGTTGAGAAAATTGAACCTATCATGAAGCTATATATAGAGGCATTATGTTAGCTAAAAGAGATTTGATTAAAAAAAAAGTGAAAATTGCTGGATATGGATATATCTAGATTGTTCTTGATCACTTGTATGATAAGGACATATATAACAAAATTAAGTTGAAAATGAAAAGAATATAATCTATCATCTTTAAAATATTCCAAGAACATTATAAGGTCACTAAAGTCATTTTGGAATTTCATTTTTCACACAAACTTTTTTTTTCTTTTTTTAAGTTTTCACTTGCTTGGTTTGGTTTGTGTTTTAAATACAATTTTTTTCTTTTCGAAAACAGACTATTTCATTTTTAGCTTAAATCGTTAGAAAATAGAGCTTACCTTTATTTATTTACACTAATATTATTTTTCAGTAAGTTATATAACATTGACTTTTATGTTTCGATAATTACAAGAATTATAAATGTTGCATTTTAAGTTAAGTTCCGATAAGAACAAAATGTATTTTTGAATGCCATCTTGAAAACAAAGTATCTACTAAAGGAAAAATAAATGTATTTATCCAGCTGGAGTGAACTTTTTCAATAGAATCTTACTTTTAATTTTAGGAAAAAAATGAAATATTTTATAAGAATATATCCCCATATAGACGTGCCGTTGAAATCAATTCCAAATTATACGATCTGTACCATAGACAAATTTGATTAAAATTTCCTTATGGTATAAAGTAGATATATCAAGAAAGGGAATGTAGTACAATTAATGATCCAGATAAATGCTTCACCCCTTACAATTTCGAAGGGTCACATATATTACTATAGTATATAGACGATTGTGGTTCGGTACAATGACATGATCTTAAATGAAAGTGAGAATTCATATAGTTATTCCAAACTTATTGGTGCTAATGACAGGTTTATGGCTACCTCAAATCAGAATGAAAAGACTAAGCTCAATGCAAGAATAACATAAGTGGTATCCTCCGAATGCAGGGGAGGACTCACCAATAAGCTGAGTGTGAACAGATCCTCAACGGTGCCTATTGATGATCTATTAAACCTGTCTCTGCATCATGAAACGATGTAGGTCCAAATGGACGTCAGTATGTGGAATGTACAAGTATGTAATATGGCAAAATAAAACATACATCAAGGTAGAATAATACCAGTTCAGATATCTCAAATCAGAAAGATAAGAGAGACTCAATCAAGGTGTCATAAGTCTAAAGGAAGAATATGGTTTAGACAGAGACCAATCATATACAATTCAATCCAATCATGTACAATCCAATTCAATCCAATGATATACAATCCGATCAAATCCAATCATATACAATCCGATCCAATCCAATCATATACAATTCGATCCAATCCAATTATATACAATTCGATCCAATCTAATCATCTACCATCCAATCATATATAATTCGATCTAATCCAATCATATACAATCCGATCCAATCCAATCATATACAATCTGGTTTAATCTAATCACATACAATCCGATTCAATCTAATCACATACCATCCAATCCAATCTAATCATATATAGTCTGATCCAATCCAATCATATACAATCCAATTCAATCCAATCACATACAATCCGATTCAATCTAATCACATACCATCCAATCCAATCATATACCATCAACTCCAATCCAATCATATACCATCAACTCCAATCTAATCACATATCATCAACTCAACTACTAAAGTCAAAGGACTCAACTCAATAGACATGTGAATTAGAATTTAGAAATGTTTTACAAATCGACTCAATCATCTACAATACCAATCAAACCAATCATGACTCATTCATGACTCATCAGGACTCCGAGTCAATAATCATTAATGTTTTCATTTAAGATATGCTTTCAACTCAATCATGCAGTCCCATCACTCTTCCTCAAAATGATTATTTATGTCGAGGAAATATTCATGTTTTAAAGTAGTAAAATGCTTAAAGACATCAACTTGACTCCTTCTTAATACATCCTATTTTAAGACATTCAAAATCATGCTTTCAAACTCAATCAATGCAGTAAATATTAAATGCATTTAAAACGTAATTTTAACTCCTCAACTCAATCTCAAAATAGACGTTTTAATGTAAAAATGTTCAACTCATTTATACTCAAAATACTCATGCTCAAAATAATAATTAAGAGACTTCTCAAACTCAACTCATGCTTAAACTCTTTCTAAATCAAAGGTGAAAATAATCTTTTTTTAAACTCAAAATAGTGCATAAATAATTTATGCAAAAACATTCACAAATCATTTTTAAAACTCATTCTCAAACAATCATTTATACTCAAAATCCTCATAAGACTACAATCAAATCGAATTATGCAAAATATATCATGTAGTCACATTAGACTTCAATTCACTTCATCTCAAAACATCATCAACAACATTACCTCTTCATTAATCATTTTACTTTTTAAAAAATAAATATTATTTACATCATCATCAAACATCTTCCTCCAAAATCCTTATATAACTCTATGTTCAATTTCATCAAACTCATTAAAATATGCATCATCTCACTTTGAAAGTAGTACTTTATTTATACATGGAAACCATCAATCTTAACCTCAAGACAAATTATGACAAAAATGAAATCTCATCTTGGGTTCATGTGAATGAATACATGAAGCATTTATCAATTTCTCAACTCATCCACATCAACATAACAAAATCAAGTTAGTAGATGTAAAAATTCATTAGGACATGGATCTATCAAGAAAACTCAATTCATATGAACATTCAACTCAAAAAAGATGTAGGGCACATGGGTGAATTCAATCCATGTTATGAGCAGCCTTACATACCTGGAATGAAGATTATCTCACCGAAAATCAAAGACCAAGCTTGAATATCTTGAATCCTAACTCTTCTTCTCCTTACACATCTCTTCTCTCAAAAACGATCTAGGGGTGAATGAGAAGAAAACACCCCTAGTATACTGATAAGGGGAGGATTTTAGCTCTAAAATGTAGTGGGTTAGGTTTGAAAAGGTGGGAAAAAGACCAAAAAGCCCCTCCCAAAAAATAAAAACTGGTAGAAATTTGAACTAGAGTGAAACAAGTCCGCGTTGTGGAGTTGTTTCCCCATAGTTCATTTTTTTCTAAAATTTTAAGTTGAAGCAAAATTGGCCAAGTCCGCGACGCGGGCTGGTCGCGCACCCTTATGGGTAACTGGACATAACGTTTTACTCTAAACTCCCAAAAATGCAATCGTGGTGGAGTTGGAAAGAAGACTCAAAGACCTTTAATTTGATAGGTCATGGAATACCAAATTCATTATATTCTAGGAGATATGGTCATTTGAAGTTGGCCCTTATACAAACTCATTTGAAAACTTAGCTGATAGAAATTCTTTGGACTTGACTTGGTGTTAGAGATCCCTTATTACCCTAAACCACATCTAATACACCTAAAATACTTAGGAATTTATCCTAACTCATATATATAATTAGAAGTCATTCAGTTCGAGTTTATATGTATATAAAGAATGGTTCGAGTCTTGACAAAAAAAATTGGGGTGTTACACTACCATCTGATAAATATCTATAGGGTCCAAATGGGTGTACATGGTAAAGCTCAAGGCAGATGGAACCATTGACAAATATAAATCTAGGTTGGCTACTAAAGGCTACACACAAAAAGAGGGATTAGACTACCATGAAATCTTTTCTCCAGTGGCAAAGATGGGGACAGTTAGGACTGTCATCTGTGTGGCAGCTTCTAAAGATTGGAACCTTTTTCAAATAGATGTCATCAATGCATTCTTATAAGGTGATCTTTATGAGGAGGTATATATGTATTTGCCTCAAGGGTTTCATAGTAAAGGGGAGACTAGTGTGTGTAGGTTGTTGAAGTCATTATATGGACTCAAGCAAGCTTTAAGACAGTAGAACATCAAATTGACCACTGCCTTGCTTGATGCAGGTTATAAGCAGAGTTTCCATGATCATTCCTTATTCACTAAACACTATGGTGAGGACATTGTGGTGTTATTGATCTATGTACATGATATACTGCTTATAGAAAGCAATTCTAAACTTATGCATGATGCCAAACAGTACTTGCATACTCAGTTCAAAGTCAAGAATCTAAGGGACTGAAGTACTTTCTAGGGTTTGAATCAACATGGGATTTTAATGAATCAAAGGAAGTATGCATTGGAACTCATATTTGATGTAGGATTGGCAGGAGTAAAACCTGTGCATACTCCATTGGATCTCAATGTCAAACTTACCTCTGTAGAGTATGACAAGTGTACAGGAGCATAGGATGACCTATTGTTTGAAGACATTCACAGCTATCAAAAGCTTATTGGAAAGTTAATTTACTTAACAATTACTAGGTCATATATTTGTTTTGCAGTTCAGCTGTTAAGTTAGTTCATGCAGCATCCTAAGCAATCACATTGGATGGCTGTATTGAGGATAGTGAACTACATCAAAGGGTTACTAGGATTGGGAATATTCCTAAGGAAAGGTCCTATAGATAAATTGGTGGTGCATTGCGATTCAGATTAGATTGCATGTTCTACTACAAGAAGATCAGTCACAAGTTTTGTCTTGCAATTGGGGACCTCATTGATCTCTTGGAAATCTAAAAAGCAACAAACAGTGAGTCGCAGCTCAGCAAAGGCAGAATATCGCAGCATGGCTGCTGCAGTTGTTGAGGTTATTTGGATGGTTGGATTATTGAAGGACCTATGTGTGGAAGTGACAACTCCTATTCAACTCTATTGCGATAACAAGGCAGCAATGCAGATTGCTGTGAGTCCCATATTTCATGAAAGAATAAAACACATTGAGATTGATTGCCACTTTATTAGGGAGAAGCTGAAGAAAGGCCTTATTCATCCAGTTCACGTGCTAACCAAATTTTAACTTGCAGATTTGTTAATAAAAGGACTGGGAGTGGCTCAACACAGTTTTCTACTATCCAAGCTGGGAGTTCTAGATATTTTCCACCCTCCAGCTTGAGGGAAAGTATTAAAACTAGCTAGAGTTAGTTTGTTAGGGTAAGTGCTGGTGGAGTTAGGAGCTATCATTAAGTAGTTCTGGTGAGGTTGTTAGTAACCAACTAGTTGACAGCTATATATACAGCCAACTTGTATTCATTATAACATAATTAAAGGATCAATACAATGGATTTTCTCCTTCTCTTCTCAATACTCTATATGCATAGAATCTGAGTTCTTAGTTTCATCAATGTACGAGTTCAATTGTGTATAATTTGACAATAATAATAATGATGATAATAATAATGATATGCTTTGTGTAAATTGGAAAACACTCCTCTGTCATCACTAAAAAGATTGTCGTGGATGATAAGTAGTCATTCATTTTTAATCAGAAGTCTCAGATTTAAAGCTCCAAGTATGAAATAGCCTTTAATTTAATAGAAAATATTTTACCTCAAATATATGGAACTTCCCGTTGCGAATCTAAATGATTTTCGAACACCGAGTTTTTTTTTTAAAGGAACAAATTCCCCTGCCATTGCATGCAAAATGGAAAATGACAAATTGTCCTATTAATGGCAAGAAGATTCATTCATAATTTCATATGTCACCTCAAAAGTCAAAACGTTTAATATTGATCATGCTTGGAGACTTGGCTAGAACTCTGGGCAGAGGGGCTCATTCGAGAGGCCTTCTTTCAAATTATACTTTTTTAATTTTATGTACATATAGTTAATGTTGAACCACATATTTAGTGTCATTGACGAGAATATTTTGATTCATAAATGTCATCGCAAAAATTTTGAAGGTAGGAATATTAATTTCAAAATGCTACATGCGTGGCATCCCCCTGTTGAAACATGAAGTTGTGTTTATAAGAGAATGACATTTGAACAAATCAATAAGTTTTAACAGATTAATTAAAGCAAAATCGCCACTAATTAATCAAAAACATTATAAGCCGTCACCAAACTATAACTTTTATTAATTATACATAAAGAAGCAAAATGTGAGATAACAAAAAGACTCTCTAAGCACATATATAAGAGGTAAATTTATCATCAAAATTTTCTATACGTAGCTAGTCATTATTAATTAATTATTAATTCTATACCCAAATGGCATTAGCCCTAATGAGCAATTGTTTAAGCTTGCCCCTCACATTAAGGCTCATAATCTCATTAGCACCACCAACTAACTCTTTCCCTACAAATATTGCTGGCACACTTGGCTTACACCCTAGATCCATCAATGCCTTCTCTATTTGCTTCCCATTTGGATGTGCATCGAGCTCGTAAACTGCAGGGTTTGCTCCAAAACTACGGATTAGGGTTTCAATGCTGTGAGAAATGCAACAACTACTCTTGGTAAAAATCACCACAGCATTTATTGCTCCCAACTTCATCACCATATCCATTTTGAAACAATTTCAATAAACGATGAGTAGTTTGGCCCAAATGCCAAGATATATGTATATAACTTTTAGTGAAGAGGAAAGAAGTTGTGATGACTAAAGGCTTGTGAAGTGAATTTGAGGGTTGATTTGTTGTTGAGAAAATTGAACCTAACATGAAGCTATATATAGAGGCATTATGTTAGCTAAAATAGAAGTTAAAAAATGGTGAAAATTGGTAGAAGAATTACAAGTTGATGATGTGATATATGTAGATATTGTTCTTGATTACACTTGTATGATAAGGGCATATTGGATGCCTTATCTGGATTTTAAAGTAGCATAATATACTCAAGCTGAAAATGATAAGAATATAATCTATCACCTGTTTCCAAGAACATTATATTGTAATGTCACTATTCTCTATCTTGATTCGATTTGTGTTTTTAAGGCAATTTTCTCTTTTAGAAAAAAAAAAACAAAATTTCTCATTGTTTGAAGTTGTTGAATTGTGTGACCACTTCATATTCAGCTTAAGTCATTAAAGATCATCTCACGATTTTATTTACTTAACTATGTCTTTAACACGTCCCTCAATTGCGAACCTGATCTCGTTGTTATTATTGAAAAAACAATGTATCTGTTAAAGGAAAAAGAAATCTATATATATCCAGCTGTAGTGATCTTTTTCAATAAAATCTTTTCAGAATATATCCTCATAGACATGTTGTTAAAATCAAGTTTGGTTGATATGTGACAAACTTGGTTAAAATTAATTCCCTTTGGTATAAAGATCATTCGATCAAGAAAGGGAATGTAGTACGAGTTGTTCTATATTCTCATTCAAATAAATGTTCCTTACTACATCGAAAGGTCACATATTATCATAGTACTCTAGTTTCATAGGTTAAGGTCATATCCGTTATAACTGACAATAATTGTGTGAAAGTTATTTTTATTTTACAAGTAGATGAGACCTAAAGTATATCGATCCAAAAGTGTAAGACGTGGGTTCCACGTATTTGTGAGACAAAAAATATCTCACACAACTATATATTATCAATTGTCTATGAGACAAACGTGTCATTTAACTTGGTCTAACCTAACTATATTTATGTTCTTCAACTTTTGGTGTGTATAAGTAGGTACTTAAGCTTCTATAGAGATGCACACATCCTACATGACAATTTGCATCCTTTGTGACATTGTAGCATCTTATGCGTATTATGTGATGTAGGACGTGTGTTTATTTGTTCAACTTTATACAAATTTAAGTGTCTATTTGTATACACCCAAAATTGGAGGGCGTAGATGCTAAACGAGGCCAACTAAGTAACATATTCATGTATTATATTTTCGGGTTAAGATATCATAAATTCATAATGTAGCGACTATAATATTATCTTGTGCAAATAGGAAGACATTCCTCTGCCATTGCAAAAAAAGGGGAAAATAACAAATCTTCCTATTAATGGCTAGAAGATTTCATTCATATGTCACCTCAAAAGTCAAAACTTTTGTAGGTACGTAAGAATATTTGCAATATGTACCATGTGTAGAACAAGTTGTTTTGATTGGAAGAGAAAGACATTCGAATGGGTCATTAAGTTTCAACAATAAGAGCAACTATAAATTTGATTAATTAATAAATAAAAATAAAATTTTATGTGGCATCTTGAAATTTATCCATTGCCACTTTGATTTCTTTTACAAAAATGTCATTGATATCAACGAACAGAGCTGTCAAAAAGGGTTAGCCTTGTCCAACCCAATTTAAACCTCAGGGGCTAAGAAATTTGATGAGGTAGGACGAACTGGCCCTTCATTTGAAAGGACATTAACATGGTCAGCCTAACCAATCCTAAAAGAGTCGCGGAGTGGGGAGCTAACCTTTAGTTTTTTTTAAAAAAAGAAATTAGATTTCTTTTTCCAATCTAAACTTTAAACCTGTAAGTAGGGTGTACATGGATCGGGTTGGTTCGGATTTTTTACAAACCAAACCAAATCATTTGTGTCGGGTTATTAAATTTATAAATCAAATCAAACCAATAAAAAGGTTTTTCGATATAAATTTTTCTCGGGTTTTTCGGGTTTTTTTTGGATTTTTCGGATTTTTCATAGAGTCTAATAAAAAGCACAAAGCAGTGCTTCTTAAAAAGAGTTCTAGTACAAAATATCAACATAAGATGGAGGCAGATCACTGTTTAAAGTTTTAACTTTATAAGATGGGTTTTTTTGTATACTATTTAGATGAGCTTCTCAAGTCCAAATCTAAATGTAAGAAAGAAAACAAAAATTATGAAAAATTTAAAAAATATATTTATAAATTACAGTTTAATAAATATTTTTTTGTATTATATAATTTAAAAGGAGTATATCTATAATCGGGTCGGTTTGGGTTTGGGTTGACTTTTTTTAGTTAAAACCAAACCAACCCTATAATGGTCGAGTTTTTTTTTTCAAACACCAAATCAAGTCAAACCAAACCACTAGTCGGGTTTTTTTTTCCGATTTAATTCGATTTGTCGATTTTGTGCGGTTTATCAGTTTGCCCTGTACACCCCCGTAAGTATGCCAATTTGCTAACATTTCTAACCTATAATTATATGAAAGTGCATAGTTCTAGATAATTTATAGCATATTTAACATCAAACATCGTCAAGCATATTTGGATCTACTTGCGATAAGTTGTCTTAATTAACATCTTTATTTTCGTCTTCATTCATTTGCAAATTTAATTAGTTAAATTTCATCAAATAATTTCATTTTAAAAATTAATAATATTTGACCAGTTAAAAAAAAAATTACCACTTTGAATTTGGGAATAGTCGTGCAATCAATTTTGAGTAATAATAAGTGTTTGAAATAACGATATGTAAGAATGATAAAACATAACACGTGTAGCCACATAGAGTAGTATACATATTAAATATTATTGTCGATACTTTAGATTAAAACTCAATACATACATAAATATATTATATTGTTATGAACTTCTTTCATGCCATCAGCTGTGAACAGCAAAATAGCCACTAGCTATGACCAAAGTATAACTTTTTTAGTATAGTACATCAAGAAATAAATTAAAATGGAAGAAAAATACAACCTTTGCTGCATAGAAACCTTTGCTAAAAAAAGCTAAAAAGAAACTCTACAAATGGGGTTGATTTATTGTCAAAAACTTCTAGACTTTTCTACCAAATCATTATTAATTTCTATACCCAAATGGCATTAGCCCTAATGAGCAATTGTTTAAGCTTACCCCTCACATTAAGGCTCATTATCTCATTTGAACCACCAACTAACTCTTTCCCTATAAATATTGCTGGCACACTTGGTTGACACCCTAGTTCCATCAATGCCTTCTCCATTTGCTTTCCATTTGGATGTGTATCGAGCTCGTAAACTGTAGGGTTTGCTCCAAAACTACGAATTAGGGTTTCAATACTGTGAGAAATGCAACAACTACTCTTGGTGAAAATCACCACCGCGCTTGTTGCTCCCAACTTCATCACCATATCCATTGTGAAACGACTTCAAGAAATAATAAGCAATTTGGCCAAAATGCCAAGATGTGTAAATTGCTTTTAGTGAATGAAGAACTTGTGAAGTGAATTTGAGGCGTGAATTGTTGTTGAGAAAATTGAACCTAACATGAATGAAGCTATATATAGAGGCATTATGTTAACTGAAAGACAAAAAATAAAAGGTGAAAAAATTGCTAAGAATTACAAGTTGATGATGTGATATATCTAGAATATTGTTCTTCATAACACTTGTATGATAATTGGGCATATTGTATACCTTATCTGAATTCTAAAGTAGCAAAACATACTCAAGCTGAAAATGAAAAGAATAAAATCTCACCTTTAAAATATTCCAAGAACATTGTAACCTCACTAAATTAAAGTCCTTTTGAATATATTGTCACTATTTTTTTCTGTTACCTTTGATTTGAGATAACATAAAATCTTTTTTTCAAAATAAATTATAGACATGTTGTTTAAATCAAGTCCACATTATACGATCCGTACCTTAGAGAAATTTTTGAAGTTTCTACTTGTTTGGTTGATATATTAAAATTCCTTTTGGTATAAAGTAAAATGCACCCTTACTACCTTGAACGGACACATAAATTATCATTTTAGCTAGTTATGTTGCACATTTTTGGATCTAAGGAAAGAAATAAATTCTATAAAAGATTTCTCTATTAACGTTTATAATCATCGTGATCCAAGATTATAAAAAGAAATTCTCAAATCTCATTGTATTCTTGTATGAGATATACATGCACGTTGGTTATTGTCTTATATCTGGAAAATCATGATTACACACACATATATATATATATATATATATACACGAGTCCTAATCGTAGTCTAAGACAGTGTTGGGCCGTCCATTAATGGGCTGGGTTGAATTGGATATCATCTGAACCAACCAAGTTGACAAGTATACTAACGACAACTCGAAATTAGCTAAACGTTACATTTTGATACCTTAACCAAGTAATATGTGACCTTTCAACGTAGTAACTAGTAAGGGACCATATAATATTATTTTTTGGATGAGAATCTTTTATCAGCAACTTACTACATTCCTTTTCTTTATTTATTGAATAATTTATACCGATCGACATGGGTTGTAGTGCAGTAGTGGGACTGTTTCATCCCTAACCAAAGATCTTAGGTTCGAGCCTTGGATAAGAAAAAAATATGCTCCTGTAATTTTAAATAATCTAATCCTAGTCGACTTCAGCTAGTACAAGAAGTAGTAGCCTAGTCGATATAGGAGCATGTGCGATCCGAATTTAGTCGAAACTCCACGAATTCTGGACATCAGTTGGAAAATAAAATAAGAAATAAAATTAGTACCAAGTTTGTCATGTATCAACCAAACTAGCTAGGAAAATTAGCAGCTTGTCTATGAGGGATATATTCTCAAAATAAAAAAAAATCATTTTTTTCTCAAATTGAAAGTAAGATTCTATTGAAAAGATCACTCCCGCTGGATACATATATAAAGATTTCTTTTCCCTTTAATTAGCAGATACGTTTGCAAGAGGGCAATATTCACAAAAATAAAAAATTCTTATCCCAATTTAACGAATTACAGACATGGTAATTAAGTAAATAAAAATATTATCTAATCTCTAGTATAAGAATTTAAGCTAAAGATGAAGTAGTCATACAATTCAACATTCTAAAACGAGAATTTTGTTTTTCTAAAAAAACTGCCTTAGAAACACAAACCGAACCAAAATAGCAAATAGTGACCTTACAATATAATGTTCTTGGAATATTTAAAGGTAATACATTATATTCTTTTCATTTCCAAGCTTGAGTATATTATGCCCTTATCATACAGTTGATCAAGAACAATCTAGATATATCCATAAAAAAAAATTCACCTTTTATTTTATTTTTCTCTTTTAGCTAACATAAATCATAATGCCCTTATATATAGCTTCATGATAGGTTCAATTTTCTCAACAAATAATAAAGCCTTAAATTCTCAAACCTTCACTATTTCTTGTATCTTTCACTTACAACTTCTAATTTCCTCTTCACTAAAAGTTATTTACATATCTTGGCATTTTCGCAAAACTACTAATTATTTCTTGAAGTTGTTTAAACATGGATATGGTGATGAAGTTGGGAGCAACAAGCGCAGTGGTGATTTTCACTAAGAGTACTTGTTGCATTTCTCACAGCATTGAAACACTAATCCGTAGTTTTGGAGCAAACTCTATTATTTACGAGCTCGATACACATCCAAATGGGAAGCAAATGGAGAAGGCATTGATAGAACTAGGGTGTCAACCAAGTGTTCCAGCAATATTTATAGGGAAAGAGTTAGTTGGTGGTGCTAATGAGATAATGAGCCTTAATGTGAGGGGAAAGCTTAAACAATTACTCATTAGGGCTAATGCCATTTGGGTATAGAAATTATTTATAATTAGGTAACAATTGTGTATTTGGAGTTTTTATAATAAATTTACCACTTATATATAGAGAGTCTTGTAACTTCTATGGATGTATTTATAAATAATACTTAGTATCTTAAACTACAATGTGGTTACGTGCTTTTTATTTTGTTATTCTTTTCAGTTTAAGGTTGAGCAAGGTCCATTACAATGACATATATATATGCATAATATTTATCAAGGCCATAAAAATGATCTGTTAAACATAATATTTTTCTCATTTTACTCTTAAAAATAACTGTTTCTTAAGACTACAAATAACCCAATTAGAAATTATGATTATTCAAATATTAATAAATTGAAGCATAAAATAATTAAAAACCCTCTTAATTAATATTTCTTGATGGAGTGTAAAAGATGGAATTATTGACAAATAATTTGAGACTGAGAGAGTAATTTGTAAGACCGCTTTTGAATATTTTATGTTACCTTTTCAACCTCAGTTCTTCACTTTTTGACCTCTTCTGACATTTAGAAAAAAAAAATCAATCTTGAAAAAAGTAAAGGTGCAATGAACAAACTTCAAGCCGTTATCTAGCTAGATTTTATATACGGAGTTTAAAAAGATAATAAAAAAATTATTATTTTGTGTTCTTAAATTAAATTTATATCAAATATATCAAAATATTATTTAATTTTGTGACCTTAAATATGTCACGTGAAAACTGAAATTATAATTTTATCAAAAAAGGAAAAAAAGTCATTCTTTTTTAAATGGATTAAAAAGGAAAAAATGTCATTCTTTTTTAAATAAAAGGAGTAATAACTTTATTTGAACAGTAGATCACATGTGGCACATATTCCTTCTCACCAAAGATTTTAGTAAATGATACACATATGATTTTAGATTATAAATTTCAATTTTTTAAAAAAAAATCTAGTCAAAATAAGTCACCTAAATTGAGATGAAAGAGTATCAGAAATAAGAAGTTTTTGGCAGGCTAAAATCTAAATAGGCTCTTATACTAGCCTTTCAAGGATAGCAAAGGACTATATTTCTTCTAATTCTTAGCACTTTTTTTTTCTCTTAGAAAGAATCAGTAGATGATAAGAGGACAATTGATGATCATGTGATGTATGTACTATATATTTGGAATATTTCTCAAGAAATTTTCAACTAAGTTAGTCATGATCATCAAAGTAAAAGAATATTGTATTTCAAAATTCATTTTTCTTTCTTCTTGTTCTTGTACAACACATCTTTTGAAGATTTTATTTTATCCTCAGATCCAAAAATGTGACACATTTACCTTTTAGAAACTAAAAAAATGAATATCTCTTCCGTTTCTATTTATTTGTCTGACTTTCCTTTAATTTTGTCAACTCGTTAATTTTAAGTTTTCATATGACATGGTTAAAATTGCAAGATTAAATAATATTTTAATATATTTTATGTATTTTAGGTTAAGATCACACAATTCAAAAAAAAACTTTATTTTCATAAATTATATATCAAATCAAAATCAGAAAAATAAATTAACACGAGGAGATCGAGTACACTAATACATATGTGACCTTTGGAGGTAGTAAGGGATCAATTTTCATAAAATAATAATTCATGCATGTACTACATTCCCTCTGTGGTACGGATCGTATATTGATTTCAACATGTCAATGAAGATATATTCTTTAAAAATTTCAAAAAAAAAATCTCAAATTAAAAGTAAGATTATATTCCATTTAAAAAAATCACTCCAACTGTATATAATATAGATTTCTTTTTCCTGTAGATGATATATTATTTTCAAGAGGGCATACTATGTACACTGGAAATGCAACATTAATGTTCTGAAAATATTTTAAAAGGTAGCTAATGCATGCATACTAATGATCATGAAAAATCAAGATATATCCAAGTTGTTCTAATTAGATATTTTTATTTTTTAATCTTTTTAGTAAAAATTCTGAATTTACTATTAATACGAGCTCTTTATTTCTTTTAATTTTTTTTCATTTAAATATTGAGCAAGGTCCACTACACGAATTACATAATTATATATCAATCATAAATATGATTTCTAGTACATTTAAATAATACTCTTAAGTTTATATTTTATAATATAGTACATTGGTGGGGATATAATCTTTTGAATATTTTATGTTACCTTTTCAATCTTATTTCACTTTTTGACTTCCATTAATTCTGACTACTGGAAAAGAAAAACAATTCCATTTTGTACTAGCTAGACTTTTTTTATTTAACCGAAAAGGCAATCTCCTTCCGTCTCATATTAATTATTATATTTTTCCTTTTAAAAGTTAATTTAATTAATTTTTAAAATTAAATTAATATTTTAAAATAATAATTTAAATATTTCAAAAACTTACAAAGAATTACTATAAGTTGCAGTTCTTAATTCTCACATCAATATAATTAAAAAATTAAAATATTAATCAAAATATATATAATTTCGCAATTTAGATACTAGATCACATGGCACACATGTGGCAAATATCTCAATCACTCACCAAAGTTTTTAATGACATATAGGCTATCAATAAGATGATTTGACATTTTCTCTTTTTAGTAATGGAAGGGGAATGTGTTCCAATTTGGACAAGCCATATTATAAAATGTGATGCTATAACTCGAACTTGTTAACCAACTACATAATAATGTCCATATATATTATTTCCTTGTCGAGAATCATAACAAAAAGAATGTCAGTGTTTTGTTTATTAGCTAAGTTTATCCTTGTTATATTTAGTGACGGAGTTAGAATTTTCAATAAGGGGATTCAAAATCTGAAGAAGTAGATACACGAACTAGTCGAAGGGGTTCGACATCAATTATTTATATATTATTTTTTTTTAATTATATATAAATAGTATAATTTTTCACCAAAGAGAATTCGGATGAACCCCTAGCCATAATGTGGCTCCGCCCCTAGTTATATTATAGGTTTAAATATGCCATCATCGTTATCAAAGTATTCAAAAATATCCCTATTTTAAATGAAATTCCCCAAATCAAACAAAATTGAAACTTTTTCACTGCATCTCTCTATGGTCTCTCTCAGAAAAGAAAACTAGATCAAAATGTGGCGGATTGAGGTGTTTATAATTGGAATTAATTTGATATGAGTTATTTAATTTAGTGGGTCGTAGATCAGGTTTAAAGATAGGAGTGTTATTAAGGAAAAATTGGATTTTCTTGTTTGATTTGAAGAATTTCATTCAAAATAGGGACATATTTGCATACTTTTGGTAACGACAGACTCTGTCATATTTGGCCTTATAACTAGGAACAAATTTAATTAATAGACAAAAATAGATGAGGGACATTTTTGATCATTTTTTCTAAAAACATAATTCAGTTTAAAGTAATGTCTTTTCGGGAAAAGGGAAAAATATATTACTTTTTTTATTTAAAAAATTGTGCGTGTAGTCAAAAAGTGCTACACAAATTGGGAAGAGTATGAAAATATTTGCCAGGCCAAATTGGCTCTTATACCTAGCCTTTCAAAGGTAGCAAAGGACTATTTCTTCTTCTTAGCACTTCTTTTTTTCTTAAAAAGAATCAGTAGATGATAAGAAGACAATTGATCATGTGATCTATGTACTGTTTTGGAATATTCTGAAGAAAATTTCATCTAAGTTAGTCATGATCATCAAAGTAAAAGAATATTGTAATTCTGAAGATTTTATTTTATCCTCAAATCCAAAAAAAGAAGTGCCATATATATCTTTTAGAAACTATAATAGACTCCATCAATTTCAATTTATTTGTCTTATCTTCTCTTCTAATGTGTTTTTTAAAAAAAATGTTTCTTTCCCTTTGGTTTTGACAACTCCATTTTCCTTAATTTTAATTTTTCACATGACATGTTTAAGATCAAAAGATTAAAGGACATTTTCATACATTCTATATATCTTTAGTCATTACTAAAAAAACACTATTTTCCCACTAAAATTTTCCACTGAAAAATATTCAATGGCTATACTCACAAATATTATCAGTGAGTAAAAAAATAGTAATGTTTTCATACAGAAAAATTTGGAAGTTGTCCACTGTTCTTGCTTTTTACCATGCATTTTTTCAGTGAGCTAGTTTGATAGATCATGTTTTGTAGTACAAATTTTTCACTTATTTGCAACCTTAATTTCAAGTAGTGAGCTTAAGACTATAAGATTCAAAAATTTGTTTTACTTCCTAAAATTCCGTGCCAAGTCAATATTAGACCAACAAATTAAAAGAAGTTTATTAATATATGTGACCTTTGGAGTTAGTAGGGGGGAAATTTTCATAACTCAGCAATTCTACTATACTTTTTTTCCCATAAATTTTGGTATTTTATTGATGAATTAATGAGTATAAACACTACCTTACACCACCTCGGACAAAACCCATTCTCTACATGCTCAATAGACTAGGAAAGAAATAAACAAACAACTAAAAACAAAATACCTAACACTTTGAAACTCTCTGTCCCCTCTATCCCTTAGCTGGAGTTACTCTCAAATAGGGACATTTTAGTTTATCACTGTTAATGATCTTTCTTCCTGCTACTTTCAAATTGCTGAAATCTTGGTAGTTGCACCCTCCTTTATCGATTGCAATATTTGCCAAGTAGTCTGATAGTTGGTTTTCTTCTCTGAGAATGTGCTGGAATGTATGTTGTTTGTCCTGTAAGGATGTTTTGATTTCTGTCACCATCTCTGTGATTATCCAGGGACATGACCATTTTCCTTCTAGAATCTTGTACAATAGCAATGAGGCTGTTTGAATGATTATATTATTGTGTTGTTCCTGCCTGCTATGTTTACATGCATCTAGAATCGTCTTCTCCTCTGCTACAGTGTTAGTGGTGTTTTCAATAGTAGTTTCTTCTGCATACAGTAAACCCCCTCTTTCATTCCTCAAGCAAAAGGCATAGGAGCTTATGCCTGGATTTCCCCTCGAAACCCCATTTGTATTGTATTTTAGCCATCCTACTGGTGGAAAATTCCACAAAACTCTTGTTACCTTCATTTTGGGACTGTATCCTTCCAATTCTTTAATCATATCTGGCCAATTACTAGGACCTTTCATAATAGAATTCCTCATTTGTATCATCGTAAAAATATTTCTGATAATATTATGAATAACTCTTTGGATTGATATCTTATTTCCCTCATTCTTCATTTTATTCCTCTTCTCCAAAGTTTTCATATTATAAAGCTAGGGATACATTCCCTTTCAAAGGGAATTTTAACAAAGTTTGTCTCTGTAGTACGGATAGTAAAATGTGAACTTGATCTCAATATGTCAATGAGGATATATTCTTTAAAGATTTCACTTTTTTTCTCAAATTAAAAGTAAGATTCTATTAAAAAAGATTACTCCAACTGGATATATATAGAGATTTCTTTTTTCCTTTAGAAGATACATTATTTTCAAGAGGGCTTACTATGTACACTGGAAATGCATAACATTAATGTTATGAGAATATTTTAAAGGTAGATAAGGCATGAATGCCCTTATAATACTAGTGATCATGAAAAATCTAGATATATCCAACTTGTTCTAATTAGAATTTTTCTCACCATTTTTATCTTTTCTTTTAGCTAAACATAATGCCTCTATATATAGGTTCATAGGTTAAATTTTCTCAACAACAAATCAAACTTCAAATTCACTTCACAACTTCTTTCCTCTTTACTAAAAGCAATATACATATCTTGGCATTTGGCCAAACTATATATCCTCATTAAATATTCTTGAAGTTATTTAAACATGGATATGGTGATGGAGTTGGAAACAACAAGCTCGGTGGTGATTTTCACCAAGAGTAGTTGTTGCATTTCTCACAGTATTGAAACCCTAATCCGTAGTTTTGGAGCAAACCCTACTGTTTACGAGCTCGATACACATCCAAATGGGAAGCAAATGGAGAAGGCATTGATGGAACTAGGGTGTCAACCAAGTGTGCCAGCAATATTTATAGGGAAAGAATTAGTTGGTGGTGCAAATGAGATAATGAGCCTTAATGTGAGGGGCAAGCTTAAACAATTGCTCTAAGGGCTAATGCCATTTGGGTATAGAAAATAGTTAATAATGACTTGGTAGCAAGTCTAGGAGTACTTTTGATAGTAATTTTTATTTTTATTTTTGAAAAATACCAACCTCTAGAGGTTGGTTTTTTAGGTTTGGGGTTGTTTTTTCTCCCATTTTAATTTGCTTTTTGATGTACAAATAAAGTAGTACATTGGTCATAGCTAATGGCAATTTTACTTTGTTCACATCTTTATGTAATGCATTTTAATTTTTAATCTAAAGTATCAATAATATCTTCTGTTTTTCTACAAGTATAAGAGATACAGTATGCGTTATGTTTTTATCATATTTACATTTTGAGTTTGAGCAAAGTCCATCACATGAAATAAACAACATCAAGCTCTGAATAATGATCTCTTATACCTTTACTTGAAGCACTATATCTCTTGATTCTAGCTCATTTGTTGGAACATCAACTTGAAAACGCCATATGCCAACAAAGAACCCTGCTCGAAATAAATTATTAAGGTTTTCCTACATGGGGTCACTCATCGAAAAGATTTTTCATCCGAGTTAACTTTTTTTTCTCCTTCATCCTTGATTGTATTCCCGAAAATAACATTTTCGTCCGATAAACGTGTTCTTTCTGAGAATGATTTTAGCCTACTCCTTAATCTTATAATATTTTCAAACCTTTTTTAGATTCTCTTCCAATTGTGAGAACAAATCTAAACATATGGAAAGTTAGATGCAAAATGAAATATGAAGGGATAAGATCTTACATCCATGATAATATCACTTATCTTATTCACCAAGAAGCTGCTCTTTATTCTCCATAAGCAATTTTCTCAAGTTAAAAGTAATATTAAAAGTTTTGACTTTTGAGGTGACATATAAATGAAATCTTCTAGCCATTAATAATAAGATTTGTCACTCCCCTTTTTTGCTCTGGCAGGGGAATGTTTTCCAATTTGTTCTAGGCATATAATATATAGGAGAACATGAAAATGTGCGATACGCCAGAATCGACATAAAATCATAGTTGTCCTTGATTAAATTTAAGCTTAACTTATGCCATTATCATTTCAAAGATCATAGTGGACCGACCATTAATAGGTTGGATAGAATTGGATATGACCTTGATTGACCTAGTTGACAAGTTTACTAACAACAATTCTGAATTAATTAATCGTTACATCGATACCTTATCAAGAGAAAAAAATAGAGTACCATGATAATATGTGGCCTTTCGAAGTTGTAAGGGATCAAGCATATTTTTTCTAGATCAGTACTAATTGTACTACATTCCCTTTCTTGATATATCTACTTTATACCATAAGGGAATTTTAATCAAATTTGTCTATGGTACATATCGTATAATTAATGTGGACTTGATTTCAACAGCACATATATATGAGGATATATATTCGTATAAAAGATTTCATTGTTTTTCTCAAATTAAAAGTTATATTCTATTGAAAAAAAGATCAATCCAGCTGGACATATAGATTTCTTTTTCCTCCTTTAGGAGATGCATTGTTTTCAAATGGGAATTCACAAAATATGTACATTTTATACTTATAGGAACTTAATTCTATCATATTCTATTCATTTTTCATGCCTTTATCATACAAGTGATCAAGACCAATCTAGATATATCCATCAACTTGTTACTCTTCTACCAATTTTCATTTTTGTTTTCTCTTTTAGTAAACATAATGCCTCTATATATAGCTTCATGGAAGGTCCAATTTTCCCAACAGCCTCTAATTCACTTCATAAATTAAATTCTTGTAGCCTTCACAACTTCTTTCCTCTTCACTAAAGTCTATTTACATATCTTGGCATTTTCGCCAAACTACTAATTATTTCTTGAAGTTGTTTAAACATGGATATGGTGATGAAGTTGGGAGCAACAAGCGCAGTGGTGATTTTCACCAAGAGTACTTGTTGCATTTCTCACAGCATTGAAACACTAATCCGTAGTTTTGGAGCAAATCCTACGATTTATGAACTCGATACACATCCAAATGAGAAGCAAATGGAGAAGGCATTGATGGAACTAGGGTGTCAACCAAGTGTGCCAGCAATATTTATAGGGAAAGAGTTAGTTGGTGGTGCTAATGAGATAATGAGCCTTAATGTGAGGGGAAAGCTTAAACAATTGCTTATTAGGGCTAATGCCATTTGGGTATAGGAATTAATTAATTAATAATGACTAGCTATGTATATAGCAATTAGTCTAATAGTAAGAGTTTTGATAATAAATTTATCACTTATTATAGAGAGACTTCTTGTTTTCTCACATTTTGCTTCTTGATGTATAAATAAATTTATATACTTAGATCCTAGATAGTCTTTTCTTTTGTCAATCTAGTGGCAATTTTTCTTTGTTGACACATGAAGGAAATTAATAACAATGAGCATCTTTAAGTATGTATTGCATTTTGATCTAAAGTATCAATAATATCTTATAGTACTTTGTGTGGCTATATGTTCTATCATTTTTACATTTTTGTTGGGATACATGTCTTAAGTTGTTGCACTAATTGCTATTTATATATTTCGAGATTTAGAAAGATCCATCAATTTCTATTTATGAAATAAATAAGTACCAAAATAAGTGGAGAGATTGATATTACATCTTAAATTAAAGAGTTCTTTTCAAAATTTAATATTTTAATTATAGTTAAAATATTTATTAAATTAATTTAATTTTGACCTTTAAAATTAAATTAAATTTGTCGTTCATCTAAATATGTACTTAAACAAATCTTGAGCCCACTCCGCACCGGTCTACAAGCTCAATCTTTCCATGGCCCATTCATTTCACCGTGTTGGGTCGGCCCGTAATGGGCTGGGTCGAATTAGATATTATCTGGACTGACCAAGTTGACAACTTTACTTGTTCTTCCCTTCCAAAAATATTCGTCCGTTTCTCAAAAGTTAATTTGAATAATCTTTAGAATTAAATTGAATTAGATTAATTTATTACTTAAAAAATTAAATTTCAGATATTTGAAAACTACATGTAAAATACTATGAATTGCAATTTTTCCCATCTCAATATGGTGAAAAAAAAAATATTAAAATAATGGTTAAAGTTTATATAATTTGAATCTCGAGAAACAAAAAATGATAAGTATTTTAGGACAGAGTTTCTTATTTTTTTAAAAAAACATTAAATTGTTATTAATAGGGGTGTTATATATCTTGAGAACAAGTACAAGAGGGAGGGGGGGTGGCCTTTTCACAAATGACAACCACAAAAATAAATAATTTATCTATTGCAAAAGGAGGGTTAGGAGATCAATATCTACAAGGTAACCCTCACACATCTAAGACCAAGTAATTAACCAACAAAAAAGTTCGCCCTGTTGTATCTGAGTCTAATGGATGACAATTGGATTTTGTCCAGTTGATAAAAGCCCTTTGCACCATTAGGCAAATACTGAAAAGAGTTGAAAACTTGGAAGATTGATTCGCTCCGAAAAGTTGAGTTTTTCGTCCTGATTATTGTTTAATTTGCCATTTTTGCAAGATGATCCGCAACCATATTAGCCTCACTTAGACAATGACTAGCTTTAACATTAGCTTATTTCATCATTTGCTGAATCTTCTCAATATTGGAGTTGAATTAGTAATGACAAATCTGATGGAATAGGCGGCAATTCTGGCAAAAATGGAATAGGAGGAGTGATAAGAGATAAATACGGAAACTGGCTCGTGGGATTCATGTTGTGATGGAAGACTTTTACTAAGCGGTTTCAAAATATGAAGAAATAAAGGCGAATTAGTTGAAGAGAATTCAGTATCTATTATATATTCATAAAATATAATTTTAATCATATATAAATAATGTCATTTTCTGCCGAATGAGCTTGTTATACACGAACTATCTTGTTATAATGGCTACTATGTAATACAACCCCCCCCCCCCCCAAAAAAAAAGAAAGAGTACTAGCAGGAGCCATCTATCACTTAATTACCTGTATTAGTAGAACATGTAATTCCTGCGTTTGATTGAAAGTATTAGGTAATATTTGGATTATTTATCCGATCATTTATATCTCAGTAATGGAATAAGTTATCTCATATACATGGTCGGATAACTTATTCAAAATAACCTATCCCGAGATAAGTAATCCTAGAATAACTTGTTCCCAACCAAACGACCCCTAAATTACATTTTCTTAGCATTTTGATACCTTAATCAGGAAAAATATATATAGTGAAATAACTTATATATCTCGTTTTCCGTTACATTTTGATAACTTAACCAGGGAAAATAATATGTGACCTTTCGAGGTAGTAAGAGAGCATTTTTTTGGATGAGAATTAGATCAGTTTGTACTTTATATACCAAAGGGAATTTTAACAAAGTTTGTCACGTATCAACCAAAGTTTCTATGAGGTACGGTCGTACGGATCGTAATGTGGACTTGATTTCAACAACACATCTATATATGAGGATATATTCTGAAAAAGATTGAGGGAAAAGGTCTATTAAGATCTAAAGTATTTCGGTATAATTTGAGTTTCATACCTAAACTATATATTATCACCAAATATTTATCAAAATATATCTCAACTATAAGTTCACCACAAAAAATTGGGATACCTTACTTTTTTCTCAAATCAAAAGTAAGATTCTATGGAAAAACTAAACAATGTTGAAATGGGAAGACTTTTTTCTCAACCAAGAAAGAAAAAACATAAGATCCATTAAGATAAACTTTAGCTTGTGACATATGTTCTTGGAATATTTTAAAGGTGATGGATTTTATTCTTTTCATTTTCAGCTTGAGTATGTTATGCTACTTTAGAATCCAGATAAGGCATACAATATGCCCAAATATCATACAAGTGTAATCAAGAACAATCTAGATTATATATATCACATCATCAACTTGTAATTCTTAGCAATTTTCACCTTTTATTTTTTTGTATTTTAGTTAACATAATGCCTCTATATATAGCATCATGTTAAGTTCAATTTTTTCAACAATAATGCAAGCCTCAAATTCACTTCACAAGTTCTTGTAGACTTCAGAAAGTCTTTCCTCTTCATTCACTAAAAGCAATTTACACATCTTGGCATTTTGGTCAAATTACTTATTATTTCTTGAAGTTGTTTCAAAATGGATATGGTGATGAAGTTGGGAGCAACAAGCGCGGTGGTGATTTTCACTAAGAGTAGTTGTTGCATTTCTCACAGTATTGAAACCTTAATCCGTAGTTTTGGAGCCAACACTAGTGTTTACGAGCTCGATACACATCCAAATGGGAAGCAAATGGAGAAGGCATTGATGGAACTAGGATGTCAACCAAGTGTGCCAGCAATATTTATAGGGAAAGAGTTAGTTGGTGGTGCTAATGAGATAATGAGCCTTACTGTGAGGGGTAAGCTTAAACAATTGCTCATTAGGGCTAATGCCATTTGGGTATAGAAATTAATTAATAATGACTAGCTATGTAATATAATATAGCAAGTCTAGGAAAATTTTGATAATAAATTTACCACTTATAGAGCCTTTTTGTTTTCTCTCACATTTTGCTTCTTGATGCATACATAAAAGTTATACTTTGGTCATAGCTAGTCTTTTTTTTTTGGCAATCTAGTGGCAATTTTGCTTTGTTTATAGCTGATGACATGAAAGAAGTTAATAACAATGATCATATATTTATGTATTGGATTTTAATCTAAAGCATCAATAGTATCTTATAATACTACTTTGTATGGCTACATGTTCTATCATTTTTAACATTTTGAGACTGGACAAGGTCCATATATATATATGTGTGTGTAACACAAACAATATCAACCTTTTAATAATGATCTACATATAACACCTTAACTTGCAAGTATATTCATAAAATATGTCAAAATTATGTAATAAATCTCCGTTTATAACTAAGGGTTTCATGAATAAAAAGTCTTAATTATTATTAAAATTATTGAATTCTAAAACTCGTAACTATAACGTGGTTCCACCGCTGCATAACCAATTCGAATGTCTTTCTATTTATCCAAAGAACGGGAACAACTTGTTCTAACAGGCTAAGACCACATGACACATATTGCAAATATTCTAACCTACAAATTAAGGACTTATTCAGAAGGATTAAGTTATTTCGGGATTAATTATTTCAAAATTGTTATTTCATCTTCAATATGGAATAAAATAACATTATAATTCTGAAATAAGTTATCTTGTAATTTTATCTCTATCAAATATTAAATAAACTCATTTTAAAATTAATTATCTCTTATCACTAGTATCAAATGAATTCGGAAAGTTTTGACTTTTGAGGTGACATGAATGAAATCTTCTATACATTAATAGGACAATTTGTCATTTTCCCTTTTGCATGAAAGCGGAAAATAGGCTGCACAAAAAATCATCCCATGGGCACATCTTGACTATGAAAAGCAAAGAGATAGATCACGCCTAAAAATGTGGAATTGAGTTTCTTGTCTGGTGGATCTGATCTATAGTTAGGGGGCAATACATACCAAAAGGCCAATAGTTTCTATTGAAAGACAGGCTGGCTCTTTAAAAAGGGCGCCTGTTTTGCTTAGGAAGCAAAAATAGATAACCAAGGAACCGCTATTTTTCAGAGAGAAGAATGACCAAAAGTAGACCTGACCTGAACAAGTACATCCGACCTATCATCCCGTGTCTCAACCAACTTTTTTCTTGTCTCCAAATCTCTCTTTTGGCACTTCCCTCTTCTTATTACTTCAGACAATGCTTCCGGAGCTAGACGGAAACAGCCTTCCTTTCGGAATTTTACCAAGAGGGACTATGTGCTCAGATGTACCTAAATTCTGGAAACCTCACTTCGTCACTCAATAGTGAGTAGCTTCATGGGGGCGAGACAGGACAGGGGAATGTGTCCTTTTCTTTTCTTTTTATTTAGTTCTTAATTCTATTCATTTTGGGCCGATTAATTTAAATTTGTATCAGAAAATTTTAATAACTGTCATAGAAGCATAGATAGAATATTGGCATTATCCAACATCTTTTTACAACCCCGAGAGGGTTATTGTCTTATTGAGTTGGTGTACTAGGGTATCTCATAAGGGAAACCGAGATCAAATTCCACCCAGTTCTTTTTCAATGGGCTAAGTTTGGTGTAGCGGCTGTGGAATCCAGTGCTTCCCCACTTGGTCCCTTTTTTCAGTTGAATTCATCGTATTGGATTTGTCTAGTACGATTTATATTTTTTTATATGATTTACAAGCTATTGTACATGAGTAGATTTATCCAAATGTACACACGAAGAATAGCGAATACAGATTTTTCGAGAATTCTCAAATAAAAAAAGTCCACTTGTTATTCTTTGTACGGAAAAAAATAATATGCCAACATCTTTTAGAAACTAAAGAAAATCACTCCAGCTAGAATAGATTCCTCTTCCTTGAGAAAATATACTAAAAAAATATATTATTTGTAAGGGCCGGAAAAATCAGTTATAACACTTGATGTCAGTCCTTTTTCTTCCTTTTCTTTACATAAACTAAGTTAACCATCAAGGCAACATAACAAACTAATATATATATCAAAGCTTGGTTCAATCTCAAAATGTATAAATGATAAAAAATACTAATATTATTGATACTTTAGATTAAATCATGCCTTACATAATAAAGATGCTCATTTGTTGTATTTTTTTTTTATAAAAGTAAATTACTGTCAACAATACTCCTAGACTTGCTACCAAGTCATTATTAACTAATTTCTATACCCAAATGGCATTAGCCCTAATGAGCAGTTGTTTAAGCTTACCCCTCACATTAAGGCTCATTATCTCATTTGAACCACCAACTAACTCTTTCCCTATAAATATTGTTGGCACACTTGGTTGACACCCTAGCTCCATCAATGCCTTCTCCATTTGCATTCCATTTGGATGTGTATCGAGCTCGTAAACTGTAGGGTTTGCACCAAAACTACGGATTAGGATTTCAATACTGTGAGAAATGCAACAACTACTCTTGGTAAATATCACCACCGAGCTTGTTGTTCCCAACTTCATCACCATATCCATGTTTAAATAACTTCAAGAATTAATGAGTATAGTTTGGCCAAATGCCAAGATATGTATATTGCTTTAAGTGAAGAGGAAAGAAGTTATAAAGTGATTTTAAGGCTTGATTTGTTGTTGAGAAAATTGAACCTAACATGAAGCTATATATAGAGGCATTAAGTTAGCTAAAAGGTGAAAAATTTCTAATTAGAACAAGTTGGATATATCTAGATTTTTCATGATCACTAGTATGATAAGGGCATGCATGCTTTATCTACCTTTAAAATGTTCTCAGAATATTAATGTTATGCATTTCCAGTGTACATAGTAATAATAGTATGCCCTCTTGAAAATAATGTATCTTTCTAAAGGAAAAAAGAAATCTACATATATCCACTTGGAGTGGTCTTTTTTAATAGAATCTTACTTTTAATTTGAGAAAAGAAATTGAAATCTTTAAAGAATATATCCTCATTGAATGTTTAAATCATGTCCGCATTTATACGATCCGTACCACAGAGAGAATGTAGTACATGAATTGTTGTTTCTATCAAAATTTCTCCTTTACTAACTCCAAAGATCATTAGTGTAGAATTTTCAATAAAAGAATGAGAGAAATCAAGGATTGTATTGTCACGATCCGAATTCGGATGTGATGGCACTCATCTCAATCCACCGAGATAAGGCAGCCTAATACCCAACGAAAAATAGATGCGGAAGAAAAGAAAAGAATCAAAATTTAACTTAAACGAAAACACGTAAAAGAAACTCAACATCCCCCAAGATTGGTTGTCACGTGTACAAGCCACTAATTTATTATCGAAGTACGAAAAGAAATACAGTCACAATGTCTTTGTCTCTAGAATAGGACTAAAACATAAGAAAAGAGCAAAAGGTGTCCGCTAGATAGATGTAACAGCTACCTCGACACTCGGAATGATAGCCTCGGATGTAGTAGAAAATGCTAGAAGATCAAGCAGGTCTGGGCTCACAACCTACACAAGTGTGGAAGCAAAGGGTGAGTACCAAACAACACGGTACTCAGCAAGTGGATAACTAAAACTAAGCAAAACTTAATAGATGCAAGTACTCCTGTCCTCCCAACCGAACCTCCTTAACTACAGCCTGCATAAAATCAGCCCAACTCTACACTTGTACAATAACAACAATAATACAGTCCACAAATACTCATCAATAGTCTCGTCAATGAATCATACCAAGTCAAGTTCAGCACACACAGAGCAATATGAGGGTAAACAAAAATTCACAAATATCAGAAGTGCAATGCAGTGCAATGAAATGATGCATGCCTGTCCTATCGGTACACATCCGCTGAATCACAGTCCGGAACTCATGGGGGACATTTCTGTCCATGTAACCTGCCACGAAACGTGTGGCCCGTCCCCTCAATATATATATCTTGCCACGGAGCGTGTGGCCCGACCCCTTTATTTCATATCATTTCCAGTTTCAACACAATATATCAGAACCAATGCAATCAATTCATGTTCATATAATTCACGATAATAAAATGACAACAACAATAATTCTTCTTGTCTCACACCAACATAATCATTTCATATGTCCAAAATAAACTCATAATCACAACATATCAATTCCACCAATACATGTCATTAGATCATCATTTTATACCCCTCATCTCCATTTTTAAGGCTAATCATACAGTCAATAACCCAGTCCAATTCTCATTACTCCCTAGAATACATGACACGGAAATACAAGCATCTATAAGCTTAAACTGAGGCTTAGAAATTCACTTGCCTTAATTAATCAAGAAATCACTCCGAGACTTGGGCCTTCCCTTTTCGTTGAGCCTCCAAATCAATGTAATCTAGTCAAATAAATAATCACAATAAGATTTTGGAACTAAAAACACCTATATTACCATATATCTAGCCTAGACTCAAATCTGTAATCAAGTTCCTAATGTTGAAGTCAAATAACATCTCACTCTCATATTTTTTCCAATTTCAAGTCTAGGGTTATATCTTAATCCCTCCAAATAGAATAAATCTAATGATATTCATATAATATAATACACCTAATATTCAATAGCTGCAAAAATCTTGACAGAAGCCAAAGGAAAATTTAAACCAAATAGTAAATCTTTCACAATTTTCGGTTTCTTTCCATATTGCATCATAATTTATAATGATCTGCCATTGGTTCTCCTAACCAATCACTAACATATAATGCCCTCAAAAGTGCATGTTGCAGCAATCAAGAATTTCTAATAAATAATTTGATTTCTTTATTCTTTTCTAATCCAAAACCTACCCTACAAATCATTACCATTAATGGAATTTTTTTTTTCTTTTACCCGTGGTTTGGAAAACTTTGGTATTCACTGTGAATAATAAACTATTGTTAACTAATGCTTTCAACATCATGAAATAATAATTAAACTACACCCACTCAACAATCAATATGAAAGGAAATAAGATAATCTTGAAGCCATTACCTGAAGGTGTTGCCGCTTCGACGTGCAGGTAGGTTTTTTTTTTTTCTTCTTCTTTTTTCCGCTGTGTTCCTTTTCTCTTTTTCTTCTCTTTTCTAATTAATTAATTACTAAAAGTGATATAAACCTACTAACTCTAATTTAATAAATATGGGATAAGTGGTACAGGATGTTAAATATATCATCACTTCAGTCCATTAATTACATGAGTTATCTGATTTCACCCCTCCATTAAATAACCATGGTTATCGAATAGTCCAAATTTCTAATTTAAATTTTTGCGGAGAGAGTATTTTGTGGAAGAGAGATGACTCATTCTTAAAATGACCAAATGGGTCATTACATGTATTGATGATAATAAATGAGTACAAGTTTCTTTTATATAGGAGTGAGTTGTATAGTAATAGGCTAACTAAACCTAGAGTTATATTACAACACAAATACAATGAAATTAATTATAAATTAACTACTACACGTTCATAGCAGTAGCTTAGTCATAATCTGACTCTAACTTATCCAACAATGAGTCCTACTATAACTTAACTCTTTTAGTAGGTCTTTGACAGTCGTCAGGACTCCTATCAGTTGGACCATGTCGTTCAACTTGTTCCTTAGATGTATCTTCAACAATTAGTGTACTCTCTCTGTTTCAATTTATTTGTTTGATTTTGATTTGACACGAAGAGAAATTAAAATTTTTTGAATCTTGTGGTCTTAAGCTAAAGATATGTAGAATGTACCAAATATGTCATGTGAAAGCTGAATTTAAAGAGTTGTCGAAACTAAAAAGAAAGGGACATTTTTTTAAACGGACTAAAAATGAAAGTTATAACACAAATAAATTGAAACGGAAGGGGTATCTTTTTATTTTTTTAGTTTCTAGAAGATATATATGGCACATTTCTGGATCTGAGGATGAAATAAAATCTTCAAAAGATGTGTTGTACATGAACAAGAAAAAAGAAAAGAATTTTGAAATACAATATTCTTTTATACTTTGATGATCATGACTAACTTAGGTGAAAATTTGTTCAGAAATATTCCAAAACAGTACATAGATCACATGATCAATTGTACACTTATCATCTATTGATTCTTTCTGAGAAAAAAAAAAGTGCTAAGAAGAAGAAATAGTCCTTTACTACCTTTGAAAGGCTAATATAAGAGCTTGTTTGGCCTGCCAAATATTTTGATATTTCTCTGTCTCAACTTGTGTAGCATTTTTTAATTAAGCACAAAGTTTTTAAGCAGAAAAAGAAATTACTTTAAACTAGATTATGTTTTTAATTTAGGAAAAGGGATAAAAAAATATCCCTCTATTTTCGCCTATTAACTAAATTTGTCTATAATTAGGGACAAACTAATAAAATCAATGCATAGCAAAATATTAGTTGTGGTACTACTATCAACAATAATATTAGTTGTGGTACTACTATCAACAATATACTTAATCAATAATTACATAACTAGACCAAAATAAAAAAAAGGGAAAAAAATTCAAAATCTATTTCAATATTATGTCAACGAGATGATTTTTAGAATTTGCAAAGCTAGTATATCAAATCCTTTTATAATGACATCATTTATTTAGATAATTTTTTAATTGTTATAGCAAAATGTTATAGAAAAATCTGACTGTATTATAAGTTTAACCAGTTTTAGGACGAGGTGGCGCACGTTTGTCTGGAGCTGTTGAAGTTTTGCTATTGTATCATGGATCCCTCCTTCTTGTGCATTATCTTGTTCATCTTCAAGTACAAATAAACCTTGTCCTTGTAAATCTCCTGGTGGTGGCACATCAAGAACCACCACCCTTCCTGGTACATTTGTAATTTCTATTGGTCCTTGAGGATCTGACAAAATGAAAAAATTAACAATGATAAAGTCTTAGTACCAAACTAGTTGAGGTCATTTATTTGAATTTTTACTGACAAAATTGAAGATATCTAGTTAGAGGTGTCAAATATACATGTTGAGTTAAATTTGCACAAATCAAATTAAACCAGCTGACATTGAAGTGTCAAATTAAACCTTTCCATTGATGTGAGTTCTTAAGAAATATCTATTTGTTATTTTTAATGTAGCTTTTATTTATTGAGCGGCGGCCCTTTCACTTTATCACTAAAATCGACGTATGAGTCTTGCAGTCAAGCTACTCGAGGGCCAATCTTTGCCTAGCTCGAGGAAATCTTTGCCGCTTCCATTACTTTTGGGAGACCTATATATGTAGAAAGAGTTTATTTGTGATTATCCTTTAATCCTTATACACAATCAAAAATATCAAAGAACGAACTACCAAAGTACCAAATCAAAATTTTTGAAAAAGGACCCAAAGTTTAATTCCTCTCATGAATTCTTACATATTGTTTATTGTTCCTTGTATTTATTTGGTTTATTTCAACAACAAAAAAATGTCTAACGGCACAACAGAAATGCATCGTATAATCATTTGATTATTGTCATCCATATGTGATTTGTCAGAAAGAAATACAACAGACAAATGAATCATTGGTAGATAGAGGTGTCAAAATGAGTTGGTGTAGTAATGGACTACAGAGCTAAATGGACTAAAACAGACTGACCTTTTTGGATCGAAGACCTTTTTGCAATGAAGCAAATACAAAAGTAAACATAACAAAAGGACAAAAATTAAATAACTAACACAACCCCACATGCTAGATATTATACATTCTTCAAATTAAATCAGTAACTTTGGGATTTCTACATTTTTTGTATTACAAATATTATTTTTGCTTGGTCCTGGAAGTTTTGAAAATTTTGCTTTTAGTCTCAATTTTGTACATATATTAAATTGTTCCTTTCATCTCCTGGTGGAAAAATTGCAAAGTCTTGCTGGTCCTCATGATGTGCTTGTCCTTGTTCATCACTTATTGGTAGTATTGGTCCATTATTGTCTTGTGTATTTCCTGGTTCATCAACTGCTAAAAGAAAATAGGAATTAGCGACGGATTAGTGATGTATTATAAGAAATTTATGTTAGCTATGAGCAGTTTAATAACAAAATTCATAGTTAATTTCAATTTTTTGTTGATGTGATCACCTGTTATTGGTACTATTGGTGCATACTCTTGCTGATCATTTCCTGGTTCTGACAAAAAATTAAACATGAGTTTAAGTTTTATGCATTGACAAGTAAAAATATGATTTATCAATCATTTCGTATTAGTGGGTTCAGATAAAGAGAGTATTATCATCTACAAGTTCATGCGAACTCAGTAGCTTTTATCTAAAATATGTATGTTTATTAAATATCTATAAATATTTGATTGAGACTCAATTATTATTATATATCAATGTAAGATTGTTATAAAAACTCATAAACTTTAAATCCTGGATTCACTCTTCTACCATGATAATTTGAATTACTGGTTCAAAATTTAATACTTGTAAATATATACTTAAAGGATAAATTTCTTAAAAGGTCACTTAACTTGCTAATATTTAGTAGAAATGTACATAAACCCGTAGACCTTATTCCAAAGTTGCGTACGATGGAGAGATGATTTTCGAAATACAGTACAAAATGATGTTTTTAAAAACAGATTTGATAAATACAAAAGTAAAAGTTATGATTAAATTACGACTTACCAAGGACATGACCCTAGATAGGAGGGTGTGAAGACCCTAGATAGGAGGGTGTGAAGGACACACATTAGGGTAGAAGGCTAGTACATAGTGGTTTTATTCTCCCTTATTCGTAGGCGTATTAACGCACTATGATTTCTTGTACTCTGATGTATGTTATTTATGGTATTTATGTTATTATCCAATAATAATATCTACTATTTTTTTTGTGCTTTGATTATACTATTGTTTGGACCGTTTTCGTCATCTACTTATTTACTCTAATATTCTTGTCTGACATTTTTCTATGCTTTTATTGAGCCGAGGGTCTTTCGGAAACAGCCGTCCTACATTGATAGGAGTCAGGTCTGCGTACACTCTACCCTCCCCAGACCCCACGATGTGGGATTTCACTGGGTTGTTGTTTTTGTTGTATAGTTTTCAAGTCTTGCCTTTAGAAGATTTTCCACACGAAACAATATATACAAACAGATCTTGAATCTTGTTCTTTTTATCTGTGAAGAAATTAGCCATTTTTTTCCTTTTTTTAATTTCTAGTTATTGTTTCTAAGTTCCATCAGATTTAAATGAGCTTTATAGGAGATTAAATGTTGAAATGTACATGATTAATTAATTTTTATATTAAAATAGAGCTTCAGAACCATGTGAGCAATTATTAATTTTGAGACGTGGCAGCTATTGTTACTATTCACGTACTAATTACGTTTCTCTCTCTCCAATAAGAGAGTAGTTCACTATTATTACTCCATCCATTTTATTTTTATTTGTTTATATTTAATTTAATATTTTTTAAATAAATTTATTATATTACGTTTAAATATAAAGTAATAAATTCAATATTTTGGATAATGTATTGAAAATGATTATAATTAAGAATAAGAGTAAATTATAAAAACTAACAAATTATTTTTTAATTTTTTAAATGTGAACATTCATTTTGAATAGAATGGACGAATAAAAATAGACCATCAGAGTATTATTTTTCTTAAGATTGGACTGTTGATGGGAAGTGGAGTCTCACACCTAATTAATATTCTTTTAAATTCAATTGCAAATTATCCATGTGAACTTAATTAATTATTATCTAAAAAAATTGGATAGAATATATTCTCTCCCAAATATGAACCCTTCATGTTTTCAAGAACTTGAAGACATATATATCTATATTATTATTTCCTAATATATTTGATAGAATACATTAGAAAAAATAATGTATGTATTAATTTTATATATTATTGATATTTTGTTTGGTATGTTGTGATATTAAGCAAGCATATTTTATTTAGGACTCTTGTATGTAGCCTTTGATTAAATTATTTGTCATGTTTGTGGCTATAAAGACAAGATAGTGGTTATAATTTCTTTCAAACAACTAATCACATGTTCTTTACATTTTTAATTCTTTTATATATCCATTCACCTATTATCTACCTCACTATGATAAAAGAATGACCAGACAGATACTTTTTACCAAGCAAATAGGAGATAAGAAAAAATAATTACATCTTGTTCGGATGGTTATTACCTAATTATATTATTTTGTAACTGTAGTTTAAATATTATATTTATTTTGATTGTTAAATGAATTTTATTATCTTATATTGTTAAATTTATCATTATATAACAATGAAAAAAATCGCATTTTACATAACAATAAATTTGGTGATCGCATTGTTACCTTATTTTTTTTATTACCGTACTTTTTTATGATAGTTCTACATCGTACCCAACTTTCCTCGCATATATATTTATCCTTTAAAATTGATTATGTCTAAAATTATATAACAACGGCATCTTGAAACGATACAATATATCTCCAAATGTAGTATTCTTCACAATGATATGTATAGTACAACAAAAATATAATATAATACGATATATTATGGAATAATATGTAACATCACATAATATCCATGCTACCGGTCTTAAATTTAGGAGGTGATCGTTGGCGTGAACGTTTTGCTTGTCGTGAAGTTGTTCCTATTTTTCTGTATGTGGTTATATGTACTCTAGATTTCATTACAAACACCCTTTCCACTTGTTCTATTTTTGGATTTTCCACTTCATTTTTCACCATTTTCCCTAATTGTGCATTGTTTGGTTCATCTTTCACTAGTAGTCCTTGGCTTTGTGCATAATATTTTGGTTCATCTTGATGTCCTTTTCCTTGTCCTTGTGCATTTCTTGTAGATTCATCTAGAGAAACTGGTTTTTCGTCTTTGTCATTTCCTGGTTCAGACAAATTTGAAGAAAGTATATATCAAAATGAGTCTCACAATAGTACTAGTGTCTCCGACGGAGTCAGAAATTTAACGAATAATGTACAAACTTTTTTCTTTGTTGTGTTAAGAATATGCAAAATCAAATTTACACACTTAATAACTAATATTAATCTCTATATACTACCTAATTTTCCAGCAAAGGATATATGCACCGACCATTCTTCCCCATGACTATCGTTGCTTCTCAACTTCAAACAAGTTATTAGGAATAGCTACATGAATCACTACTAACAAGTCAATTCATAATAATTTTCTAGAGAAAAAAAAAGGTTAAAATATACCCCCACCAAACATTTAAGACAAATTAATTCATAATAAATATACCCCACCTAACATTTAAGCAAAATCAATGCATAATAATTGACCAGGATCATGTTCTTCAAATATAGTCCCTCCTCCGTCCAACAATATTTGTTTACTATTGACTTTGCACAATTCTTAAAAAAGTATAAATTAAAAGATAGATTTACCATATCACTCTTTGAATATAATAAATACAATATCTTGAAAAATGTAGTTGAAAAATGACTATTAATTAATGACAAAGTTAATTTAAAACTAAGTGTAAATTATCTCTTGATTTTATAAATTAGACAAATATTGTTAAACATCCCAAAATAATATAGTAAATAAGTAAAAGTGAATAGAGGGAGTATTATAGTAAATAAGGGTAAATTTGGAGCTTTCATTTGTCTACGGGGCTCCAACCGTGGCAGAGTCATCTTATACAAAGGAATGTCATTTGATATTGGTTTGTCGAAAAATTATACTGTTCAACAAAGTTAAAGTTAAAGTTTAATTATATATATATATATATATATATATATATATATATATATATATATATATATATATTCACTCACCTTATTTTTTATATATTTTTATTTTATATATATTGATGCTCGAGCCGAGTGTCTTTCGGAAATAGTCGTCCTATCTTGATAGGAGTCTGTGTACATTTACCCTCCTCAGACTCCATGTTGTGGAATCAAACAGGGTTATTGTTGCTGTATATATATATTGATGCTCTTTAATAAAATTTCTGAATCCACCAATATGTTTCACTATAAAATTGTCAGAGCTAAGCTGGATAACCATTAAAAGGAGGGAAAATAAAGAGTGGAAATTAACTGTGTCAAGCATTCATGGACTAAATGGTAAATTACATGACAAATCGAATGCTTCAAAGTTAAATTTAAACGAATTTGGCTCCCCTTCAATACACGATTTCTCTATTTTCATGAATTTATCCTCCCTATTTTCACTAATTTATCCTTATAATTTTTACATGTGATGATCCAATCGATCAAAACTAATCCATTTAATCGATAAGAGGACACATATAAAAATTATAAGAGTACACTCGAAGAAATGAAGAGATCTTACACCAAATTCGATTTGGTTAAACCTTTTCCCTCTTCAATATAAATAATATAAATGTTTCTATAAGTAAAAAAAGATTGAAATTAAAAGATTATAATCTTAACATACCTTTAGAAGGTTTTCCACATGATATGAAGGATTCAAACATAATTCTAATCTTGTTCTTCATTTCTTTGCACTCAACTTAGCTTAATTAGTTCACTTTTTTTTTCTGTGTTGTGAATTTTCCCAACGGACAATGAGCTTTATATATATAGGAGAGTAATTATCCGCAATTATTAGTAGTACATGTTGGTACCACTCCCTCCGTCTCAAATTATCTATCTGATTTTATAATTTTAGAAATTCAAGAGCACAAATATTATAATTATAGAGTGATAATAAATAAATAGAATAATAACAACAACATATCCAGTGAAGTGAGGTTTGAGGAGAGTAAAATATAATAGATCTTACCACTACCTCACGAAAATAGAAAGACTGTTTCGAAAGATTCTCGACTCAAATATATCAGCTCCAAGTAAGAAAATATAAAAATATATATATTTTAAAACACAAATAAAATAAAATAATTTTAAAAAATTAAAAAGTATATGATAAAATATTCAAACACGACAAGATCGAGGAAACGTGACAGCGTGTTGGTACTAAAATATTCAAATAAGTAAATTTCTTCTGACTTGACTTACTTTGACCGGAAAAGAAGTTCCGTAATCCAATTTTCTTTTATTTATTCCTTAATTTAATCAAATCTTTTTTTTTCTAAAAGTGTAATATTTTTAAATTTAAATACTTAGATTAAAAACTTTTACTACAATATTTATTAATTTTATCTTAAAATTGTCAAGTAGCTTTTTCATAGCTTGTCATTTGGCTTAGCCTCATGACAAACTACTCTCCTTTATAATATATATAGATATGGATATTTTAAGCCGAGAGTTTATCAAAAGATAATTTAAATATGTATATATGCTATTCTTTTTCAGATCGTACTTTGTGAGATTAAATTGAATATGTTAAATGTGGATATTGTTGTCTACCAATTATTCTTACTTACTACCCTCTCCTTCACATAATTGTCATTTTATTTTTTTTGCTTTTCAAGAGTAAAATTGGTCAATTTTTAGAGTTAAATTGAATTTAGTTACTATAATAATTGTTTTTAAATTAAAATTTTTATATTCAAAAATGAGCAAGGAGTATTATATATTGTAATTCTTCTTATATTAATATAATAGTAAGAAAAGCAATTTAAAATATTAATTAAAGTTCAAATAGTTTGACTCTTAAAATTTGAAATGTGAAATAAATTATGGACTCTGTCGATTAATTAAATCAAATATTTCTTTTATATTTAATAAAATTGAGAGACTCTGTCGGTTTATTAATTTTCCTAGGGGTTATCAAAAGAGTAGTTGGATCTTTGACTAACTAATCGCTAAAGTAATATCTTCAAGAAATCTAAAAAAATTGAAAACAATGTCAACAAAGTTGAAAAAGCATAAATTCTCTCTAATAATAGATTAATAGGGCCATTCTCACACAACTAAAACATGGGTCAAAAATTGACGAATATGATCAATTTTTAACGAAAATTTGATGAACGTTACATTGTCGATTTTGTCTTTATTGGTTTCACTAAATTGACGGACAGAGTTAGTTAAAATTGAGGGACAAACGACCTTGAAAATTGCCGAATAAGATCGATTTTCTAAAGAAAATTGATGTATATACTGTACATTGTTGATTTTGTCTTTGTTGGTTGCACGAAATCGATGGACAAATCAAGAAACAGTCGACCTTGAAAATTGCCTAACAAGGTCAGTTTTCTAAAAAAATTGATATAAAATTAATGAACTGTACATAGACAATCTTCGTTGATTTCATGAAACTGACGGATAGAGTTGGTTAAAATTTAGAGACAACTGACCTTAAGAATCGACGGACATGATCGATTTTTCAAAAATATACATAAAAAAATGTAGCTATTTGAAATCTACCCCCAAATATTTTCTCTGACTTTGAATAATAATTCTACCATTCAACCTCTATTTAAAAAAAAACGATCAACTAAATTAATTTTCCCTCAATTTTTTGGATCAACTCTGTCCGTGGATTTTCTGTCCCTCAAGTTTTATAATGTTTTTAGTGGTATCCATGATCTTTCTGATCAGCCCATCTGAAGCTTCAAAAAGGCATCCTTAAACAATAAACAAACTCACTTGGTTTAAAAAGGGTGATGCTATCACTAGATGCTTCAATGATTTCAGACCAATAAGTTGTCTACTATTTATTTTTATTATTTTCTTAAAACGAAAAGATTTTATTTATATATTAAGGTTCGTCCGATCCCCAAAGTGATATCTCCTAATCAAACATGCTTTATTGGACGCATAATTTTAAAAAATAAAATACACTTTTAAGTTTAATTATCTTAAACTAAAATAAATAAATTATTTCGTTTTACATTCTTTTTACGACAGAACAAAACAATTGGATTTCTTGAAATAATATGTAGTCACAAAATTAATTAGTCTTGGGAGATGGAGCTGGTCTTTTGCTTGGACGTGTTGAAACTCTTGCTCTTGCTCCATTTGGAAGAGGTTCAAAATCATCATCATTCTCCTCTTCTTCTTCTTGTACATCACTTTTTGGCTCAGGCTCAGATTGGTCTTCTTTTGGCACATGTATTATTGTTAGTCCCAAGTCATCATCTCCTAGTGGTACATTTGTTGCTGGCCCTTGGTCATTTTCTGACAAAATTGAACATATATATATATAAATGTGTTAGTCTCTAATAGTTTAAGTTTTTAATTAATGTTACGGAAGATTTTGTGAGTTAACTTGAACACATACATATATATCAATTATTATTGATCCCGTCGAAATTATAATAGAGCTTGATTAGAACCATGTGAGAACTCATTAATTTCTAGACGTGGTAGCTATAACTCGTTAATATAACTTGATAGAATTAACTTATCTAGATCTTTCATACAACAAGCTATATGGAACCATCCCTGTCGATATATCAAAACAATCACATGATAATATCACACCATATAAAAAAAATATTTAGGCTATTTTTATCCAACATTAATTACTATTAACGATAATGATTTAGCTAGACAAGTAGTGGTATCAAAAAAATATGAAAAATCAATTGAACTGGCCGTATCTAACGAATTGATTTATCTCATTTTTTTCAATAAAATTATGAACTTTTATTTAAATGTATAGTCGTCCCGAATAAATGGGATGGTCTTATTAATTTATAAAAAAAACAAAAAAAAATCGAACTGGCTCCAAATAACCTTACATGTATGTAAATGTATTTATATATTAAATTTAACATACTGTTAATATATAAATATATTTTATAATATTTTTCAAATATAAATATAATCTAGCTCCTATGTCTCTGATGACTGGACGACTTTGGGACTTTACTCTTTAATTATCCTTTAATTTATTAAATTTAAAATTAAAAGATACTACAATAGATACTCCATCAAACAATACGAAAAAATCTATGCAAACACTCCTATTAAATGTTTAAGATCAAATCAAACACTACGGCAATAATGTTTTACATTCTTGACTTCTTTTGTGAAGAATTGGAGAACTTTGAATATACTTGTGAAAAAAATATTTTAATAGTAGTATAATTTGAAATGATACTTTAAAAGTAAAAAAAAATTAATTAACCGAACTGTACCAATATCGAAGAGAAACCGAAATCTAATTTTGATTATATATTATAAAATATCCAAAAAATGAAACGATATAATTTTTTAAAAATAACCGACTGAATCGTCCAATTGACACTTTATAGACAAGTATATGGAAATGAGCCAGAATATCATCTTTATCTATAACTTGAACACACACACATAAGATAGTTTTAAAAAGGGGGTGTTTCTAACATGATAATTAATTACATATTATAAGATAGTATTTACTCTTACCATTAGAAATTTTTTCATTAGAAACAAGGTTTATGAATAATAGATCATCTTCATTCTTGTTCTTCGTATCTTCAATGAACATGGCCATCTTCTTTTTTTTCTCTTTTCCTTTAGCTATTATTATCTCCCTTAGATCAAATGAGCTTTATAAGAGATTAAATGTTGAAAATTTCAATACATACTTTTTATTTAAAATATAATATATAGATGGAGAATGATATAATTGTGTTAGGGCGTAAATCATTAATTTATACAAGTGGACCTATTGTATAATTAGCGTTCACATGAGGCCTTCTATCTTTCCTATATGCAAGTTGGACATTGGGGGTAATGTTTTAACTTTTAATTGTAGTGTTCATGTGTGAACGTAGATGTTCTTGACTACTAATTTGATACTATTTGACTAATTTATGTTAGTCTATTCAACTACTCTTATAAGAAGTCAACATGCATGCTTGACGTTTAAGAGGGTAGTATTATAGGGCAAGTTCGATACGAAGGAAAATGTTTTTTTTAGAAATAAGTTGGTTATTTATTTATTTATTTGTGTTACGTATAAATATTACTTTATTTATTTTAAAAAAAATCTATTTTTTTTAGTTTGTTTAAAAGATATTGTCTCTTTTATTGTTTGATATTTTTTTAAAATTTAACTTTCCAAATGACATGTTTAAAGCCACTAGATCGATCTGCATATCATTAAGTTAAGAAGACAAGATTCAAAAAATTTCATTCTTAAATTTCGTGCCAAGTCTAATCAGAACAAATAAAATGAAACAGGGGAGTATCCTAAAAGCATTTCGAATGTGCTCTCTCATCTTAATTAATCACTAACTACAAATTATTAACAAGATTCTAACATCAAATCTCCTCCTATCTCTAGTGAAATTAGAACTCACTTCTGGGTTCAAAACTTAATTTTTCAGCAAGACCCACTATCTATCAAGAAGATTAATGTAATCATACTATCACGATTTCTTAGTGATTCAGCTTGTAGCACCTAGAATATTCTATCTTAGATCAATCCTGAAGAACCTAGAGGAAAACTGAGTTTCTGCATCAGAAGAATTCCACGGGTGCAACCTACAGCTCGAGATCCATCTACGGACCGTAGAAGGGACTCGTAGAGCCCTCTCATACTTAGTGAAAGTTTGAGATTTTAGGGACTTCTTTACAAGTGGCTTCTACGGTCCATAGAGGTTTCTATAATTAGAAAATGACCATGAGGTCCAGTCTAAGACCCATTTCAGAAGCCACATCTTACGAACTATAGGAAGGTCTCGTAAATCCAACCTTGTAAATCGAGTAGCTGCTAAAAATTGCGCCATATTTCTACGATCAGGATCTACGACCCATATAAGGGTCCGTACACCCCCAACCCTCAGAAGACTCAGTACTTTCCACGAGCATCTTTCACGACTCATCAAAGGGTCTAAGACCTGTAGAAAGGACTCGTAGACCCAACATAGCAGTTTCTAATAAGTCCAAATTTGGACATCCAACTTCGAGGAGGGGTCCTCTACTGCTCATAAGACGATCCGTAGATGGCCTAGAGCAGTTTTAATGAAGGGTAGTTTGGTTTTTCTCGCCCTTTTCAAATCAAAATCCTAACATTTTTGGGACTAAATTAGACCCCTTATTAGTACCCTACGTGTTTTTTTCCTTCATAAAACACTTAGTAGATTTAGAACAAGGACTGAAGAGGAGAAAAAGCTAGGGTTCAAGCATATTAATTAAGTCCTTCAATTTTCACCAAGAACATCATTCTTTCAGGTATGTAAGGCTAATCTGAATATTGTACTAAGTTTTTCCTCACGGCCTACAACTATATTTAGTCAGTAAAAGTTAAAGTTAGGGCTTCAACCCAATTCACATTGAGTTTTAGAATGAGTTTTGATTCTTTTCATTGAGTTGTGGGTACGTTTATTGGAATGTGCTTAATTTCATAATTCTGATCATTGATTTGGAGGTCATGATTATTTCCGCATGAACCCAAATTGAGTTGTTTCATGGATTGTTATTCTGCATTGATTTTCAGATTCAAAAGAAAGGGTATTTCAAAACTAAGAATAAAATAAGAGCTTTTGAGGGAACACGAATATTCCAAGTGCATTGGTTAAATCGTGAAGTTTGCATTACTGATTTTGTACATGATTTTCAAAGTTGGTTAAGTTACATTATTAAGTATTTCTTTTATTTTGAGAATGAGTTTGAGAAAGAAGTTTGATCCAGTTAGAGTAAAGTTTAAAAAAAAGTTACGAGGAAACATTTTGAGTGTTTTACTCACAGTTATAGGATGAGCACTTATTGCATGTTTTGGGACTAGTAATTGAGCATCGATTTAGGCAAGAGTTCAGTTAACTCAAGTCCCATAAACTGCGTAGCCAGCGTAGGATAGGATCGTACCGCAATTCAGACAAATCCTCACTTGCTTCTGAGAAGACCTATTAGATGGATCCAAAAGTTAAAGTATTGTCCTATATCCCGACAAGGTATAGAATGGCTCTGGCAACGTACGCAAGACGGTGTATCATCACGAGGCTCATAGTAATGGTTGTCGGTTAGAGAAACTCTCCAAGAAAGTAAAGTTATATTATTTTAAGTTGCTTTTATTGCATATTTTACTTGTGTAAGCTAAACTGATTTTCGCTACATGATCATAATTTTTCACAATTGAGTTATATTTAGTCTTTAGTTCAGCTATATTGTTTCATTCTGCCATATTACATACCGTACATTTCATGTACTGACTTCATTCGATGCTACATCTTTTTATGATGCAGACACAGGTGTCAGAGATCAGCAATAGGTATATCGTTGAATATCACTTTCCATCCAGCTTGTTGGTGAGATTTTCTTGCCTTCGGAGGAACTCTTTTTAGTTCAGCCATTCTTTCTTTTAGTAGTCCTTTTGAGGTAGCCGTGGATCTATCCCGGTACCTATCTTATGAATATTAGAGGCTTCATAAACAGTGATAGAGTGGAGTTTGTTAAACCTTTCAAAGCTATTTTTAAACAATATTTCATTATATATTCAGAGACTTATTTTAGAAATGTGTGAGTTTACTTTTAATATATTTTAAATGTTTACACCTGTGATTTTATTTCTATTGAGTTGAGTCTTCCGCTGAATTGTTAATCAGGATATTAATTCGCTTGAAAACCAGTAATAATTTTCGAGTATCTGTCACGCGTAAAATATAGAATCAGGGTGTCGCACGTGAAGGAGCATATTCAAACACAACGAGAGATAGAAAACGTGACAGCGTGTTGGTACTAAAATATTCTTAATATGACAGTTGACGTACTTTGACTGGAAAAGAAATTCCGCAATCCAACTTTTTTTTAATTATTCCTCAATTTAATTCACGTGGCCATATATATGTGGATATTGTTGTCTACCAACTATTCTTACTACCCTCTCCTTCACATAATTGTCCTTTATTCTTTTTATATTGACATAGCAAGAAAAACAAATTAAAATATTGCAGTTCAAGTATTTGACTCTCGATATTTGAAATGTGAAATATATAATCGATGGACTCTTTCGATTAATTAACTCAAATATTTCTTTTATTTAATAAAATTGACGAACTCTGTCGGTTAACTAATTTTTCCCCCGCATTATAAAAAGAGTAGTTGGATCTTCATTAACTAATCGCTAAAGTAATAAAATCTAAAGAATTTGAAGACAAAGTCAAGAATGTTTAACTATCCAAAACTTAAATAAATAGATACACTCGTCCTACATGGTGTCCTACATGGCAATTTTGTGTCTTACATGGCATCCTACGTGTATTTTGCCACGTAGGGCACGAGTGTCAATTTGTTCAATTTTAAACAAGTTTAAGTGTCTAATTGTGCACATCCAAAGTTGGAGGACATATATGCCAGTTAAAGCCAAGTTAAAGGACATATTTATGTATTATGCCTATTAAAAAGGGGTGTTTCTAACATGATAAATAATTACATATTACAAGATAGTATTTACTCTTACCATTAGAAGATTTTTCATAAGAAACAAGGTTTATGAATAGATCATATTCATTCTTGTTCTTTGTATCTTCAATGAACTTGGCCATCTTTTTTTCTTTTTTTCCTTTAGCTATTATATATTATCTCCCTTAGATCAAATGAGCTTTACAAGAGATTAAATGTTGAAAATTTCAATACATACTTTTTTATTTAAAATATATATAATATATAGTTGGAGAATGATTCAAGTGTGTTGGGTCGTAAATCATTATTCTATACAAGTGGACCTATTGTATAATTAGCGTTCACATGAGTCCTTCTATCTTTCCTATGTGCAAGTTGGATATAGGGGTTAATGTTTTAACTTTTAATAGTAGTGTTCATGTGTGGACGTCTTGACTACCAAGTTGATACAATTTTGACTAATTTATGTTAGTCTATTCAACCACTCTTATAAGAAGTCAACATGTCTACTTGACGTTTAAGAGGGTAGTATTACAGGGTGAGTTCGATACGATGGAAAATGTTTTTCTTAGAAATAAGTTGGTTATTTATTTATCTTTTTGTGTTTGGTGCGTATAAAAGTTACTTTGCTTTATTTTAATTTTTTTAAGTCTGTTTTCAAAAGAATTTCTCTTTTCTTTAACAATTTTTTAAATTTAACTTTCCACATAACATGTTTAAAGCCACAAGATCGATCTGCATAACATTAATTTAAGACCACAAGATTCAAAAAATTTCATTACTTAAATTTCGTATCAAGTCAAATCAGAACAAACAGAGAGAGTATCCTAAAAGCATTTCAATTGTGCTCTCTCATCTTAATTAATCACTAACTACAAATTATTAACAAGATTCTAACATCAAATCCTCCTCCTATCTCTAGTGAAATTAGAACTCACTTCTAGGTTCAAAACTTGATTTTTGAGCAAGACCCACTGTCTATCAAGAAGATCAATGTAATCATTCTATCATGATTTCTTAGTGATTCTTGTAACACTTGGAATATTCTAGCTTAGATCAATCTCGAAGAACCCAGAGGAAAATTGAGTTTCTCAATCAAAAGAGTTCCACGGGTGCCAACTACAGCTTGAGATCCTTCTACAAACCATAGGAGAGACTCGTAGAACTCCACCATACTTAGTGAAAATTTGAGATTAATTTCTGAGACTCCTTTACAAGTGGCTTATACGACCCGTAGAGGTTTCTACGGTTAGGAGGTGCCCGCAGAAATGACTGTGAGGCCCAGTCTAAGACCCATTCCATGAGCCACATCTTACAAATTGTAGGAGGGTCTCGTAGACCCAATCTTGCAATTTCAGTAGCTACTGAAAATTGTACCACATTTCTGCGATCAGGATCTACGACCCATAACAAGGTCTACGATCTGTAGAAGTATCTGTGATCCCCCAACCCTTAGAAGACTCAGTACTTTTGATGAGCATCTTTCATAACTCGTCAAAGGTTCTACGACACATAGAAAGGGCTTGTACACCCAACATGGCAGTTTCTAGTAAGTTTAAATTTGGACACCCAACTTTCACGAGGGGTCTTCTATGGCCCGTAGGAGTTCTTACGGCCCGTAGGACGATCCGTAGACAACCAGAGCAATTTTAATGAAGGGTAGTTTGGTTTTTGTCCATCCTTTACAAATCAAAATTCTGACATTTGGGGACCAAATTAGACCTCTTATCAGTAACCTACATGTTTTTTTCTTCATAAGACACTTACTAGATTTAGAACAAGGATTGAAGAGGAGAAAAAGCTAGGGTTTAAGCATATTAATCAAGTCCTTCGATCATCTTTCTTTCAGGTATGTAAGGCTAATCAAAGTATTGTACTAAGTTCGTCCTCATGACCTACAACTATATTTAGTCAGTAAAAGTCTAAGTTAGGGCTTCAACCCAATTCACATTGAGTTTTCGAATGAGTTTTGATTCTTTTTATTGAGTTTTAGGTACGTTTATTGGGAATGTGCTTAATTTCATAATTCTGATCATTGAATTGTAGTTCTTGATTATTTCCGCATGAACCCAAATTCAGTTATTTCATGGCTTGTTATTCTACATTGATTTTCAGATTCAAAGGAAAGAGTATTTCAAAACTAAGAGTAAAATAAGAGTTTTTAAGGGAACACGGGTATTCCAAGTGCATTGCTTAAATAGTGAAGATTCCATTATTGATTTTGTACATGATTTTTAGAGTTGGTTAAGTTACAGTAGTAAGTATTTCTTTTATTTTGAGAATAAGTTTGAGAAAGATGTTTGAGCCGGTCGGAGTAAAGTTTTAAAGAAATTTAATAGAAATATTTTAAGTGTTTTACTCACAGTTATAGTAAAAGCATTTATTGCATGATTTGGGAGTAGTATTGAGCATCGATTTGGATAAATATTAAGATAAATCAAGTCCCATAAACTACGTATCCAGAATAGGATATGATCGTCCCGCAATTCGGGAGACTCTTCACTTGCCTCTGAGAAGGCCTATGTAACACCCCTCAAAATTTTTCCAAAGATTCGGACTCTTCTTGTGTTCGGAAGGGGTCGAACCCGAGTATCTTGAAGTATATTCGTGAGTCAAAATGAGTCTCTGAGGGACTGAGCAGTGTTAGAGGTGATGTGGGGTCACCAAGGACCCCTAGGACCGAGCTAAGTCCAAAAGATCCGCCGTGGCTAAGTTTAGGATGAGTTCATATAAGGGTCGACTTTTAACGACCCTATCTTTTAATAGATGATGATCTAGGTGGCCCAAAATCTATTAAATCAAAGATCGTCGAGTCTTCTTTCCAACGCCACCAAAAATGCGAATTTTGGAGTTCGGAGTCAGAAGATACGACGATCCTAAGATGAACTAGCACGGCAGGAATTTCATGTTGGCCTGGGTTGCAACTGCTGGGGAAATGGCCTTGGCGCTGTAAGGGCGCGATGCGCCACTATCGCGCCAGAAACATGCCTCAGTAGTTTGGTCCTTGGTGCGATGCGCCACTAAAAGTTGTGCAGGGTTTTTCAGGCCAAATTCCCAGAACTCAGAATAATGGCCTTGGCGTTGTAAGGGCGCAACGCGCCACTATCATGCCAGAAACATGCCTCAGTAGTTTGGTCTCTGGCATGGCGCGCCACTACAGGGTGTGCGGGTTTTAGGCGTATTCAGCCTGGCGCTGCAATGGCGCGACGCGCCACTATCGCGCCAGGTGCAATTTTGCCTATTTTTCAGAACTTTTGAGAAGGGGCAATTTGGGAATTGCCCCAAATTATATATGTATCACCCTAGATTATTTTGGGATCATTTCTTCAGCCCCCACTCTCTCTCTAAAAGCCCTAGAAACCTCTTCTCTCTCTCTCTCTCTCTCTCTCTCTCTTCTTCTTCTTCCTCTCCAAATCTTTCTCCAACAAGAAGAGTTCCAAGAGCTTCAAGGTTTGAGTTTTCCATTGAAGACCCAACCACAAGGTTTTCTTCAAGTCTTCACTAAGGTATGTAAAGCTATCTAAAACATGGACTAAGTCCACCCATGTGTCCTACTCTTGCTTTGAGGTTAGATATCTATGAAAAATGTATTTTCTTGGTATGATTCATGTTTGAATGAGTTTTGTCCCTTATTTATTTAATGCCATATGTATTGATGTTGTTGAGCTAAGAAACTCCTAAAACCTTCATGTTAGTATGAGTTGATGGAGATGACTTGTTATTATGTTTTGTTGATCTCTTTAGCCAAGTGATTATGTTGCTTGAGTCATTTTCCTTAAATGTGTTATTCTACTTGAATTGTTGAGCTAAAGTCATAGAGTTGTGATGAGTCTTGAGGAGATGTCATAAATGCTTACCTAAATGAGGCTTGATTGAGTTAATTGGAGGATAGAATTGACGAGGGGACAAGATCCTAAATGAGACTTGCCATCATGACTTAAATTGAGTTAAGAATGAGGATAGAGTTGATGAGTGGATGTTCCACATGAAACTAGCCGTGAGGGCTTGTTTGAGATGATTGGAGGGAGTCTTATGAGCATAGAGTCATGGGAGGAGTATCGAGCACCGAAGCGGGTAAGAGTATAGTCCATACTCGAACCCCAGAAACTACGCCGCCAACGTAGGTAGGGATGGAACCGTTAAAGTCGGATGCTTCTCATGGGATCGAATCATTAAAGTCGGATGTTTCCCATTTTTACTGTACTGAAATGATAGGACTTGAATAATCGATGGTATCCATGATTAGGGAGGCGTTCATGCCCTGGCAAGGTATGGACGGACGTGGCAACAACGTCTGATTGTTGTACTATCACCGGCTCATAGGTGATGGTTGTCGGTTAAGAGAAACTCCCATTTAGGCCTTGATAGTGCTCCAAGTCAGTTGAGTTAAGTGGCTTATGAGTTAGTCCTGTCTAAACTATTCTTGTTGGACTTAGGACATTTGAGTGAGTTGTCATGTATACATGTATGAGTTGAGATCCTGAGTTGATATTGATGTTTTCTTAATGTGGTTTCATCCGGCCATTTTACATACTCGTACATTTCATGTACTGACGTTATTTGGCCTGCATCGTTTCATGATGCAGAGACAGGTACTAGATATCATCAACCGGCGCTCCGTTGAAGATCCACATACACTTCCAGCTAGTTGGTGAGTCCTTCTAGTTCCCGGAGGATCTTGAGCCTTCTTGTACAGTTTTGTTGTCATTTCTTTTATTTTGATTGTTGGTAGCCATGGACTTGTCATTGGCACCTTTTAGACTTGGATAGAGGCTTCATAGACTGGAGCGTGGGGAGGTTGAACGGTTAATTCGAGGAGTCTTATTATATTTGTTGTTGAGTTGGTGAATGCTTGGCCTTCGGCCCTCATATTGCGAATAGTATTTCATTAATTGAGTTTCCGCTAAGAGAATGTGATTGAATGAATGTGTGACTGGACCAGGTGGTTCGCTCGGAGGTCAGAAATGGCATTCGGGTGCCGGTTACGTCTAGGGTACCCTCCCGAAAAGGTATTTATAGGATGACCCTGGCAACGTGGGCAGACGTTGTATCATCACGAGGCTCATAGTGATGATTTTCGGTTAGAGAAACTCCCAAAGAAAGTAAAGATATATTATTTTAAGTTGATTTTATTGCATATTTTACTTGTGTAAGCTAAACTGATTTTCGCTACATGATCATAGTCTTTCACAGTTGAGTTATATTTAATCTTTTGTTCAGCTATATTGTTTCATTCTACCATATTACATACCGTGTATTTCATGTATTGATGTCATTCAATGCTGCATCTTTTTATGATGTAGACACTGGTGTCAGAGATCATTAACAGGCGTATCGTTGAAGATCATTTTTCATCCAGCTTGTTGGTGAGACTTCCTTGCCTTCGGAGGAACTCTTTTTAGTTCAGTCATTCTTTCTTTTAGAAGTCCTTTTGAGGTAATTGTGGATCTGTCCCGGTACCTATCTTATGAATTTTAGAGGCTTCATAAACAGAGATAGAGTGGAGTTTGTTAAACCTTTCAGAGTTTGTTTTTAAACAGTATTTCATTATATATTCAGAGACTTATTTTAGAAATGTGTGAGTTTACTTTTAATGTATTTTAAATGTTCACACTTATGATTTTGTTTCTATTGAGTTGAGTCTTCCACTGAGCAGTTAGTCGGGACAAGAATTCGCTTGAAAATCAATAATGATTTTTGAGTGCCGGTCATGTCTAGAATATAGGCTCGGAGCATGACAAGACAAATTCCCTAATTAAGTTTGAGTTCACCACCAATTGTCTCTCAAAAAAGAATCAGGGTGTCGCACGTGAAGGAGCATATTAGACTAGACATTTTAGTCATAAAAGTGTGCTCATTCTAGCTGCTTAATCTTTTAGAATTTAGTTAAGATGAAAAACCTCAAGGGAATAGTGTTTCTATAATGAAAATTAAGGCGAAGAAGAAATAGAATTTTTTAGACATACAAGATAATCTTCAACTCTTACTAACTTTTGAAAATTCTCCGAAACAATGTATACAAACAGATCTTGACTCTTGTTCTTTGTATCTGTGAAGAAATTAACCATCTTTCTTTCTTTAATTTCTTGGTATTTTTTCCAAGTTCCAAAGGATCAAAATGAGCTTTATAGGGAGATTAAGAATTGAAAGGTTCAATAACAACCTTTTATTAAAACAAATCTTGACAACCTTGTGAGAAATTATTAATTTCGAGACATGGTACATCATAGTTGAATGTATAATAAGTTACCTATAAGGTGTAATTGTACAATTAAATTATTTTCTATTACATTTTTTTTTTGAAGCAGATTAAAAATCACAATCGCATAGCATTAATTATTTTTCGACCAAAAAAGAACTGACTTCTTTATAAAATAATAATGACAACATTAATCAATTTATTATCGACCAGTCTGGGGCTTAGGAGCTGGTCTTTGGCCTGGAGGTTTTGAAACATTTGCCCTTGCTCCATTATCATCATTCTCTTCTCCTTGTGCATTTTCGTCTGGTACATCACAATCATATTATTTTTTAAAAATGCCAGAAACGCAATAATCAAATAAATAAAAATGTGTCAATAATATAGTTCAACGGTTATACTATATCCATTTTTTCGTATATTTTGTTTTATGAACGAAACTAGACTTTTCAACACGGTCCCTATTATCTCTGTTTCTCTTCTGTATGATTGGTTAAATTTTTTATTATTTTTAAAAAAATAAATATAAAAATTCAAACACACTATCTAGATAATTAAAGTTCCTATTTTGAACCCCCCCCCCCCCGACTCCCCACTCTATCTTCACCCCACCTCCCCAAAAAATAACATAATAATATAATGAGGTTCGACCTAATCTACATTCGAAGGGTAAAAACATGAGAAAGAGTTTCACTATATATAAATAAAGATCCTTAGTTACACCTTCCTCTGAGTGGATATGTGGAAGTATTCTATGATGATGCAGAGAAAAGTGTTGTTTCTGAACTCATTGAGATGGGAAACAACATAGCGACGGATTTATAAAAAAAGTTAGGGTCAATTTTCAAACCTACTCCTATAAAATTTCAATGTATACAATTAGGATTCAGAAAATTCAAGATACAAATAACAAATAAAATGAACACGAACTTTTGCATGATATCATAGTTAATAGGGGTGTACATGGACCGGATGAGTTCGAATTTTTTACAAACCAAACCAAATCAAACCATTTGTGCCGGGTTATTAAATTTATAAACCAAACCAAACCAATAAAAGTCGGGTTTTTCAATATCAATTTTTCTCAAATTTTTTAGGTTTTTTCGGGTTTTTTCGAGTTTCTCAGATTTTTCATAGTATCTAATAAAAAGCACAGGGCAGTGCTTCTTAAAAAGAGTTCTACTACAAAATATCAACATATAAGATAGAGGCAGAATATTGTTTGAAGTTTTAACTTTATAATATAACTTTATAAGATGGGCTTTTTTTTGTATATTATTTAGATGGGCTTCTCAAGTCCAAATCTAAATGTAAGAAAGAAAACAAAAATTATGAAAAAAATTTTAAAAATATTTATAGATTACATTTTAATAAATATTTTTATGTATAACATAATTTAAAAGTAGTATATCTATAATCGGGTCGGTTTGGGTTCGATTTGACTTTTTTTAGTTAAAACCAAATCAACCCTATAATGGTCGGGTTTTTTTTCCAAACACCAAATCAAGTCAAACCAAACTACTAGTCGAGTTTTTTCTCTGATTTGATTCGATTTGTTGATTTGGTGCGATTTATCAATTTACCCTGTACAACCCTAATAGTTAATATATATCCTGAGTTTCGCTCTCGAAAGAGAATAGGATGTCGTACGTGAAGGACGTATTGGAGTCATACTACTTGATGTTATAATATTCACATAATAATATATCTCTTTCCAATAAGATTTATAGTTAGACAATTGATTTTCTTAAAATTGGAAATGGAGTTGCCTACCTAATTAATTCTTTTCACTTCTTTCAAATTCAACTAGGAGTTATTCATATGATATTAGATATTGTTAGGTGTATATGAACAAAGTCTCATCACATCGATGATTAAAAAAACAAAATTACATCTAAGTTGTAGTGATCCTTTTAATAGATGTGAGATCTTTTGGGGAAAATCATATAAATTTGATTTAAAACAGATAATATTAAAAAAAGAAAAGAAAAATTACACTCAATGATCTCAGAATTGCATTGTCTTAAATTTTTGACCCGCTTTTTGCCTCATGGCCAAACTTTAATTCATTAAGTTTCAATTGCCAAAACTTGATGTATTGTCCATGAGGCAAACAAGATCAAAAGTTCAAGGCCTCACCCATCTCTAAGATCATTATTGTAAATATATCGCCTGATAATATCACATGAGATATAAAAAAATACTTTTAGATTATTTTAGTCCAACAAATATAGAGATGATAAGACCTGAGTTATTGCCTTTGTCTTTAATGACCCAATTATCATTTTTATCTGTATCTCAAAAAGGTACACATACAAGATAGTTTTTACTCTTACCTTTAGAAGATTTTCCACAAGAAACAATGTATACAAACAAATCTTGAATATTCTTCTTCATATCTGTGATGAAATTAGCCATCTTTTCCTTTTTCCTTAGCTATTGTCTCCCGTGAATCAAATGAGATTTATAAGAGAATAAATGTTGAAAGATTCAATATTACGTACTAGTTTTTGTTTAAAATATAATCTAGTTGAGAACGTTACAAGTTGTTAGTTAGTCAATCATTATTTTATACACGGAACTTATTTGATTCCTTCTATCAAGTTGGAAATGAGGATAATTTTTATATTTTTAATTGTATAATATTCATATGTAAACGTAGACATATTCTTGAGTACTATCAATTTGAAACAATCTGACTAATTAATTATTTTATTCTATATTCAACTATATTTCAAGAGGGAATAAATATACGTTGGGTCAATATACCTGTTTGAAGTATAAGAAGGTATATAGGGTGTGTTAGGTACGCTAAAAAATATTTTTTTTATTAAAAATATGTCACGATTCTGATTAGTTGTGAGTGAGAACCAATTACTAACCCTGTCACGATCCAAACTAGATCCTAGACGCGACACGGCAAATAGGATCTCGAGAGATCCTAAACAAGCCGCTTAGCATAATATTAGCATGACTTAGAATAACATAAAAATCAACATAAGAGAAATGCGGAAGATAAGTCTTGAAACAATCTTATCATACCAACTAAAGACGAGGAATCTGACGATAACACTTGAAAAGAGGAAATAACCCTACTAGTTTGACATAGCCTCTAACTACTCAAAAAGTTTTCTGACACAATTTTTTTACTATTGGTCTACCTATAATGATCGAAAGGACGTTACAAAATGTTTCTTACTATCTTTTATTCGATATATAAGCAAAAAATATTATCTTATAGTATTTATATATAATAAAGCCAAATACTATAAGAGGTTGACATGGAGTAGGGGTTTGGGGTGGAGGTAATGGAGACTACTGAGATCGAGAGGAAGCTGAGGTATGTTAGAGGGTAAAGAAGACATAATCAACATAGAATATCACTTATGAAATTTGTTTTCTTTACTCTTTTTAGAAAAAATATTTTCCTCATATTTAAGGAACTTGTGATTCCTAAAAAAAATATATTTTTTAAAATTTTGTCAACCGAGAGAACTTGTCCATAGAACACACCCTAAGTAGGTGTTTGGCTATATGAATTGAGATCCAAATTTCAGGTTTTGATTTAAAATAAGCATTTATTTATGAAAGATGCACAAAATTTCTAACTTCAATTTCAGATTTCAAATTGTAATTCCAACTTCTTTTTAAAAATGTAAAACTTGACCTAAGTTTATATAAAAACTCGATCTTTTAAATTTTAATTAAACACCTTTTAATAAAAATTGAGCAAACTGAATTTAAGTGAATTGACGGACGTCCCTTGATTAGAACTTATGAAGTTTGTTGGTTGACTGAATACGATCCACATTAAACAACATTGATAAGTCCATCGATTCTAATAAAAGAAATTGAGGTCGTCTATGAGTTTTTTACCCTCAATTTTCGACTTGTTTTTAGTAGTGGAAGGCGAACTAACAAAGAAGAGGTGTGACTAACCAAGATTAAAAATTTAAGAAAATAATAGAAATTTTTAAACCTTCTGATGTTGAAGGAAAGAATTTTAAAATTAAATTATTTTTTATGACATTCTTGTTAAAACGAACTAACCATTACAATATTAAAAATGAGCAGAACAAACAAAAAAACCAAGAAAACAGCTTGGTTTCTTGAAATATTTATCACAATGTTGGAATTCTCAAAGGCTTGTACAATTAATTAATTAATTAATTTCAACCAGTCTTAGGTTTAGGAGCTGATCTTTTACCTGGAGGTGTTGAAAAATTTGCTCTTTCCTCATCATTATCATTCTCCTCCTCTTCTTCTTGTTCTTGTGAATTTTCTTCAGATTCATCAACTTTTTGGCCTTGTTGAGCAATAATATTTTCTTCTTCTTGATTTTGTCTATTATTTCCTGGTTGTTCTAGTACATCTCTTGCTGCCTCTTGGTCATTACTTGATGGTTCTGGAAAAATATGACATAATTAGAAATCAAGACAAAAATAACATATTTTAATATAATTTCAAAGCAAATATGAGAAGAGCTTGTTGAAAACATATTTAAGTAAATACATTATGTATAAGATTTTTTCAAAAAAGTGTGTGCATAATCTCTATCTCCTTAAATTTTTTGATGAGATTGATCATTTCATGACACAAAACAACACAATAGTTTCTCTATAATGAAAATTGAAATAAGAAAAAAGAGTGAATTTTTTTCTAGACATGATAATCTCTCCGTTTCAATTTAGTTGTGTTATTTTTAGTTATAATCCGTTTTGAAAAAGAATATTTTGTTATTTCTTCGATAACTCTTTAATTTAGCTTTCTTATTATAAAAAAATATATTTAGATATATTCCACATATTTAACTCTTACCATTAGAAACAAGGTTTATGAATAGATCTCCATTCTTGTTCTTCTTATCTTCAATGAACTTAGCCATCTTTTGTTTTTCCCCTTAGTTATATATTATCTCCCTTAGATCAAATAAGCTTTATATAAGAGATTAAATGTTGAAAGGTTCAATGCATACTTTCTATTTGAAATATAATATAGTTGGAGAATGATACAAGTGCATTAATTCATAAATCATTATTTTATATAAGGGGCCCTAGTATATAATTAGTGTTCACATGATTCCTATCTTTCCTATGTGTAAGTTGTGAAATGAGGGTAATTTTTTGTCAGTGGACGTTCTTGACTATCAATTTGATACAATTATGACTATTCAATTTATATTATTCTATTCAATTACTCCCTTTCATCCTTTTTTAGTTGTCATGATAAAATTTGACAGAATAAATTAATATATTATTTGATTAATATATTTTTTATTAATTATTTAATTTATATTTATATTTATGCCTCTTAATTCTAGAATAATTATTTATAAGAGCAAAATTTTAAAAAAAAACAATTAATTTTTTCTTAATTATTTAAATTGACAATTACTTTAAAATAAATATTTTTAATATATATGATCATGACAACCGGAAAAAAACAAGAGAGTAACCATTATCTTACAAGATGTCAACATGATTGCCTGGCGTCTAAGAGGGTATTATTGGGTAGGTTTGATATGAAATAAAATGTTTTTTTTTCCTTAGCTATTATCTCCCATGGATTAAATGGGATTTATAAGAGAATAAATGTTGGAGGATTCAATATTATACATACTACTTTTTATTTTATTTAAAATATAATTTAGTTGAGAACGTTACAAGTTGTTAGTAAATCATTTTTTTATACAAGGTGCCTATTTGGTTCCTTCTATCTTTCCTATGTGCAAGTTGCAAATGAAGATAATTTCTATATTTTTAATTGTATAATATTTATGTGTGAACGCAGATATATTCTTGAGTATTTCCAGTTGATACAATTTGACTAATCTAACCATCTTACAAGAGGGAACAAACACACGCCAAGAAGGTATTATAAGATGTGTTTGATATGAAGAAAAATATTTTTAAGAAATAAGTTGATTTTTACTTCTTCTTTTATGCGTGATTTATAATTAAGTAAATTTAAAAATATTTATATATAATCGTGATACATATTATAGAAGGTTGATGTAGGTCGGCATAGGGGTTTGGGGTGGAGGGGATGGAGGCTATTGGGACAGAAGTGAATATGAGGTGTGTTGGAGGGTGGAGAGGACATGATCAATGCAAAAATCACTTATGAAAATAGTTTTCTCTACTTCTTCTAGGAAAACTATTTTCCTCATATTTAAGGAACTTGTGATTTCTAGAAAAAATATTTTTTCAAAATTTTGATCAACCGAACATTAGGAATGTAGGAAATTTTTTTATGGAAAATGTTTTCCTCCATAAAACACACACTAAGTGTTTGGCTATTGGTTTGAGACCCCAGTTTCAAGTTTTGATTCGAAATAAGTGTTTGTTTATGAAATCTGCACAAAATTTCAACTTCAATTTCAAATTTCAAATTGTAGTTTCGATCATTTTTAAAATGTAAAACTTGACTCATAAATTTATATAAAAACTCAATTTTTTTTATTTTCATTTAAGTCAACGTCTTTTAAATAAAAATTGGGCAAACTGAATTTAATTAAACCATCGAATGTCCCTCGATTAGAACTAACAAAGTCTATCGGTTGATCACCAAATTCGATCCACATTAATCCGACACTGTTAAGTCCGTTCTGGGTCGATTCTAATTAAAAAATATCGAAGTTATCTGTAAGGTTTTGACCATTGATTTTCAACCTGTTTTTAGTAGTGAAAGGCGAAATAACGAACTTTTAAGAAGGTATGACCGATCAAGATTAAAATGACATTCTTTTAAAAATAAATTAGCCAGTACAATATTAAAGATGAGCAATACAAACGAAAGAACAAAGAAATTAAAATAGCTAGGTTTCTTGAAATAATATCACAACATTGGAATTTCCCAAGCTTTGTATTAATTAATTAATTTCAACCAGTCTTAGGTTTAGGAGCTGGTCTTTGGCCTGGAGGTCTTGAATTTTTTGATCTTTGTTCAGGTACAAACCCCTTTGGTAGAGGTTGAAAATAATCATCATCGTTATTTTCTTCTTGTTGTTTTTGTTTTTGTTCTTGTGAATTTCCAATAGATTCATTAAGTCCTTGGCCTTGTTGTTGAGCAATAGTATTCTCTTCTTCTTGATTTTGTGTATTATTTCCTATTATTACTACAAGTCCTTGCCCTTGTGCATCATTTCTTGGTGGTTCTGACAAAATTGAACACATATATATTATATTAAAAGTATTTCAAGAAAATGTTATGTTGAAGACGCAATTAAATAAATAAAAACGAGTTATCTTTAACAATTCAAAATTTTAGATGATAGTTCAAAAGATCGTGGGCTAACTAGGAACAAGAGAAATAATATATTTTCGATGAGATCGATCATTTCAACACAAAACAACACAATAGTGTCTCTATACTAATAATGAGATAAGAAAAAAAGCGTGAATTTTTTTTATAGACACACACTATAACAAAAGAGACATTTAGTGATAATATATTTTCCTTTTAGCTGTAATTGAATTAATTTTATTGCATTCAGAGTCGCTAAAATTTTTATATTTATATAGAGTATTGATTATAAATACTCATATTTATTATTACTGCTAAATATAATATAACAACAATATTATATTATTATTGTATTGACATATAAGAAATTCTTCAACTCTTACCTTTAGAAGATTTTCCTTGTGGTATATTTGTTGCTGCACCAGCTTGGTCTTCCTCTGGTATATATGTGTGTAGCCCCAAGTCATCTCCTAGTGGTACATCTCTTGCTGGTCCTTGGTCATTTCTTGATGGTTCTGACAAAATTGAACACACATCCAAATTTTATCAAGAAAATATTTAGTTGATGACGTAATTAAGTAAATTAAAAAGCGTAAAGTTTAATAATTTGAACTTTTAGATGATGTTGTGAAAAATTTTGTGAGTTAACTAGCTAACACACAATTATACTAGAAAATATTACAGAAAAAAATAACATAAGAATTTAACGAGGTTTCACTAAGCCTACAATCGTAGGGTGAAAGCAGAGAGAGTACTTCTCCACTATGAATTAGATAATTATACAAAAATCCTCAATTACAACCCCTTTATATAGATCTCATGTAATTCCTACTTACAAGCACAAGGATTCCCAAACCTATTAAGAAATTTCTTGTATTAGAATTCAAAGACTAAAGACATATGTGAAAAGAACTATACAATCTTGACTTGCCTTCATTCATTCCTCCAAGGAAAAATATATATGTGATACAATATTGAAATAAGGAAACTAATTATTTCCTACCAAATATACTATCAAATATTAAGGAAAACTAATTATTTTTTAAAAAATATGCTACCAAATATTAGTTTCCTTACAAATATGCTACCAAATATAATCAAATAACTACCAAATATATTATACTGCAATACCCCCCTCAAGTTGGAGCATGGGAATCAAAAATGCCCAACTTGAAAAGCAAGAAGTCAAACTGAATTTTGTCGAGACCTTTGGTTGTATGTCAGCTGTCCATTCTTCGAAATTGTCGCCCTTGAAACGAGTAGGCGTGATATAGTCCCCGGATCGATCTTGAGGGCCGAGAAAATAGGGAGAATTAGACTCAATTTTGGGTGGTGATGGAGGAGGTACGTTCTCACCAACCATGAAAATTTACGATGATTTTTTTTTTTTTTTGATAGGATGACCTTACTAGAAAATAGAAATTATATGGATAGGGTCAGCTTGATGGCACGACCCTACTGAAACAAGAAAATAGTCACTGAAAAGATGGCACGGTGCTACGCAAATTGGATATGAGAAAGTAGTCACCGGAAAGATAACACGGTGCTACACAAACACTGAAGGATATAGGGTTGACACAAAACAACCCTAGAAATTATATGGATAGGGTCGGCTTGATGGCACGCCCCTACTGACTGAATTTTCTTCCCTTGCATATGAGATTCATAAATATAACATTGATCCTACTTTTGTTAACATAACCATGGGCCAGACGGGAGGCATATATGGGTAATAGTCGCCCGCCGATAGCGGAAGCTCTTTGATTCACTACCAAGATCGTAGAGGCTCTGATACCATGAAAAGAACTATACAATCTTGACTTGCCTTCATTCCTTCCTCCAAGGGAAAATATATATGTGATACAATATTGAAATAAGGAAACTAATTATTTCCTACCGAATATACTATCAAATATTAAGGAAAACTAATTATTTCCTTAAAAATATGCTACCAAATATGCAACCAAATATTAGTTTCCTTACAAATATGCAACCAAATATTATCAAATAACTACCAAATATATTATACTGCAATAAGATGAAATGGTCACACATTTTAATATGATATCAGAATACATATTTATTTATTTATTTGATTAAACTATATGTTAATAGTGCACATTGTATTCCAGTAAAAACTTACATAGGGGGAGGGGGCTAGGCCTTACCTCCAAAAAATACAACTCTTGACTGATCAACCAGATCAGTCAATATACAAAAAAAGACAGTGATGACATATTTAAGTTATAAAAACTAATGGGCTTTTTCTACCTGCTTAAACTTTTAGAAATTCGATGAGATGGATAATTTCAAGAGAATAGTGTTTCTATAATGAAAATTAAGAGATACAAAAAAGAGTGAAAATTTTCTAGACATGTACAAGATAGTCTTCAACTCTTACCATTAGAAGATTTTCCACAAGAAACAATGGATAAAATAGCTAGTTATGTTATGTTTAGCTATAGTCCGTTTTGAAAAAGAATATTTCATTATTTCTTCGATAACTCTCATATTTAAAATTATAAAAAATAATATTTAGATATATTCTGCATATTTAACTCTTACCATTAGAAACAAGGTTTATGAATAGATCTCCATTCTTGTTCTTCTTATCTTCAATGAACTTAGCCATCTTTTGTTTTTCCCCTTAGTTATATATTATCTCCCTTAGATCAAATGAGCTTTATATAAGAGATTAAATGTTGAAAGTTCAATGCATACTTTCTAGTTGAAATATAATATAGTTGGAGAATGATACAAGTGCATTAGTTCATTTTGACTCCTTCTATCTTTCCTATGTGCAAGTTGGAAATGAAGATAATTTCTATATTTTTAATTGTATAATATTTATGTGTGAACGTAGATATATTCTTGAGTATTTCCAATTGATACAATTTGACTAATCTAACTATCTTACAAGAGGGAACAAACACACGCCAAGAAGGTATTATAGGATGCGTTTGATACGAAAGGAAAATATTTTTAAGAAATAAGTTGATTTTTACTTATTCTTTTGTGTGTGATTTATAATTAAACAAATTTAAAAATATTTATATATAATCTCGACACATATTATAGAAAATTGATGTCCATCGGGATAAGGGTTTGGGGTGGAGGAAATGGGGGCTATTGAGACAGAAGTGAATACTAATCAGACCCCAATATCTCAAGTGGGAAAGTGGAAACCAACGACAAAAAACATCAAATTAATGGACAAAAAATATGACCATAGTGTGGTAGTTAGAAAAGTTATCATCCCCTTTCTTATGCCATTTTCTAATATGAATTTGTTATAATTAATTATTATAAGTACTTCTCAATCTTATTTAAGATTCTCCCAGAATTATAAAAAGATGATGTCAAAATCATTTGCCAAATAAGTGTTAGGCAAAAATAAGAGGAAATAAGCTGTCATTTGATGTCTTTATTGTAGTGGTGCATGCATGTGACTTCTAGTGTCTTCTTCTTAAAAAACCTTCTCATCCACTCAAATAATACTAGTCACTACCTAACAGCTCTATATTTTGTTTTTGCCTTTTACTAGTTTCATTTTTCCTTTTTGATCAAATTGAATGTTTATTTTTTGTTGTCTTTATAACAGTCCCAATTCATATTTGCTTCTTTTGGAGAAAGAAGAAATATTTCCCACATATTTTGAGTGAATCAATGAGAAAGGAAAAAAGTGTTTTCACATGAAAAAAATTAAAAAGTTTCTCAGTATTTCAAGGAGAATATGTTTTCTATCACACGTTTTTTCAGTGAGTTGATTCTATGATAATGGGATAGCAAAATCACGTTTATTATAACACAAAATTCTCATTGATTCGTAAGGAGAAAAACTTTTGTTTTTAATAGTGTAGTGCTCCTAATTTATCTTTAAATGTTTGAGATAGACTCAAATATTCTTTTTTATTTTTTATTATATGACCTTTATCACATGAGATCGATAATTAAATAAAATACATGAGATTTTTGTACGTAAGATCATTTCCTAATTTCTTTTATATAGTAACTGGTCATGGAAAATTATTTTCTATGATAGATGTATGTTGGAGGGTGGAGAGTAAATGATCAATGCAAAAATCACTTATAAAACTTGTTTTCCCTACTTCTTCTAGGAAAATCATTTTTCTCATATTTAAGGAACTTGTGATTCCTAAAAAAAAAAAATCAAAATTTTGATCAACCAAACATTAGGAACTTAGGAAATTTTTTATGGAAAATGTTTTCCTCCATAAAACACACTAAGTGTTTGGCTATTGGTTTGAGACCCCAGTTTCAAGTTTTGATTCGAAATAAGTGTGTTTATGAAATTTGCACAAAATTTCAACTTCAATTTCAATTATCAAATTGTAGTTTCGATTATTTTTAAAATGTAAAACTAAACTCATAAATTTATATAAAAACTCAATTTTTTAAAATTTTAATGTAAGTCAACGTCTTTTAAATAAAAGTTGGGCAAACTGAATTTAATTAGACCATCGAATATCCCTTGATTAGAACTAACAAAGTCTATCGGTTGATCACTAAATTCAATCCACATTAATCCGACACTGTTAAGTCCGTTCTGGGTCGATTCTAATTTTAAAAAATCGAGGTCATCTATCAGGTTTGATCATTGATTTTCGATCTGTTTTTAGTAGTGAAAGGCGAAATAACGAACTTCTAAGAAGGTATGACCGACCAAGATTAAAATGACATTTTTTTAAAAATAAATTAGCCAGTACAATATTAAAGATGAGCAATACAAACAAAAGAACAAAGAAATTAAAATAGCTAGGTTTCTTGAAATAATATCACAACATTGGAATTTCCCAAGCCTTGTATTAATTAATTAATTTCAACCAGTCTTAGGTTTAGGAGCTGATCTTTGGCCTGGAGGTCTTGAAATTTTTGCTCTTTCTTCAGGTACAAACCCCTTTGGTAGAGGTTGAAAATAATCATCATCATTATTTTCTTCTTCTTGTTTTTGTTTTTGTTCTTGTGAATTTCCAATAGATTCATTAAGTCCTTGGCCTTGTTGTTGAGCAATAGTATTCTCTTCTTCTTGATTTTGTGTATTATTTCCTATTATTACTATAAGTCCTTGCCCTAGTGCATCATTTCTTGGTGGTTCTGACAAAATTGAACACACATATATATTATATTAAAAGTATTTCAAGAAAATGTTATGTTGAAGACGCAATTAAATAAATAAAAACGAGTTATCTTTAACAATTCAAAATTTTAGATGATAGTTCAAAAGATCGTGGGCTAACTAGGAACAAGAGAAATAATATATTTTCGATGAGATCGATCATTTCAACACAAAACAACACAATAGTGTCTCTATACTAATAATGAGATAAGAAAAAAAGCGTGAATTTTTTTTATAGACACACACTATAACAAAAGAGACATTTAGTGATAATATATTTTCCTTTTAGCTGTAATTGAATTAATTTTATTGCATTCAGAGTCGCTAAAATCTTTATATTTATATAGAGTATTGGTTATAAATACTCATATTTGTTATTACTGCTAAATATAATATAATAGCAATATTATATTATTATTGTATTGACATATAAGAAATTCTTCAACTCTTTACCTTTAGAAGATTTTCCTTGTGGTATATTTGTTGCTGCACCAGCTTGGTCTTCCTCTGGTATATATATGTGTAGCCCCAAGTCATCTCTTACTGGTACATCTCTTGCTGGTCCTTGGTCATTTCTTGATGGTTCTGACAAAATTGAACACACATCCAAATTTTATCAAGAAAATATTCAGTAGATGACGTAATTAAGTAAATTAAAAAGCGTAAAATTTAATAATTTAAACTTTTAGATGATGTTGTGAAAAAAATTGCAAGTTAACTAGCTAACACACAATCATACTAGAAAACATTACAGAAAAAAATAACATAAAAATTTAACGAGGTTTCACTAAGCTTACATTCCTAGGGTGAAAGCAGAGAGAGTACTTCTCCAATATGAATTAGATAATTATACAAAAATCCTCAATTACAATCCCTTTATATAGATCTCATGTAATTCCTACTTACAAGCACAAGTATTCCCAAACCTATTAAGAAATTTCTTGTATTAGAATTCAAAGACTAAAGACATAAATAACAGATGAAATAGTCACACATTTTAATATGATATTAGAATACATATTTATTTATTTATTTGATTAAACTATCTGTTAGTAGTGCACATTGTATTTCAGTAAAAACTTACATAGGGGGAGGGGGCTAGGCTTTACCTCCAAAAAATACAACTCTTGACTGATCAACCAGATCAGTCAATATACAAAAAAGAGAAGGTGATGACATATTTAAGTTATAAAAATTAGTGGGCTTTTTCTACCTGCTTAAACTTTTAGAAATTCGATGAAATGGATAATTTCAAGAGAATAGTGTTTCTAAAATGAAAATTAAGAGATACAAAAAAGAGTGAAAATTTTCTAGACATGTACAAGATAGTCTTCAACTCTTACCATTAGAAGATTTTCCCCAAGAAACAATGTATATGAAGAGATCTTGAATTTTGTTCTTTGTTTCTTGGAAGAAATTAGACATCTTGCTTTCTTTAATTTCCAGGTATTTTTTTCCAAGTTGCAATGGACGGAAATGAGCTTTAATTTATTGGGAGATTAAATATTGAAAGGTTCAATAATTAGCTTTTATTAAAATAGACCTTGAGATCCATGTGAGAAATTAAATTATTGATTTTGAAACGTGGTGGTTACTACATGTTGCTATAATATTGGCATAATAATTAATGTATTTCTTTCCAATAATATTGATTTTCTTAAAATTGAAAATGGAGTTGCCTACCTAATCAATTATTTTAACTTCTTGAAAATTCAATTGAAAATTATTCATGTGATATTTGATGTTGCAGGATGAGTAAAATCTTAATAGTGTGAGTTTTTTGCGGGGAAATTATGTGGGTGTGATCTAAAGTAGATCTAGAAAATTACTCCTAGTGATTTTGGAAAAAAAAAAAAAATATATATATATATATATATATATATATATATATTAAATTATTGACCTCGGTTGCCCATGAGCAAATCTTTAAGGTTAAAAATCACAATTGTTAAGCTTAATATTTTGTCCAACTGACAAACAAAATCAAAAGTTCAAGATCGTCTACCTGTAAAAGTATTCTTATAAATCACTTGATAAAATCTCACTATATAAAAAATATTTTAAATTATTTTATCCCAACAATTATTATATATATAGTTGATAATGATTTTTGCAAGACGAGTATTATATATGAAGATGATGTGTGGTTCGACCTATTGTTTTTATCTGTTTATGTACCAGTTTACTACCTTTACCTATAATTCATGGATACACAAAAGATAGATTTCAAACAAAAAAAAAGAAAAAAAAGAGTTTCTAATTAACATGAAAATTAAGAAAGAGAGTCAAAGTTTTCTAGAAAGGTTCAATGCTTACATTTTGTTTAAATAAATTAGAGATAACACATAATTATCCCCACAACTATAACCGAAATCGTTAGAACACATCTTAACTATATATGGATCCTATTACCCCCTAAATTATTTTAAAGTGTAATAAACATATCCGTAGGTGGCATATAAAGTGTGTTCGCTCTCTTTGAGGCAAGGGAGAGACGAAAAAAAAGTATAAATCCGACTAATTTGGACACATGTCCATTTTCAATTGGACATTTTCATTATTAATTAATACACATAAGTAGTTAACAATAAAACTTAAGTTGATATTTTTTTAATTAAAATTTCTTTTTTTCATTATGAAATAGAGCTCAATTTTGTCATTTTTAAAAATATAAATATTTTTTTCACAACATACTTAAATTGCCGGTGATCTTTTTCCAGATATTTCATCAATTTGTATAATATCGAAAGAATTTTTCTTTTTCTTTTTCTTTTTTACTCAAACATTTAACACGAAATTCGAAAAAAAATTACATATTAGAGATTTAGTTTAGGCAACAAATGGTGAGCACAATTTAAATTAAATTTCTTTTTTAAAAAAAAACCTAAAAATTTTTTTAATTTTTTTTTTAGATTTGATGATTTTTTTTAGATCTGAAGATTATTTTTTTTAGATGCGATGAGGTGGCACTGACGTGACGCTGTCGTGGAGGCGAGTGTAAAGCACCTCCCTTCATGTGTGCGATTATATAGATTTTAGGGTGTGTTTATTACACTTTAAAATAATTTTAAAAGGTAATATGACCCATATATAATTAAGATGTATTCTAACAATTTCAATTATAGTTGAGAGAGTACTTGCATATTATCTCAATAAATTACAATAAAGTTCAGAATGTGCATTTGCGTTCGTTCATAAATCATTATTTTATAACGTTCACATGATTCATTTCTATCTTCCAATGTGCAAGTTGGAAAATGAAGACAACTTTTTATATTTTTAATTGTATTTTATTCATGTGAACGTATGTATTTTTGTGTACCAATTGACACAATTTTGACTAATTTATGATATATATATATATATCGTTAGAAGAACCTATTAGATTACAAAAAGGAGGAAATAAAAGAAAAATATTAAATATAGTTGTATACCCGTGTGTGTATATATATATATATATATATATATATATATGATATAGGATAGAAACAATTATATTTTAATTTTATTCTTCCCATACGGTTTTTGCAGATTCTCCTAGGAAAGTTTTTAAGTATTTATACATTATATCAATATCTGTTGCAGTATAGGTTTTTATGTAATCTACAATTACTATTTCTTTCCACAATTTTATAACTGTATTTCATATTTGTGGATCATATACAACTATTTCTGTCTCATCACAGTGTTCAAGAACAAAATGCAGACTGTTTGACTTATGACTTCATCGATTTGCTTTTAATTAATATATTTATTTCATTTCATTTTACTTGTTTCAGGTTGGCTTGACACTTTCATCAATAAAGTATTAATTATGGATTTATTTTTAAAAATTAACCTTATTAATTATACTTGCAAATTCAAATTTGACTATTTATACTTTATATAGATGTTAAATTGTCACGATCCAAAATAGAGTGTGATGGCATTTGTCCTATCCCATCAGGACAAGTCAGCCTAAACCCAACATATGCGGAAAATAATGCGAAAGAAATCAATAGATTATATAAGCAAAAGCGGAATTCTTTAGTAACTTCAAATAAACGCTAAAATCTGGTTGTCACGTGCACAAGTCACTAATAAATACAAAATGAAAGATAAGTACAAGTCTCAAATGTCTTTGTATCTCAAATAGAACAAAGCATAAATGAAAAGGGACAAGAGAGATCGTCCGGAGTCAATCAACTACCTCTCAAAGTTGCCTCGAAACCTCGGAGGATAAGGGATAACTCAAACTCACTATCCGAGCTCAGAACCTACACAAGTGTAGAAGTAAGGAATGGATATCAAACAATACAGTACCCAGCAAGCCAACTAATAAAACTAGGCAAATCTCATAAAATTCGAGAACTCTTTTCATCCCAACCAAACCTCCATAACTACAACCTGCATAAAAAATCAGTCTAACCTAGAGTTCACAGTACACGGTTCATACAAATTTCACAATCACAGTTAAGTTATCACAAGACAGAATCACAAGTATCACACGGATCATACATAAAAGTCAATACATCACACACATAAATATGGAAAGAAGCTCATACACAAACAATAATTGAATATCAGTCACATTCCCCAACAATGACCTCGGCATCACACACTCACAAAAAATGACCTCGACAACACACTCTCTCCAAAAATGACCTCGGCAACACACTCTCACCGGAAATGACCTCGGCAACACACTCTCACCGGAAATGACCTCGGCAAAACACTCTCGCCGGCAAGACCTCGGTATCACACTCTTGCCGAAAAATGACCTCGACATCACACTGGCCTCGGCATCACACTTTCGTCGGTAATGACCTCGACATCATACTCTCGCTAGCAATGACCTCGTCATCACACTCTCATTGGCAATGACCTTGGCATCACACTCTCGCCGGAAATGACATCGGCATCACACTCTTGCCGGAAATGACCTCAGCATCACAATCTCGCCGAAAAAGACCTCGGCATCACAACCTCATCGGAAAAGACCTCGACATCACAACATGTCTGTCTCATCACAGTGTTCAAGAACAAAATGCAATCAGCATGTTCACACAATAATGAAGAATGACAAATTCAAGAAGTTCACAATCACAATGAAACTATCAAAGCATTTCATCAAATACACATTCATATCGAAATCAAGGCATTTCACACTTTCACATCACAAGATTAACACATATTGCCTTTTTGTTAACCCCGTCTTTTAACTTAGATTAATTCATATATGAAAATAGTCCACAACCTCTTTTCCATTACTCCCCAACACACACAAGAAAGAAAATTCGAAAATTCTACAAGATTTAACAGAGTTTTAAAAGTTCACTTGCCTCAATTTAATTGAATAATCACTTTAAAATTTGAGCCTTTCGTAACGCTTCAAACGATCAAAATCTGTTCAAATACATAATCTTCATAATAATACAAATCCAATGACACCCATATTGCTATATTTATTTTCAGATCAAAAATCGGATCAAAAAGTCATCCAAGTCATTGAAGTCAAATCTGAAATTTTCTTTCAGATTATGTTTACTCATAATAAAATAAACTCACATGTCAAATTTCAGCTAAAAAGAATCATTATTCGACCTCCAAATCACGATTTTATGCGAAAAACCCTAGGGCCATATTTTCTTATTTCGGCATTATTTCTCCACCAATATATCCAAAAAATATGTTCATAATCACATAAAAATTTAATGAAAAGGATGAGAATAATTACTTTGACGTTTTAGAATGAAAACCCCTATTTTTCTCTTCTCCTTTATTTTTCTTTTCCCCTTTCTTTTCTTTCTTCCTTCGTATTTCTTTTTCGAATTTCTGCGTTTTCTTTCTCGTTTACGCTGCCGCCGCTTTGAACTCACATCTGACGGCTTAATGCCATCAGATTTTATATTTTTTTTCTTTTCTTTTATTATTATTTATTTCATTCTTTTTCTTTTTTAAAAAAAAAATATTTTTAACAATAAAATAATTCTTTTATTAATATGAAAATCATGCCACTCATTTTCACAAGTCATAAATTATTTATAAAAATTAAAGGTTAAATAAAAAAATTAATAAAAGTCACAAAATAAGAATCGTTACATTAATAATAAGATAGTATTAAATGAAAATAATAAATTTCTCTTGATGATTTGCTAAAATTGATAAATAAGAAAAATTAATGGTCAATTAAAATATGGAACAGAAAGTATATATATGTAATAAATATTAAATTTAAAATTCATAAACTTCAAATTCTGGATCCAGACTAATCACACCATCCTTTACACACAAGGTTTATTATCACATATTATCCCCCCCCCCCCCGCACCACACACACACCCCATCATATTAATAAATTCAACTCAAAATAAAAACAAGAACAACAAACACACACAAAGAAATTAAAAAGTAACCAAGACAATAACAATAATATTGTAATTTTTTTCAAAGGTTATATTAAAATTATTTAATATTAAATTTCAACCAGTGGTGGGACCAGGTCGTTTGCCAGGAGGTGTTGGCAATTTTGCCCTTCCAACTACATGCACCAACTTCTTCTCATCTTCTGCCTCTTCTGCTTCATCTTTCTCTACTATTCCTTGGTCTTTTACATCACCACATCCATCTGCATTTTCTAATTTTAGAAAGAAGACAAAAAATGAGAACATATATAAAAATTATTTTATGAAAAATAATTTATTTTAATTATTTGATATCTGACAATCATTGGCCTGATTATAGTTCAAAATTAGTACACTAGAAGGCATATTTTGTTCTATGACTAAAAATTGTATGCTTAGTTCAAATTTGTTCCTTAGAGGATCCATTTAAGGGAGAAGGTCTGTCTACCACAATTTTTTGGCTAAAAGTCACGTAATCAATTTTCAGCTGCTGTAATTTGAAAATTAGCCACAATTCTGGAGTTTCAACTTCTACAAGTAAAACTCCAGATTGAAATTTCAGGATAATGTTATGAAATTTTACATGTGGAAGTTGAAACGCTAAAATAATGGCTATTTTTCAAAAATAAGGTAAAAAGTAACCATTTGATGTTTTTTGTGCAATTTTTTGGGGCTCAAAATTGTATGATTTGTTCAAGTTTTTTTCTTAGAGTACCTACAATTTTTTTTTGGCTAAAAGTCATAAATAACCACTTTTCAAACTCTTGTAATTTAAGAAATAGCCAAAATAAAGTTTTGGAATTTCAACTTCTATGGGGGAAAACTTCAGTTGTCATCAAGATTGAAAAGTGGTTATCTAATGCTACTTCGCAAAATTATTCAATTCTGATGTTCAAACACATTGAGACTTCTGATATATTATAATAGAGAAATATCATTCATTTGACCAGATCCATCGATTAGCAGTAATATGAATCAAGAAACATCAAAGTGTTTTACATTTATAGACACAAGATATATAGTTTTCAATTGTTACCTTTAGCAGGTTCTTCACTTGGAGTAATAGGTTTAGTTGACAGATCTTGAATCTCATTCTTCATATTTTCAGCCATTTTTTTCTTCTGAATATTTTTCCACAAAGGCTCAATTCAGATTTATATTTGATGTTTTTTTCTAATATATAATTTAGCTAGTTCTTCTTTTTTTTAAAAAAAACAAAATACAGTTGAGGACCATGTGGTTAGCACATGATTACATATTCCGATGGGCGGTTTGATCAATAGAGAAATAAAGATGTCTTGTTTTTTTTTTGATTGTATTTTTTTGGTAAAATAAAATAAATTTAAAATCTCCTATTTTTCCTGGAGGAAAAAATAATCTTTGATTGGCTACACTATTTTTCCATTGAAATATTTCATGGAGAAATGTGTTGTATTTATTCACACAAATATTTTGGTTGAATAAGTAAGAAAAGAAAAAAATGTTATGTGGCTATTCGCAATAATTTAATAAAAATCTATTTTTTATTATGCATTTTTTTCAGTGAATTAATTCGATGAAAAATTATATTTCATAACACAAAATTCTCATTAAATCGCGGTGAAACAACCCTCTATTTCTAATGGTGGAATAACTTTTTTTAGATTCTTATTAGAAACAAACAAATTCATATATGCCCAATTTAAATTAAATTCATATACTCTATCCGTTTTAATTTGTTTGTGTTAGTTACTATTTGTATAATTAAAAATTTAACTGCCAAGCATCTAATTTGGAATCGACATTGTAAGTGTGTTTCACATTAATTGATTCTGGCATGAAGAAAAAGAGGAATTGATTAAGATGCGACAATTAGAAAATAATAATGAATTTTTTTTAAATTTGATCATATCTGTAAAATTACACTAAACATACTATTGTAGGGATAAAGTCTGTAGCAGAAAGGGGTATAACAAAACTTGCAGCGAAAAATATTGAAACAAACTCCAATTCAAAGATCAGATTCTTTCGTTCCTTGCTGGTGGAGCGGCATATCCGAATGACGTAAGAATCTGCTTACCTTAAGACTTCAACTCCATCTTACATCGATAGGTTAGCGAAGCCTGAGCGGGCGCAAAGAAGGAAAAGCCAAACAATTCGGCCATATTGTTTTTTCTCATATTTATTTTATTCATAGATTCTCAAAATTCATAAAGAAAGACAGAATCTTCTTTTTTTGGGCTATAACTTCGCCGAGCTGACTAGAATCTCTTTGCACTGTGCATTTTTTGAATAAAGAAGACGACTGGAGTGAAGTCGTAACAAGTAACCGTGCTGGAAGGTATGATTGGATCTTATATATCAGAAACAATTTCTTTATCTTATAGAAATAAAATCTGTATATACATTATTTTCTTTAGATCCAATTTATAAAATTGAATTAAATATATTATTATTATTATTAAAATTGGCTAAGAGTAATCAAAGTACTAAATGTTGTGATAGTGATGTGAGAATAAGGAATAGGAAAATGGAAGTAGGATTTAATGGTTGGTGAAAAATCACTATTAAGTGACAACAAATAAAGTAAATAATCATTTCACATGGGCAGTGCATTAATTAAAGTGAAAACAAATAAAATAAAGTAAAATAACGTGGGAGCAATTCAATTATTGAAGCAAAGTTACAAATATCAAAAGTGATCTAAGTAGTTTGAAAGTAGGTTACAACTTGCAAGGTTTTTTTTTTTTTCATTCCAGATCTTTTCGACTAAATTCGAATCGCGCACTGCAGAATACATTTGATGGTGGCGTTTCCAACATAATTTTTGTCATACCCAAGACTCAAACATGAAACTTCGTGTTTCAGGGTGAACCAGTTCCACCATTACACCACAATTCATGTTGGTTACAACTTGCAAGTTGTTTCATAAAAGTCTTACAACAATGTTGCAATATCTGTAATTATTATTTATTCCAGAATAATTAGTTATTTAGTTATAAGAAGAAGTTAACATTTATTAGAATTACTTTTTTTTAAAAAAAATATAATAAGAGTTTAATACTTTAGTTGTAAGAGGAGTGTAGTGTATTCATATTGTTATTGTAGTTTCTGTTCCTCTGGCCAAATTGTAATCGAATATAGGAAAACAAAGTATTAAAAATAATCATGCTTTTTATTATTTTAATTTATTTGATATAATTTATCTAGATAGGAAGCTTCGAAAAGAAATTTGAACTTTTAAATTTATGATTTTGAATATATCACAAATATTATGTGAGTTGAAGATTTTTAAAAATTATGCCTTATGATTTTAAATGTGACATATATTATTACGGATAAAATAAAAAAGTTTAAGTAAAATTATTTCTAAAATCATTCCCTTTTCTTTTTTTAATAAACTAATACAAAAAAATAAAGATACTTTTTTAATAACCATTAAAAAAGAGATATTAAAATATTTTGTAAGTTGTTATCACCAATCGGATCCGTGGCGCAATGGTAGCGCGTCTGACTCCAGATCAGAAGGTTGCGTGTTCGATTCACGTCGGGTTCAAATCCCCCGATTTAGATATGGTTCCAACTTTTTTCTCTTTTCATTCTTCTCTTTATTTTATTTCAATTTTTTTTTAATATTAGTTCGTCATCTTGAATTAATAACATTTTCCACAATTAATGTAAGCAACGATCTCATGACATTAAAATGGGTGAAAAAGATTAGCGAATCGCTTTATAAGGCATAACACAATCAGGAGCGGAGATGATCAGGGTCGAGAGAGTTCATCCAAATTTCCTTTAACAAAAAATTATATTATTTATATTCAGTTAAAATTATTATATTTATATATATATTGTATATGTTGAACATCCTTTGACTTTTTATTTTTTCATATTTGACCTTCCTTAGTGAAAATTCTTGTTTTACTACTAAATACATGTATGATGTACACATGCTTTTACGAACAATGATGACATAACCAAAATGACACAGTTGGGTTAAGACGGACAATACGTACTTTGAGGCTATGGTGGTGGAGCAAACCCTAGGGAAGACGATGAGTTCCTAGGGAGTATAGAGGCATATCTTATGCTCACAACGAAGAGTTGTCCAATGAGTAGGGCTGTACAGGGCAAATCGATAAACCGCACCAAACCGACAAACAGAATCAAACCGGAAAAAAAACCCGACTAGTGGTTTGGTTTGACTTGATTTGGTGTTTGGAAAAAAAATTCGACCATTATAGGGTTGGTTTAGTTTTAACTAAAAAAAGTCAAACCGAACCCAAACCGACCCGATTATAGATATACTACTTTTAAATTATGTTATACATAAAAATATTTATTAAAATGTAATTTATAAATATTTTTTAAAAAATTTTCATAATTTTTGTTTTCTTTCTTACATTTAGATTTGGATTTGAGAAGCCCATCTAAATAATATACAAAAAAGCCCATCTTATAAAGTTATATTATAAAGTTAAAACTTCAAACAGTGTTCTGTCTCCATCTTATATGTTGATATTTTGTACTAGAACTATTTTTAAGAAGCACTGCTCTGTGTTTTTTATTAGATACTATGAAAAATCGTAGAAACCCGAAAAAATTCGAAAAAACCGAGAAAAATTGATATCGAAAAACCCGACTTTTATTAGTTTGGTTTGGTTTATAGATTTAATAACCCGACACAAATAATTTGGTTTGGTTTGTAAAAAATTCTAACCAACCCGGTCTATGTACACCCCTACCAATGAGGATGTGTCACATGAATTACTGACAGACTTCTAAGTTTGCAAATTTTAAAAAAAGGGTGTACTTGATATTTTACATGAATCTCACATCGAAATCAAGGGCAGTTCAATGCCTTTAAATATGAGACATTCGCCTTAGGCCCCCAAATTTTAGGGACTCCATTTTTCAGTAATAATAAAACTATTATAAGTTTATTTTAAAGAACAAATTATTCTATGTGTTTTAATTTATTTGTCATATTTTTTTTGGTATGATGTACACAAATATTCTCGTAATGTTAAGTATTAATTACATCTTATCCCTATTTTTTTCTAAATAACAAAAATTTCTTAAATTTGATGAAATCCAAATACATCCTAAAATATCCCAATTAGTAGCGGAGGCAGGAATTTTATCATATTGAACCCCTTTACCATTGAGTTAAATCCTTTGGCTTATGCTCAGTAGGTTCAATGTTGAATATATGCACGCAAATCAAAAAAAAAAATCTTATATATATAGTGTAATTTTTTAACGAAAGGGGTTCTGATGAACCCCCTGGACCCAACATAGATCCGTCCCTGGTCCCGATACATCGCGTTTCAGTTTCAGATACATCCCAAAATGTCATAATACATCGCGTCTTGATTTTGGATACATCACTCAATGTCCCGATACATCACATACGTCGTCTTGATTCATCGCGTAAAGTGATGTATCCGACCGATACATTGCGTAAAGTGATGTACTCGAGAATAGAAGAAAGTAGATTTTTTTGTAATTTTTTCAAATGATAGAAAATGTTAGAAAATATGGTAAAATAAATTGTGTATTTAGGTTATTTTCCCTTTCTTTAGTTCGCTTCGAATCATTAAAGAATGTTTTTTTCTTTTTTTTTCAATTTTTAAATTTACTTTCCACACCACAAATTAAAAGACATCTTAGTATATATATATCTTTAGTTTAACACCATAAGATTCGAAATTCTTCTTTACTTTTTTTAAATTTTGTTTCAATTCAAAATCGACAAAATATTTAAACAAATGAAGTACTATTTAGAAAAGTAAACTTTTTCATTAAAAACTTCCGATTTATTTTTGACTTTAGGCTACTGATTATCTTGAGCCGCCTCCGATTGAAATATAAGTGGACATTAATGAAGAGTTTTATAATATATAGCAATTAATTAAGAAGTTGCGTAATGATTCAAACTCTAAATTAAAACCTGAAATAAATTGTGATTGGTAGGTAACTCATCAACGTATAAATTTAATTTATTATAACCTTAGATGCATAACCGTAATAAGCGGACATAGGGACGTTAGAGTTTTTTTCTTTTTACTTTTTATATGAAAAACTAAACCTTTAAATTATGAGAGAAACAACTTTCTTTTTCTTGAGATTTTACAAATTTCTAACCATATATGATCCTTGTATTAAAAAGAATTTGGGATCTTCAAATATAATTTGGAAGATCCCATGTATAAAAATGATTAGAACTGCGAATAAGGTAAAAGTTATTCTTTTCCTTTATAGTTGCTAAATCATCGTGAAAGAAAGAAGAAGATTCTTGAGCAACGGTAGAGGTGACTCAAAAAATTTCCGTGAAGAGAAATTTGTAGAGAAAAAAAAAGGTCAATATGAGGCTTAAAATGGGCATAATGTGTTTCATGGTTTTGATCATGACAACACAAGTTAATAGCTTTGTAGGCATTACATGGGGCAGACAACAAACACAACAATTGGTTCCATCAATGGTTGTTGATATGCTTTTACAAAATAAAATTCCACAATTGAGATTAATGACTTCAGGATATGATATCATTGAAATATTTTCAGCAACTAATATTAGCGTAAGTGTTACTATGGGAAATCAATTCGTGTGGCAAGCAAATAGGAATGATCTTGCATATGTATGGGTAAATGATCGAATCAAGGATCCAATCAACAAAGGTGTAAATATAGTGTAAGTAACCATCTTCTTTTTCTTTCTTTTTTTTAAACCTAAATTGTTGAAAATAACTGTCCCATATCGAACCGGGAAAAGATCCCGGGACTCCTTATGTGGACTTTGACAATTCTTCCATCATTAGTTAATTTTTGAGATTGAGTTAGTTCCTTGTGAGTTAGACTCAAAGCTGAATTTGACATGATGTTAGAGTCATATACTCCTGGTCCATGATTGTGCAACAATCCTCCCCTTACTTTTTTTTAGTAGTATTGAAGTCTCTTTACTTATTATATACTTTGTGATTTTATTTCCTCAATATGTGTTCCCCTTTCATTTCTTCAGAGAAGTAACCATTGGGTCAGAACCATTTTCGAATTCATTCTTGAAAGAGGCAAATAACAATCAAGTGGTACCCGTGTTAAAACTTATACGAGAAGCCCTTGACGATATGAATTTAGGTTATATCAGAACGACGACCGCCCATAGCATGGACGTGTTAAAGGTCACGAAATATCCATCGGAGGCAGACTTTCGTGATGACATAAAAAAACCCATGCTCGAATCTCTACAAGAGTTCAATCGGACCGGAGCCCCCTTTGTACTCTACATGTTCCCCATCCATTTCGTTAAGGAAGTAATGAATTATACCATGGAATTCGCATTCATGGATAATAAGAGCGGGTTTAAAATTAAAGATGGTAATGTTACGTACACGAATGCAGTGGAGTTAATGATCGACTCTGTTGCTTGGGCAATAAAAAAAGCGGGATATCCCAATATGAAAATTATGATTGGTCAAATTGGATGGCCTACGGATGGATATCTACATGCAAATGTTAAAAATGCAGAGAGATTTTACAAGGGGTTATTGAAATTTGTAGCATCAAAAAAAGGGACACCACTTAGGCCAGGGCCTCTGGACATATATCTTCATAGCTTGTCAGATGAGAATGAGTTCCGTACAGTATTTGGTGCATTTCAAAGGCATTGGGGCATTTACGAGGCAGATGGGAATCCAAAGTACAAGATTGATTTCTCATTACAGGTAAGGATGTTAAATGGTCGGTTTGAACTGAATTAGGGTAGGAATGACGCATTGAAAAATAGTGTATTATGGAGTTTCAAATTTTATGGATGAAACTTCATGATAGTGATTATTTTTCAATTGCATGTGCTGAAAAATGATTATTTGTGAATTTTAGTCGAATTTGAGAAATTTAAGATGACGTAAATCAATGAATGAGTCATTGTTCAATTCTTTACAAGAGTTTGAAGGCTTGAGATGAGCTGGATCAAGATGAACACAATAACGGACATAACCCAACCTGTACAATTCTTACAAAAAAATTATTTTTTATTTTTTTTCCTTATAATATGTTTAACTACTAAACAAAAACTAATTAAACTTTCTCTACTAAAAATAGCCAGAATTTCGACGGTACGTTCTGATGGAATCTATTGGAAACAATTCAAACGACTTTTTGTCGAAAATCCCTTAATGAGCCAATTTCTAAAGGAACATTCATTAGAAATTCACGTTTTTAGTAATGTTTCTCTCTCTCTTTATTATAGATATATAAATGTTACTAACATAGACAATTATGAATGATATTTATTAGCACAAGTGACCTATTTCTAGTCGTAGTTGGTAGTTGGTACCATCCTTGTTCACTAATGTGAGTGTGTGTGTATATATATATGGACGGACCAAAATATTCTAAATCAATAACTAGACATATTTTCATAAGCTAATTTTATCACTTCTAATTACAGGATCGCGACGAGTATCCTACACAGGCTAAGGGCATTGTGAAAATGCCAAATCGATGGTGCAAGTTCAATGGGGACACATCAAACATGAATTTGGTGAATAAGAATTATGATTTAGCATGCAACACTGCAGATTGTACTCGACTGGAAAAAGGAGCTTCATGTGATGGACTCAACTTTGAATCAAGAATTTCTTATGCTTTTAATGCATTTTTCCAAAAATTCAAACAATCCTTGGAAAAATGTGATTTTGATGGTTTAGGTAAAATTGTAGCAACAAATCCCTCTGTGGAAAATTGTGAGTTTCCCATTGAGATATTGGCATTCCAAGATCAAATTGTTCAAAATGGTATGGTTTTAAGAATTTGAAGAACAAAAATAGAAATAGAATTGTATTTCAATTGAGTTCAAGTAATATATTGATACTATTAGTGTAAATAATGTTTACTCTGTCAGGTTATCTTTACCTGTTATAGCAGATAACATATCTTATTTTTGAGATTTTAACTCTCATATTTTAAAGAGATTTACTTATAGATATCTTTTGAATGACTGATGACGTAAAAGTTATTTATACCAATAATGTATAGAACTTAAACTCCATTTGAGTTTTAGGTCAAAATTTTCCTCTACCACAAAACAAAGACATTGCATTTCATTTAATGTGTGTGAAGAACATGTTGTTACTGATCAAAGTATAATTTTTCTCATTATTTAAAGGTTGTTGCTCTTTTGGTTTCACAATTGTGCCTTTTTCTTCTAAGTCCATTAAATGACATTGCAATTTGAAGCCAAACTTCTTGATGGAAGTGTGTGCTTAATCTTGAGTTAATTACTTGATGGTTGTCTAAATTATAAAAAAAAATTATTCAGTAAAAGCCATATTTTATTCTTTTTTGGCAAAATACATAAGTTCTCCCTAAATTATTCCGAAAAACTCGATTGCACACTAGTTTCTCTGTTCCAAAATATTTGTCACAAGTCAAATAATATAAACTTTGATTTACATTTTCAAATGCATTTTTTTTATTATATTGATATGAGAAATTTTTTAACGTATAGTACTTTCCGTATAGCTTTTGAATATCCAAATTTTAATTTAAAAATATTGAATTAATCTAATTTTGTTTAGCTTTAAAAATTAATCAAATTTGACTCTCACGAAGGAAAACATGACAAGTATTTTGAAATTAAGATAGTACAATTTTAGGGGAGTCTAATTACCTCCCTCACCCCACCCCACCCCACCCCACCCCATCCCAATTTTTGTTTGAAGTGGAATGAATACCACACCACGAGATTATACTCCTGTCTGTCCTTTGTGTTTTGTTCTTTTTTGATCTTTTTGTGTAGCCTATTTTTCGCTTTTGAGCATCGGATTCACTGCTCACTGTTTCAAGTGTTTTAGATGGGATGGACAGAAGAGTTTGAACGGGCGAGTGACTTTAGGGTTCCACAGGTAATATAGTCTCACAATGCGAAAATGTATTCATTATACATGTACCATGTCATTGTCATATCGGCATCACGTAAGAGCAAAATTTTTAAAGGACATATATTATGAGATCGTTTTTTTGTTTGAAGGCAATTCCAGTTCTATTTGGGATGAACTTTGATGATTTTGCCCAACTACCCGTTGGTAATTTTAGAAATATATATTTATATATATATATTTACGCGCCTTCATCTCTTGTTTTATCATATCAACATTTGGATGGTATTTATTTCATTTCAAATAAAAATATGAAATAAATAAACATCCGTAAAATTACAATATGCAACCGGGTTTTTTGGACATTTAACTAAGGGTGTCAACTGGGCCGAGTGGCCCGGTTTTCGGCTAACTAAGATCGGCCCATTAAGGGCCCGACACGGTAGGGATCAGACTGAGTACTAGCCCAACCCAAAAATTTTGGCCTGGACCGGTAAGATCGGCTCGGGGATCGGTAGCCGGTCCATCGGTCCACCAGCCTGTTTTTTTTTTTTTAATTTCCAGATTTGGCCGTTGGGCCCAATGGCCATTTCTGAAAATTGGCAAAAAATGGCTTTTTTTTTTTAAAAAAAAATAATTAGTAATCAATTTATTTTCTATAAATACGTACAACATTTAATCATTTTTTTCACCAACAATCATCTAATTCTCTCAATTCTCTCTCAATTTCTAAATTCTCTTTTAAAGTGATATCAATCTTTTATTATTTTTTGCAATTAACAACATCAAGTGAAAGTTTTCAACTTTCAAGTGTTCAACATACAATCATTCCTTCTCTTGCTTTTATTTAGTAAATTAATTCTAGTATATTTAAATATTTAATTTTTATGTTTATAATATTTTATTAGTTTAATTTGCATAATGGATAGATTAAAAAATACAAGTAAAAGTGTTAAAATTTTGTGTTCCGGCGGAGGTAGTGGTATTAAAAAAAAAGTGTTTCCGGTAGAGGTAGTACAAGTAGAAATTATTCTCGTATGCCTGAAGCACCGCCTAGTGAATTTGGAGAAATAGGTGTATGTGCACATCATATGAATGAAAATGAACATCAAGAAACTTACGGTATAGAAGAACCAAATGAATTTGAAGTAGAAATAGAACAAGATAATAAATGATGATGTGGATGTTACACCAACTAGTCCTGATGTAGATATAGGTAATGTTCAATCTAGAACTGTTAATCTTCCTCCACAACCTATAAAAGAAATAAAAAAAACTAGTTTAGTATGACATTATTTTGAATGCATAGCCAGAACAACTAAAGTTCAATGTAAAGAATATCAAAAAAAATTCAAGCATAAGACCAGATGTAATAGAAGTGGAATGGGTCAATTGACTAGACATCTAGACAATGAGTATCTTGGTTGTAAAGAACGAATAGGGGGTGCTAATGGGCCAATTCAAGGTAGAATAAATCCACAGACCGAAAAATTAACGGGGACGTATAATAAAATGATGGACCGTGAAGAGATAGCGAAAATGATAATTGTGGGTTGTCTAACTTTTTCATTTGCTTCTTCTGATACTTTTATTCATTATATACAATTAATTTATAATCTCATGTTTAACGGTATTCCTAGAAGTACTTGTTGATCAGATATTTTTAAACTTCATGGACAATATGCATATTATTTACGTTGGTTATTAACAAATTTTTCATGTAGAGTTTCACTTACTTCTGATCTTGGTCGTGTTATAAATAAAAATGATTATTTAACTGTTACTTGTCATTGGATAGATAGTGATTTTTATTATGCAAAATCATATTTTAGCATTTCAATATGATGAAGATCGAAAACATAATGCATAATTTATTTCTGATTCTATATCAATGATCACAAAATATTATGGTCTTAAACACAAAGTTTTATGTATTTTTTTTTATAATCCATCTAACAACACCGCCATTATTAATTCTTTGAAAACTGTGTCCCCCCCCCCCTTTAGAAGATATTTTGCATATTAGATGTGTTTGTCATATATATAATTTAATTGTAAAAGATGGACTTTATTTTTTTGAGCCAATAATTGAAAAAATTAGGCATGCAGTCGATTTTATTCAAGGAAATAATAAAAAAGCTAGACTTAAAGAATTTAAAAGAAAATGCGAGGAAAATAATCTTAGACCTAGATTAATACCCGAAGAAATTGAGACTAGGTGAAATTCGACTTATGATTTTTTAAAGACTTGTAATATTTATAAAGCCCCTATAACTACAACTTTTAATCAATACGCATATAAATTTCCCAAAGTCATGTTGGAAGAATCTAATGGGACTAAAATTAATGATGTTGTTATATTTTTAGAAAAAATTTGTATGGCTACTCTTAAATTTTTCGGTGCTTATTATTCTACTGTTTCTAATATTTTAGTTTATTTAGCCGAAATTTCTGTATTGCTTATGAAATATAAAAAGAAAGATGATTACAAAAAAGTTATTACCGAAATGATGGATAAATTTAAAAAATATTTTTTTCTATTCCTCCTAGTCATTTAATTGGTGTTATGTTAAATTCGTATATGAAATTTAATACTATGTCTGAATGCGTTCGCTTTATATATACTTCTATAGAAATTGAAAAAGATGAAGATCATAGTATGTTTAAGGCGATGAATGATACAAATGATTATATTCAAATATTATATAATTATTATATCGATTTACTTGATAATACTACCTCTAAATATATTGTTCCTCTATCTCGTCCTTCTAACGAGTCAACATCTTCTAAAAAATAGGCACGTGTTATGCTTGCCCATAATTTTTTTAATTTATCTATTTGGAATAGAATACAGTCTATATCACAGCAAAACATGAATTGAGATGAGCTTAATTATTATTTGAGATAGACTCCAGAAACCTATGGTGAAAATAGTGTCACTACACTGGATTGGTGGAAGAACAATAAAAAATAATATCCAGTATTATCAACCATGGCTAGGGATGTGCTAAATGTTCCAATGTCAACTGTTACATCGGAGAGCGCATTTCGTCAAGGAAAACAGCAGATCAGAGACAATCGACACTCTTTGGGGAGCAATGCTATGAATGTTTTAGTTTGCCTCAGAGATTGATTAGATCAGTAGGAATCAAAAAAGAGCAAAAGATACGGAAGAAGACGAAGAACTTGAAAAAATAATGTGTTATATCCCGCAGTTTTGAACATTCGGAAAGAAAGAAAAATTTTGATTTGCAAGGAATGACGTTGTGATTTATTTTGTTTATTCTATTTTGTACCGGTGTGATGTTCATGGAAAAATTAATGTGAAAATACGAAGAAAGGCCGAGGGTAAAATTGAGAATTTTAGAAATTAGTTTGTGAATTACAAAAATAAGACTTATGGTTTTGTTGGGCTCAAATGATAATAATAATAATGATAAGAGAAGTTGAGGCCCAAAACAAGAAGTGGCCCAAGTCTATGGAAAAACTAATCTTATATAGCAATTAATCAAGAAGACCCATTACTTATGTATTATCTATATAAAGATATCATCTACTTACTAGAAACTTCAAGAAAAAAAAATCAAAGTCATCAACTAGAGAGAGAGAGTGAGACTAAGGCCGAAAGTAGGGGGAAAAAAGAGAAAAAAAATTCCAAGTTCTTCAACTTTGATCCAAAAATCTCGTCCTTCGCAAATTTTTGCTAAGTTCAAGGTCCTCTTCAACGTAGTATAATTGGTTAAGAGAGAAAACTACGTTGGTGGCAAGTGAAAATTTGAAGAAAAAGGTAAGAATTCCATCTTTCTATGTTATGGAAGAAGTGTGTGTGTGTTGTACGTGTTAGAATTAAGTGAAAAACATAAATTTGTGATGTATGTGTGTATGTGGCCGTGTGGGGTGATGGTAAGGGGAAGAGGAATTAAATTTTATTTAGCTTGTTAGTTGCATCGTTATGGCAGTTATGGTGTAATTAATAGTTTAATGATTCGAGACGATCTTGAAATTGGTTATAAGTTGTTATAGAGGATTATGTGATTTTAGTATAGTTCTTGTGTAATTATGGAAATAGAATTCTAGTATGTGAATTATTGTTATTCTTAATGAATTTGGAAGAAGACAATGCGAATTGGTAGTTTCGTTACGTTCGTAGAAGTTTTGGATGGATTATGGTTTTGCTGGAATTCTTGTATATTGTATAGAATAATGTTAATTTCTTTCGAATTATGGTTAAGTGGTCTTGAGCTAGTAAATGAATATGAAATGTTGATATTAGTTTGAAGGTGTGAAGTTGGAATAGAAATTGTGGCCTTATATAACAAAAGATAGAAGAGAAAGGAGAAAGAAAAAAGAAGAAAGACTATTAGTGTAAATTGTGCTTTGTAGTAATTATTGATGTTGTTGGTATGCTTGTGGGTGTTGTTGTTGATATTTTAGCCAAGTTAAATTCTCGGAGATGTTGAATTTATAGGAGAGGTGCTGCCCAAATTTCTGTAGACAAGTGAGGATTAAAAATTGAACTCTTAAAGGCGTATAATTTACATTTAGTAATTGTGACCATTTGTAGATTTTGGAGAAAACGAGATTTGAGTTGGAGTGAGCGTAAGAAGCGGATAAGGTATGTAAGGCTCTTCCTTTTCTTCTTTTGGCATATCCTAAGTATAGTGGGGTGTAATTTGAGCCTCGGGGAAAATTCTACTCATAGAAAACCAAATTTGAATTTCCTACAAATCCATTCAATGAAATTGAATTCAAAAACTCTTATATGTTGAAAACAAAAGTGCAAACATTCATAACTTCTACTTATAAGATCGGATCATCCTACAACCTTTGATAGATGATCCCGTAGAACCAAATGTTTGAAATATATGTACTTCGCCTTGGCTTGGTCGGGGGGGGCCCACAAATTTCGAAATTCACCTAGTTTGGCCTATCTAGTTTATTCTTGTACGACATAAAGGAATAACTCTTGCCTATGATTTTTCCTACTAAAGAATAATATCCTAATCGTTCCCTTATGTTCTAATACCCATTTTGGGGCCACCAATATGATTTTAGAAATGCTTTATATCTATATGTGCTGCATTTATCTCTCACCTCTCCGCTCGTGCATACTACTATGATATCGTTTGCCAGAATTTGGATCGGCTTTGTGATCGTGCGCTCTATAATGTATTTGGCAGTATGATGTGTTACAGGTCCCGAGACCTCGCCATAGGGCCGGGTACCATTTACGGTGTTATGATGTGATATGACATATGATATACTCTGACGATATGGTATATTGTGATGATATGATATGTTCGGGGTTTGTACGGAGACTTGTAACCTTCCGGAGTATGATGTGTTGTGGTACCAGCGTCGGGGTGATGACCACATTCCTGAGCCTTATGCATTCTTTTTTAATTACATTTTGTTTATACGTTTCAGTACAGATTTTGATATCCTAATTTGGCAAGTGCTCCTTGTACCTTCTTTTTTGTTATGAGTTGGATTCTATAACTTCATGCTTTACATACTCGGTACACATTTCGTACTGACCCCCTTTCTTCGGGGATGCATTTTATGCCTGCAGGTACAGATGTTCAGGATCCGTCAGCGTAGGGTACATACCTTCTACTACTACAGAGTGCTCCTTTGACTCGAATCCCGCATTTTGGTATATGTCTTTTCAACGTACACACACTTGTATATTTGACCATTTGGGTACGGAGGGGCCCTTTTCTCGTCATATGTTTTTATTACATTTTGGTAGAGGCTTGTAGACATCAGTGTGGGTCATGGGTCGTGTATGTTCATTTATTTATGACTTCTATTTTAATATGGTCCCTTCCGTTATAATGGCCAAAACAACCCATATGTTTCTATATATGTCCATATTTGGCGATGCGCGTTCCGTCGCCCCTTTTGACTTGATATGTTATTTTCTGCACGGGCGGCTACTGAAATTAAGGATTGCCTATTATTTTGATTGAAACAAATATTAAATTTGAATTATTCTATAATATGACGATTTGGTGTGTAAGTTCGTTTGGGTGTCCAAATAGGGCACCAGTCGCGGCCCACGGGGTTGGATCGTGAAATAATGTCAATTGGAGATCATTCGGCACAAGCTAGTCTAAATTACAGATTAATTGATTTTGAAAATTATGAGTCAATTCCTGTTAATACAAATGAATTGGAGAAAATGATTCAAAATATGTAGAAGTTACAATTTATTATATACAACTAATTGTAAGTTTGTAACTTGTATGTTTTGAATTTTATCAATATATTAATAAAGTCAAAGACTCATTGAATCTTTGCATTTCTTATTTTTTCCCCTATAAATTTGTATGATTCAATTAAATAATTATTTTTACTTTACATAATCATTTAAGAAAAATTAAATTTGTAGTCACTATAAGGTTTCAATACTTGAAAAAATATTATTATAATAGATAGTATATTTGTTATACATTGTAAGTATATATAATATATAATGTAAGTAATAGATAGTATATTGTGAGTATATTAAATATACATTGTAAGTATATATAATATAATATAAGTATATTATTATAATAGATAGTATATTGTGAGTATAGTAGATATACATTGTAAGTATGTATAATATAAAATGTAAGTAATAGATAGTATATTGTGAGTATATTAGATATACATACATACATACATATATATATATATATATATATAATAGATAGTATATTGTGAGTATATTTGGTATACTTTGTAAGTATATATATAATATATAATTAATTATATCACTATAATATATAGTATAATGTTAGTATACTTGATATACATAGTACGTATATATAGTATAATGTAAGTATATAATTATAATAGATAGTAGATTGTGAGTATATAGTGAGTATATTATTATAATAGATATTATATTGTGAGTATATTAGATATACATTGTAAGTATATATATATTATAATATAAGTATATACATACTAATAGATAGTCTGTTGTAAGTATATTAGATATAGATTGTAAGTATATATATAATATATAATTAAGTATATCACTATAATAGATAGTATATTGTGAGTATATTAGATATACATTGTGAGTATATATAATATATAACTTAAGTATATTATTATAATAGATAGTATATTGTGAGTATATTAGATATACATTGTAAGTATATATGATGAAAGTATATTACTATAATAGATAGTATATTGTGAGTATATTAGATATACATTGTAAACATATATATTATAATATAAGCATATATATACTAATAGATAATATATTGTGAGTATATTTGGTATACTTTGTAAGTATATATATAATATATAATTAATCATATCACTATAATATATAGTATAATGTTAGTATATTTGATATACACAGTATGTATATATAGTATAATATAAGTATATAATTATAATAGATAGTAGATTGTGAGTATCTAGTGAGTATATCACTATAATAGATAGCATATTGTGAGTATATTTGGTATACATTGTAAGTATATATAATATATAATATAAGTATATTATTATAATAGATAGCATATTGTGAGTATATTAGATTTACATTGTAAGTATATATAATATATCACTATAATAGATATTATATTGTGAGTATATTAGATATACATTGTAAGTTTATAAATTATAATATAAGTATATACATACTAATAGATAGTCTGTTGTGAGTATATTAGATAAGTATATATATAATATATAATTAAGTATATCACTATAATAGATAGTATATTGTATGTATATAAATTGTTATAATTACTTCTAAATTAAATAAATAGCGATACACTATATAGATGATTGACTCAAATTTTTGAATACATAAACGCCGCAAAAAAAATAATTAAGCCCAACCAGCCCAACCCATTAAGCCCGGACACTATACCCTTAATGGGTCATGGGTTGGAATGTTTACGATTTTTCACTGTTGGGCCTGGACTGGCCCGACCCAGTAAGAATGTAGTTTGGCCCGATCCAGCCCAATATTTGGTAGGCCAAAAAATTAGTGGGTCGGTCTGACCCGATCCGGCCTACTTAACAAGGTTATGTTTAACAAGACAACAAATCACCTCTAATTAACCTAACATTTACAATTAAAATTATAGAGATTAAAGAGGAAGCAAGGAGTTCACCTTAATAATTACTAGGGTCCTCTTCTTCAATGGTGGATTCCAACTTCCAAGTAGTTATATAAGTTCAATTAACCCATAGATTTCCATGTATAAGTACGGCATAAAAAGAGTTTTCGTTTTGTTTGCTTTCAGCTTCCCAACCGCAAACAATGGAGAAAGTACCCATAACAAAAAGGAATTTGCCAAATCTAACTTCGTCGCTTCTTTAGCTAAAACATCTGCCACTTGGTTCCCTTTCTATAGCTATGCTGCACCAGAGGATTCCCCAGCCGATGGATTAGATTCCTAATAAGATAACATATTAATGTAAGACGAGCGATTATTTTTAATCAGTATGAATCACGACGATTGATGATGAATGTTATTATATATATATACACTTATATCATGACGACTCATGATATAAAACAAGTAGTGAAGTCGAATAATAATTCCAACTCTAAATTATTAAACTAAAACAACTGTGTGATGGTACATATTTATTTGTATAAGATATTTACACTAAATTAATAAGGTACTTTTTTATACATATATTTAGATGCATGCCCATAGTAAGCGGGCTACCCCATATTTGATGTTATTTCTTCTTTTTTTTTACCTTTTTCTATGACACCTTTTTTTAATTTTATAAAAAATAAAATGACTACACATTTTTCTATCTTTTAATTTGGTAACCCATACTTAAACCTTTTCCATCCATATAAAAGCAACTTCCTTTAGGGATCTTCAAATATAATTTGGAGAACCTATAGAGATTCATTTCTTTAGGGGCCTTCAAATATAATTTGGAGAACCTATAGAGATTCATTTCTTTAGGGATCTTCAAATATAATTTGGAGAACCTATAGAGATTCATTTCTTTAGGGGCCTTCAAATATAATTTGGAGAACCTATAGAGATTCATTTCTTTAGGGATCTTCAAATATAATTTGGAGAACCTATAGAGATTCATTTCTTTAGGGATCTTCAAATATAATTTGGAGAACCTATAGAGATTCATTTTGTGTTACTAATGGCAGAGTTGCATGATCCAAAGGGATTCAATTGAATTTTGGTGGTAAATTATACCGCAGAATTAAGGTAAAAAATAAAATTACGTACAAATATCCAAATTGTTAAATTTCTAGTGCAACGACAAATTTGACTCAAAAATTGCTTTGTTATCATTAATGGCTGAGTTACATGATCGTAAGGGGACTAATTCAATCTTTTATCGGAAAATCATATCGTATTCCACAAATAAGGTAAATATAGGATTTTTTTCGCCTTATTATATCTTTAAATTATTGCTTCTAAAAAAAAGATAACTTTTAGCCGATGGTATAGGTGACTCAAGAATTGCTTTATATTACAGGTCTGAATTCCAACAGTAACATTCTAGGTTTTTCTATCGAAATCCTCTTGTTAAAATTTCTGACGCCACGCAAGATGAGGCCCATATGCATATGTTTCATGGTTTTGGTCATGGCAACAACACAAGTGAATAGCTTTGTGGGCATCACATGGGGCAGGCAACAAACACAACAATTGGTTCCATCAATGGTTGTTGACTTGCTTTTACAAAATAAGATTTCACAATTGAGATTAATGACTTCAGGATATGATATTATTGAAATATTTTCAGGCACTAATATTAGTGTTAGTGTTACTATGGGAAATTCATTTATGTATCAAGCAAATAGGAAAGACCTTGCATATAATTGGGTAAATGATCGAATCAAGGATCCAATCAACAAAGGTGCAAATATAGTGTAAGTAATTAATCATCTTTTTGTTATTATTTGAATTATATAATTCTATCAAAAAAAAAAAGGAATTTCCGATAGACATTCGGTTGAAAATTCATATGGATTTCTGACTGAATCCATCGAAAATTCTCTTTTTTGTAGTGTAAAAATACAATTTTCCAAAGGAATCCATCAAAAATTGACTTGTCAAAAATATTTTTGATACGTGTCTTCAGGGAACTAACCGTTGGGTCGGAACCATTTTCAAATACATTTCTTAGAAAAGCGTCGAACTATGACGTGGTGTCCGTGTTAAAGCTCATGCGAGAAAGTCTCGATGAGATGGGTTTAGGGTACGTTAGAACGACGACCGCGCATGGCATGGACGTCTTAAATCTCACAAAATTTCCATCGGAGACTGATTTTCGCGATGACATAAAAGTACAGATGATCGAATCACTAGCGGAGTTCAATCGAACAGGAGCTCCCTATCTTCTCATCTTGTTCCCAATCCATTTCGTTAAAGAAATAATGAATTACACCATAGAGTTTGCGTTCTTTGATAACAATAGCGGGTTCAAAATAGAAGATGGTAACATTACATACACGAATGCAGTGGAGTTAATGATCGATTCCGTTGCGTGGGCATTAAAGAAAGCGGGATATCCCAATATGAAAATTATGATTGCTCAAATTGGATGGCCTACCGATGGATATCCACATGCAAATATTAAAAATGCAGAGAGATTTCACAGGGGGTTATTGAAATTTATAGCATCAAAAAAAGGGACATCAATTAAGCCAGGGCCAATGGACATATATCTTCACAGCTTGTGTGATGAGAATGAGTTTCACAAGTTATTTGGTATATTTCAAAGACATTGGGGTATTTACAAGGCAGATGGCAATCCAAAGTACAAGATTGATTTCTCATTACAGGTAAGGATGTCAACTGATCAGTTTGAACTGAATTGCAATAACAATAATAATGTATTTGAGACAAAATTTCATCAAATTCCACTAGTTAAACAACATGACTTCAATTATATGGGCCAAAAAGTGTCTATTTATGACTGTTACCCGAATTAGGAAAATTACACTCAATAACATTGGAGATGAGTGGTTTTAAATTTTTAATCCTAGTTTGACGTATGGACAAATCTTCAAGATCAAAAGTGAAAAGTTTGTCATGTTTGAAGTTTTGCCCATGGATCAAATGAGATCAAAAGTCCAAAACCACCTACATCCAAGGTCATTTTAGTAAATCAATTGTCAAAATGGATTGTATCAATGAATAAATTATTTTCCAACCCTATCCAAAAGTTAGTTGGTTGAAATAGGTTGGACAATCGGTCATAATCCAATCCTCAACTCTTACCCAAAAAAAAAATCTTATAATTTTTCTAACTATCTAAACAAAACTAATTCTTCTTTGTTATAGCTATATATAACATATCGAACATAAATTAGTTTTTATTGAAAGATTTTAACAAGGTCTCATTAGTCAATTTGGTTTGCATATTTAGCCCAAATCAATCCAACTTTTTTCGATGGACTGTATTTGGACGGGTCATGTTTATCTATACAAGTTATATTTTCATGAATTAATTTTATCATCTCTAATTACAGGGTCGGGATGAGTTACCTACACAGGCTAAGGGTATTGTGAAAATGCCAAATCGATGGTGCAAGTTCAATGGGGACACATCAAACATGGATTTGGTGAATAAGAATTATGAGTTAGCATGCAACACTGCAGATTGTTCACGTTTGGAAAAAGGAGCTTCATGTGATGGACTAAGTTTTGCTTCCAAAGTTTCATATGCTATGAATGCATTTTTCCAAAAGAACAAACAAGAAGTAAAAGCTTGTGATTTTGATGGTTTAGGTCAAATTATAGCAACAAATCCCTCTGAGAAAAATTGTGAATTTCCCATTGAGATATTATCATTCCAAGATCAGCGGGTTCAAAATGGTATGGTTTTAAGAATTTGAAGAACAAATTGAAAAAAGAAATGAAATATAATTTCATTTGTAATATATATTGTTATATTTTTATCTGCTATAACATGTAACATATCTTCATTTCAAGATTTCAAATATCACATGAGTTTATAGAAGATTACATTTAACTATTATTTGAATAATCTGATAGTGTAGAAAGAAATTGTTTATACCAATAATGTTCGAAAGTTAAACTCCATATGTCATGACATTTAAAATACCTAATTGGACAACAAGATCCCTAAAAAGGTCATATATGACGGATGAAAATTATCGTCAAACGCTTAATATTAATGATATGTCATATTGATAATGTCTTTCCCATCTTCCAATAAAATGAATAACGATCACTATATATTGAAATGTTGGTTAATTTCTTTTTATTAATAATGTTAGTTTAGTAAAGTGTAAATATCTCCAAGTAAAACAAAAAGCAAAAGAATCAGGCAGATGAAAAGAGATTATGGCTTGTGCCCACTAACCAATTAAAATTCTTTTATTCCTGAAAACTTGAAAAAAAAATCCATCTAAAGGAATACTCTCTCAATTTCACATTATTTGGTCCATATCAACCTAAAATGCTAAAAAAAAATTATAAAATTAGCTACGGAATTTATCACATTCTCTAATTAGTCTGTCGCCAAATAGCTCCTAGCTAACTAGATTTTCATATAATCTGTAGCTAAATGATTTTAGCATGAAATTTTTATTCTTTAACTATGAAATTAATTTTATCCGTCGCTAATTTCTTATTTTCTTGTAGTGAGCATACATCTTAAGAAAGCTTAATTTAGTTATACTTATAGGTGTATTTTACTGAGCTAATCTTATTAATGATGTTTTGAAACTCTAAATTTTACTACTACTACTACTACTATTTTATATAGTTATTTAATACTAAGGATAGTATGAGAAAAAAACTCTCTTGATTTGCTAAAATGGACAAGTACCTTTTCCATCCATCTTTACTTGTCCAAGTTTGATTTGACAAGCCCCTTAAGAAGCATTAAATAAAATAATAATTTTAATGTATCAATCCTATTTAGTATAAGTCATCTATTATTGAAAATTGAATAGTATATAATAATAAGGATATAAAAGGTAAAATTAAAAGTGGTAAATTCTCTTCCTGAAAATGTTTCACCATAATGGATCTCTCCTATCACTACCTACTAGTAGATCGATTTAGAAAAGTAATAGAGAAGTCAAGCAAAATAAAATCGAGGAAATATTTAAGAGAAGCTTCTAGCTAGGCTCTGTACACCCCAAAAGAAAGTTGTGGATGCCTTATAAATATAAGATATATCTTTTATATCTTTATTACTTAATTATAATTAAGTAATATATAATTTTATTTAGATAAAGATTAATATTTATTTCAGCTTAATTTTCTTGATGTTAGTCCATCAACTTATAACCTTAGATGCAAGCCCACAATAAAAGGACATAAGTATATCCATTCTTTTCTTACTTTTTCTATGACAAACTTCATCCATTAAAAAACTTTATAATGTCTACCTTTTAACTCCCCCCCCCCCCCCACATACTTCACCTCTTTTATCCATGGAGAATCAAACTTCTTTTGGGGATTTTCAAATTTGATTTGAAGAGCCCATAGAACATAATATCATTTTTATATGATGATTCAAAGGGATTCAATTTAATCTTTCTATCTGTAAGTTATATTGCGCAAATATGGTAAAAATAAAACTATAACATATATATAAATTGTTGAATTTTCTTGAAAAACAAACACTAGGTGACTCAAATTTGTTTAGGTATCTTCAATGGCAATGTTATATGATCCAAAGGGGTTCAATGGAATCTTCCACCAGAAAATTATGTTGCGCAAATAAGGTAAAAATAAGATGGAATCTTATTTTTTTAAAAAAAACCTTCAAGTGTGATGATGAAGGTGATTCAAGAATTGCTTTATGTGACAGGTATCAATAATATTTTCAGATTTTTTTCCAAATCTCTTTGAAAAATTTCTGGCACCCGCTACTATAGGGTACTATTGCTGTGAAGTTTAATTCTTCAAGGGGGAAAAAGAAAGTAGAGGACGAGTTACATTACCCGAAGGGATTTAATTGAATCTTTTGCCAAAAAATTAATCGCGCAAACAAGGTAAATATAATTTTTTATATATATATACAAATTGTTAATTCTTTTGGAAAAGGAAAACTTTTAGCCGATGACAAAAATGACTCATGTATTGCTATATATTGCAGGTTTGAATTCTAATATTATTTTTTTTATCGAATCTCCTTATTAGAATTCCTAACAACGCACAAGATGAGGCAAACCATGGGCATAATTTTCATGGTTTTGGTCATGACAACTCGTGTAAATAGCTTTGTGGGCATCACATGGGGCAGACAACAATCACAACAATTGGTTCCATCAATGGTTGTTGATTTGCTTTTACAAAACAAGATTCCATCATTGAGATTAATGACTTCAGCCTCTGATATCATTCAAATTTTTTCTGCTACTAACATTAGCATTGTTATTTCCCTTACAAATAGAAATGTAAATCTTATAAATAGGAAAGACCTTGCCTATGCATGGATAAATGATAAAGTCAAGGTACCTATCAACAAAGGTGTCAACATAGTGTATGTAATCCATTACTTCCCTTTCTCTTTTTACCTTAATCTTATTTTATAGCCTGTTTGATCAAGATTTTAAGGGGAACAAAGTGTTGAATAGTAAGTGGAAGCTAAAAAAAGTAGTTTTTTTCCAAAAAAAAAAAACATTTTCGAAACAATGACCAAATACAAATTGTTGTTCTCGTGTTGACAAAAGTGTCTTTTTCAAATTGATGAGTCAAACATATATACTAGTCTGTTTGATCAAGTTTTTGGAAGTCAGAAGTGTTTATTTTTTCTGTTAAAGTGTCTGTTTTAGAGAGCTAAGGTGTTTGATCAAGCTTCATGGAACGTAATAAGTGTTTTTGGGTAACAACATAAGCTGTTTTTCAGAAGGTATGCAAAAGATGTAGTTTTTTCCATAATAAACACTTTTGAAACCTTAATCAGGCAGGCACAAATTACTGCTCTAATATTGACAAAAATGCTTTTGAAATTGATTAGTTATATACAAACAACTACATACCCTCCAAAAGTACTTTTTGGAAACTTTGCTAACCAGGCTAGTAAACGGCTAAAAATCAGATTAGTGATGAATTTATTATTTAATTCCATGTATGTCCCTAATGTTGATTAATTTCTTCAGGGAACTGTGTGTTGGGGCTGAGCCATTTTCGAATACCTATTTGAAAGAAGCAGCGAACTATCAAGTGGTGAACGTGTTAGGAATCATTCGAGAAGCTCTGGACGAGATGCACCTAGGGCATGTCTCAACAACGACTGCCCATGGCATGGACGTTATAACTGTCGCGAAAGTCCCATCAGAAACAGACTTTCGCGATGACATAAAAGGATTAATGCTTGAATCGCTAAAGTTCTTCAACCGAACGGGTGCACCTTTTCTATTGAACATGTTCCCCATCCAAATGGTTAAGGGTGTATTTAATTACCCCATAGAATTCACATTTTTCGATAACATGAGTAATTTCAAGATTCAAGATGGTAACGTTACATACACGAACGTAGTGGAGTTAATGATCGATTCTATTGCATGGGCAATAACGAAAGCAGGATATCCTAATATGAAAATTATGATTGGTCAAATTGGATGGCCTACGGATGGATATCTACATGCAAATGTTAAAAATGCAGAGAGATTTTACAAGGGGTTATTGAAATTTGTAGCATCAAAAAAAGGGACACCACTTAGGCCAGGGCCTCTGGACATATATCTTCATAGCTTGTCAGATGAGAATGAGTTCCGTACAGTATTTGGTGCATTTCAAAGGCATTGGGGCATTTATGAGGCAGATGGGAATCCAAAGTACAAGATTGATTTTTCATTACAGGTATGAAGGTCAAATGAACGGTTTGAACTAAAATTTGAGTGACTTAAAATAAATTGAATTAAAATATGAGTCGTCACTCTACTCTTCAAAATAGTTTAAATTCACATATGCATGCTTTTCAGGCTCTGTAATTAAAAAGTGGTAACACTCTAGAATGTTGTCGCAGAATTTCATCTGTGAAATTTAAAAATCAAGTACGACATTGGCTATTTTTCCCAATTACAACATTGAAAAGTGGTTGATGGGTGTTATATCTACAGCCAAAAGTTAGTTGGGCTGCGATGAATGGGTCTAGATGGACTAAACATTAACTCATAACTTAACCTGCCCAACTTTTGCCAAATTTTTTTCTGATAATTTAGTTGATTAACAAATACAACTATCAAAATAATTTCTTCTACTTTACTTTATTGTTATATATACCATATCTAACAAAAAAAAATTCTTATGGGTTAATTTGTGCTATACATCAGACTGTTCCAACTTTTAGGTGTATTGAATTTGAACAAGTCAAGACAAACTGAGTTAATAAATGAGCTAATTATAATATGTCCAAACTTGAAAAATTGAACGACTACATCATATTGTTATGAACTAATTTTGTCACCTCTAATTATAGGACCGCGACGAATATCCCACTCAAGCTAAGGGCATTGTGACAATGCCAAATCGATGGTGCATGTTCGATGGGAACAAAAGTAACATGGATTTGGTGAAGAAGAATTATAATATTGCATGTGAAGAAGCAGATTGTACAAGATTAGAAGAAGGAGCTTCATGTGGTGAACTAAGTGATGAATCTAAAATTTCTTATGCTTTTAATGCATATTTTCAAAAGAAGAAGCAAAATGAAGAATATTGTGATTTTGATGGTTTAGGTAAACTTACAACAATAAATCCTTCTGTAGAAAAGTGTGAGTTTCCCATTGAGATATTATCATTCCAAGATCAAGTAGCTGCTAATGCTATGGTATCATTAAAAATTTGACTTTGGTGGCATCTTGTGGAACATTCTAGAAAAAAAATGGTATCGATTCGAATTATTAATTTTTTGGTATAAAAAATATGTTTCTAAATAGTTTTGATTCTTTAAATTTGTCAGAAAAGAACATTTTTGATTTTTTTTCTCGATCAAATATCGTAACACTTTCTGTCGGTTAGCTTTGAATGAAACTATATGGGAAAAAAAATTAACTAAAAATACCAAGAACATAAAAGTGAAGGAATGAACTAATTGAGACAAATATTTTATTAGAACAGAAAATTAATTATTGTAATACTAACAAGTTTTACTATATATAAAGTATTCACAATAAAACTTAAGATTAGCAATTGGCCTCTCATCTTAGATTTTTTGGATTCTCACTATGGAAATTTGTTACGTGAACTATGCAAATCTATTGTGTACATTTTTTTCTCAAATAATTATCGTTTATTTCTTTCTTCCATTTCATGCTTTAATTGATTTGATGTAAAAGAAATTGTATGTGTTACGGGAAATCTTACTACCAAGTGCTCAATTTTGTATTTATATAATTTTTAATAATTTCATTCTTTTTATATTGTTAACTAGTTTATCTAAAGAGATTACATTCTTTTTGTATATTCATCACTCTACTTTCTACTGATTTTTTTTTTTTGAGATAAAACTGGTAATCCATGCAATTTGACGGTAATGTAACTTATTACCTTTCTTTTCTTAGGAAAACAAACTTACTTTTAAGTTAGCTAGGGCACGAGTAATTATGTCTATTCAATATTATCCTTTACAATACATTGATGGAGAACAAGTAAGTTATACTGGTATAGTAATTGCTTGATGTTTGGGTTCTAATAAGTTACGTATTTTTGCATTAATAAATAAACGTCATTTTCTTAGTAAATTCTTGAATAGGGTTTATCAATAACTATGTTGTTCGAAACCTTCAAAAATGTCGTTGTGGTTGTTTTGAATTCTCAAATAATTTATATTTGGTGGATCCAACACACACCCGTTCTACTGTTTCTTTCAATATCTTATACTCAACTTTTAGTATTTTTGATGTAGCAGCCCCAGCAAACGCTCATGCAGTTCCATGTCCTCCTGTGTAAAGATTTTCAATAAGTGGTTCAAAATACGAAAAAGTTAACACACGAAAATCGAAAGAGATCCGACATCTATTATATACACATAAAATAATTTTAATCATATATAAATAATATAATCAGATGAACCCCACATCATGATGGCTCTGCCCCTGACTCCATCTACTGGTATATGTTTTTTTCTAGTGCCTCCAGTCTTAATAAATGATTTGACTTAAACTTTGTGTATTTTGTTGTTCCGTGTCAGGATTCGACATGACTATCACGACATTTTTGTAGAATTAATAGACCCTATTCAAGAATGGTTTATTTTTAATGCAAAAATGCATAATAGTTGTTACGATCCAATTTCAAAAATCAAGTTTCAAAATAGTTTTCATAACTTGGCAATTATTTTTTAAAAAATTATTTTTTTTAGAAAAAATAGGAATTAGAGTCGTCACTTAATTTTAGGAAAATTAAGAAACCATTTAAAAAAGAATTTTGAAAAGAAACTTTTAAATAAATCAAAGTCGGGTAAGGATTCAAGCAGTCCTCTAAAGAGGGTTTTACACACCTTATTTCGTAAAGGACGTATAAGATCCAAAATGGACAAGTGAAAGTAAGCAGGGGGATTATAATGGAAAACTTACATAGATATGTTATATTAAAAAAATATTTATTATCTATATCAATAACATTTTTTTAACTGACACTTACAATACATTTATAATACAATTTTAATATATAAGACAGAGAACAATTTATAAAACACATATAATACAAGTTTTATTTATGGATAATACATTTATTACACATTATACGCTTATAATATATTGTGTTAATTTCTTATCAAATAAGCATAATTCATTTATATTGCATGCATAATTCACTTTTAATACATAAAAAAATTATAATAGTATTGTCATAGATGATAATAAATAAAAGTATCGCTAAAATCAGTAATTATTTATTAAAAAATACCTACTAAAACAATGTTTTCGAGTATAATTTTAAATAAAAAGATACATTTGGGCCAGAAGTAAATATATTTGGCCCAATAGATTTCGAACCGATAAGCCCAAATGTTATCTAGCGGGTTTGATAAAAGACCATACCAATTGCTAACTTTCCGTCAATATATTTCTCCGGCGAACTTCTCGGCAATTTCTATCTCCGGCGATCTATTCGGCAATATCATCTCCGGCCAAATTGAGTTGTAAGTCCTTCATCCTCTCTTTTGCGTTCTCCTCTGTAATTCCTATCCTCTGTACTTAGAGACAAAAACCCTAAACCCCCTTTCAATTTCATTGTATGCTTTTCTGAGTTTTCTTAGCTTTACCATTTATTTGTGTTCTAGAGTGATATTATTGTGAAGTTTCTGTAAAAATTTAGCGGAATGAGGAAAAAGATATCAATGTGTCAACGTCTCAAAGACGAAATATTTAGGCATAATATAAACAAGCACTCAAACTGGACCTCAACCGACAAGTAAATAATCTAACTTAGACACGTCAACTCGTCTTTCACTGTGTTAGTTGAACACTTAACCTTATAAAATGATCATCTAAACACCTCAACTCGTCTTTTACATGTTAGTTGAACACTCCAACTTACAAAATAATCATCTAAACGCCTCCAAAATTTTTATGCCATGTCAGTATTGGGTGTCCATGAGACAGTTGGGACGGAGGGTTTAGTTGCCAGTTGAGAGTAAGTTGAGGTGTCTGTGCACTCTTAAAGTTTGAATTTTTCAGCTTTTCTAAAAAACACTTTAGAGGTGGTTAAAATTTCATTAATTTGTCATCAATTTTATCCATGCGGACAATTGCGTTTGGAGTTAGTACATTAGAGGCTGCAATAATTATCTTTTTTTATTAAATAATACTCCCTCTGTCATATAAACTTCTGATGGAAAAAGATATTAAAGTTATGCTTAAAGAGTTAGTTTACTAGAGAAAGCATCACGTCAAATCCATAATTTGAGTAGTTTTAATGTATAAAATGAGATGATGTTGAACATTTTTGGATGGAGATTGAAAAGAACCTGACAGAAATTAGAACGGAAGGACTAACGTTTTATATTATTTTTGAACTATAAGGGCAAAACATTTGAGCTAATTAACAGATAGGTTTTCCCAACTGTTTATATCCTGTCAAATTTGTATGTCAGAAACATTGACACTTGTAGAAACTAGCTGACTTCACATAAAGAAGTAAACAAACAAACAAAAGCTCTCTTCGTAAATGAATTGAGGGCTTAATATTCATTTTTCTTTTCCAGGGAAATGAAGATGGAAAAAAGCACGTGTAGCTTCTTGTGTTCACCTCCACCTTTGTTTGACTTTGGCATAGCATCGTTCAAAGTTCTTCTCTTAAATTTTATAAAACCCATATCCTCTTCTATCTCATTATATCTTTCTGGCCATTGTCTGTGAACCGATTGAGTAGGACCCATGTTTGTCATCCAACTACGCTCCCGTTGTTTATCTACTCGCTTACATTATCTTCATTTCCTACCTTCTGGTCCTTTTTCTTCTTTCAGATCTTCTTTTTCATCTCTATCTAAGGCCATGACCAAAAACTCTGTTCAAAATGGATACAAGGAAAATCCTGTTCTCTTTAACTACCTAATAAACACCTTGGACTTTCAAAAATCTAAAGCCCTGTCAGTATCCAATTGTCTTCATTGGATCAGAAGTGTTGAAAAACCTGAATAGTTGTCCATTTTTTCTAGTCCGTTGGATTCACAGATGTACAAATCCAATCCACTGTTCATTTTATCCCACAAATCCTCATTTCCCAATGTCGAAAAGATAATCAAGCCAAAGATTCAGCTATTGAAGAATTGGGTATCACTGGTTCTGATCTGTGTAAGCTTATTTCCTCACATTCGAACTTGTTAACACGTAGTCTGGAGAAAGCTATAAATCCTTCCATTGAACTCCCTTTGAAATATTTTTTTAGTGATGTATTACGGATTATGAAGTGCAATGTATTCTTGCTTTTCTCAGGGTTTTTTCCAATAATTTATTTGCATTTTCATGTGTATTCTATGTGATATTGGCTAGGGCTGGGCGTTCGGTATTCGGTTCGGTATTTTCAAAATTCGGATTCGGTAATTCGGTAATCGGTAATCGGTAATTCAAAGTATATACCAAATACCGAACTTTTAAACTTCGGTTCGCTAATTCGGTAATCGGTAAATCAAACTTCAGTTCGGTACGGTATTCGGTAATACCATATTTTTTTAATAGTTAATGTACAATAAAAAATTATCCGCATTTAATATTTACATTAACCTAAAGAATACATATTTTAACTTACATTTTGATTACTACACCATAATTAAGTAATATATGCATTTTAACTTACCGAATACTGAAATCGAAATTGCTCTGAAGCAACATTCTACGGAGGAGAAATGATACATCGTAAACAAAGAGAAAATAATTTATGAATAGATACAGAATAAAAAAAATATTATCATGTAATAAAAATGATGAAAAAGAGTGAAAACAAAAATCTTTAATATATCACACATAATTTTTATACATATGTTTTTCTTTGAATTATCCAAAAACTCTACTTCACTGCACTAATTAGTGATTAGTTCCTGCAAAGATATGAAAGAGTTGGAATCTTTCGTTTTCAATGTAACTATCAAACAGTTTATGTAGATAACTAAGAAAGTTGACTTTGAGAAAGAAAAGGGGTGCCCAACATGGTGAATCATGCAAAGTGAAATTAGAATTCTTAACCAATTGCATAAATTTGAAATTAGAATTTATAATTTTTACATGTACATGAATTTAAATTTTAGCAGTTATCCATAATGTACGTGTTTGAATGTATGCATATAGTATGTTGTAAACGTGGGAAAGTTGAAATGGAAACGGTAAGGGAAATGAAAAAAAATGATAGTTTCCTCTTACTAAACTCTTTTCTTTTTGGTAATTTTTCTTCTTTCTTTCCAGTTTTTTTGTATTACTAAAAATAAAATAAAAAAAAATCGGTATTCAGTATTTCCCGAATATCGAAACCGAAATACCGAATTTTATATTTCAGTACCGAATACCGAACCGAATTACCAAATACCGAAATAGCCGGTTCAGTTCGGTAATTTGGTTTTCGGTATTTTATGCCCAACCCTAATATTGGCTCATAAATTATGATATTATATTTAACTGCTTTTGATTATTGCAAAGTTTCTGTAAACTTATATGGGAATGAGAAAAAAAAATAGGAATGCCTTCCCTTAAAAAAAAGATATGAATGTCGTCAAAGATGATATTTTTATCATTGCTTGTGATTTTTCAGCCTTGTTCAATTTGGACGTGCTTACAGTTTCATGCTTTTGTCATCAACTCTATCCACACTGGCACTTGAGTTTGAAATTAGTATGTTAGCTGATGTGATGATTGTTATCTTATAATAATAAAATACTCCCTCCATCATATAAAATTTTGATGAAAGAAGATTTAAATTCATGGATAAAAAGTTTGTTTAATAGGGAAAACATATTATCAAACTTAAAATTTTAGTAGTTTGATTATGAATTCTTGAAAGTGTGAATATTATATTACAATGATATGATGTTGAACATTTTGGAACATTCCAAAATGAAAAGAGTGATAGAGGGAGTAACTTTTTGTATTATCTGTAACTTCAAAGGCAATATATTACTCCATTTGAATTAATTTACAAATGAGTTTCCATTTCTGTTTTATGTCTATTCAAATTTATAGGTCTCAAACATTTCAACTCGTCGAGATAGGCTGGCTTCCATAACACAGTAGGTTACTCCTTTCTATACATTAATTGAAGGGTTGATATATTTTTCACCTTTTCTTTTCAGGACACTGATGTTTAAAGAAAAGCATGGGTAGCTTCTGTTCTACCTCTGCGTATCTTCGACTTTGAATAGCTTTGTTCAAAGTTTTCTCTTAAATCCCTAAAAGTTATATTTTCTTGTCTCTTTAAGTCTTTCTTGTTGTTTCCCGTGAACAGATTGAGAAGGACTCATGATCTCCATCCAACTATGTTGCCGTTCTTTATCTACTCACTTACATCATCTTTATTCCCTACCTACTGGTCCTTTTTCTTCTTTCCGCATCTCTCTCTCCTCTCTATCTCAGGTGATAACCAAAAGGTCTGCTCAAAATGCACACCAAGAAAATCCTGTTCTCCTTAACTACCTAATAAACAAGTTGGACTTTCCAAAACCCAAAGCCCTGGCCATATCCAATCGTTTACATTGGGTCAGAAGTGTTGAAAAACCTGAATTGACTGTAAACTTCTTCAAGTCCATTGGATTCACAGATCCACAAATCCAATCTGCTGTTTATAATGCCCCCCAAATCCTTGCTGCTGATATTGAAAAAATACTCAAGCCAAAGATCCAGCTATTACAAGAATTGGGTATCACTAGTTCTGATCTGGGTAGGCTTGTGTCCACAAAGGCGGTGATACTATTAACACGTAGCCTGGACAGAATACTAAAGCCTTCCATTGAAGTTCTCAATAAAGTCCTTATAAAGGGTCCTGATAATGGTGATTGGTTCCGGGTTCTGCGAAGGTGTGATTGGGTTATTTATGGACCTCCTCACTTGAGACTTGTTCCTAATATTTCATATCTTCAGAGCGTTGGAATTGTTGGGTCTCAACTATCATCACTCTTGAAGAGGCAACCTCATCTTTTTGCTATGCCTGAATCTAGGCTTAAACAACTTGTCTCTGAACTTATGGATATCGGGTTCTCCACTGATTCAAGAATGTTGGTGCATGGCCTTCATACTCTAAGTTCTATGAGTCAAGAATCTATGTCGAGGAAATTGTTATTGCTTCAGAGTTCTGGCCTCTCCAAAAGTGAGTGCATGGTAATGTTTAGGAGGGCACCAGCCTTGTTCCGAGTTTCAGAGAAGAAAATAAGACTCGGACTAGAGTTCTTCTTGGAAAAAGTGAAGTTAAAGAATTCAACTTTAGTACAGTATCCTACTCTTTTGATGTTTAGTATGGAGGAAAGAGTGATTCCGAGATATCAAGTTTTCCAGCTGATAAAGTCGAAAAAGCTTATGAAGAAAGACCCACATTTTTATGATGTGATGCGTGTGACAGAGCAAGTCTTCTTGGAGAAGTATGTATCAAGGTTTACAGAAAATGCAGAGGAATTGTTGAAGGCTTACAAGGGCCATCGTCTAGATTTAGGAGAAGAGTAAGAGCGTTTACTGGAAAATTTCCTTGCAATTTTAGAGTAAGACTTTACTGGAAAATTTGATGCGTTTGACAGAGCAAGTCTTCTTGGAGAAGTATGTATCGAGGTTTACAGGAATTGTTGAAGGCTTACAAGGGCCATTGTCTAGATTTAGGAGAAAGAGTAAAGAGTGTTTACTGTAAAAGGCGTTCTTATTTCTATTTGTGTTGTTGCTTTGATGAAAATGATGCCTGTGTCCTGATAGAAAAGACCAGGAACCAGAAAATAAAGCCATAGTTTTAGCACATTGATCTGAATTTTGCGTTTTCAATATGATTCTTTTCATGTATTTGTTCGATGAGAAATGCGAGTCTGTTTGAGTCTGTTTTGTTTCTTCCTTCTGACTAGTTTTATTTCCTTTTGAATATGTGATAACTTTTTAAGTCCTCATATGGTGGAGTTATTTGGTTGTTGGTTAGAATTATACACAAAGAATGGTTATTAGTTACGTCGGGTTATGTCGGGTTTAGTTATTGTCCCATAACTTATACATATGTTAGTTATGTTGGATTGTAAACTGGCCACTTGAGATCAAGATTTCTTACAACTTACACCAATAGCGGAAGTATGTGGAAGACTCCATTTGTAGAGCAATCAACAAGATTTATAGGGAAATTGTCTCCAACAAGAAGTTAACAAAATAATTGTAAACTGGAAGACTCCATTTGTAGAGCAATCAACAAGATTTATAGGGAAATTGTCTCCAACAAGAAGTTAACAAAATAATTGTAAACTGGCCACTCGAGATCAAGATTCCTTACAATTTATACCAATAGTGAAAGTATGTGGAAGACTCCATTTATAGAGCAATCAACAAGACTTATAGGGAAATTGTCTCTAACAATAAGAAGTTATAAGTAGAGAGGCTGTTTCGAATGACCCTGGTTTTAGTATGACAAATTCAAATAGTTATGAAAATAAAAGAAAATACGGTGGTGAAGAAACATGTCAATTAATAAGGAAAGCAATATAAAAAAAAGGGCAGTCCGGTGCACTTAAGCTCCCGCTATGCGCAGGGTCCGAGGAAGGGCCCGACCACAAGGGTCTATTGTACGCAGCCTTACCTTGCATTTCTGCCAGAGGCTGTTTCCAAGGCTTGAACCCGTGACCTCCTGGTCACATGGCAGCAACTTTACCAGTTACTCCAAGGCTCCTCTTCGAAAGCAATATAAAACATTACAAAAAAAAAGAACAATAACAATAGTGAAATAATGTGATAATTGTAATATAATAGACAACAGACGATAATAAATATCAAAAATAAGAAACTACGAGAGGTGAAAATCACACTATTAGAAGCCCCTTTTCCAATATGTTACTTCAGCAAAATTTCAATAACAATGCAATATATCTATGTTTTTCACATCTTTCATGTATTATTTACCCATAACTTTAACATCGTCAAACATAATAGTTCATAAAAAATTTCGGGTTAATGTTCATGAAAGTAAATCTAATGAAATTATCCAATTTTTAAACGAAATTGTTTCTTTTTGTGTTGCTCACAAAATCTTTGTAAACCACGATTAAGTATTATTGAGAGTCTATGTAAAAACACATCTCGTACATTTATTAGCTTGATGTAAATATCGAATGCGGATAGATTCTTTTTTTAATCTTCTATGAGCAACTTTGTATCAGAACTATAATGTTATACAGATATCAACAATCACACGGTCCCGTAGCTCAGTTGGTTATAGCCATAGCCTTAACTCAGAAGTATTTAGTATATTCGAGCTTCATCTTTATCCAAATCAGTAAGACATATCAACAAGCAGTGGCGAAGCAATATACACTTGAGGGGTGTTCATCGACATTCCTTCATTGATAAATTACACTGTATCGCTAGGTAAATAGATATTTTTATGTGTATATATTGCATATTAACACTCTTTGGCTTCTACGCGATTTTACTTATTTTTTTTATATTTTAACACTTCTTAATCAAAATTCTGGCTCCTCTATTGTCGACAAAACTAAATTGATTTTCTACGTATTTTCATGCTTAAAGTAAGATTTTTACTCCCTAGATTCATACTTTGATTCTTAGAAACTAGAAGTATGGGTGATAATCATTGAGGGGGGGTTGAACTGAAAATCTATGGTGGAAAATAGCCCTAGGATAAGGTTAGGATCATGGGTTTGGCCTAGGGAATGAAATTGTGTTATATTTCTTGATAGTTAGGCCATTATATTGATCCTCGATATGTATTTAATGTTTAAAGACCAAGAACGAGAAGAACGAACCTAGAAAGAGAAGGCTATTATGTTGTAAGGTTCTGAAAGCTTGAATTTGAGGTAGGTGATGGTCTAGTTTTCTGTATGTGTTTCATATACTTGTTAAATTGCTTCATAATATGCATGTGTGCATATGAATAGGGAAACATGCTAAATTATGTGTGAAATGATCATTTGCTGGCCTGTTATTGTGATGAACCTGTTCTTGGAGATATAAATATTGTAAACATTGAATGTTCTTATGATTGTGATATCTTGGGATCTGGTGTCAAATTCCGATACATAATTGGATCGGGTGTCACGTTCCGACACATACTTGGATCAGGTGTCACGTTTTGACACAAAGTTGATTGTTTATAAGTTCCTTGAGAGGACCTTTGTATGAAATTATAGCATGTGAAAGACATTGACCTGTGATATTGAAATGCGGTTGACTTATTCTGTATATGTATATGCCTATTGTGTTTGAAATTTACTTGTCTATGATCCGCTTACTGGCTAACTGCGTGATCCTATCAGTACACCATTGTTTTTGTGTACTGATACTACTTTTGCTCTGCCTTTTGTTGAGTACATGGCATATTCAGTCAGTAGCAGAGATACATCGGTTGGAAAATTAGCAGGTAGTTCAAAGTCCAAGGATGAGCTCTTCATTCATACTGTCGTGGACTTTTCTATCTATCTTAGTCCTTCTTTCAGGACTCATATGTTTAGACAATGTTCCTGTTTATGTATTTGTTTCTATTTGGAGTTGTATTCCTGTTCTAGACTTGTTAGTTAGACTTTTGATACGATGACTTTCAGTTTCTAGGATGTGTTTACTTTCGCACTTCATTGTTATTAACCTGGTTGGCTGAATTTATCGGAACTCAGCATTATTTCTGGCTGTAGAAATGGCTTTTCCACTGGAATAAGTATTGTGGGTGTCAGTAACGGCGGTTGGGGTTGTGACAATAGCTCCTTTCAATACAAAAAAAATAAAATAATATAATTCGAGCAAAAACTATTTAGCTATATTCATAAAGAAAAGAGTGAAGAACACCTTGTAAAAAAGTGGATATTTTTTAACAATTTTAATTTTGTTGCGAATGTATTCATAGGCAATTTTTGTTGCCTCCTACTCAACTTTTTTTTTCTACCAAAGAAAAATTTGGTAGTATATTAAATAGAAATATATCAGTACATAAGGTATAAGAAAAAGAAAGTTCAAAATAACTATCCTAATATAAAATTACAGAAGGTGATGAAGGTATTACATCCAATGTAGTAGTATGGAGAGTATTCTGCTGCAGATCTTCTGGCCTTGACTTTTTACCATTTTCGACACCTATAAACTCTCACCAGGTGCTATGATTCAAAGTCAAAAGAATATTTATTCAGGCTTCCAGGATAGAGTAGAAATCCTCCATATTCCTTGTGATGTAATTGCAAACGTCTTGGAAAGAATTGAAATATTATCCATTGTCGCAACTCCGTAGCTTATCTGCTATTATGCAGATGTTTTGTGTTGTTGTTGGTCTTCACATTTGCTAATAAGCATATATGTGATGATCTTTGGCTGGTCTAATCCTCATGTATGGTATGTGTAGTTTCTCTGTGTTTAAAATTCTCTTTGCTTTCACAGGGAGTGAAGTAAAGTTGTCAAAGTGATGATCTCCTGCAAAATCAAAAGCATAGTTAGTTAAAAAATCAGCCAGTCCATTTCCTTCTCTCAAAACATGCTCCACCCTCACTTCCTTATTCCTCCTCTGCTTTGAGATGTCATTTATAATCATTGATATACTCCATGGAGCTTCCCACTGTTCTGTTAATATCATTTTCATAGTCAAAGAGTCAGTTTCCAACACTACTGGCAACAATGTGTGTGTAAGACAGTATTGGAGCCCTTCAAGTATTGCTCTTGCTTCTGCAACCAAGCTTGAACCATCTGGTATTCTTTTTGCTGTTGCATACTGGAGGTCACCTGTAGCATTCCTAATGCAAAATGCTAGAGAACTTGGTCCTGGATTTCCTTTGGATGCTCTATCAGTGTTACATTTATACCATCCTTGTTTAGGAAAGTCCCATTTCACTATTTTGCTTATAATTCTAGGCCTGTATTCTTCAAAAGATTGAAGAATTTGAGGTATGCATCTTGGTAAATTTTGTTGCCCTAGGAAACTCATTCTGCACAAATTATAGATGATCATGTTTATCTCATATAGCACCTTATTGATGGACATCTTCCCTCCATGTATAACTGTGTTCCTCCACTTCCATATCTGCCATAATGTAACCAAAGGAATAGCTTTAAAAATGTTACTGAACTTTGAGGGATACTGTGTGTTCCACCAGATTTGTAGTAGTTGCTTGAGTTGTTGGAACTGTGTTGTGATGCCTGCAACATTTTTAACATAGTTCCAAACTTTTTTTGCAAAATTTCCTGTAACAAAAAGATGATCCACAGTTTCATATTGTCTTTGATCACAGCAAAAGCATGATGCCTCTGTAGTGATCCCTATCCTTCTTACAACTTCTCCAACTGGTATTTTATATTTCCACAACCTCCATACAAAGAAAGATATCTTAAAAGGTACCCCTGTTATCTATATATTTTTATAATCATTTGATTTGGTTGCTTTGCTCCTCAGTAACTCCCATGCAGTACCTAAACTGAATTTACCTGATGCTGTCATCATCCATCTTGGTTTATCCCAATCTTCATTTAGTTCATGAAATTGCAAGTCTTCTAGTATATGATCCACAATATCTGTAGGAAACAATTGATGCATTTTTTGTATATTCCAACCACCCTGCAACATAATTTGGTTTACATCTTGAACACTCTCATCTATTACAAAATCTTGTGGGATGATGTAGTAAAGAGCCCCTAATTTTGTTCAGTTGTCAAACCATATATTTGCAGTTCCACTCCTTGGTTCCCACCATATTTCATGCTCTATGTTGTCTCTAGCCTCTATCATAGCCTTCCATACTTGAGAACCCCCCTTCCACTGCACAGTTTGAGGGTTGTCTCTTTTGCAATATTTGATCCACAAGTAATTTGCCCATAGTGTATTTGTTGTTCTGAATTTCCACCACAATTTTGCACATAATGCTTTTGATACATCAAATAAAGACCTAAATCCTATTCCTCCTTCTTCTTTTGGCTTACACAGATGTATCCAAGATGCCCAGTGTCTTCTTCTGCCTTCCTCACTATTGTTCCATAAGAATTTTGCAAAGATTTTGTGCATGTCAGTGATAACACACTTTGGAGGTTTGATGGCTGATAACAGATGTATTGGTATACTCATTAATACATTGTTGATCAGGACAGCCTTTCCTCCAAATGATAGTAATCTTCCTTTCCAGTTCTGCAGCTTCGTTTTGATTTTCTTGATCAGATTATTGTAGTCAGCCTTCCGTTTTCTTGAGTGAGTGATAGGGCAACCCAAGTATATGAAAGGAAAAGTACCTTTTTTGAAGTCAGTAATATTCTCCATTTGTTGTATCAGATCATTAGAGACTTTACTGTGCACATAAAAGGAGTTCTTGTTTTTATTTATGAGCTGACCTGACAATTGCTCATATGCTTGTAGCACCTGCATAATTAATTTTAAAGAAGTAGCATTAGCAGAAGAAAAAATTATTGTATCATCTGCATAAGCTAGATGATTCAGATTTTCCCTCCATTTGGGCATTCCATAGCTTCTAAATTCATTATGCTCAAATAAAGAGTTTAATGATCTTGATAGAACTTTATTAGATAAGATGAATAGAGCAGGAGAGAGAGGGTCTCCTTGTTTCAACCCCCTAATGGAGTGGAAGAACCCATGTGTTTGATCATTAACTAGTACAGAGTACCAGTTGTTTGCTATCAACCTCCAAATCATGTCTATGAAGATTTCTGCAAATCCCATCTTCCATAAAACTCTGATTAAGTAACTCCATGACACTCTGTCATATGCTTTGGCCATATCAAGCTTGAGTACCACATTGGCTGGTTTTCCTCTTAGTCTAATGTCCGTCACTACTTCTTGAGTTAGGAGGACATTTTCAATGATACTTCTGCCTTTGACAAATCCAGACTGGTTAAGAGATATTATAGAAGGTAAGATGCCTTCCAGTTTATCCTGAACCACTCTAGAAATGACCTTATTGATAAAATTGCTGAGACTAATTGGTCTCATATCAGCAAAAGTTTTAATGTTGTTCTTCTTTGGTATCAAAACCAGGTTGGTATGTGTTACTGATTTAGGAAGAGTTTGGCCATCACAAAAGGCTTTTACCATTCTGTGCACATCAATACCTACTATGTCCCAACACACCTGATAAAAGGTACCAGTCATCCCATCTGGACCAGCAGTACTATCTGGAGATAATGCAAAAACAGCCTTCCTCACCTCCTCTAAAGTTGGTATGCTTACCAGTTGATCATTAGTTCCCTGATCCACCATATTGGGAACATGTTTTAGCAGATTGAAATCAAGAATGGTAGCTTCTTGTGAGAACTGTTGTTGGTAGAAAATGCAAGCTTCTTCTGCTATTAGTGAATCCCCTTCTACCCAAGCACCCTGTTGATTTTTAATCCCTCTGATTTGTAATCTCTTCCTCCTACCTTTCACAATATTATGAAGATATCTTGTGTTCCTGTCACCCTCTGCAAAACTAGTCATATGTGACTTTTGCCTCTAGAATTCTTCCTCATAATGCAGGTATTTTTTTAAAGCCGTTTGTGCTTGTTGCAGTACCATTCTATTCTCAAGAGTGGGATCATCTTCAAAACATTGCTCTTTAATTCTAACCACATCTTCTCTTACTGTTATTTGTATGAAGATATCACCAAAAGTTGCCCTACTCCAATGAGTTAAAGCAGATTTCACATTTCTCAATTTCAGTTTGAAACTAACAAAATCATTTCCTTCAAAATCTGTCATCCATGCTTGTTTAACAGCTTCCAAGAATGTGTCATGTTCTGTCCAGAATTTTAAAAATCTGAAAGGCTTCCTTACGTGTTGTGCAAATTCACCATAAGTAAGTAGTAAAGGAGCATGGTCTAAGCCAGTTCTGGATAGATGTTGCACTTCCAGGTGTGCAAACCAATCTTGTAATTTTGAGTTTGCAATCATCCTATCCAGCCTTTTGAATATACAGTCACTACCTGTCCTCCCATTCCACCAAGTGAATATGCTGCCCTTATAATTTATTTCAAGAAGTTCACATGAGTTGATACAAAATGCAAAATCCTCGTATTCATGTGGGAAAACAGGCAATCCACCAATCTTCTCATCTTCATTCATAATGACATTAAAATCTCCACATACCAATCAGGGTAGTTCCATTTGATCAGCCAGACTGTATAGACTATCCCATAAACTGATTCTATCAAGATGATCACACTTTGCATAGATCATTGTTACCATAAGTGATTTTTCCAATTCCTGGAAAAAAAGCTTTACAGTAATCTGTTGTTCATGATCCTGTATAATTTCCACATTTATATTTTCATTTACAAAGAATCATATTTTACCATTGCAGTTGTAGTGGGCATGTGTCATGCCTAATCTTCTTCTGAATGCCTGAATATGCCTATAGTGTTGAAAAGGTTCCATTAAAGCTATAATGGAAAATTTGTGATGTCTGTGCAATATTTGAACTCTGTGAAAAGCTTTTTGTGTTTTCACAGATCTGATATTCCAAAATAGTGTCTTTATCATCATTTAAAAATTGGCTTACAACCTCTCCTTGGCACCACTCTCATGGGAATAGTATCTATGTTTACTTGTTTCTTTCTTTTGTTGAGACTTTGTTGCTTAGACCTTGGTGAAAGATCTACTTCTTTGATCACAGTGCTTAAAACCTGCTCCACTGAATCCTCTTCTTCACTCTTAGAGAAAATGTCCTCTACATTTTGCAACTCAGTGACCTCGTGTATATGATGAGAGATCACATCATGCAGTTCCTTCAAAGGAGAAGATTTTCTTTGGTGGATTGATGACTGAGAGCTGTTCATTTTCACTTGTGCCACTGCTAAATCCATACTCACTTCCCTTTGAGGAGGAAATGAGCCTATTCCATTGTCAATTGAGATGCTCAGTTCTCCATCTTTCATTGTATCATTATGATAGAATTCGTGGCTGGGATCCAAATGTGCAAGCTTTGAAGTCTGATTTTCCTCCAACTCTTTCTTGCCTGTTGTTGAAATCTGCATATCATTCCCACTTGTTTCTATCCCCTGTATTTCATTGACTGGGATCATTTCTGTCTGCTCCAAATTAAATCCTGAGTCGTGTCCATTTTCAGAAAGTATGTCCTTTTCATTAGTACTGATACCATCTTTATTTACTTGTTGTAAATCTGCTCTTGTTTCTTCAAAATTCTTAGAAAGATCAGTCGATTCAATTTCCTTCTTGTTAGGATCTATTTCATTAATAACACAGAGACCTTCATCAGTCACCTCACTCTCACTTTCGTGCTCATTTTTTAGTATCTGCCTTGTTTCCTCCTTGATCTTATCATCTGCTCTCTTGACTTCTACATTATCAGCTTCTTCTTCCAAGATTGTTCCTAACTCAGCAAAATTATTATGGGTCGAAACCACACTCCCCAACTTACCATGTTTGTAATTGTTGTTTATTCCTTTTTCCTTTTTTCCTGGATAAGTAACAACTTTCCCACTTGATAGAACTTTAGGAACATATATTTGGTAGGGGCGTGTCCATCCCTGTTGTCTTCTGCTTTTTGAATCATATCCCTTCTCCTGTTCCTTCCCCTTCTTCTTTGCAGCTTCCTTGATGTTTGCCACGTTTGCCACCTGGTCTGGATGCAGGACTCGACAGTCATCTATTGAATGTCCTTGTAACATGCATTGTGTGCAATATTTTGGCAAATGATCATATTGTATTCTCACCTTTTCAACTCTGATGTCCTTAGTCTTCTCATCTTCAATTTCCATCAGCACACACTTAGGTAGATCAGATAGCAAATCTACCTAGACCTTTACCCTGGCGCAATTGGGTCTAGTTTTATTTATGGTAGCCATATCCAAAATTAGAGGTTTCCCAACTGCAGATGCCAAAGTAAATAGCGATTCTTTCACAAAATATGTTGGGAGTAAATTCGGGAAAGAGATTCAGGCCATGGCTATTGATGTTTCTTCCTCAACCTTAAAGGTAGAAGTATAAATTAATGGCCTCATTTGATATGTAAAACCATCCTTAGATTTCAACCAGTAGGCACCCTTCGAGGAAATATTGATGAAGTCCTCCATTAAAGAAAATCTTATCAGTAAGTGTCTGTCTCTCAAGAGACCGATATCACACTTTCCCTTCACTCCACACTGTTGAGGGATGATTGTTCTCAACTCTTGCAACTCCGTCCATCCATAAGGAAACTTACCCACTATAGCATTTTGTAGATTTTCCATCTGCTCCATTCTTAACACTTCTGTGGTTGTCCAGCGCACCACCGGGGTACCCTCAAGGTACGATAACTCTTTCATTGGTATGGGAGGACCTTTGGCTTTAGGAGTGATTCCATGCATAAGGATCTGGGCGAAGTTTGGTGAGAAAGAAGTGGATGATAGAGATGGTTGGGTATCACGCTGAGTTTGAGTGAGGATGGGGAAGTTCATATGGTTCGTAGTTAGCGGTGTAGCCGCCGGAGATGGTTGGCCGGCGGCCAAAGCGGCCATATTTTGCTAGGGTTCAGAAAAGGGGCATTTTTTTTGGTTTTCTGGAGAGAGAAAGAAGATAGAAGCAACTTTAACTAGAGAAAGTTGGGTTTGCACGCCTCCTACTCAACTTGTTTCTTAGTAGAATGAGTTAATTTGAATTCATAATTGGATTCAAATATGAATTCAAGTCGATTCATCCCATTAAGAAACAAACGCTTGAGTGGGCAGTATCAAAAAAAAATCTGTGAATGTATTTTACAACAAAACTGATTGTTGACAAAATTTCACTTCTTTATCAAGTGTTCTTCACTCTTTCTTTTAGGAATAACTAAATATCCTTTTGCTCAAAATACATTATTTTAATTATTTTTTTTTGTATTGAATAAATCCATGTTATGCAAATTTATTATGTATGAATTTGTTGTCAAGAACAGCCTGAAAATAGATATGCAAAAGAATTTGATTTATGTATGCCACATAATTTTGGTAGGCATAACTTGCGAAGATAATGTAGCTGGAAGCGAAAAATGGCACAGTAATTAGTTGCTTACACCGCGATTGATTTACTTTTATGTACGTTGATTTCTATTTTTTCTATCTCAATCTTTAAAAGCGTATTCTATTATTTAATACAAATATCTTTGTTTAACTCCTTAAAAATCTTGAAAAAAACTAATGAAGAAACTTTTTTCAAGTTCTGATGTTGAAAAATAAATGTCATCCTAGTATCCAAGCTACAAAGGATACTGGCTTTGTAGAGAAAATGTTGTCTAAATGCTCACGTGAGAAAATGAAATTAATGTAATCTAATTTAGCTTTGAAAGTTAGTCAAATTGACTATTGTAAAACGCAACATGACAACTGTAGACACGTAATTTTTTATCGAATTTGAGATTTTACACAATTTTTAGTTTTTAAATATTTTTTTATATCAAAATTAAATATTTTGGTTTTTATTCTAAAAAAGGGGGTATGTAAAAACTACAAAAATAGAGTCACATTTTAGTGTAAGTTTTATTCTATTTTATTTTATTCTTTCAAAAGAAAAGAAAGTTTTAAAAATATATATGTTTTATTTAAATTTAGGTTTGATAAATAAACTAGTTATTTTAATATTAGGATCCATTAATTGTTACACAAGTTTTTTTAAAAAAAAATTTAAAAAATATATTTTAATTAAGAATGTGGTTATACATATTTTTGAAACACTTGAAATAATTCCAGGATGCGGTGATGCACCTTAACTAAATTGTTTCAATAATTAACTTTTTTTAATTAAAATTAAAATTTGTAGACATAAAGTATAAGATGTGATGTAATAGAGAGAAGAAAGCAGTAGATGCTTCTAAACCATTGTGTGTCAAAACCAAGAATGCAGTTATGCATTTGGGTTGAGACCAATAAATTTAAACAAAAAAATGCGAGCAAATCATGGTTTGTAACCATATATCCAAACAATAATTTAAGTTGAGTGCAAGTCGATAAAAGCGACCATGCTAGAACCACGGGACTCGAGAGATGTCTCATACCTTCCCCTAGATCTACATAATTCTTTACCCGGTCTTTTGTTTTCACAGACCAAAATAAAGAATCATTTTCTTTTAATTAGGAATTCAAATAAGGTGACTTGGAACACCGAAACTCAATTTCAAGTGGCGACTCTGAAAAAATAAAATTATCCCTAATCAATACTGTCACTTTAATTGGAAAAACTCAAGCGAAAAAAGAAGTGTGACAATAACTAAAAAGGAACGGAGAGAGTAATAATCATAAGGCATGTGGAATGAATGCAGCACAAAGAATGAACAAAACTTAGCCAACTTTTATGTAGTATACGGGACTGGTCCGTTTCTTAGCTAAGGCAAACTTCTGCAGAAGAAATGCATATAACATACACGAATTTCACATTAAAATGGAGAGAAAAACAAAAAATCTATATGACATAAGTTCACACGATATATACGCTAAATTTTGGATTCAAAGATGATGTACGCTTAAGAGCAAAACTAAGGTATGTTGGGTCAAAGAGAACAATACTTATGATGTGCTTAGGCTATATATGACAATAAGCTTTTATATATTATTTCATAAATAATTTAACAGTATATTATAGGCTATCTGCTTTTGATTCGTGCAGCAAAATGGTTGGACCACACTACAATGTAAAGAAATTTGATTAAAATTAGCCAAAAATTCCGCTAATAAACTCCCAAGCTGGAAAGTTTAATGTATATTTTATAATAATTGACGTAAGATATGCGTGTATAAAGCATATACATAAAAATAGAATATAAAAAGCATGAAGAGACTCTTGTACTTAATACTTTATGAAAAATATATAATATAATATAAATACAATCAGGGTATAGTCGATTTAACCAAGCTTCTAAGTTTGAAAAATATAAAATAATTTTGATGAGAAACAATTTATATTTGACCAATTAGTTTTAAAATCCCTTTATGAGCAACAATTAGTTTGATCAAACATGATGATAATTGAGCAACTTTACAATTACTTTAAAATTTTTAGACTAATTTATAAAAAAACATTCTTAAAATGATATTCACGTGATAAAATGCTTTTATAAAACATAGATTTCAAAGTATGAAATGAAAAATTTAAAGTTAAACAATCGTTAAATATTAAAAAAGAAATTTTAGTATATTAAAAAAGACAAAGAAAAGGAAAATGTGACATACATAGAATATTTTTTTCAATTTATATCCGTACTATCTATTTTTGAACCAGTAACAAATATTTCCTCCAATCACTTTTATTTGTTAGTATTTTAAAAATAAATTTTCATTTTTAATATATCAAGAAAAGAAAATTATTGTTTGCATGTTCTACCCACAACATTAGTTACTTATTTCCCAAATTATTTTTTAAGATCTAAGACTGTACATCAATTAATTAAATTAATCATTATTTTGTAAAGGACGTATAAGGTCCAAAATGGACAAGTGAAAGTAAGCAGGGGGGTTATAATGGAAAACTTACATAGATATGTTATATTAAGAAAATATTTATTATCTATATCAATAACATTTTTTTAACTGACACTTACAATACATTTATAATATAATTTTAATATATAAGACAAAGAACAATTTATAAAACACATATAATACAAGTTTTATTTATGGATAATACATTTATTACACATTATACGCTTATAATATATTGTGTGAATTTCTTACCAAATAAGCATAATTCATTTATATTGCATGCATAATTTACTTTTAATACATAAAAAATTTATAATAGTATTGTCATAGATGATAATAAATAAAAGTATCGCTAAAATCAATTAAAAAGTACCTACTAAAACAATGTTTTTCGAGTATACTTTTAAGGAAAAATTATCCTTTTACACATATTAAGATGATATATTTACTTTTATTCCCTACTACATTAAACAATTTCCAAAATCCCTCTTTTTCCTTTTTCTCTCTCTCCCTCACTGATACATCCGCCTCCTCCTTCATCCTCGCCCTAATTTGCTCTAGTTAATTTGATCATCTTCAACCGTTAATCAATTTCAAGGTTTCAACTAAGGTATATTTTAATCTTTCCTTATATGGAATTTCACTTCATCCTCATTCAATCCGATTTCTCCTAAAATTTGTATATTTTGATTTCTTCTATAAATCTTTGAAAAATCTTCTAAAATTTTTATCATTTGCTTTCTTCTATAAATCTTTCTATTTTTGTTTCTCATACCTTCAATGATACATATGGAATCCGTTCATGGTCTCAAACAGTCCAATAAAAATCAAGGAATTCTTGTTTCACCTGGTTCTGATTCGTCTTGGGAAGGTTACGACGAGGTTAGATCCAAACATCGTAACGATCCCGCAGTGATGAATAAGCTACGTGAGAAATTGAAGTCGAAAGCTACAGTTAAACATGCATCCAAAGAAATAGACAACAAGATTGAAGGGGTTACAACACACCCTAATCTCTCAAAGGTATGGGTTCAATTAAGTTTTTTTTTAGAATGAAAATTTTGTGAAGGTTTTAATGATTCTGATACATATCATTTATGTATCAGATACATAATGTCTTTTTCAAATGCAATTTTTTGGAGATTTACTATTTCTGATATATCATGTTTAAGTGTCAGATTCTGTTGTTTCAAGTTTTAATGATCCTGATACATATCATTTATGTATCAGCTACATAATGTCTTTTTCAAATGCAATTTTTTGGAGATTTACTATTTCTGATATATCATGTTTAAGTGTCAGATTTTGTTGTTTCAAGTTTTAATGATCCTGATACATATCATTTATGTATCAGATACATAATGTCTTTTTCAAATGCAATTTTTTGGAGATTTACTATTTCTGATACATCATGTTTAAGTGTCAGTTTCTGTTGTTTCAAATTTTAATGATTCTGATATATATCATTTATGTATCAGATACATAATGTCTTTTTCAAATGCATTTTTTTGGAGATTTACTATTTTTGATACATCATGTTTAAGTGTCAGTTTCTGTTATTTCAAGTTTTAATGATTCGGATACATCTACATTTATGTATCAGAATATAATATATAACTGCTTCTGATACATCTTCTGTATGTATCAAAATCTCATCTCATGCATCAGATATTTTAATGCATATGATACATCGTATTTATGTATAAAGTTCAAGTTGTATTTAACCATTTTCATGTCAATGCAGAGAATGAAATACGTCATCAAGAAGATCCCGTCCCACCCATTGAGATTCGGAACTATAAAGTCAATCATACCTTATCTCAATCTTCTATCCATAAATAGATGATGTGCATTAACTATTCTATAGCTAAAGTTATGTATCAGATACATAACTTATGTATCAGCAAAAGTGAAAAAATAATTGAAATCAACTTCGGTTTGAATTGATGCTCTGTTTTTTCCATTCGAGACGATGCTCTGTTTTTTGGCTTGAATCTTCATGAACATCACAATTGCTTTTTAAACAAATTAATCTCATTAATTAGATCAGTGATTCAATTAAATAACCAATCAAAACTTACATTAAAATACTAACCATAAATAGCTGATATGCATTAAGTATTCTACATCTAAAGTTGATGTAAACGATACATAACTTATGTATCACCAAAACTGAAGAAAAAAATGAAATCGAATTTGATTTGAATTTATGCTCTATTTTTTGGCTTGAATCTTCACGTACACAACCGTTATTTTTTTAACCAAATTAATTCCATTAATTAGATCAGTAATTGATTTAAAGAACCAATCATACCTTATATTAAGATACTATCCATAAATAGATGATCTTCATTAATTATTCTATAGATAATTGATGTATCAGATACATCACTAATGTATCAGAAAAGTTGAAAAAAGGGGATATCGGGTAATTTTGGTACAATGAGGGATGTATAGTAATTAGACTTTTCCATTATGGGATTTAGGTAAAGTTTACTAATTTTAAATAAAAAGATACATTTGGGCCAGAAGTAAATATATTTGGCCCAATAGATTTCGAACCGATAAGCCCAAATGTTATCTAGCGGGTTTGATAAAAGACCATACCAATTGCTAACTTTCCGTCCATATATTTCTCCGGCGAACTTCTCGGCGATTTCTATCTCCGGCAAACTATTCGGCGATATCATCTCCGGCCAAATTGAGTTGTAAGTCCTTCATCCTCTCTTTTGCTTTCTCCTCTGTAATTCCTATCCTCTGTACTTAGAGACAAAAACCCTAAACCCCCTTTCAATTTCATTGTATGCTTTTCTGAGTTTTCTTAGCTTTACCATTTATTTGTGTTCTAGAGTGATATTATTGTGAATTTTCTGTAAAAATTTAGCGGAATGAGGAAAAAGATATCAATGTGTCAACGTCTCAAAGACGAAATATTTAGGCATAATATAAACAAGCACTCAAACTGGACCTCAACCGACAAGTAAATAATCCAACTTAGACACGTCAACTCGTCTTTCACTGAACACTTCAAATTATAAAATGATCATCTAAATACCTCAACTCGTGTTTTACATGTTAGTTGAACACTCCAACTTACAAAATAATCATCTAAACGCCTCCAAAATTTTTATGCCATGTCAGTATTGGGTGTCCATGAGACAGTTTGGACGGAGGGTTTAGTTGCCAGTTGAGAGTAAGTTGAGGTGTCTATATGTGCACTCTTAAAGTTTGAGTTTTTCAGCTTTTCTAAAAAACCTTTAGAGGTGGTTAAAATTTCATTAATTTGTCATCAATTTTATCCATGCGGACACTTGCGTTTGGAGTTAGTACATTAGAGGCTGCAATAATTATCTTTTTTTATTAAATAATACTCCCTCTGTCATATAAACTTCTGATGGAAAAAGATATTAAAGTTATGCTTAAAGAGTTAGTTTACTAGAGAAAGCATCACGTCAAATCCATAATTTGAGTAGTTTTAATGTATAAAATGAGATGATGTTGAACATTTTTGGATGGAGATTGAAAAGAACCTGACAGAAATTAGAACGGAAGGACTAACGTTTTATATTATTTTTGAACTATAAGGGCAAAACATTTGAGCTAATTAACAGATAGATTTTCCCTACTGTTTATATCCTGTCAAATTTGTATGTCACAAACATTGACACTTGTAGAAACTAGCTGACTTCACATAAAGAAGTAAACAAACAAACAAAAGCTCTCTTCGTAAATGAATTGAGCGCTTAATATTCATTTTTCTTTTCCAGGGAAATGAAGTTGGAAAAAAGCACGTGTAGCTTCTTGTGTTCACCTCCACCTTTGTTTGACTTTGGCATAGCATTGTTCAAAGTTCTTCTCTTAAATATTATAAAATCCATAGCCTCTTCTATCTCATTATATCTTTCTGGCCATTGTCTGTGAACCGATTGAGTAGGACCCATGTTTGTCATCCAACTACGCTCCTGTTGTTTATCTACTCGCTTACATTATCTTCATTTCCTACCTGCTGGTCCTTTTTCTTCCTTCAGATTTTCTTTTTCATCTCTATCTAAGGCCATGACCAAAAACTCTGTTCAAAATGGATACAAGGAAAATCCTGTTCTCTTTAACTACCTAATAAACACCTTGGACTTTCAAAATTCTAAAGCCCTGGCAGTATCCAATTGTCTTCATTGGGTCAGAAGTGTTGAAAAACCTGAATTAGTTGTCCATTTTTTCAAGTCCATTGGATTCACAGATGTACAAATCCAATCCACCGTTCATTTTATCCCAGAAATCCTCATTGCCCAATGTCGAAAAGACAATCAAGCCAAAGATTCAGCTATTAGAAGAATTGGGTATCACTGGTTCTGATCTATGTAAGCTTATTTCCTCACATTCGAACTTGTTAACACGTAGTCTGGAGAAAGCTATAAAGCCTTCCATTGAAGTTCTCAATAAAGTCCTTGTAAATGGTACTAAAAATGGTGATTTTTTCCGGGTTCTGCATAGGTCTGATTGGGTTATTCAGAGATCACCTCACTTGAGACTGGTTCCTAATATTTCTTATCAAGAATGTTTCTACATGGCCTTTATGCTCTAGGTAGTATGACCCATGAGACTTTTTTGATAAAATTGCAATTGTTTCAAAGTTTTGGTGCGCGCAATGGCTGATGAAAAGCCAACAACTTCTTTGGAGTCAGATAGGTTTGGAACCTTCTACAAGGGGCTGCTTGCTTTTCTCCATGAATAAGTGCATGGAAATGTTTAGGATGGCACCAAGTTTATTCCGAACTTCAGAGAAGAAAATAGGACTTGGACTAGAGTTCTTCTTGGAAACAGTGAAGTTAGAGAAGTCAACTTTAGTACAGTATCCTACTCTTTTGATGTTTAGTATGAAAAAGAGAGTGATTCCAAGATATCAAGTTTTTCAGCTGATAAAGTCGAAAAGGCTTATGAAGAAAGACCCAATTTTTTGTGATATGATGCGTTTGACAGAGCATCTCTTCTTGGAGAAGTACGTATCGAGGTTTACAGAAAATGCAGAGGAATTATTGATGGCTTACAAGGGCCATTGTCTAGATTTAGGAGAAGAGTATGACTGTAAGAGTGTTTTCTGGAAAATTTGCATGCAATTTTTTTTCTTTCAGTTTTGATCTTATAGTCTTCGAAAATGTGTGGTGAAAAGAGGGGTATTCATACTTCTATTTGTATTGTTGCCTTGATGAAAATGATGCTTGTATTATGTCAGACGAGACCTGGAACCAAAAAATAAAGCTATAGTTTTAGCACATTGATTTGAATTTCTCCTCCTGAGTAGTTCCATGCTAAGTTGCACATACTCTTCACTTTTGATGCCTCACCCGTGTTGGATTCTCCAAACATACACTATTTTTGGAGAATTCGACACACAACTGTTGACATTTTTGAAGAGTCGGAGCAACATAGATTTCATGTCCTTTTACATATGTGATAACTTTCAAGTCCTCATACAGTGGATTCGTTTGGTTGTTATTAGAATTACACAGGTATTAGTAATATAAAAAATAGTTAGGTAGCTTTTAGTTATACTGGATTGTAACTGGTAACCGAACATTGGTGTTGAATTTTATACTACATATCGACTAAAATGTCACTATACATGTTATTAATACATAATAATTCACTTCCTGACCAATGATATGATGTTGAACATTTTGGAACATTCCAAAATGAAAAGAGTGATAGAGGGAGTAGCTTTTTGTATTATCTGTGAACTTCAAAAGCAATATATTACTCCATTTGAATTAATTTACAAATGAGTTTCCATTACTGTTTTATGTCTATTCAAATTTATAGGTCTCAAACATTTCAACTCGTCGAGATAGGCTGGCTTCCATAACACAGGAGGTTACTCCTTTCTATACATTAATTGAAGGGTTGATATTTTTTTCACCTTTTCTTTTCAGGACACTGATGTTTAAAGAAAAGCATGGGTAGCTTCTGTGTTCTACCTCTGCGTATCTCCGACTTTGAATAGCTTTGTTCAAAGTTTTCTCTTAAATCCCTAAAAGTCATATTTTCTTGTCTCTTTAAGTCTTTCTTCATTGTTTCCCGTGAACAGATTGAGAAGGACTCATGATCTCCATCCAACTATGTTGCCGTTCTTTATCTACTCACTTACATCATCTTTGTTCCCTACCTACTGGTCCTTTTTCTTCTTTCCGCATCTCTCTCTCCTCTCTATCTCAGGTGATAACCAAAAGGTCTGCTCAAAATGCACACCAAGAAAATCCTGTTCTCCTTAACTACCTAATAAACAAGTTGGACTTTCCAAAACCCAAAGCCCTGGCCATATCCAATCGTTTACATTGGGTCAGAAGTGTTGAAAAACCTGAATTGACTGTAAACTTCTTCAAGTCCATTGGATTCACAGATCCACAAATCCAATCTGCTGTTTATAATGCCCCCCAAATCCTTCTTGCTAATGTTGAAAAAATACTCAAGCCAAAGATCCAGGTATTACAAGAATTGGGTATCACTAGTTCTGATCTGGGTAGGCTTGTGTCCACAAAGGCGGTGATACTATTAACACGTAGCCTGGACAGAATACTAAAGCCTTCCATTGAAGTTCTCAATAAAGTCCTTATAAAGGGTCCTGATAATGGTGATTGGTTCCGGGTTCTGCGAAGGTGTGATTGGGTTTTTTATGGACCTCCTCACTTGAGACTTGTTCCTAATATTTCATATCTGCAGAGTGTTGGAATTGTTGGGTCTCAACTATCATCACTCTTGAAGAGGCAACCTCATCTTTTTGCTACGCCTGAATCTAGGCTTAAAAAACTTGTCTCTGAACTTATTGATATGGGGTTTTCCACTGATTCAAGAATGTTGGTGCATGGCCTTCATACTCTAAGTTCTATGAGTCAAGAATCTATTTCGAGGAAATTGCTATTACTTCAGAGTTCTGGCCTCTCCAAAAGTGAGTGCATGGTAATGTTTAGGAGGGCACCACCCTTGTTCCGAGTTTCAGAGAAGAAAATAAGACTCGGACTAGAGTTCTTCTTGGAAAAAGTGAAGTTAAAGAATTCAACTTTAGTACAGTATCCTACTCTTTTGATGTTTAGTATGGAGGAGAGAGTGATTCCGAGATATCAAGTTTTCCAGCTGATAAAGTCGAAAAAGCTTATGAAGAAAGACCCACATTTTTATGATGTGATGCGTTTGACAGAGCAAGTCTTCTTGGAGAAGTATGTATCGAGGTTTACAGAAAATGCAGAGGAATTGTTGAAGGCTTACAAGGGCCATCGTCTAGATTTAGGAGAAGAGTAAGAGTGTTTACTGGAAAATTACAAGGGCCATCGTCTAGATTTAGGAGAAAGTAAGAGTGTACTGGAAAATTTGCCTGCAATTTTAGAGTAAGACTTTACTGGAAAATTTGCTTGCAATTTTTTTATTCAGTTTTGATCTTATAAACTCGAAAATGCATGGTGAAATAGGGGCGTTCTTATTTCTTTTTGTGGTGTTGGTTTGATGAAAATGATGCTTGTGTTGTGATAGAAAAGACCAGGAACCAGAAAATAAAGATTTAGTTTTAGCACATTGATATGAAAAATGCGAGTCTGTTTTGTTTCTCCCTTCTGACTAGGTTCATTTCCTTTTGCATATGTGATAACTTTTTAAGTCCTCATATGGTGGAGTTATTTGGTTGTTGGTTAGAATTATACACAAGGAATGGTTATTAGTTACGTCGGGTTTAGTTATTGTTTCATAACTTATACATATGTTAGTTATGTGACCAAGAGGTCACGAGTTCAAGTCTTGAAAACAGTCTTTGGCAGAAATGTAAGGTAAGACTGCGTACAATAGACCCTTGTGGTCAGGTCTTTTCCCGGATTCCTCGCATAGCGGGAGGTTTAGTGCACCGAGCTGCCTTTTTAGTTATGTTGGATTGTAAATTGGCCACTTGAGACCAAGATTCCTTACAATTTACACCAATAGCGGAAGTATGTGAATGACTCCATTTATAGAGCAATCAACAAGATTTATAGGGAAATTGTCTCCAACAAGAAGTTAACAGTAAACTGGCCAATAGTGAAAGTATGTGGAAGACTCCATGTATAGAGCAATCAACAAGATTTATAAGCAAGTAGAGAGGCTGTTTCGAATGACCATGGTTTAAATATGACAAATTCAAATAGTTATGAAAATAAAAGACAATACGGTGGTGAAGAAAACATGTCAATTAATAAGGAAAGCAATATAAAACATTTCAAAAGAAAAAGAACAATAACAATAGTGAAATAGTGTGACAATTGTAACATAATAGACAATAGACGATAATAAATATCAAAAACAAGAAATTACGAGAAGTGAAAATCATACTGTTAGGAGCCCCTTTTCCAATATGTTAGTTCAGCAAAATTTCAATAACAGTGCAATATACCTATGTTTTTCACATCTTTCATGTATTATTTACCCATAATTTTAACATCATCAAACATAATCGTTCATAAATTTTTTCGGGTGAATGTTCATGAAAGTAAATCTAAAGAAATTACCCAATTTTTAAACGAAGTTGTTTCTTTTTGTGCCGCTCACAAAATTGTCTGGTAAACCACAATTAAGTATTATTGAAAGTCTATGTAAAAACACATCTAGTACATTTATTGACTTGATGTAAATACCGAGTGCGGGTAAGATTCTTTTTTGAATCTTCTCTGAGTAACTTTCTGTCAGAAGTATAAGATTATATGAATGAATATCAACAATCACACGGTCCCGTAGCTCAGTTGGTTAGAGCGTTGGTCTTATGAGCCGAAGGTCGCGGGTTCGAGCCCCGCCGGGACCATGAGTAGTTGTGTTATTATTTTGGTTCCTATTTAACGATAAAAAGGAGTTGTTTGATGCATAAAATACTTCACTTTATACTGATCAAAAATACTTTTTTCTTAAAAAAAACAATCTAGTATACCAGCATTTTCCCCACCCCATCCATTAATAGTTCAAATCAAGTAAAATTACTACAAGTATAGTTGTAAATGCAAATTATTAGGTAATAATAAAAAGAAAGTTGTCTCTCCTTATTCGTGTCTTAAAATGAGACATTTCAGTTTGATAATCGAGTATTCAATTACATGACAATCTATAAGTAGGAATAGCCATTAGATGTTTGGCTCTAGTAGTAACAAGACCAAATTCCTCACTCATGTCCAAATCCTTTGGTAACATACCATTTGGAAGTTCCCAATCAAAGCAATGAACCAATTGTGCCACAACTAAACGTACCATGATGAGTCCTAATTGTAAACCAGGGCAACTTCTTCTTCCAGACCCAAATGGGAGAAGCTCAAAATCACGTCCACGAAGATCTATACTACTCCCCACAAATCTTTCTGGAACAAACTCTTGTGGATTATTAGGCCATACTTTTGGATCGCGCCCTATAGCATATGTGTTCACGATTATTCTTGAATTTTTTGGAATAAAGTATCCATCAATAGTGCAATCTTCAATAGATTGATGAGGTAATAGAAATGGTGCCACAGGATGAAGCCTTAATGATTCTTTTATAACCATATCTAAGTATTCCAAATTGTCTACATCAGACTCATCCACCATTCTTTTCGTCCCAATTTTTTCTTCCAATTCTTTTTGAAGTTTTTTCATTATGTTTGGTTGCCTTAAGAGTTCTGAGAGTGTCCAATCAATTGCTGTTGCTGAAGTATCCATTGAAGCTATTAGAATATCCTGTTAACATATTACAAAGTGTTTAAAAGATACATGTCATAACAAATGAAGATGACTTGATGCATAACATAAAAGTTCCTCAGAGTGACAATGTATATAACTTAAACCCAGATAATGATAGATAAAAACTTACCAACAAAATAGCTTTAACATGGGCACGATCAAACTGAAACTCAGTTTCTCCAGATTTCATGATGTTCAACATAGTATCCACAAAATCCTTGTTGTTTTGATGTTGTCCTTTTTTTTCAGTGTCTTCATGTTCATCAATAATTTTCTCTAAAAAATCATCAAACACCTTGCTAACATCCTTCATTCTTCTTGTTAATCCTTGAAGATGCAATTTAGCAAGAAAGGGGAAATAATCTCCAAGATTAGGTGCTGCTCCTAATTTTAGCCCTTCATTAACAACATACTTAAATCCCTTCCCATCAAATTCCTCATCTTTATATTTTTTCCCAAAAAGCATCCTACAAGTTGTATCGACCGATAAACGTGTTACAATCTCACTCAAATCAACCACAATTTTTTCATAAGATTTTTTCTTGAGAGTTTCAATGAAAAGATTCAACTCTTCCCTTCTCATGGATTGAAATGAATTGATTTTTAGAGTGCTAAGTAGCTCCAATGTGCATAATTTTCGCATATTTCGCCAATAAGGACCATATGTACCAAAAGTCAAGTTCTTTTGGCCATATAAAATGTATTTTGCAGCTTCATGAGGTGGTCTACTTGCAAAATTTTGATCATATGTCTTGAGAAATTGCTCAGCTGCATGAGGGGAAGAAGCAATAATATTGTCAACAAAACCTAATTTTAAGTACATGATTGGACCATATTTTTTGGCTAATTTGTTCAAATCGTGATGAGGGTTTTTGCCCAACATGTGATGAAGATGTCCCAAAATTGGGATCTCTTTGGGACTTGGTGGAAGTTTTTTTCTTTTGTTGTTCCTCCATAGCTCATGAAGGAGATAGAGAATAGCTACAAGAACTATTGATAAAGTGGTCCAAAATAAAGCCATGGGTAAGACTTTGGCTCCTCCTCAAGAGCTTAATTAGGAAATTAGATTTATATAATGTGTTGAAAGGTCATAAGCGCTTAAGGGTTGTTTGGTTGAGGGACGAGTAATTAGACAGGGAATTAGTAATACATAAATTATAAAGCATGGCTAGGAGTCATATCAGGGCCGGACCTAAAGTTCTAGCTATTAATTTGACAAAAACTTAGTAATTTTGATTTTAAAAAATCTTATATTAATTGTGTTATAAATCTACTTGCTAACAACCTTCATTGCTAATGTTTTCCCAAATAAAGCATGGCTGCTAGGAGTTATATTAGGGGCGGACCTAAAGTTTTAACTATGAATTTAGTAAAATTTAATAGCTTTGACAAAAATTTTGTATAAAATGTGTTAAAAATCTACCTAATATGTGTGTGTATATAACTTAAATTTTTTTGTTGTCTTACACAAGATATGAACTTATGAAGTATGAAACCAAAGCATTAAAAATAAGATAAGTGTCAAAAATAAATCTAAATTATTTCACTTTTTTAAGTTTCATACCTAAAACCTTGTCACATGAAACTCACACTTTCAATAGTTTAGGTATGAAATTTAAAAGAATGGATAGTTTAAATGTGTTTTTGACACTTATCTCTTAAAATATCCTTAGTCTTTTCACGTCTTATCTTTCTTTTTTATGACAACGACTTGCCAATAATGATAACACGGAATTATAAAATTTTGTTTTATATTTGGTCACAAGATTTAAATTTTTATTTTATATTTTAAATTTTGTATTAAATTAAAACAGAACAAACAAATTGTAATAGCAGGAGTATTTACAAATGTTAATGGCCTTATTGATATTTGTTAAATAATTTTTTTACTATTTTCAAATTTTAAAATATTATTTAAACCTATTTAACATGCAAATTTTTATGCACACATAATATCGTTTCTTGAAACAATTTTCATCCATTTATTTTGACAAATTAATAATGTTAATCACACATATACCAACTCGTGTTTCATGAACTTATCAAATTTATATTTTAAATAAAATAAAGATGGTAAAAACGTTTTTTTTTGTTTGTTTAAAGACAAAAGAATCACGCCACCCAAAAAAGTAAAGAACAATAATATAATTAACATTTTTATTAATTTATATTATTTATTAATTTAATATAAATACTAAGTACGAGCAGGAGCGGAGCCACATGATGGCTAGGGGGTTCAAACCCCCTTGACAAAAAATAATATTATTTATATATAGTTAAAATAATTTTTTATGTATAAATAGTAGATGTTGAATCTCCTTCGGCTAGTTTGTGTGTCTACTTCTTCAAATTTTAAATCCCCTTATTGAAAATTCTGGCTCCGTCACTGAGTAGGAGTTATAACTTTTATATATAGCTTGACCAGAGATGCCCCCTAGCTAGTAGGTTTTTAAAAAAATAAAAATCAGGAACCGTGTATATGAAGAGAAAATAGAGGAGATAATTATAAGGTGAGAAATCGAACTTTTATTAATAATATGAAAATTTAAATAGACAATCAACTGAATCATTAATATTCTCTATCTTGGTAGGTCAAAAATGTTTTAAATGCCATACTTTTTTTGTATTTGTATATATGTTATATAATTGTATATGTATATGTATAATTTCTGACTGGTATATATATGCATTCATATAATTGTATGTGTATATTATATATATATATATATATATATGTATTATAAAATAAACTAACTTAGTAATAAGAATAAGGAAGAAATAAATAGTAAGAGAAAGAGAGAGAATTATTTTTATCTGTGCTTCTCTATTTGCATCGGATGTTGGCACGCCAAATTTGACAAAAGGATTAAGAGAAAAGAGGGAGCAGGGGAAAAGGGATGAAAGGGACGTCCATCCTTTTATTATTTTACAACACTCTATTTTGGACGTTCATGTAAAAGAAAAGTAAATTTTAGTGAAAGAATAATATATATATATATATATATATATATATATATATATAGTTATTTTCAATACGCATTAATTGTTGCCTCATTAAAAACCTTGTTAGAAAAATCAGTGGGACAAAACCTAGATTAAGAAAAAAAGAGTGCAGTGTGTATTATGCTCCCCTAATGAAAACATCATTTAATATCTCGAAGATGACATATTCCAATTTTGTATTTCAATTTCTCAAAGGTTGAAGTTGACAATGTCTTAGTGAACATATCTGCTAAATTATCACTTGAACGAACTTGTTGAATATCTATTTCACCTTTCTTTTGAAGATCATGGCTAAAGAAGAATTTTGGTGAAATATATTTTATTCTGTCTCCTTTGATGTATCCTCCCGTTAATTGAGTTATACATGCAATATTGTCTTCATACAATATTGTTGGAGCGTCTCTTGTCAAAGAAAAACCACATGTTTCTTTAATGTGTTGAGTTACTGATCTTAATCAAACGCATTCTCAACTTGCTTCATGAATAGCTATTATCTCTGCATGATTTGAAGAAGTGGCAACCATAGTTTGCTTTGTTGAACGCCATGATATAGTTGTACCACCACATATAAATAAGTAGCATGTATGCGATCAACCTTTATGGGGATCAGACAAATATCATGCATCTGCATAACCAATCAATTCTGATGTGGATTCATTTGAGTAAAACAATCTCATATCTGTGGTCCCTCAGAGGTATCTAAATATATGCTTAATTCCATTCTAGTGTCTTCGCGTTGGGGAAGAACTAAATATTACTAACAAGTTTACTAAGAAAGCTGTATCTGGTCTAGATTGTTGGCAAGATACTTTATTGCACCAATTGCACTAAGGTAGGTATTTCAGCACAAACAAGCTCTTCATCATTTTCATGAGGTCGAAATGGATCGTTATTAATATAAAGAGATCTCACAACTATTGGAATACTCAGTGGGTGTGCTTTATCCATGTAAAATCTCCTTAAAATATTTTCTATATATGTTGATTGATGGACAAATATTCTATTTGCAAAATGTTCAATTTGTAGACCAAGATAAATTTTTGTCTTTTCGAGGTCTTTCATTTCAAATTTCCTTTTCAGACATTTTACTGTCTTTGAATGTTTTTTAGGAGTTTCGATAATATTCAAATCATCAATATATGCAGCTATTATGATAAATTCAGATCCAGACCTTTCCATAAAGACACAAGGACAAATTGGATCATTTTTATATCATTCTTTTAGCAAATATTCGCTAAGACGATTGTATCAAATTCGCCCTTATTATTTCAGTCCATATAAAGATTTTTGAAGTTTTTATTAAATAAGTTTTTCGGAAATCTTTATATATTTCAGGCATTTTAAATGCTTTAGAAATTTTCATAAAAATATCATTATCCAGATAACCATATAAATAGGCTGTAACGACATCTATCAGATGAATGACAAGTTTTTCATGAACGATCAGATTTATAAGATAGCTGAAAGTGACTGCATCCACCACAGGAGAATATATTTTCATATAATCAATGTCATGTCTTTGTAAAAATTCTTGTTCCACAAATCGTGTTTTATATCTTACGACTTTATTTTTCTCATTTCGTTGTCGCACAAAGACCAATTTTTACCCCACTAATTTTATACATTCAGGTGTTCGGACTATCAGTCCGAAAACTTTACGTTTTTTCAAGCGAAGCTAATTCAACTTGAATTACATCTTTTCATTTTGGCCAATCATTTCTCTGTCTATATTCATCGACAGATTTTGGTTCAAGATCCCCATTTTGTTGCATTATTTCAATAGCAACATTATAAGCAAAATTATTGTCGACAATTACATTATTTTGGTTCCATATTTTCCTGATGAGACATAATTTATTGAAATTTCTTCATCATTTTCGGGTGCCTTAACCTCTTCCAAGGTTTTATCAATTGTTATGTCTCCTTGCTCTTCTTGAGCATGTTCTTTCATATCATGACCATCTTGATTGTTTGTTCCTTTTCTTTTTCGAAGATTTTTATCTTTAGAATCGATCGATCTATCACATTTTAAATGTGTTTTAGACTCATTTCCATTCATTAATTGTCTTACTGGGACATCAACTCGAATTGGAGCATTAGCACCTGGAATATGAGATTTAGTAATTCTTAATAGGTCAATGAATGCATCTGACAGTTGATTTGCAATATTTTGCAAATGAATTATCTTTTGAACTTTCAATTCACGTGTATTTGTACGAGAATCTAAATGAGATAGTGATAATGCATTCCAATCTAATTTTTTTTCAATTGCTTATTTTCTCCCCCTAATGCTGGGTATACTGATTCATCAAAATAACAATCAACAAATCTTGTAGTAAATAAATCTCCAGTCACAAGTTCCAAATATTTTATGATAGAAAGATTCATGCCCAACATATATCACCAATCTTCTCTGAGGTCCCATCTTTGTGTGTTGTGGTGGAGCAATTGAAACATATACTGCACATCCAAATATTGAGAAAATAGCCAAATGTCCCTCCAATTTATTATTAAATTCTCAACTACACACTTATACTTTTCGGGGGTCCTATTACCCTCTTGATTTTTTTAAATTCAGAATATATACCACATGTAATGATATACACTCGCTGTTAGCTGTCATTTTAATTTTTTTATATTTATTTTTCTCTCTTTATCCAATTTTTCATCTTTATTTTTACTTTATTTCTTTTTTCTCTCTCTTTTGTTTTTCATTCCCTACTTCATTTTTATTTTTTTCATCACTTTATATCATCCTTCAAGCACCTTAACGAGTTTAATTACCCATCTTTTTTCCTCTTAATTTTTTTTATTGTGTTCCTTATTTGTCTTCATCACACCAAATTTACAATACTTTATTTACGAGTTGTTGATAGTTAAATTCTTGGGTCTTCGTCAAACAATAATATAAATTGAAGATAAGATCTGAAGTTGATGAATGTTACTGATTCAAAATTTATATAGAATAACTAAAAGAAAAGAGAGAGAAAAATTGCGTTGAAATTTCTTTTCCAGTAAGGAGGTAGATTAATGGTGTTGATTTTGATCTAATATGAGATTGATAAAATAAAAAAAAATGGATGAAGACCCATATCATATACCCCATAACTCATTTTTAGCTTACTTTATGAAATTCTTGATCAAAAAAATTGATTTACGGTCATAGTGATTTTAATTGACTGAATTTCTTTGATAATTTTTTTTTAAAAAAAAAGACTTTAGTAATTAAATGAATTTTATGATGGAAGGTGTCCAATAAATTTATTCTTTTTTATTTGTTTTTCATTCTTTCTTCTTTTGGTTTTTGTCTCTTTTCTGTGCAATTCTTTTTGGAGAAATGAAACTAATGACGATTTGATTTTTTGGATAACATGAATAATTATTTGATGCTTTTAATAGTGATTTGTAGTGTTAGTTGTAGATAATGGTAAGACAAATCATGAAAAAATTATTACAAGATGATGAGTTGATGGGGCTGTTGTTGTGGTGGTGTTTCAAGGTGGAGGAGATGGTAGTGGGTGAGTGTTTAGTTGAGGAGAAAGAGAGGACAAAAAAACGTAAGGAGAAGAAAATGAGAGAGAAAAGTAAAAAAATTATGTTTAACAAAAAGTCAAATGTATTATAAAAATATTTTACAAGAAATTAATAGTAAGATGAAAAATAAGGATAAAAGGAAAAAATAAAGTTTTAAGATTTGTTTTTGGTCTTCACTCTCTCAAAGAGAGTGAAATACACTCACCTTGCCACATAAGCATTTAGGGAGGTGATAATTTCAATTTTAAACAGTTCAGGGAGGTGATAGGACCTCCGTGAAGATTGAGTGAGTAGTTGAAAATCCGGTTATAGCTTGGGGGGCTTTTGACTATTTTCTCTTCAAATATTCTAAGATGGGAAATGTTCGGCTCCTGCCAAAAAATCAATTGTAATGGGGAGACTTTATGATAACTTGTGGGTCTGATTCGCGCAAGACTTATTGCATGCAAAATAGCATGACCCCATAATGAAATGGAAAGTTTTGTTTTCGTAAGCATTGATCTAGCAATTAATTAGAGACGTTTAATCAATGATTTCGCTACATCATTTTGAATATGAACATGAGTAACCGGATGCTCCACTGTTATCCTAGTGGATAAACAATAATCATTAAATGCCTGAGATCTAAACTCACCAGTATTATCAAAATGAATTGTCTTTATTGCATAATCTGGAAATTGTGCTCTTAACTTAATTATTTGAGCAAGTAATCTCGCAAATGTCATATTATGCGTTAGATAATAAGCATACATGTGACCATCTTATAGATGCATCTATTAAAATCATATAATATTTAAATGGTCCACATGATGAGTGAATGAGCCCACATATATCACCCTGTATACGTTCTAGAAATGATGGGGATTCAATTCTCACTTTGATTACTGATGGTCTAGTAATCAATTGTCTTTAGAACATGCAGTACAAGAAAATTCTTTAAATTGAAGAATCTTTTGGTTCTTCAAAGAGTGTCCATGTGAACTCTCAATTATTTTGCACATCATATTAGAATCGGGATGGCTCAATCGGTCATGCCAAATAATAAAATCATTTGAGTTAGTAAACCAAAAGTTTACTATGGCATGTGTTTCAACCATGCTAATACTTATAAAGTATAAGTCGGATGAAAGAGCGGGTAATTTTTCAAGTATAAATTTCTTGCCTGACATTATTGTAGTAATGTAAAGTATAAATTTCTTGCCTGACATTATTGTAGTAATGTAAAGATATTCATTCTTTTCATCATTTGTAGTCTCAATATGATAACCATTTTGACGAATGTCTTTAAAACTTAATAAGTTTCTTTGAGACTTATTACAATATAATGTTTTATTAATTGTTAAATGTGTTCCTCCAACAAGTATAACTTTAGCTTTTTCGGATCCTTCAATTAATATTGTGCTACCAGATATTGTATTAACATTAGCTTTTTTCATAATCCAACAACAGAAATATGTCTTATCTCTTAAAACAGTGCGTGTTGTGGCACTATCAATAAGACACATATCATCATAATTGATTTTGGATCCAACTGATGACTGAAATTTTTTTATATTCTTCATAAACAAAAAGATACATTATAAGAACGTGAAAAACTAACAACATAAGAAACTTTAAGAAATTGCACTTTCTTAAGAATTTCTTTTTTACGAAGGTCAACATAATAGGAAAATAATAACTATTTTTATAATATTTATTCTCAGTTAGATGAACAATTCTTCAGTCAATATTCATAAAGTCTTCAGTTTTCAAATGATTAATATTTGGTTGATCTTCAAAATCATCATCTTTATAAGCAAGATTTGCTCAATATCTTTATATTTATTTGAGGGGGTTGCTTCATTATCATCATTCCGAAAATTCAAGTGCCCCTCTACATTATTATCTCTTCTTTTGAGAGAGCCTTGATAAAGTTTCACAAAATGATCGGGCGTACGATATTCACGTGCCTAATAACCCTTTATACCACACTGATGGCAAATATTGAATTTACCTCTAGAAGGATTATTTTGAGGAACTTTATTGTTCTCATGTTTATTTTCATCATGACGACGATAATTATTTCGTCCTCTACCACGTCTTCGCCCACTTTCGCGACCGCGACCGCGATAATAATTTTGTCTTGATTCAGACTGATTATGTGTTGCTACAATATTCGCTTCAGGGAATGGAGCAGATCAAGTGGGACGAGCTTCATGATTTTTCATAGCAAAGTATTATTTTGCCCAGTCACGGGTAGGCATATAATTAATTCAGAGTATTTCTTAAATTCTTTTTCACGATATTGTCTTTGTAGCAACACAATTGAAGCATGAAAAATGGAAAAAGTTTTCTCAAGTAAGTCATCATCAGTGATAATATCTCCACATAATTTTAACATGGAACTTACCTTGTGAAAAACAGAATTATACTCTGTCACAATTTTAAAATCTTGAAATCAAAGGTGTATCTAGTCATATTGAACTTTTGGTAACACCATAAATTTTAGGTGGTGATATCGATCCTTCAAATTAGTCTATAATTCAAAAGAGTCTTTCACAGTTAAATATTCAGTTTTTAATCATTCATAAATATGATGACGGAGAAAAATCATGGTTTTTGCTTTATCTTGGCCTGATGCTTTATTTTATTGTTTAATTGTATCACCAAGACCTTTAGCGTCAAGGTGAATTTCAGCATCAAGGATTGATGACAAATAATTTTTTTCGATAATGTCAAGTGCCACAAACTCAAGTTTTGATAAATTTGACATGATAAAGACTGAGATAGAAATTAATTTAGAAATAACAAAGACAACTAAAATTAAATTTCTTTAATAGATATACCTGATATAGAAGTTAATTTGTCTGAAGAATATTAGAGTTTCATACTGATAACGTATTATAAAACAAACTAACTTATTAATAAGAATAAGGAAGAAAGAAATAGTAAGAAAAAAAGAAAGTTGAAGAGAATTATTTTTATTTTTCTCTATTTGCATCGGATGTTGGCACGTCAAATTTGACAAAAGAAACGCCAAATTTGACAAAAGAATTAGGAGAAAAGAGGGGTAGGGAAAAAGGAAAGAAAGGACATCCATCTTTTTATTATTTTACAACAATATATATATATATGAACGTATCAAGAAAGAGTTAGGTAGGCCAGCCATGTTTTGTTACTTATGCATTTTTGTCACATAGTACTTTATCTTTCACAAGTGGAAGAAAAATGAAAATGTAACGAAATAAACATTGTTAAGATGCAATTCAAATCAAATACTTCCTTCGTTCTAAAATACTAGTCATAATTTTCCTTTTTTAAAAAATAATATAAATTTTGATCAATATTTTAAAATGTATTTTTTTATTATATTGATATGAGAAAAATTTAAAATATAGTACTTTATGTGTAGTTCTTTGAATATTTAAATTTAAATTTTAAAATATTGAATTAATTTAATCTAATTTAACTTTAAAAATTGGTCAAAAATGACTCTCGAAAACCAAATATGATAATTATTTTAGAATGGAGAGGATATCATCATCCTAGAATAGATCAATTTCAAATGTGTTTTGTATGTGACTAAACATTACTTAATCGATAATAATCCTAGGAATATAGGAGCGGCTACATGTTAGGATTTTGTGTTAACATATAGGCTACTTAGAAATTTCACTAATTTAGGAGCTTATTACTTAGATATAAGCTAGTTTACAATATTTAGAATTTTATTAGATTTCGATGCAGACGTTCACATACGTCCAGAGCTAAATTATAAAAGTTGAAAATCACGTCCACAAAAATCAATGATGCTATCAATAAACCTTTCTGGTAAAAGTAAATAGGAAAACTTACATAAATATATAATATTAAAAAAATATTTACCATCTATAACAATTAAAAAAGAATTCACAGAACACTTATAATACAGTTTTTATACATATTGCAGAGAACTATTTATAAAAAATTTCACAGAACACTTATAATACAGTTTAAATACATATTGCAGAGAACTATTTATAAAACTTATAATACATTATGTTAGTTTCTTACTACACAAACATAATATATATTTTAAAACACTTTTAATACAAGTGTAGATTTATCATAGTATTGCTATGTATTGCTATAAATGGTAATAAATAAAAAATATCGCTAAAATCAGTAATTAATTTTTAAAAAGCACTCAATAAGTAAATATTTAGATGCAAATTAGCAATAGTCTACCGGACCAAAACCTGTAAAAGTAAATATTTAGATGCAAATCTTCGAAAAATAATTCTCACGAGAAATCATAACATGATATTGGCCATGCCATTACTCAGATGCATGTTATTTACATATAAATTTCTCATCTCCAAAGCGTTCAAAAGTTGCTCGGTAACATAATACCACAATAGACTCTTGAATACAGAGGCAAAAATCACAAAACTTTATGTGAGATTTTGGATAGACACTTTGTACAACTCATGTAATGTCCTATATTCATATTGAAAGCTTTATTGACATAAACAAGTGCTAGATTTTAGCTTACATAGTATAGGCAAAACTCGTCAAATGGTGTATAAACTATAAAGGGATCTTCTATTGCTTCATTAGGAAGGCTCATGAAGACGAGTAGCCCAGTGTGAGCTTAAAACACGAAGCCTTTCAAAGTACTCCCCCAAGGCAAGTAAGCCCTGAGCTGCTTGGTGTGTATTCAGGATGCGAGACATCTGTTGGAGTGTTTCTTGGCGAAGATGATCTGCCTGTTTCCAGAAAGGGAACAGAGACAAGTCAGGACAATGACTCGAATATCCACATCACAGACGTTCACAGAATAAAATCATGAATATACCCAGACATAAACGAGTTGACTAATTCCCCTCTCCGCCCTAGCCACAATTCTCCACTCGTAAAAACTTACTTGCACCCCATGCTTACACCAAACCAGTGAGCTTAATCTTAGCAGTTACAAATTAAAGTGAGAACGTACATCATTTATCCATGTTTAAGTTGGTAAATGTGTGTGTGCAAGACAAATATCTTGAAGTCATTGATTTGGTGTTAACACTGGGCGTGGTATAGTTTTACCATTCTTGACTTCTAATTTTCAAACTAAGACGCTAATACAAATTTATATCGTTTTTCCATAGAAACTAAGTTATCTTTTACAGGTGCATACAACATGAAGTTTATAAAATTCACTTTGAAAGCTAGAACTTATATTGAAAGGAAAGAAAATCCAATATGCGATACTACCTGATTTACGAACCTAACAAGAGCTTCCAACTTATCGATTGCAGGTCCCATCTGCGGAAGAGAGTAATTTCCTTCACCTAGTCGGCCAGCCGCAACAGCCTCAGCAAGAATCTGATGGAGTTTTACCATTCCTTGTGACAAGGCATCTTCTGCTTGTTGACACGATTGCGTGAGATTACAAACCTCCCGGAGTTGTTGTTCTGTCAAGAGCTCAAGATGTGGTGTGAGAACCTGTAAAAAAAATCTTGTATAAGCACCTTTCTTAATTTAAGACGATTAAATATTCACGAGTTCAAGGAAAGAAAGATCATATATATGCTTGGCGTCATTTATGAATTCAACAGAACTCAATGTCAAGCTTCATTACCTTTAGAAGCTCGGATGGCCGAAACCCCCCAATCCACATAAAAAAGCGTTCTGCTGATGTCTTCCACATGCCAGACATGATATATAGGACATCAGCTTTAGCAGCCGTAGCCTTAACTCGGAAGAGATCAAAATAGTGGTTCAGGCAACCATCAACGATAATGCGCAGTTCCGCTTCACCAATTTGCGAATGATGCAGAGCATTCCTTAAATCATTAGTTTGTCTATTTTGCTCTTCCACCCACTGACCATACTCCGTATCAAATGCAGCAGTTCCTGTGAACTCAAGAAGTCAGGGAAAGTTCAAAGAGAGCAAACAAACAACACAAGAAAAGAAAAGGAACTTTGTTGAATATTTTACAAAAAGTTGTTTTAACAGACAATGGAGATGAATTATAGAAAATCGATTAATCCAAACAATTAGGCGCCACAGCATTAATAAGTTTTGCCAGAAATGATTTCATCATAGGAAGCACCTCCGAAATGTGTATTCATTGTGTCATAGACTAATAGTTGTTTCTAACGGCGATTCTTATTTAAGTTTTCCTAGTTTGCTAGAAGAACTTTCAAACAATTTAAGTTAATTAAACTAAGAATATGAATAAGTAGAACAAATATGATGAATTGGAAGGTAATGAAGAAGGATAACAACGACTCCGTTAATGTTATAACTAACAAGATGCTTCAAGTAAAAGCCAAAGAACTAAAGATCCACAATATCTTACTGAAAATAATGTAAAATATTCTGGAATGGAAAACCAAACTCATCCTATATTTCTTAAGTCCGCAAGTCTTATTCACAGATCAACCGTACTACAACAACAACATACCCAGTGTAATCCCGCAAGTGGGGTATGGGGAGGATGGTGTGTAGCCAGCCCTACCCGGTTACCCCTATCTTGTGAAGGTAGAAAGGTTGTTTCCAATAGACCCTCGACTCAAGTAAAGCATATCAGAAAAACAAGGGTGTAAAGCAAATACAGTAGCGACTAATGTTTCCATTATATGTTTAATCCAACTAAAATTCATCTTCTATTAACTAGATCAAATGATTTGCATTTGAGGGTGATATAATGATCAGAATACTAGAGGATAAGTAAGCAGCAAACAAAAATATGCAGAAGCTCGTTTCGCTATGTACTGAATTATGGAACTACGATAAAGCTCTCATCTGAATTCTTTCCAAATCCAAGCATAATTTAATTGCTCCGACAGATTCGAGCATGAAATTTGATGAAGTACATGACAAGACGGTGTGAACCAACAAACCTGAGCAAGCAGTTCCAGAGTAACTTAGCTGGCTAGCATCTAAACCACCACCTACATACAGACCCTGTTGCAAAATGTTTGTTAATTTGTTAGATTTCTTTCATCCTAAAATTTAAAATGTTCGTTGCATTAATCAACGAAAAAAGGATCAAATCTCAGCTTCACAAATAAAACATAAACTGTCCATTTACCTGTTTTCTGGCCCGTTCTAGTTCTTGTTCCAATTGAATCAGCTTCAATTTACTATTTTCTAACTGCTGAACATAGGCCTAAGTAACAGAATGTAAACTCGGAAAATTAGTAACTTGATCAGAACACCAAATCGTCTGATCGTTCGATAAGGAAAAGTAAGTTCGGTTAGGAATGTTGCATAATAAAATTAGAAAAACTCAAGGAATACCTTCTTCCGCAAACGGCTTTTACGAGCAGCCTCACGGTTTTGAGCAAGACGTCTAAGTACCTGCATATCAGGCTTGGACATAAATTTTATTGCAACAGAAATTTTATACTTTTGATGTCTCATTTCCGACAAAAGAATAATAAAAAAGGGAACAAGAACCTTAAGAAAAAAGGCAGAAGATATAACTTGGCACGTAGAGATAAGCAAGAAGCCGAAAAACGTACACTAGAAATATTTTTCAACATGTCATTGAAAATAAGGAACCTCCGAAACAAAAGTTGTGCAATTGCATCTAATCTGTCTCCTCTACCTCTCCTGTATATTTGTTCTACAATTATTTTACGTGTTTTGTCTTTCGTAAAACTGAGACCTTTTACAACAGCTAGGATTAACTAATTGGTCTAGTCTAACCGTCACCCAAGAATTTGCAGTCCTATACATTTCCATTACGTTACCCTCAATGCACACTTTCTATATATCTGTGTCCATCCAATCAAAGATATCCATGCCATAGAGAATCAGGCTCGGGAAAACAAGACTAGGGACCACACTCCCTGCTTGCTTCCTGCCTCATTGCTCAATTTTCTCCACTAAAAATTCACATAGGAAGTACTCCATAAATGTGGGCATCTAAACCCTGAATATCAAAACCTCAAAGATCACAGCTTAAAACCTATTAACCATTCGAGGAACCGTTAACCAGAGACTACGGCTCCTAGAAGGGAACTCAACAAACGAAACTACGAATCAATCAACTCTACAAACCTCATGCCAAAAGACTTTTAGATTCATGAGAACAGCCTAACAAACAACACTCTCATTTAATATCACTATTCTAGATACAAGATTATAAGAACAAGAACATATCTTTACCTTCTCGATCGGTTTACTTGTTTCCGCTTCATATCTATTAGAAGTCCCTACTGTTCCATGCGAAGTATCTTCTGTCTAGACACGTTAACTATATTGATCAGTACAATCTGCTGCATAACTAAAACAGAGAAAGATCTTTTTTTCCTTTATTGATAAAGCTAAAACACGGGTAAAAGATATTGAGAAGAGAAAAGGCAAAAAAGAAACATACCTCATTGTCTAATCTTTTGTCCATAATCGGTATCTGGTCCTCTAAGCATTTCTCAACTTCTAGAATCATGGTTGCCGATGTACTCGGGCAACTAGCATTGAAATCATCCCACATGCCAATTTGATGGATCGGCTCGCATATACCCATCCTTCTTGAGGCAACAAACTGAGTGTATGTTGAAGAATTCATTTGTATGGACTGACGTTTAAAAGACACAAGTCAGCTATCATTGACATGAAAATCAACAAGCAGCAAAGCCTAATCGCATTGAGAAACAAAACACTACATATAGTCAGATCTATGTATCTCATTCAACTCATGCGATTATCAAAATCCATGTTATTTCATTCCCAACTATAGTGAATGTGAAGAATGGGCCTTACAATCTATCACACGCCACTTCTTAACCATCAACACATATCCACACGAAAAATGGATTGTCCACAAGACCAAGAAATTTGACTGATCCTTAACGAAAGCCGTCCTAATAATCGTATTCTACGATACTTTGCTGCAACAGGACTACAAATAAGCAAGTTCTTATACAAGTAAGAAGTGTAAGCATCAAATTCAAGAAGCTTTTCAATATCTAATTCAAGATTTCAAGGCATTTCATACAACTTTTATAGTCTTTTTCACCTCTCTGTATTATTAGCATATACCAACAGTCTAAAACTACATACCGAGAAATGGGGCAAAGGTAAATGTAGAAAACAAGGTTTGAAAACACCAATAAGTAAATCAAGAAGCTAAAAACTATTAAAAAGATTTAATCTTTTTCATCTGAAAGGCTCAAAACATCATATATAAGAATCAAAACTCTTAAACATTATATACACCAATCATCAATTTTACTACAACAACATACCCAATGTAATCCTACTTAGTTGTGAGGTGTAGAGAAGGTAGAGTGTACACAGACTTTACTTCTACCTCGTAGAAGGTAGAGCTTGTGGAGGTAGTGAGATTGTTTCTCAAAGAGGATATGCTCAAGTCAATCATCAATTTACTAATTTCTTAAATTTCTTGCTCAAAACTCTTGCAATTAGCACATGAATTAAATCAATAACATCAAAAAAGATTCCAACTTTTTTCAAAGAAAAGGGTAAAACTTCAAGAAATAATCAAATTAACTTCACTTTAAGCCCTTTTGACTTTAATTAAATGCTAAATAAGCTTCTTCATTTTTATTTTTTTTCCAAAAATAAACCAAACAAAACAGTAAAAAGAGAGAAAGATGAAACCTTTAAAGCCAACAGCAAAATCTCAGCTCTACTGAAAAACCCAAAAATGGATTTTATGAGAAGAAGATAAAGAAAATCTTATCAAAATTCAATTTTGAATCATATTAATGAAAAAAAAAATCCTACTATTTACACTTGTTGATATACTCAAACAAAAAAAGAAATCATGGGTGTGCACCATCACAACTTATTATAATTTTGCACATATACATACATTATATATACATTATATATCTATATAATTCTCTGTGGGGATAGGAGGTTAATGGGTATTGGGTATCCATAGATAAAGATATATATAATATAGAAATATGTTAGTGGTATTAACTTATGTATTATTGGTTGCCTACAGTCTATCAAGATTAGAATTTTAGGATGATAACTTGTCATATTCCCACTACTATAAATTATAATTTATAAGAGTAATTAAAACAGACTCACTATCACAATTCATAATCAAATATCTCGTATTTGAGCTTTAGGAATAAATATATATTTCTCACTTTAATAAGTTTTATGTTATCTAAATCTAAATTAGTTAGGAGACTTTCGAATCGAATTGAATATGAAATGAAAAAAAATTAAATGTATCTATGAAATATTAGAAATAGAATAATTATGTCTTCATTTGCTTTTTGATAAATGGGCTTATCACTAGCCAGCTAGGTGGAATAGATGTCTCTAAACATTAAAAATAGAAAATTATCTCATTTGTTTTTTTTGCAAAAAAATATAATTATCATTAACTCTTATTTTCATTATGCTTGTTAATTCGTAGAAATCTAGTATTTCATTAAAATTAGTAAAATATAACGTCTAGTCCGCATTAAGAATTTTTAATTTTTAATAAAAAAAATTTAGACACTTTATCTAGGTGTATAAATTGGCTAAAAAATAAAGCATTTATCAAATAAAAATTCCCATTATCCTTATTTGTTATTATGTTTTAAATAATTTAATTATGTAAATATTTTTATATCGAGCCTGATTTATTTATAATTTTTTTGTTTTCCACCACTCCCACCCCACCCCACCCCCTCCCCCTGGGTGGTTGAAATATGCTCTCCAGGTCACTCTCACTCAACTTAGTCATTGCTCATTGGGTCCTTAATATGGGAACACAAATAGCCACATACTCTTAGATTTAGTTTGCCTTTTGGTGTTTGGACAATTATTTGAGAACAATGTTCAAAAAAATAAAAAAAATAAAAACTTTAAAATATATATATATATTACTCCACTACTTAATTATATTTATGTAATATACATATATATTCTTAATAAGATTTTCATATATCTAACTAGTCACATTTAATTTTCAAGTTTCAATCAATTTAAATGTTTGTGTTACGTTTTTATCCCATTATGTAAAAAATTTATTGTGTTTGAATTGCTTTTAAAATTATATTATTGTCAAAACATGGAGTAAAGATACAAGTTTAATATACAAATGTTAATTAAATAGTGGAAAGATTATAATTATGATAAACTTTTAAATATTTACAAGTAAAGGGATAAAAAGTGCACATTCAAAGTTAAATATGTTTAGTCAGGACTAAAATCAGAACTAATCACGAAGGGACCAAATATATTAATTAATTATGATAAATTATTATGATTTGAGAGCGTGGATAGCACGAGGAACATGGGCGCGTGTAACTGGGAGCAAATATTTAAATGGTAGTTGTCACTTCGCGGGAAGATAAGTGACGCAAGCAAACTCATGCGTGGAAAAGGTTTTTTTTTAAAAAGGGCAAAAGCCTGATTTATCTCTAAAGTTTATGATTAAAAATTGACTTATATATATTCTTATCATTATTGAAATGATATATATATATATATATATATATATATATATATCTTTACAAATTATTTTTTATTAAATTAAAAATATATTTGTTTTACTAACTTATATATAATTTTTTTCACAAATGAATTATTTATGAAAAAATATATATACCCATACATATACCCTTTTCTTCTAAAAAAGTAAAAAAAATATTTTTAAAATTATTTTTAAAAGATTTTTATTAAAAATAATAATAATATATATAGGGGTATATTTGATCTTTCTCACACATAATTTATTTTTTTGATTCAACGGCTAATTTGAATTTATATTTAGATGGTCAAATTTATTTTTCTCACTACTTTTATTGTAAAATTTATTATACATGCCCCAATTGTTTTTATAGATATAAAAACTAAATTACAATATAGCATCAAAAAAATTAGTTTTAAATTATAATATACCTACAAAATAGTTTTTATTTTTTTTCTTTTTTTTTCTCTTTTTTCCATTCACACTTTTTTTTCTCTTATATTTACACCCAAAAATGAAAAAATAAAAATAAAATAAGAATTAGAAACTCAAATAATAATAATTAAAGAAGTCAAAAAAAAATTGTGTGTGAAAAAGATTATATATACCCCTAAACTTTGCAAAAAAAAATAATTTTTACATGTATTGGTATATAAATTTTTATTTTTTATTTTTATTTTCTCAAAAATGATGTATACCCATACATAAATTTTTTTAAAATTAAAAATCAAAAAATTAAGTTTTTCACTTCCTTGAGATAAAAGGGGAATATATGAGTTATTTTTAATTTATAATGGTGGGGCTATAGGTATTTATGAGCTAATTTTTAAACGAAGAGTATATTAGCTACTGATCTTTTCTAGATACAGAGAGTAAAGCAAGAGTGAGTGATGAACATGATGAAGAAGATGTAGAAGAAGAAGAGAGATTGAGAGAATTTTCTGCAGAAAGTTTTTACAATTTAGGGCTCAAATGCCCTAATCCTTCTCTGCACAACTATAGCTACATATATATAGCTAGTTACTTAGGCTAACTAACCAACTAATTAGTAGTTAGTTAGTTTAACTAGGAGGACTGAAAATGACCATAATACCCCTGCTTCTAACTGATTCCTAACTAATTCTGTTACATCTCAACACTCCCCTTCAAGTTAGGAGGTGCAAAAATGTTCAAAACTCCTAGCTTGGACAAAAGATGCTCATGTTGACCTCTTGAAAGCCCTTTGGTTAACAAGCCTGCAGGCTGTTCTTGAGATGATAAGTAGCATACTTTGATCAAGACTTGTTTCCACTTTTCTCTAATGAAATGACAATCTATTTCTATATGTTTTGTTCTTTCGTGATATACTGGATTTGCTGCAATCTGAATTGCAGCTTTGCTATCACTATACATTTGAACATGCAGCTCAACATCTGCATCCACTTCTTTCAACATGCCCAGCAGCCATACAAGTTCTGATACAGTAGAGGCCATACTTTTATATTCAGCTTCAGCTAAACTCCTTGATACTGTGGTTTGTTTCTTGGCCTTCCATGAGACTAGGGACTCTGGTATATGTAACACATTAGTTATCACACTCTTAGATGGTAGACTGCAAAACCCAAGGTGAGTTACTTTAGTAATACCATCATTTGGTAGACACACATCCTTAGAAGTGTCAACTTTTATCACAGATTCCTTTAGCAGCATTTCCAACTTGGATACCATATGGTTTGTTGCACCTGTATCTACCATCCACACATCACTGTTTTCAGTTGCAAATAATGCTTTACCTGCATTGTTTGCCTTATTGCAGTCAGGAGTAGTGGCTCTGGAACCTAACTATTGACTCATCATTTTGAAAATTTGTTCATACTGATCTTTTGTGAATGTGCAGCCTTAAAGTAGTTGCTTGACATCTTTCTCTACTTGGCTCACAGTATTGTTAGAATTTGACCCTTTAGCTGGTGTTTTGGCTGCATTATGCTGTGTTGTGATATTTCTGCCCTACATTGATTCATCAGTCACATTTGTATTCAATCCATAAGAGAAATTAGCCTGCCCAGTAGTGTCAGCATATGTAATGTTTGCATTTTGTATCTTTCTTTTGGACTTGAAATCTGGTGGATATCCAACTACCTTGTAGCAGGACTCTTTGTTATGATCTCTGCACTTGCAAAACTCACAGATTAGGAATGTATTTTTTTTGAATCTATTATTGCTGCCTGAATTGCTTCTAACTCTAGAGTACATAAAAACTGAATCTGGAATGGATAAGGGTAGTCCTAAGTTGTTGATGCCTGTAACAATAGTCTTTTGACTCTCATCTCCTACTATCATAGCATATGCTTGGTTGATGGTTGGTAGAGAATCTATCATTAGAATCTGACTCCTAGCTTGATGATATGAGTCATTCAGTCCCATTAGAAATTGGTATAACTTTTGCCTATTCATGTGAGCTACAAATCCTCTGAAATTTTCACAACTGCACCCAGGTGAAGGCACTAACACTTCAAATTCATCCCACAATATTTTTAGCTTCGTATAATATACAGATACAAATGTTGTTCCTTGTTGTAGAGTAGCTATTTTTTTATGTAAACTGTAAGTTCTTAATCCATCAATTCTATCAAACCTCTTTTGCAGGTCAGTCCACACGCTTGAGGCACTTGAGGCAAATGCAATCCCACTCAGTAAACTCTTTGAAACTGAGTTCATCAGCCACAACAGCACAATTGCATTCACCATTTCCCATTGGCCCCACAGTTCTTCACCAATCATTTCTTTTCTGCATGTTCCATCCACTAGCCCTAGTTTGTTTCTCCCTAACATTGCCAGCTTAATTGATCGATTCCACAAGGTGTAGAAACTACACCTTGTAACTGGAAAGATATGATACTAATTCCACTCACATCGGTAGGGCTAAGAAATAGAGGGTGATTGTAGTCAATACCTTGCCCATTATTGCTTGCAGAGCTTGTTGAGACAGGTACACCAACTCATTGAACATTGACATGAGTCTGATTGCCATTTTGAGCTAGATCAGAACCTTTCATTTTTCTTCAACTTTTTCCTTGAAGTTTTGTTGAAGAACCACTTGTTGTTTGCAGATTTCAGCTTGACTAAGCTTTGATTCAAAAGAAAAACTTGTAATAGGATGAATCTTTGACTCTTGTATAGAGTTCTTGACTCGACTATGATCGATTCTTCACAACAACTACTGTGTTGAATGCTCTGATACCATGATCTCTTCTAGTTACAGAGAGTAAAGCAAGAGTAGTGATAAACATGATGAAGAAGATGTAGAAGAAGAAGAGAGATTGAGAGAATTTTCTAGAGAGAGTTTTTACAATTTGGGGCTCAAATGCCCTAATCCTTCTCTGTACAACTATAGCTACATATATATAGTTAGTTACTTAGGCTAACTAACCAACTAATTAGTAGTTAGTTAGTTTAACTAGGAGGGCTGAAAATGACCATAATACCCCTGCTTATAACTGATTCCTAACTAATTCTGTTACATCTCAACAGCTACATATCATAAAGTTCAGGGGTAAATCGGATCGTTTGCCCTTTAAATAAAATAAAAAATTGGGGCTTGAAATTTACAATATTATTCCAATTATAAGGACTTTATATTTGACCATTTACCTATCGAGGGGTCATATGATTTGTGAATAAGTTATATTTTGATTATATTATAAGATATTATAATATGAAATATGTGTCTGATTTTGTCCGGTTCAATTCAATCGAATCTATGGAATTCCAGATTATTAAAAATATTATTCTTGTTTTTCGAGTGAATC